>NC_084883.1:35402500-36045000 GCF_023558435.1 Drosophila sulfurigaster albostrigata
TAATGACACTCGCCAGCTGTGTAAAGTGGCAAAAACTTTTCAGACACGTTAAATCATTTGCCAGGAATGCCAACAATAGCCTTGCATCGAAATCTATAGCCCTTTCCTGCATTTAAGCCCGGGTTTTTCTTTCTATTTCTACTTTTATCGTGTCCCAACTGGTTGAAAATGCATTGCCACTTGGCTAATTGAATGTCCAGCCTTGGCTCCAATGTTGAATTCAATAAAAGCATTCGAGTTTGTTTACAAGCGTAATTCAATTGGAGAAACTTAGAATATTGCAGATTTAGATATAATTAAAATTAATGAATGAAATTAAAAAATTTACCTTCATTGAATATCATATTTTAGTTTCAAAATAATATTGAGTTTTAGTATTTTTTGGTTTCGAAAATAAAGAAAAATTATTGACATATAAATTAAATCAATATTACTTTGAATTAAATTTGAAATTCAAAATTAGTAATCAAAGCAAGGGTAAAACTTTAATAAAATATGCTAATTTCACTAAATCGTAAAGAAAAGTTTGCTGCACAGCTTTTAATGAATTCATTAACACGTGTTTATAACTTGAAATCCTTTAGGCGAGCTTTAGCCTCTCGCTTTATAGTTCAGAGTACCGAAATGGCCTTTAAACAACAATAACAACAACAGCAAGGAGAGGCAGAGTAAAAACAAAAACTACAACAACAAGCACAGTCATCCATCCGTTGTGCCATTCATTACCTTGGCATAGTTGTTGTTTCGCCTTTGCACTTCTCTTGCTGTAGTTGTAGTTGTTGTTGCCTTTACATTGTTCGCTTTATCGCCCGAAGTTTTCGTAGCCACAACAAATCGCAAACGGCGAACGGGGAATGATGAATAGGATATGAGGAATGACCAAAAGGTGGAATGGCGGAATGGCGTGCACAATAATAACAACAGCAAAAGCAAAAGCAACAGCAACAACAACATGCCATAGGAATGAATGTGGAACATAAATTCGTGTGCTTTATTTTGCCGTTCGTGCTGAGTGTGAGGGAGATAAAGAGAGTTGTAAAAACGCAGCTTGAACTAAGGCTTTATTAACATTACTTTTACTCTTCTGTTTGTGTTTTGCAGGTGAAGCAAGCACGAGAAAGAGAGACAGAGAACGAGAGAGAAAGCGGGGAGCAGGAAGAGGCGTAACAAGGTCAAACCCTCTCAACATGCTGCAATTGCACGTTATGTAAAGCAGAGTGCGAGCGAGCGAGCGAGCGAGACAGCGTCGTTACCATTGTGTCTGCATACGTGCAAGCAACCGAGCAGGAGCGAGTGAGCGAGAGCGAGCGAGGGAGCGAGAGACGGAGGCAAAGTGCATTTGCTACAGAATACGATGTCATCGATCTCGGCGCAAGGCGTGGTCGAGCGAGCCTCCGCCGAATTATCGAAGCGCATCAACGGTTTGGGATTACGCTCGAAGCATCATCATGGCAGCAGCGGCAGCAGCAGCAACACCAGTGACAACTCCTCCCCAAATTCCACGTCCAGTGCCAGCTCATCCAGTGGCAAGACCTCAGTAATGGAGCGTGTGACCAACGCACTCTGCGGCGGCGGCAGCAGCAGCAACAACTCCTCCAACTCCAACTCCAATTCCAATTCCAACGCCAACAGCAGCTCAAACTCCGGCTCGAATACGCCACAGACGCCGGATAAGCCATCGCGTGGTGGCCAACAAAGTGCATCAACAGCAGCAGCTGCGCCTGGCGCCACGCTCATCTCCATGTCCGCTGCGCAACAACAAGCCAGCTCCAATGCTCTGCCCGCCGCGCATCTCCCGCCCGCGCATCTGCTGCAGCAACAGCAGCAGCAACAACACCAGCAGCAACAACAGCAGCAGCAACAGCAACAACAACAGCAGCAACAGCAACTGCAAGCCATGGCCGGCTCCACGTTGATTAATTCGAGCCATCATCTGGTGATGGCGGGTGGCGTGCCCGCACCACCGGGTGGCATGCCACTGGGCGCACCGCCCACGCCCACGGTCAAATCGATTGCCAAGCAAATGAACATTATGATTCCGGCGCCCGGTTCGCCTACATTTAGTACCATGGGCATGGCGGCGGCACAGAAGGTCGCCGGTGCCGGCGGGACGCCATTGCAACTGCGCAAACAGCTGCCCAATCCTCACCTGCATCATCCGTATGCACCTGGATCCCAGCTGGCTGCGGCTGTAACGCAATCCGCGTTGATACTCCACAAGCACCCGCCACACATCCAGAGCATCGATGCCTTGCTGCTCGACGATCGTTTCCTGAATCGCTTTTTCCAATACTTTTCCCCATACGAGCGACGTGTGCTCGCCCAGGTGTGCATCAAGTGGCGGGACATACTCTACCGCAGTCCTCGCTATTGGTCCGGCCTTCTGCCCACGCTGCAGTGTCGCGAACTGCGCCAGATGCCCGCCTGTGATCGCGGCAAGCTTTACAATTCGCTCATCCGACGCGGCTTCCATGCGCTCGGCCTCGTGGGAGCTTCCGATGAGGATGCTCTCGATGTGGTGCACTCGTTTCCGCTCGCCTCCAAGCACGTGCACTCGCTCAGTCTGCGCTGCTCTTCGATCAGCGATCGAGGATTGGAAACACTGCTCGACCATTTGCAGGTGAGTTTAGCAAATGAGTTGATTAAAAATATATAAATTATTAATCAGATTAAGTAAGTTCATGTAGATTAGGTATAATTATTTATACTACATATTATCATGAAAAAACTTGGTTAACTTTTCCTAACAAAACTTGGTTAACTTTTCAAGATTTTCCTCTAGGAATACTTTAAATTGCTTTAAATACTGAAATTATGGAAAATAATCAAAAATAATGTTTAAGAATAACAATGTTGAAATGTGTAATTCTCAATATTAATATTATAATTTTTATTCCTTAAGGAATTGCCAGATTCATATCATCACACTCCGACAGAACTTGTTGTGTTTGTAAATGATATATAATTGCTTCGTTAGCTTCTTTAGTTTCGCTGCATTTTTTAGGTAATACATAAATTCTAAAATAATAGAGCATAATCTTAAAGAATGTTTATTTATTGTTATATTTTTTATTTGTTGAGAAATTGTTAGTTTTCTTATCCACTCATTATAAGAACAACGTGCAAAGTATATTAATAATATACTAGTTATTCTATTAAATAATTATTTGGTCAACTTTTCGAAGTTTTGCTACAATTTGTAGACATAACTTGAATACTCGAATAATCCAAAAGAATGCCTAAGAGTAATAGCCGAGCTTTTAAGAGATTTGTACTTACTCGAAAGATAGATTGCTCTGAATTTTGGGTATTTATCATCTGGCGCTGTCATTGCTTCGCACACTTTTTGGTCAGACAAATGGGCAGCTAAAACAAACAAGCTTCCCATGACCGTGGGCGGGCGTCAGTTGGATGTTGGTCAGTCGCATGGCACGCGGCGTATACGTAATTTTAAAATAAACTCACCCAAAATTCCTGCCTGCTTGTTGATGCTGCTGCTGTTGCTGCTGCTGCTGACCGGCAAGTGGAAACTATTTTCATTTGATATATCGTATAAATACTTATTTAAAAACCACACGACAAGCAAAATGAAACGTGCTCGGTGGCAAAGTGTGTCATCGGATGCCCCCTGAATATGCCAAATGGGGAGTGGCAAGAGAAGAGAGGCGAGCGGAAGGATGGCAGACAGGTGAAGGGAAGTCGTCTGTTAATTTCTACACATTTCCTCTGTAATTTCATAACGAATTGATGCGATCAATTTCAAGCGCAAATCACATCAAAGCAAACGCCATAAATTTTATTTAATTTAGTGAAATAATTCGTTTAGCTAATTTGTGCTAAATGCGAATGCGAATGAGAATACGAATATGAATGTGAATATGAAAATTTATTCACATGAGTGAGTGTAAGTCTAATGAGTGCTGATTCGCATGGTGAATGTTTTATAAGATGCGTGGCCAACGTGGCATGAGTTTTGATTTTTATTCGACTGTTTGTCAATCAGTTGCCAAAATCAACCAAATCGGCAACATATTCTTTGTATATATTCAACACATTTATCACATTCCTTTCGCTTATTTTCATGGGTATGTTTTTCCCATATTTACTTGGCAACAGAATGAAAATATATTTATTAAATTATGCATTTGTCCTTAACACCCACTCAAGCCGTGTTCTAATTAGATGCTCACCTTCAACACCTCCATGGTCACTTTATTTATTGTAGTAAATGTTTATTAAATTCACCAAACGTTTTAAATTCATCTTGATATTTATATTTACCTTTTGCTGTAAGCTTGTTAGCTGATTTTGGCATTTATTGTATTGTTTATTTTACTCTGTGTTAACTTTTTGCTTGCATCATCAAAATTGTTTAGTTTCACTTGTGCCTTAGTTTTTATACCCGCTACCCATGGTATATTTTGAATATTATACTATATAAATATACCAAATATAGCCTTTGTTACATATTGGTATTTTTGTGGTATATTAATGTTGTATATTTTAAAATGAATACAACACTATTTTTATTTTACTCGCAATGAGTAGAGCTGTAGCTGTAGCTTTCTTACTTGTTTATATAGTCAGCAACTCTTTTGTGTATATTTATATTTGTATATTACCTATTTTCGTTTTTATAAACATATCTTAAACATTTATATTTACTGGATTTAATTTACTCAACAATCCACTTTATGTCAAGATTTATTCTTCGTTTTACAATCATCTCAATTTTCTAGTGCTTCCACTTCATTTATGTTCTTCAAGTTGTCATTTAACTCTAAAAGCTGTCTTAAGCTCGTCTAAGGTTACATCATTTCAACTGGATTTCATTAGAATTTCTACAGTACCTTTTTCATATTGTCTATTCACGTTGTTTCATATTTATGCAGCATTCGCAAGCACCCACTTTCTCGTCCTTGGTCACTTCATTTAAACTCTTCGAAGGCTCTTTAGCATTGTTGTATTGCATAATCTGGCAAAAGTCGAAAGTAACTTGAATTCAAATGAACTTCGTTAGGTTAATTGCCGCACTCAGCTGTGTGTGTGCTTATGTTTTGTGTCTCAGTGTTGTGGCAATGCCAAATGCCAAGTTCGCAAGTAACGGGAGCAGCACACACACAGAGAACTAATCTATTCATTTCCATGGGCCAAAAGCGATGCAATCTGCCAGTGTAATCTACTATAACGGACTCAGCAGGAGGCAGCAGAGACAGACGGACAGAGACACGCGCAGTGCAAAGTGGATAATGTTGGCCGAACTGGTTGTGGCCAACTTTTGACTCTCTCACTCTCTCCTACTCTTGGTCTCTCCCTATATGTAGTATATCTAGAAGTATTTTGCGGTTGTGTCAGTCCCTTAGTCAGTCAGAGTTGGCTGCGTGTCAATCTGCAATGTCGGAATTAATTCAATGTGAATGCATGTCATGTTCATGAGCCTAGTTTGTTGTGAGTGTGAGTGTAAGTGTGTGGGAGTGTATAAGTGTGTGTGCGCTTGACAAATGGTTTGATTGCAAATTGTTGTCGCTGGATATGTCAACAAGAATGGCATGCGTGGAACAGCTGGAACAGTTGACAGTCGACTGCGCTCAGCAATATAGAAAATTTGACCTTGGGGAACGGGAAGGAGGCATCTGTTCCACCTCCCCTTGGGGGCCGCATTGCATTGTGCAGCTGCTGCTGCTGCTGCTGCTGCTGTGTCCCTATGTCCCTTTGTCCCTTTGTCTTGTGCACTGGCTGCATGCTGACTATAGTTTTTGTGCATTAACAAGCGTCTATAATTTGCCGTTGGGTTTCAAGTATTGCGACGGAAATGCGACGAGTTCATATTTAATGGGCCATATGCCCGCAATTGCCCTCGGCGCACACGCCGCGTATACGTAATTTCCGCATTGCTGACTCTAAAGTTGACCCTTCGCAGTCGCTATTGCCATTGCTATTGCTATTGCTATTGCTGCTGAACCCTGCTGACCCATAAAGAAGGCCACCAACTTTGCTTTGCCGGATATGCTGAAGAATTTCCTGGCCGTTGCACGATTTGGCCAACAAATTATGCGAGTAATGCAAAAGTATGGCTAATTAACTTATGAATTTTGCCAGAAACTAAGCTAGCTTGAAATTTAATTAATATCTGATGAAAATATTATAAAGAATTTCTCACTTTTATAACTTTGCAAGAAATTTCATAAATCGAAATTCCTGGCAGGCAAATAGAGTTTCTCTAATTAAATCATGTATGTGAAATTTATGCTAACGGAGAAGTTTGGAGGAACAAAGGGGAGGAAAAACAAGCGAAACAGAATTCATTGTACTCCTGGCGCATTGTTTTGTTTGCCTTTAGCCTTATTGATTTTGCTGCCAACATGTGGAAAAAAGTTACCCTGGATACAACACGTGTGGCCAAGCCAGGCGAACAACAACAAAACTTTCGAGTATTCCCCGAACTATTGGCCATAAAAGCAAATAAGCTACGAGCTAGCGGAGTGGCCTGAAGCATTTTTGGTATTAACAATGAAGTCATTTCAGAGCCACAATTAGCTGGAATCCAATTAGATGGCATGTCATTTACATATCGTAAGGCCTGATAAGAGGGTTAGCTCTATTAACATATATCTCAATAATTGAAACAATTAAATATATAATCCCCAGATGTTGATAAGATAGATGAACATCTGTTGGCTAATAGCTTCAATGGCAGAACTTCCAAAAAAGCATTCTATATTTACAAGTCATTTATATGACTCCCATTGATAGGCAAACGAAGCTTGATATATGCTGCATTAATAATAATTATAGTTTACTGGGAATTGTGTGATAGTTAACTTCAGATTGTATAGCCTTAATTTGGCTGGTAACTGAGATCAATAATAAGTTTGACTTTCACAAAATTTATTGAAAGTTGAATATGTAGAATACTTGAATAAAATAAAATAAATAAAATATTTGTAAATTTAAGTATTATAGATCTACGTACTAAATGAGATTAATTAAATTTAAGATCTTTTAAGATTTAAAAATATTTTAGTAATAATAAAAAGATTTAGTTTAATAATAAAACTAATAACTAAGAATAATTCTTCATAAAACTTTGCGTTCTTTAAGTTACTTTATATATTTACCATACATTTTGGATTATTATCAACTCAATAATCTATAATCTATAAATATATATTAATAATCTATGCACTCTTTAAGTTTTATTAAATTCATAGCTGAACTTGCATTAAATTATAATTTGTTGATTATTAAGAATTCGAGATTATTTAGATGTAAATATTTAGTAAACTAAATTACTTTAGATCTATAGATTATTCTTTATCTTCTTGGGTACACCAATTTGTAGGTAACATGCAACTTTTCCGATGTAATACTTGATTTCAAGTTGCTACATTTTCCGATACGGTTAACTATCATAATTCAGTCCAAGTTCTGTTTATACAGTTTCTGTGCTACGTGCAATTGTTGATGCAGTTAGCGATAAAACTTTGTAGTCTTTGGTACTTTGTTTTTGTGTGTCGCCACTTTTACATACATTCGAGTATTTTTGTTCTTTTCTCCATTTCCCATTTCGCATTTCCCGTTGAATTTTCGTTTTTTATTGCTATTGTGCTTTAATTTGACGTGTATTTTTTGCGCTGCGCGTTTATGAGCCAAAGTTCTTGAGTGTCGCCACGAAGCGTACTAAACTTTTGGCCAAAACAACGGCTTCAACAATAGCAATAGCAATAACAACGTCAACGACAACGACAACAATTGTAGGTACAAAATTGTGACTAGTCAGATCAAATGCCCCCGACATATTGTCTGGCACGCAATGTGGGTCGACTTACGAGTATCGGCAAATGTTGTTTTATTTGCCTTCATTCTCGTTTTGTTTTGGCTTCGGCAAAAGGTCAAAGTTAACTCAGTTGCCAAGAACTTTTGATTTAAATATCGTCAACGTTTTAAGTAAATTTCTTTGCTTGCAGCTCTGTTGTAAAGTCTTTTGTTTAGTTTGTCTATCTTTTTGTCAATAAAACGCAGTCAGTAATTTATAAATTGTCTTCGAAAAGCAATTATTTGATTACTTTAAAATGTTTACCGTGTACTTGCGACTCGTTGCGTAAACAAAACTATTGCTGCTTGAGAGTTTCTTTATTATTCTGATTTCCCTGCTTGGGGTTTACCTCTGAGCATTGACTATGTAAACACTTTTCCTGCGATTATTTGTCAAATAATGAAACTGAATGTTTAATAAGGGTATTCCCAAGAATTTTGCTTACACCTATAAAATGTCATTTGATGTGAAGCAAAACTGAAAGCAATAAAAGTTTAAGATGATGACGAAGATAATGATAAAGTACAATAAACAATTTATTTATGATTACTTCAAGTTTAAATTTAACAAAAATATAAATTTAGTGAATGAACATTTTTGATTATTTTTATTATATAAATGGCTCATATTAAAACTTATTTAATTTTACTTTTAATTAAATATAAACCCAAGCAAAACCACACATAAAATGCGGCGTCCTTCTCCAGTATTCCCCACTTGATTGTGTAATGTTTTTAATTAAAATCTAAGTTGAGGGCAATAAAAATGAAATGGGCAGCGACACAAAGAATAATTTCGTAAATAAAAATGACAATTGCAGAGTCTGTTTGAACTTGAGCTCGCCGGCTGCAATGAGGTCACCGAGGCCGGGCTCTGGGCCTGTTTGACGCCGCGGATCGTGTCCTTGTCACTGGCGGACTGCATCAACATTGCGGACGAGGCTGTGGGAGCGGTGGCCCAGCTGCTGCCATCCTTGTACGAGTTTTCGCTGCAGGCAAGTGTTGAATATGACGACTGCACGTTCCCCAATGGGGAATGAGGCAGACGCCGGAGAGGGAGAGGGAGGTACACTTTGAACATGGACTCATACTTAATTGAATTTGTCGCTTTTGTCGCATCCAACAGGCTTACCATGTCACAGATGCTGCCCTCGGATATTTTTCACCAAAGCAAAGTCACAGCTTGAGCATATTACGCTTACAGTCATGCTGGGAACTAACCAATCATGGCATTGTTAATATCGGTAAGTCGCCCAGCTTAATTCAATCCAAAACTAGATTAATAACTGTTTACTGAAATTGACCAAAATTAATCATGCTATTAAAGTGTCTACTGGTTAAGCGCTTGACAAATATGCCTTGCGTATTACTAGAGCTTTCAAATTGGTAAATGAATGGAAAAGAGTTAAAGGAATTACGATTTTATTGTTCTCTTTATTGAACTACTTCTTTTATGTTCGAGACGGAATCATTTTCAATTAAATATCGATATATGTATGTATGTACATAGATATCTATATAAATACAAATATGGTATAAAACGGGTGTGTCGAGTTAAGTGTGCTCGACTGTGAGATATCCGTTACCCTTTTAGAATAGAAGCAAAACAGTGCAGTATTATTATATTATAAATATATTTTAAAATATACCGAACTAATATACCACCAATAATACTAAAATATACCAATGGCTATATTTGGTATATTAACAGTGCACAATATACCAGATTGTGAGGCAGAGCTTTTAGAATTTATAAATATACCAAACTATATCAAGACAAATAGCTGTTGTTTAAATTACAAAATTCTCGCAAAATGCAAAAATATTTAGGAAATTATTAGTATCAATAGCGAACGTATAGAAATGAAATGAAACAATTTCCCAACAATATATTTATCGATTTAATATTAAACCAAATGGTGCATATCATTATTATATAGGTCGTTGTGTTGTTTTAACGCTTCAATGCTGGTGACAAAAATGCCAATTAGAACGTATTGTAGCGTCTCATTTTGATTTGTTTAATTCGCAACAGCGAACAATTAGTTCATTGAGGCGTATAGAATACGCAGAGTCGTCATTGTTAACAGAGAGCTGAGCGAAACGGGCCAAGTTCACAATATGTTTGGAGCATGGTGGCAATTGTTATTGGCACGAGGACGAGGACGAGGAAGCGGCATTTTCTTATATGGAATTACAGTGCTGTCAGTCATACAAAAGAGCTGCGTCGGTTACCCGCCAGGTGTGTGCCTATTGGAGCAGGAGCTATAAAGCAGCTTACAGCTACTTATTTATTTATGTACCGCATTATAAACAACAATAAAGCACAATGAAATATTCGTGTGAATGCGTATTTTCTCTATCCGCACAAAACAAGTGCGAGTCGAGTACGAGAACTCAGGTATGAATATATGAGTATGAGCATTCCCAGCTGCCGCTGATGAATCATTTGAAATCATTTTCTAAACATTTCTAAAGCATTTTCACTCAGCTAATTGAAGCTCTCACTCTTTATGATTGTGTACGACATTTTATCTTGTTGTGTTTTTCGAGAGAACCTTTCGAGGCAAATTTATTTGAATGCTATCTATACGACCAGATCCTTTGACGTCATAGACAGACAGATGTGTTCACCCTTGTCAGCCATTCAAACGGACACAACAGCTGCGACAGCTGACCACCCAGCTGAGCATCCTTTTAGGTCTGCTTTTTTTATTGAAGAGGATAGCGAATTGGTTCTTGAAATCAATTTTTGCAATCTGACATCTAACTTAATATTATTATTTAGTTACCCTCTTTACATTCTTTATAGGAGATGTGGAATACAATTTATTAAATCATATTTTTGTATAGTAACTCTAATTTTAAACTCTTTCAATACTAAATCATCATTTACAGCATATGTGCAATGAACTTTATAAAACCATGTTTATATTTATAATACCATTATTGTTGAGGTTTTTTTGCAATCTTACCTTATCTAACATTGAGTTTAATTATTAATTTTACACTATTTAAATACAAAATAACGTAATTTAAAATTTATGTTTATAATACATACTTAATACCGAACTCAAAAGTTTCCTCTTGTTGCTTAGGGTTTGCAATCTTACCTTATTTTACATTGACTTTATCTATTCACGTCATTTACAGGGTATGCGCAATGAACTTTATTAAATCATTATTATGTATAGGACATGCTCAATGCACAACTCAAGGGTTTCCTTGCGTTTTGTGGTCTTTAACTCGTCAGGTTTTCACCTTTGTTTGCGACCCTTTGTTAGCTTCACTCCCTCAAATCAATTTGTGCTGCAGTTCGAGTGCTTCTAGCAATTTCTCTCTGGATACCCTGCACTTGCAATTAAGCGTGAGATGTTTTACACTCTTCTAGCTAGTTGGTTGACATAATAGGATATTTGCTTGTCGACTACCTGCGATCGTTGTCGTTGTAATATCATGGGAATGTGGTTATTACAAATTACAAAATGGCTGCCATACGCTTCAGCACTTTTTTTACGCCCCTGCACTTTCAACTTGTCGCAATCAACTCGAACAAACACATTCCATGACTCCCCTATTTTAACCCCTCTCGACTCCTACTTTAATCTCCATGCCTCGTGGCCCATTGAAGTGCAGCAAATTAAGCAGCCAGTTTGCTGCAGGCTCCCAGCCAAATGGCTGCCACTTGGGCTGCCAACTCGACAGCACGCATCGCCGCTTCTCTCCGGAGTCCAATTATGTGGCACGTTTGCTCTGGCCCCGCTTCATTGCTCCACTCTCCTCCCCCCTCTCACTGCGTACTCTAGTAACCGTTACCGTAACTATAAAACTATAACTGTAGTTAGCCTTTCAGCAGAATGCCCGAGCATTGAAAATTAAATTATTGCATCTCGCTGCCTGCCACCGGAGCTGCCAACTTGTTTATGGCTGTGCAACACATGTGAGTTTGCATGTAAATTAGTTCTTAAAGCTATATAAAATGGGGTAAGCTTTACGGATTAAAGAGTCTTTTATTTATAACCTTTTTTCTATTGTGTATTACTACATTTTAGTTTAAATATTTTCCTATTTCTCTATTTAATTTTGCGATATTTTAACTACAAAAATATGAGGTTGATTAATGTTTTTCTCTGGCATTAGCATAGAATTTTGATATCTTAATAAACAATTGTTTTTATATCTAAACATCTTAAAAAATAAGCTTGTTGTTGTTTTGAAAACCCTTTATCTTAGCTCCTTACGGGGTTGCCACCTAGTTAAAACTCTCTTAACCTCAACAATGAACACGCACAATGCTACGTAAAATATATATTTTGGTTGTCCTACGTTTTATTGTCGGCTGTTAATTTGCTATCCGCACGATGAAAGCATTTGCATTATTAATGCGCAATTTACGAGCCAAGACAATGTGATAAAAGCCACAAATTAAAGCAAAATGAGTAGAAATTCATCTCTGCTTTGGTGTTTAGCAAGTTTCAATTCCAGCAGGAAATACGAACAACATTTTATTTATATTTATCTATTTAATAATTGACATATTTAATGAGTCAATGTCGCATCGACCATAAAATATGGTTTTGAGCCAGAGGCAATCAAAAAACACAAATACTCGATGCTATTACATTTGCTGTGACTTCGATTTATGTTATTTATTTGGTATTTTGTATTTTCATTTAAATGCTTTACGGCTTACCGCATTGTTGCAATATCCGGAAATATTTAATTAATGGCTGGCGTCAAATTTACCGCCAATAAATAAAATTGCCCGCAAAATAAGGAAATTTTAATTATTTATTGCACGTTCGAAATAGACAGAAGGTTGAGAAGATGAAGAACAATTTGTATGTAGATTGTGTTATTGACAGATGAAACTGAGAATGAAAAGTAAACTCTGTTTAAGTTTCTTTTCTTCTTTGATTGAGCTTTATTTATTGTGAATTGCAATTTATAGAGTGAACGGAAGCAGCACAGAAATATGATTGGAAATAGAATTTTATAGTCAGCTGCAACTGTTCAAAGGGAAATGGCAAAGTAAATTAAACTGAAGCGAAATAAGTTTAGCGACTGTGAATAACTTTGATGATTTGTGCGCAATTTGAAGGACAACCTTGTAAAGTCAAGGTAAATGCAAAAGCGAACGCAAAGATCCAAACCAGAAGTTTCATAAACCTTTTCTCGCGTTGCCTGTCACTCCGCACCAGCAACAACAATAGCAAAAGCAAAAGCAACCACGACAACGACAGGAAAACTTTTGATAAGCTTACAGACTCAATGTCGCCGCCGTTTGAAGAATATGCGAGGCACATTTCTTGCCCCCGCTTATCACAACAACATGACGAAGCCATTTAGCTAATTGCATTTCGCCTACGCTCCACGTAATTGAATTGCAGACTTTGCTTTCAACTCTTTTGAGCTGCAAGAAGCGAGCGTTCTTCAAGCGCCTTCTTAGCTCAGTGGCAGAGCGCTGGTCTTGTAAACCAGCGGTCGTGAGTTCAATTCTCACAGGAGGCAGTTGGTAATGGTGTGGGTAGCATTTCCTATTCAATCGAATAGTTAGGAATACTACTACAGCATGATTTTTTAGTACTCCATCGAAAAAAAAAAACAGAATTGGGCCAGATGCCAACGGACTTTTTATTGCGCTCACTCACCAGCCGAAGGCTTTCTATTGCTTTTTGCATTTCTTTTGCGGACAGGTGACACATCATTTGGCACGCGAGAGTTGGCAATGCCGGAACGGAAACGGAAATGTCCGAGTGATACCGTGTTATGTTATATGTGTGTGGATATCAACACTCACCAACAAAAAAAACAACAGAAAAACAGAAAAATAAAGGCGCCCCTGAGGCTAATTGGCAGCGAGTTCGTTCAACTGGGCGTATGCGTGATTTATGAGCACGCAACGCAATGCCTGGCAGCGAACGAAATTCGCGCATTTTAAGTGGGAGCACAAGTTAATCTCACATTAATTGACAATGTCAACAAAAATGTCGAAATTCATTAAGCATAACCAAAGCGCAACGAGGAAACCTGTCAAAGACAACGACAACAAACAACTACAACATCATTAACATTTTCATTCTCAGTAGCAGCAGCAGCAGCATCATCATTATCATTCTCTTCGTCATCCTCGCTGTTGAGTCTGTGTTGCTAATAAAGTGGTTTGCGGTTCGTTTCGCGCCTGAACAATTGCAATTGTCATTAATGTCGCCACCAAAAACGAAAATGTCCATCAATTTAACCGCAAGTGCTCAGCAGCCCGAGTCCCGTCTGATTCTTGAATCGAGACGAGACTAAGCGACGAGATGCGTCCCGAGCACCAGACAAATAATGCTAAAACCCCGTCGTGTTGGTTCCGCATCCAACTGTCCGCAAAACAGTGTCACAAATCAGTTGAGGTCACAGTGGTTGCTGATTGATAGAAAATTGATGATAAATGTTTAATGTTTGACAGCATTCGATTTGAACTTAAACATTTAACATTTCACCCGATAGCAATTGTTAAATGCTTAAAAGTATCACACATCAGTGTACAATTGTCTTTTCTTCAGTGTCAACCACTGTGCAGATAAATCTGTTGACGGATGAGATTTTTAAGTATTGAATTCTTCGGATTATGATTTGTAATCATCAATGCTTTATGAAGAATTTACATATTTGAAAAATGGATTATGAATAATAATCAAGAAATGCATAAATGAAAGTAAATTATTCAATCTTATTCGCAATTGAAAACACAAAATTCTGAATGAATATGTCAAAAGCAAAGATTCGATTTTTTCTTTATGGGTGACAGGTGTAAATCTGCATTTAAAATATATACATAATGAACATTTACTTCGAAAACAATTCGTACTAAAATTAAGAAAATTAAAGAACAAATCGTTGTAAAAAAATTCTTGGGATTTACGAATTATGTTTTGTATAATGAATGGTGCTGTTTTTTCCGAATGGCAATTGGAGAAAAAGGCTAAAAGCAACCCTCGCAAAAATCGTTTTTACTATATTACACATCTCTACTTTTTGTTGTGTATTTTACATTATTTATCTCTGCTGAATTCCCTAAAGTCTACGCTGTGCCAACTGTAAAAACGAATTTCTTGGGCGTAACCAACTGAATATTCATCTTCGTCAGTTTTTGCCAAGTTCACAGAGAATGTTCGTAATCTTGAGGCGTAGGATAGAGGGTGGAGGAGAGAGGCGTGGCCGCTACTGCTGCGCTGTCAAGTCAAGTGGTCGTTGTGCTCTTACCGCAACTCTTGATATATACTTTGTATTTAGTACACACTAAATGGCTTTGGCTAAACCACAACAAGAACGCTTCCCGCTGCTGCTTCCCCATCTTCCCATCGCATCGCAACGTTTTTATTTAATTACATTTAAAATTTTCAAGGTGTTTCTTTTTGTAGTTGTCGGTGGCGTTGCTCTTGTTGATGTTTATGTTGTTGTTCTTGTTGTCATCATCTGTGATCAACGTTGCCATCGCTGCGCTGCGGCTTCTGTGTTGTCGCGCGCAAATTTTAATTAACTTATTTATAAGCAGAAGCAAAGCAAAGAAAAGCAAAGCAAAAGCAAAAGCTCAACGACAGCGATTGCTCGCTTGACGCGTGCTGTTGGCCACGCACCTTCCCCTTCCTCTTCTCCTCCCTTGCCGCCTTCAGCCACTCGGCCAACTTGTCAATCAATTGTCGCTGGCTTTTTGTTGTTGCTGTGCACACGGTATTTGCCCATGAACTTTACCTAATCCCCTAAAATAAAAAACCATGTATCTTAACAAAATATTTTGTTTCATTTTATTTTTTTCATAAAAGTTGATTTTTTTTAGGAACAATTGTAAGGTTTTTATGGCTGCTTTTTACTCTGAAAAGTGTGTGTTTCAAAAGCTATTTTTAGGTTAAATAAATAATTGAATTTCTCAACAATTTATCTTAATTACAACACATGGCGAATATAGAACAGTTTTCGCTTAATGAACTTTCATTGTGTTAAACAAACATTTCTTTGTCTATCATTTACAAGCGAGCGCGTGTGCATTTCTTTTTCAAGTAGCATGTCAAAAGTTATTGTGCTTTGTTCTTTAGTAGTTAGTTCCATTAGTAGTTCAATTTAAAAAGCTTTTTAGCTTGTTGTGGCTTTTAAGGTCAGTAAACCGCAAAAAGGGAAAGCGGAATGATTTCAAAAAATCCTGTGGCCAGGCGATAAACCATATCCACATCAATCAATGTCAACTTGTGCTCTCCAGCGGCGACTGGTCAAGCTAATGAACTCGGACTCGCAATCAGACTCCATTGACCCACCTCAAAGTGCTTCACACGGAATATGTGTGAGCATTTCCGACTGTCAGAGATGCTGACTGTTAAATGTTAAAGCGTGCTAATAGCCCCATTTGCTGTAAACAATCAGTTATCCATTTAATGTTGACATTAACACGTGGTTGAATAAGTATGTTCAACTTTGTTGAACATGTGGCAACTCTTTGCAATGGTGCTGCCAACTTAATGGTTTGGCGCTGCAACAGAGCAGAGCAAACACCACAATTGCAATGCAATTGATAAGAGGATAAATTTTAATTAGCAAAAAGCAAGCAAAAGTCAAAATGAAATTAAATTAGCTTGGAAACGAGTTGAGTTTGAATGAATAAAAGTTGCGAACCAACATAAACTTGCAGGCAGAGCAAAAAGTCAAGCGTTGCCACTGTAAACACGAGCAAACTATTTCTGTCTTTCTCTCTACATCTCTCACTTACACCCACATTCACTTTGAGGACAGATATAAGGCGAACTTAGTTGAAAGTTCAGCCACAAGGAATATGCTCGTAAATCTAAATGCAGTAATTGCGGCTTTTATGCAATGCAATTTTACAACAGAGAAGATACACAAGGAAAAAAGAGGGAAAGTTGCGACGCAGATGGAAGTACTGGCAACTACTTGAACTACCCTCTTTTTAACATGCAATCGCTGCCTACATGAATTTCATTTTAATTGCATTTTAATGACAACCACAATTACAACACACACACACACACATACATACGCTGTAAATAACTGCACGCAATGACGCACACGCTGACCGAGTGTGACGCTGAAAAGTAGGCAACAAAAATTGCGCACACACGAAGTAAAAGGGGGCTGAGAAAAGCAAAAGCAAAAGCAAAAGCAAAAGCTGAAGCAAATGCTTGGAGCTGCAGTCATGATGCTGCCAATGATGGAACAGAGTATGGCCACAGGACTTCAGCGACGTCAACGTCAACGTGAACGTCAGCGCAACGCCAACGCCAACGCCAACTGTCAACCGCAGTCAAAGAACACTCTCTTCACATCGTCGGCCATTTTGTGCGGCCGTGACGCAGTTGCATGCCACTTGACAGCGAAAGTGACGAGCTTTTCAAAGGCAAAAGCGAGACGCAGCGCAGAAAGCGAAGGAGTAATATATATAATACTTGGGCACAAATTGATTAAAGCATTAAATCGTTAAGTTCGCCATAAGCAATGTGACATTAAATCTGTGTATTAAACGGAGAACATGAACATAGAATGGAAATATTAAACCAGAGAAAATGTAGAGAAAATGTGATGAAATTGTAGGAGCTAAGCTAATGCTATTAAACAGCTCAAGCTCAGGAAAGTATTATTTGCGCTTTGTTTTTGCTTTTGCTGGCTAAAACTATAATTGGGTGAACAGAAAGAAAGTTTTTATACAATTCATCTTATTAAACCAGTTTTGTGTTACTTAATCTAGGTTTTTTCTCAGCTGAAACATAACTTCGGCTCGTTCCTGATTTGGTGAAAACTTCTTGTGTTGATAAATGGTGAATGCATGATGACAGCTTTATGCTTTGGTTTCAACTTACGCAGCTAAAGTCTTAAGACATCTGCTCCCACGCTGCAGCTATGATAAGCTCTCTCGTTGTTGATATTCTTCCTTTGGGATCAGTTGCTTGGAAAAAGCACTTTGATAAGCCCCCCTTAAATGTAGCATACTTTTCTGCGCAGCTCAGAATTAATAAACTTTTGGCATTTCTGAACTGCATTTTCTGCAGCTTTACTTTCGCGATAAAAATTTCAACATTATTTTTAAAACATTTGCTCGTTAAACTTTTAGTTCCTAGCATTCTCCCTGGATGACTATATGCAATAAAAGAGGAAGAGATATGGGTTTTAGTTGAGCTGCAACGGCCTGAGGTGGAGCTTTGACGTGGATCACGCGTAACGCGCCCTTATTAAAAATGTATTAAAACGCTTAGCTCCACTGTCGCTCAATGGCTCCCCAGTGGCAGCCTGGTCCGTTAGACAAGCCCACGCCCACGCCCACACTATACACCTATTCCCCCTTCCATACTCTCTCTCACGTTCTCCCATCTGTCTGTGACTCCTCTCTTCACTAGCTGTCTGCAACTGCTGAAGTGCCCTTTTGTTGCGTTTCCCACGCGCATCGCTTTTCAGGTCATGTGAAAGCATAAAGTGTGTGTGTGCGAGTGCAATATGTGGGTGTTGTGCGTGTGTGTCTAAGTGTAGTGTGTGCTTGCATTTGATTGGCAGCTGCGGCCCCTTGTCTGCGACTCCATCATCAACACAGTCTCATTTCACTTGGCTTCTTCTTTTTATAAAAACTGAAACTTGTTTACCCACTTTTGTGTTTTCTTCCACTGTTCTCGTTAGTTGCTCGCTCTAAAGCACCGGAAATGACTCAAATAAAGTGTTTGAAATATGTATTTAGTGCAGTTTCCTAAGCAAACTATCCAAGTCTATGCCAGGGCTTTAAGGATGACTTTCTTTATTCAGCTGCTGATGGATGATAAATATGAAAGCAGAGATACTAAGGTATAAGCTTTATTTTAAAGCATTGCATTATGTACACATATCAGTGAAAATTAAAATTTAATAGCTTTGTTTTAGTCAACTAAATTCTGCAACTAGAATGACAGATAAATCATAAACATTGGAAGCATTCGAATAGTCGTAAATCTGACTCAACGAATGCTCAAGTTATTCAAATTGAATGCTAGACAAATGACAAATAATAGGCTTTAGTAAATTGCAATGCTGTTCGAGCTGTGTCACTATTGATATATTTATTTAAATTTGATTGAGATCACAGACGACATTTGTCAAATTGCCAAAAGTGAAATTTTAAGCGATTTGCAATACTTTGTGTCAATTGTTGAATAATTTGACCACCCGCTGCACGATTTGTCTCTCACATACATTGTTTGTGCCAAATTGTTTGCTCTTTCTCTCTTGTGCGCAATTTTCAGTTAATTAAACAGAACTGAGGCAAGAAACGTGGCAACAAAATTGGCCTATCGCTTGTTGCTAATTTAATTTTTAAACACTTTTGTCTCCTCTTTCGTCTCTCGTCTCGTCTCTTTACTCACTCAGTTTGTTTGCCTTACGTAATCCTTATCGCCATTTTGCGGCAGCTGACGAAGACATCAGCCTAATGAGCCCCACACGCGGCCTGCCAAAACATTAACAGTATTTGCCTCAGTTAGCTCATTATTTCAGCGCTCCTACGCAGTTCTCACGCTCAACTTTTGGCCAATTTTCGACTTTCGGTTTGGGGGCAACTGCCAGCTGCGTTACCTGTTAGCTTTTGTGATTTAAGGCTTAATTATTGTAGCTAAATATTTAACCTAAATTAATCTGAATTGACATGACGCAAAGAACTCCTCCCAACAAGTTTTCTTCCTTTACGTTTCTCAGCTGAAACTATTCTCGCATATTCAAAATATTTCTTTCTATTATTCGAGCTCTTCTCTCGTATGTTCTCAGCAAAATGCTTGGCATTTGCTTTGATGTGCATATTTTGTTGCTGCCATCATGGAAAAATATTTATCCACTCCACGCACAAAAAGTGAGGAAACCTATAATAATTATTGCTACTCTCGAAATTTAACTTTCAACTTTAAAAGTCACAAACGGAAGTTTTGTTTTTTACTACCGAACTGCAATTAAAATTCAGAGCAACGCGAAAAAGTTGTGCACAACATGCAACTTGGCACATGCAACAAAAACAGCGTGAAGCAAAAAACAAAATACGAAATGGTGAAAAACTTTTGTTTTAGCTTTGTTTAATTAAACTGAATACAAAACAGCAACAAAAAGTGTATTCTTTTGGCTTGAATTTACCGATAACTATTGCCCAGTAAGTTGTTTATAAAATGAAATATATATTAGATAAACCAAATTTTGTTTAAGGATGAAAAGTATGCTAAAGCATTTAAAGTGAATTTAAGGCAAAAACGCAACTTCAAACAGCTCATCAAAGCGAATTTCAAATGCCCCACGCGAGCAGTGTGTATTAACTCTTTTAATTCGTGTTAATTTATGCAATTACTTAAGTATATAAACTCGCAATTAAATTACGCATACGCCCTGTAGTGTCGCCTGGGGGGCTTTAACTTATCACATGTGGTTGCTCGGCTGCGAAATAAATAAATAATGATGTAAATAAAATATGCACAAAAATATATGTATATGAATGAAGCAAATTAAATGCACTCACCTCATTTGCACAAGCACTAATTAAGCCGCTTCCTGACATCACTCATACGCCACGTAAGCCGCATGCAATTTAAAGCGAGCGCTTAAAGTAGCAACAATTAAAATGAAATCCATGCTAACTGACATCAATTATGGTAGTTAGTGCCAAACTTTTTGGCCATTGGCATTTATTTCCCAATAATAACGTTCGCCATAATGCTAAACAGCTTTTCACATGCAAAAGAACAAAAAACAAAACAGCCAAAAAAAAAAGAAGAAAACTTCGTAGCGAAGCGAAAAATCAATACAAAACAAAGGAAAAATCATGTGTGGGGAAAAAATGTGCGGCTCGTGTCTAACATTTAACATGAAAATTTATGAGTGCGTCGCGAATTTGTCATATTTGGTAATTGACAGTAAAAATGACAGCAAACTGCGAGAATATTTGCGAGTTATGCATACTCAATATTAACAACTTTAAATAGCAGTGCATTAAGAGATATCGATCAATTTTTTACATTATTTATAGCGTAAACAAATCTAAATAAGTTGTTGTTGATGATGAAATTATTACCAGCAATTTTTTGATAAACAGTATTGATTTTATTTAGAAGGCAACATCATTTTAGGCAAAGGATCGAATATGACAATCCAAATAAAAGTAAATAATGATTACTTGTGTGTGTGCTTGACTTCAAGTCGTATCAGGCTCAAGCATGAATAAATAAATACTCGTATCTATGTCAACTATTTGATGCCAATGTCAATGGCAAAACTTATTCGAATACGTTTCGACAGTTTTGACAACATCAGCGTGTAAAAGCAGATAAGAGGCAAGAGCTTTAAATAAATGCAGATGGGACAGGGATAAGAACTACAAGTGAGGCAGACATCGAAAGAGACGGAGAGGGAGAGGTGGGGAGGTTTAGGGTGTCACGGCCATAAGGATCCAATGCCTATCGCATATGTGCCCCGAAAAAAAAAAAAACCAAAAATGCCAACAGCGAATACGAAACGAGGCTTCACACAAATGTCGTTAGTTGTTATGGCAAATGTATCTCATAGAGACACAAGTTACAAATTGTTGGCTTAGCTCCATGAATGTTGGTATGGCGTATGTGTGAGTGTTCTGTGTGTGTGTGTATATGTTGTGTTGTTTTTCGTTTCATGTTTGATGTCACTATTCGAAGGTCCTCGCAATGTTTCGCCATGCGCAAATTCCCATTTACATATCAAGCAGCTCGCTAGTTACCCGATTCCAGGAATCCAATTCGATTCAGACATCAATTTTTGATTTAAAGGTACAAACAAAAAAAACGGTAAAATGCAAATTACATTTTTAAATATGCACAATAAGTCAATCTCGGAAATAGCATTATACAACTTTTTACAAATACATTTTATGATTGAACAGTTAAAAAAGAGATATTAAGATATTAGACAAAATGTTTAATTCTGTTCTTTTTTGGGATTAGAATTAAATCAAAATAATAAATCAAAAAAGAACAACTAAAAGTTTGGCTTTTTTTCTTGAGTAACCCTATTTATTTTGCATATTTCAATCTATACAATACGTAAAGTTTTGTCACAATCACTGATAGTTGTTGATTGCCTAGATTATTGTATAAAATGTTACATAAAAAGTGACTCAAATTTTTGGTTTCAACTGTTGCAAATACTTACGTTATGTATTAAATATTTTCCAGCGCTTCTCGCTCTCTTTCTCTCTCTCTCTCTCTTTACTTGTAAAAATATCTCACACAGTTTTCATAGTTTGCCACATCACTGAACTCACGTTGACCCCCGCCGCACTTGGCGGCCCCCAAATCAGACCATATCACTTTACTACATGTAATACACTTGGTTTTTGCATCATAATGTTGTTTTTTGTTGCTGATTTTCGTTGCAATTTCAGAATTTGTGATCGCAGAAACGAGTAAAGCAAGCATTAGGATCACGTGGACAAATACCCGTTAGTGTCGGTCACAAACCGAAACTGCAACACAATTGAATTAAGTCCTTTATTCTGAAGGTGTTTTTTTCTGTTTCTTATTTGTTTTGTCACTGGCGCCGTTTAGTTGTGTCTCGAAGTGCAGCTGATAATGAAATGAATTGAAGCGGCGATTACAGGCGCGATAAATACGCGCAAGTCTCGGAGAATTTTAACCGATTCCAATTGCAGCATCTCACAGCATCTAATGCCAATGCAATGATTGATCTCAGCGTGTAATTCAATCGAATCAACGCACTCTCTCTTTCGCTCTTGTCTCACTCAGTTCGATTAGAGCTGAGTGCGTGACGTGCTTGACTGTTGTGATACCATTAACAGACAACGAAGAAGCAGGAGCAAAGTCTTTAAACAACTATAATTTTTTGCCAACACTTGGTATACCAAGTATACACATTTATATATTATATTATTTTGGTATATAAATTTGGTGCATTTAATTATTATATCTTAATTTTATATATTCTTGAGAGCTATATTTGCTTTTACCATATATACATTTCGATATATATTTCTGTATATTAATTTGGTACATATAAATGATATATTCAACAACACATTACAATATATTTCAGTTTTATTCGGTATAATTTTCAAAATTCTGTATTCTGTAGGTGTCTTATTTCTTTGTATTGCTTTACATAGAATTTTATTAAGCAAATAATGTAGATCTTTTACTAAGAATTTGTATCTGCTAGACACTCGTGTCTGCTCACGTTGTCATCGCTAGACTTCGTGCCTCGCTTTGGATTCTTGTCTCAATGTCCCCCTCCACTTCGCGCTGTGGTTTATGAGTGCTTAATCGCAGTCTCCCAATGCACTGTAATCGCAATCTAACGCAACTGCAAGTCTGTGTATTTGCATGTGTAGCTGTGAAAATGTATCTGTGACTATGTATCTGTATCTGTATCTGCATCTCTGTTGCCTATCTCTGTCCCTTGTGGCATTTTGTCATATGCATGAAATAGTCAGCATTCATTTAAATGCTCACACTCAGAGGCCTTTGTTATTGACTGATTTTTGCTCACATTTATATTTATATTTATTGCGGTTTTTAGCTTTGATGTGTCCCCCTTTTTATTTGCCAAGTTAACCCACAATTGCTGCTGTTGCTGTTGCTGTTGCTATTGCTGCTGCCTGCAACAGTTGCCAGTGGATACAATTACAGTTAGCTGCCTTTGGGTATTCACTTATTTAGCTTCAGCCTCCTGTCGTCGTCATCGTTACTGTTATTCTCCCATTGCTGTGGCTTAAGGCCAATACAAACAGTTCAAAGCAGCTAACAAGCGATGAGTCTGATATCTTGACTTATCTTAGCATAAACATTAGAATTAGAAAAGCCAAAGGAATACTGAATAGATGAATTTTATTTTCTGTCTTTAACAGAAATTGAAATCACAAGTCAAATTTGTTTGTTTGAATGTTTTTATAATATATATCATATCTTGGTCACTTTCTTAAAAGTGCGTCTTTCCTTTTCTATTTTACTTAATTTTTCCTATTTACTATTTCTATTTCATCACCTCATTTAGTCAGCTTTCTCTTGCCAACTTCTTCTTGAATTATTGCATAAGGTTTCAAGTCTGAGTCATTGGTATTATTCTATATAGATTGGTTTCAGCCGAAGCTTTGTAACAGCATCGAATTTCGAGCATCGAGAGTGTTGATTATGCATTTTTCATGAGTGTGAAACGCAGTTATTCATTTACGAGTGCGAATACGCAAACGATTGAAAGCTGGCCCCCAGCGAGAGTATTCATTTTGTAATTTAAATCGCATTTGTATGCCTTTTGTGGTTTTTTTGGTCAGAAGCCAAACAAGAGATGCACTTTTCCGCTCACACACACACGTACACTCTGGCGGCATTCGAATCGTTGTCGAATCCGTATCTACCAAAGTGGGGCACAGTTTATCTTGAATGCAACATGAATACATCTTGTTGTTGTTATTGTTGTTGTTGTTATTGCAGTTATTCAGCAAGTCGAGTGAAAAGCCGCTTAAGTTGCATTTTTGGACTTCATCTTGCTTCATGTGCGAGTTCTTTATTTTCTTTCAGTTCCTCGCTTTATTTTCCTTCACTTCGAAGTTTGTTTGCCTTTTTGTGTGGCCTTTTTCACGTTTTGTTCTTATCGTTGTTTATGCAGCCGCCGCCGCACATGGAAATCTGAGGCACGTGGCCGAATCAACTCCAGACTATGCTCCACATCCACTTCCACTGCCACCTGGCAAAACTTCCCCTTGTCTAGCAAAGTCGCTCGCTTAAGCCGCTTACGAACGGTAATTGTAGCCGCATGCCACAGCTTTCCCTCATTTCTCTCTCTCTCTCTCCTGCCACTCAAGAGCATTCCAGACAACCCTTTAATGCTCGCATTTGCGTCGGGAATGTCAAGGAACTCGCTAAGTTTTAGCCTTAATCTAAAGTGCAAGCTTTTAAAGAACGGGGAATTTGGCTAAGAGAAAATACAGTGAACAAAATTGATGGAAATTTTTATATAATATCACTCTTTTTATAAATTTTATATAAATCCTGAAAATCTTCTAAGTAAGAAATTTCTTAAGGCATATTAAACTGGCATTTTCTTTGTCAATTAAAATTTGCACATGTGTCTAATGATTTTTAGTTTTGCTTCTCAAGATATAACAACAGAAGCTTAACTACTTAGTTATTCAAGCTAACTCTTATCCTACTTCAAGCATTAATGATCGAATATGCAAATTGGAAGTAGACTAAAAGAAAGTTCTGTCAAGCAATTCGCTAATGTCAAATCAATAGTAATATTTACACAAATATCGCTTCATACTTATAGTATAATGCTTAGACTTGCATAAACAGGCACATTCAAAGAATGTCAACTGTTGCAAGTTGCAGTTGAGAGATACAAAATGTGGCACACAAAATGTAGAACAAATCTGGGGCAGACGCAAATGGAACAAAGTTGTCATTGTCTCTTGACAGCCTTTAGCTGGGCGACATTAAAACTTAAAGAAAACAACAACAAACGAACCCAAATAGATGTCGCTACTTTATCTGCAAGATAGTTGCACTCAATGATTGAGATACTTTTTCTTTAAAAAATTCTTCAATTATTAGCTTAATTTTTTTATAGCTTTTTATTCAATGAATTTAATAGAAATAAAGGTGTATTTCTGCTTGACAATTAAGACAATAAATCGATGTGGACGGTCTCAAGTGTTGACACTTTTCACATGCATCCAGTTAGAGAGAATTGAACAAAGCACAAAGGACCAAATTGTATATATGCAAATGCTTTTAGCCAACATATTCTCGCCGTATTGCCGCAAAATTCAATTACTGTTCCAATTCAATTAGTTCGGCCCTAAACACAAGCTAAAACAAGTGTCCATGTGTGCGTGTCTGTGAAAGTTGTTTAATAATTAAATGTTTCTGCGAAACTCTATATATATTATGTACATACATGAGTGTGGGCAGCTTGTATACATACATACTATAATCTATAATTACATTCCCCATATATTATCGGTTTCCCAGTTCACTTTTCTCGCAGCTGAGTCAGAATTATTTTTTGCGCAAAAACTCTTTGTGGAAGATAGTTAGCAATAAGTTAGGCTTTTAGGTCATCAGCTGCTTTTTACATGCAGACCGTTTGTAACTGACTCCAAAAGCATTAGAGCTTGATTCAGAGAATATATGTTATACAAGTATATATAGAAAAAAGCTGTATAAATGAGACTAGATTCGACGAAAATGCGTAAGAAATGTCTTCATTGCCTTGCAAGTATATTTTTACGTAATATTTATTAAATGTTTAATTTATGACAGAACAGACAAAACATTTTGGAAATATGCACAAAATAATAAAACACAAAAATAAAATAAATAAAATTTGGAAAATTATTTTTACTACTAGTATTTAATATAATTCCTATATTGAGAAATTTTTCTCTTACTTAAGTAACTTATAATATTATTAGTTAAATATTAAGTAAAAACCAAGTACAATAGATGCAACTGCAACTGCAATTGCGCTTGCTGTCTGCAACATCTTTAAGGCCAAAAAATGGAGCTAATTCGCCTTAAAATCACACGCTTCATGAACTATGCAAAAGCTCAGGCCAAAAAGCAGCTGAAGGATGCGGCAGACAGCTGAAGTAGCAAGAAGCAAAGGATACGCTGCAACTTAAATGGGGCAGCTGCTGCAGTCAGTAGCTGTTGTTGTTGTTGTTGTTCTTGCTCTTGCTCTTGTACTTATATTCGCAGTTGTAGTTGTTGCTGTTGCTGTTGCGAGAGACTGTGCAAACTTTTTGGCCTCAGTTTCCACTTGAAAGTTAATGTAAAGTTTTCTTCATCATCATCGAGTTGCTCACCGTTGTCGTTGTTCTTGTTCTCGTTTCATATTATTATTGCAGTGCATTCGTTGCCGCATCTAACGGTGCTCAGCCTATCCGGGTGCAGCAAACTCACCGACGATGGCGTCGAGCTGATTGCCGAGAATCTGCAGAAGCTGCGCGCCCTGGACCTGTCCTGGTGTCCCCGCATAACGGACGCCTCGCTCGAGTATATTGCCTGTGATCTGAACCAGCTGGAGGAATTGACTCTGGATAGGTAAGTCACATCGCTCCCACCACATGCCACACACCCTAAGGTCATCTGGATGTGTCTGTGCGAGTCCCTGCTCACAGTCTGTAATTATTCATGAGTTAAATTCAATTTCCGCCTTCGCTTAACATCGACTGCAGCTGCAAGTGGCAGCACCTTTCATTTTTCCATTTTTTTAGGAGCTTGCCTGTGCGCAAGTAAAGTTCCTGCTCGACTTGCGGACATCCTGTTAGCTTCACAAATATACATATATACTATGTTTTTTATATAATATCATTTAAAACTAAGCCAAAGAAGCGAAAAATATTAAATACTTTTTTTCATAGTGGCTTCCTTAACTCAACATTTCAAATATTTCATTATTATTATTATCGATTTAATTATTTCGAATTATTAGCTATTAGACAATGCTAAACGAACGTGTTGTTAAGGGACGAAGAAATTTATCTACTACAGTCTACAGTCTACATTTTACATTTTTTACTTCCTTATCCTATCATTTTCAAAATATCATTTATCTCAGCGCTTCAAATACTTAAATAGTACATTTCCTGAAACATCTACTTCTTGAAGCCGGTTTTATCATTTCCCATTGGTATTAAATTTCACCAATTTTAGATATAATATAAGTGCAATTTAGAGAATTCTCAACTCAAATCGCTTAGTGTGTTACTTAATAAATCCATTATTTTTATATTCTTGGTACTTCAAATGCTGACGTAAATGAATGGAATCATAGCTATAAATCAAATATTCACGTGTATGCACAACAATTACTCAGTAACCAAAATTATTCAATTGCAAATAAATGACGTCATTACGCCATGTGCCAGAGTTTCTTTGAATTCAAAATTCAGCTTTACTTCGAACACATAACTGACGGAGTTTTTATAAATCCCAATTCTGGCACGTTAATTTATTTATTGCTGTAATCATGACTTCCAAACAGTAGCAAGCCACAGCAAAAAAGAACACAAAAAAAATACGCAGATAAAAAAACCTTTTAATGAATAATATGCAATTAATTGCCAGGTGTATTAGATTTAAATAAATTATGAAAATCTTAGGTTTATTGTTTGATCATTACAATTATCCCTTTATGAAAATTACTATATTACTACTTAATCTATTTTTGGACGTATCGACATCTTAACTCTCCGCAGAGCATCAAAATCATTCCAGTGCATGCTTCTTTTATTCTTAACGCTCTCATTGAAGAAAAGTCCATTTAGGTTACTGATAAAAAATGAGTAACTAGTTAGAAAAACTTGTATTTAATAGTTGTTACCTTCTGATTACTTACGCATGAACACAATTCGTGTACCACCAGCCTCCATTATGATCCGCACAATTATAATTACCCGAAATGTCATTATCACGATCGTAAGTCGTAAATTTCTGATTTATATGCATTCGTAGAGTATTGTACGTTGTATTCCCGGAAAATTGTCCCAAACGATTCAACTCGTAATGTTCATCGACACTGGAGACATTAAAGTGATCGTATTGAACGAAATGGATAGTTCCATTAAAGTGTTCCATATGAATGTGAAGTATGTGACGTCGTTCGCTGGTCAAGCGATGAATCTTTTCCAAGCCAAGGAAAAAGTCACCGTCAAAGGAGCCAAATCCATTTCTATATGCAGCCCAATTTCTGGTGAAGTTCTCCTTGCCATCCAGACGTTGTTGAATCACCGTCCAACCATCTCCAGCTGTCTGACTATCGCAGAGCACATCAAAGGAATCGATGCCCAGAGCCTTGATTCGATGTACACCCGTGGAACTGCCAAAGGGGATGCAACTAGATGGTGGATTCTCCTCTAACTTTTTGATTTTTTTAATTTCCTCTAACTGAAATTTTAATTTAACAATTTGCAGATCTTTGTTATCTATTGTATTATTTTGTTCCTCGACCTGCTCTTGTAGATCCTTCATTTGAGCAGAGATGGTATCATTTTGTGTCTTGAGTATTTCAATTAGTAAGTTTAGGTTTTTTATGGTTACCCAACTATCACTATTTGTCAATTCCTTAATGATATGATTAGAGTTCTTTTTCATGAGAATATTATATAATTCCATTATATTAACTGCTTCGATTATAGCATTTCCATTATAATCTGGGCAATTCAAACATCTTTCTCCGTGCGGTTGAGCTTGACATAAGAATACTCCGGATAGAATTAATAATACTATTTGTGAATACATTGCCGGTAAAGTAAAGTTGTTTTCTTGAAGAACCTCGCGAAAGTAAGAGCACTTATACACTGAACGATGAAACATAATTTGTATACTACTTATATAGCAAAGCTCGATTCTTCTACTCTGATAACCGTTGTTCAAAATAACAAAAAAAATTGAACTTTTTCTACTGACGTTATTACCCGCTTACCGAAATATATTTAGCATTTAACCGAAAATAACATACACTTTATTACTCAATTTATTTTAGTATATTTGGCGTATAATTGAAAGATTTTCAAATATATGTTAGAATGCGATAATCCAAATGGTTATCTCGATGTTTGAGAACATGACTCATTTTCATTTACGTTTTATTTGGTTACTTTCTTTGACGTATATGCTCATAATATATTTCATATTGATTTCATTGTAGATGCGTTCACATAACGGACATTGGGGTTGGCTACATTTCAACAATGCTATCACTGACGGCCCTCTTCCTGCGATGGTGTTCTCAGGTGCGGGACTTTGGACTGCAGCACCTGTGCTCGATGCGGAATCTGCAGGTTCTCTCGCTGGCGGGTTGCCCGCTACTGACTTCATCTGGCTTATCAAGCCTCATACAGTTGCGTCATCTACAGGAACTCGAGCTGACCAATTGCCCAGGCGCCTCGCACGAACTCTTTGATTATTTGAAAGAGCACTTGCCACGCTGCTTGATAATCGAATAATTGCGTATGCAAGCGAGCGAGAGGCTATTGATTACTTTATTTCAATTTTCATATGTGAAAAGAAATGTGCAACTGATTTTGTTTTAGGATTCAGTGTTTAATTATTCGTACTAATCGAACTCTATTTGTATGCTATTTTTTTCTTTTAGAATTGTTAATTTTAGTCGGGAAGTTCCTTTTTGTGCTACATATATGTATGAAACCAATGCATATACATAGTTATTGTCTCTACTTAATACTGTAAATCCTTAAAATAGCTTTAGTTTTACAATTTTTTTATGATTTCTACTGTGATTTTAACTGGACTTTAACTACTATATAAGTTAAGTTGAGAGCTGTTTAAGAACCCCAAAGGATAATTATTTATATTATACATATATTTACAATACAGTACAATACCGAGATGAACTCTAATATAAATACAAATTTATACTTATTACTGTAGTTTTTAAAGCAAAATTTTAATTAATCTCACTGTAATTAACCATAACAAATTGTGCAAGAAAACAAACCAAACAAATTATATAGATATATATATGTATACATAAAATATATATGTAAATGTAAATTAACATAAAACATTGCGCCCAAAAAGACAAAAGAAACGTAAAAGATGATGCGATTGAAATAAGAAGCGAATGCAATATGCAAATAAAATCAAAAATTATGCAATTTACTGTTCAAAGCAACAATTTTCGAAATACAAAATAAAGTGAATAATTCAAAGAAGTGAAAATATATTATTTATATAGGCAAAGTTGCTAACCTGCTTTACACTTAGCTCACTTTTGCAGCCCCGACCACTAATTGTACCATACTATAACTATGCTAACAAACAATAACGATACAAAATCCCTCAACAAGTTTTAGAATTAGTCGATTTAGACAAATGTGCACGCAAAACAAAAACAAAATAACATACAAAGAAACGAATCAATTTCCAATCCAAAAATGATACATTTTATGTAGACCTATTTGAAAAATAATACAAAGCAAGAATAATTAAAGAAAAGATTTAATGACGCCCCTGTGCCGCCCTTCCTAGAACTAAGTCGCTAACGACAAAGAGTTGAATATAAACTATAATAAATTATTAAATATACATATGTATAACTACCTTATTTAATAGAGCTGCGCTACCAAAGTGGGCATTTTTGTTTGGACTACTTCAAACCAAATGCGATTTGCAAATCTAAGACAAACATGAAGAAAATAAACTAATGCAGAATTGACAATTCGTGGTTTCATTCATTTAAATTTAACTTTTTATTATTTAATTTATATGTTATGTATGTTTAACGTTTACAAGTCTACGTTTTATTTCTACAATGGCGAGATTTAATTGCCTGTTATTCCTCACAGGCACCCTCGCCATCCTCATCGTCATATTCTGCATTATCCTCACCATCTTCCTCCTCTTCGTCATCTTTGCCCTGCTGATCCCACCAGGAGAGCACACCTAATCCAGACTCATTAATAGCTCCCTGTAAAGTAGAAAAGTTTTAGCTTGCCTAGGCATAACGTTAAAGTCTAAGCTAAGAGGTCTTACAATGATTTTATAGGGTGCTTTCACTTCCTGAGATGCTGCTGAAGCGGCAGCTGCTGCTGCTGCGGAGGTGCCAGCACCTTGCGAGGATTGACCCTCTGTTTTGGGCGGGCCAATTGGCGATGTTTCTTCGAATATTTCGCGGGAAACACGGAACTTAATGGGCTCACCAACATCCATGAATAGATCATGTTTAGCACCATCCTCTAAGGGATATTCCCAAACCCAAGCTTGCTCCGCTTCATCGAAACGCGACGGATGTTGCAGTGCCGCATGCGGAATAAGTATGTCATCGAAGAAGCCCAATGTCACGTGCACTCCCTCGCGACTGCAGTTGCGTATTTTACCGGTGATAACTGTGCCAACCATTGGACGAAACACAACATAGCGAAACAGAACTTCGGTGTGTGAGGCACCGTCGCCGGGCAATATAATAGAGTCCTTCAGTGAGACAATCTCTTTGAGGGCTATGCACAGACCAACATTTAACAGCACCTGTATATAAATTGCTTATTAAAAGTATACCCATTCATTAATTTATATTGTTTACCTTATTTGCAAGTTTGCGGTCAATTTCATCGCGCACAGCATCAACAAGCTTCAAATTAAATTGGTCCGGTCCAATGCGGACGTTGTCCTTCAGTTCTGCCAACACAAACATGGCTTGGAAGTCATATATATGCTTTAACTTAGCAAGATATTATATATTAAGTGCAATAACTACTGCATTAAACTAATTTATATTGTTTATAGTTCACATGCCATGTTGCCGATAATAACCTCTCACACATTGTATGATATCGATAACCGACAATCTCACATTAAAAAATACCAAAACAATGTCGGCGTACCGCGATGAATGGCAAAGTACCACAGTAACAGCTGTTTGTAAATACACGTGCGTGCTTCGCAAATTTCACAATTGTTATTAACTACAAAAAGAACTTAAAAAGCTGCATGTGTATATAAAAAAGCCGCAATTATTGTTGAATAGATCATATTCGCGATTTTATATTAAAACATTTACAGCCGTATATTCGAGTTACCCAATTTCATAACATGGCCGATGCTCACAAATATAGCGATGCAGAGGAGGATGAAAGCGACCTGAAAAACGTGAGTTCAATTAATAAATGCGATTGTTAAATAATAAATGCGTTATAAATAATTATTATAACTATTATAGTCAGAGTGGCTGGATGACTTCAAAGCTCTGACAGTTAAGCACGACATATTCAAGGACCTCAAACTGAATGAAAAGGAGGCCAGCGATGATCTGTGTCAAAAAGTTATTGATGATGTCGACGCCGATGAGGAGGCTGATTTGGACGACGCTGATGACTATGACGATGAAGACTATGATCAGGACGATGGCTATGATGCGTATGAGGAAGCCTACAGTGGCTTTAACAAGCTCAATGCACAATCTCATCTCACAAATGCAGCTGGTGGTAATAGCGGCGGAGGCGGCGGCTCTGGCGCTAGAGTTGGTGGAGGAACTCAGCGTGTTAGCAGCTATCAACCAAATGAGAAGCTATTACGCCGTTACTCGACACGCATTAACGTCGAGAAATACGATCCAAATGCAAATATGAGCGCCCAGGCGGCCAATCGATTGGTTAGCTTCGATCGGCGACAGGAGACGGAACGAGTTCGTGTGCGCGACAAGCACGATCGCGCCACGGCAGAGCAGGTGATGGATCCACGCACTCGCATGATACTCTTTAAGCTATTGAATCGAGGGCTGATTCAAGAAATCAACGGCTGCATCTCCACGGGCAAGGAGGCGAACGTTTATCATGCAGTGTCCAAGAATGGTGCCGACGAGTATGCCATTAAAATCTACAAGACTTCCATATTGGTGTTCAAGGACCGAGACAAGTATGTGTCGGGTGAGTTTCGCTTCCGTCACGGTTACTGCAAGCATAATCCTCGCAAGATGGTACGCACATGGGCCGAAAAAGAAATGCGTAACTATTTGCGTATGCGAAATGCTGGTGTACCCGTTCCTGAGCCCATTCTTTTGCGTTCACATGTGCTCGTCATGCGTTTCTGCGGTAAGGATGGTTGGCCATCGCCAAAGCTAAAGGATGTCGAGATAAGCACATCGAAGGCGAGAGAATTATACCGTGATTGTGTGGTCATCATGTGGCGAATCTACAATCAGTGTCGTCTAGTACATGCCGATCTCTCTGAGTTCAACATCCTCTACGAGAATGGTCAGCTGGTTATCATCGATGTGAGTCAAGCAGTGGAGCACGATCATCCGCATGCATTTGATTTTCTACGCAAGGATTGCACCAACATATCGGAGTTCTTCCGCAAAAAGTCCGTAGCCACGATGACCGTCAAAGAGCTGTTTGACTTTATAACGGATCAAACGATTACCGAAGAGAATATAGAAGAGTGTCTAGAGCGTATTTCCGAACGCATCAAGGATCGCGATTTCGATGCAATCACAGCACAAGAGAAGATCGACGAGGCCGTTTGGCAGAGCACATACATTCCCAAGCGTTTGGACGAGGTAAGTGTTCAGTATACATTAGATTTGCTCGATTGAAATTAACCAGTATTTTTGTGTGCAGGTTCCTCACTTTGAACGGGATGTCGCGAAAGCCAAGCAGGGTGTACAGCAAGATCTCGTGTATGCCAAGATCACTGGCCTAACGTCTGAGCTAGATGTCAAAAAACAGCCAGACGTTCTGGAAGCTAAGCAAAATAATGGAGATAGTGATAAGGAGGACAGTGAGAACGAAAGTGATGAATCACAAGAGGGTGACGAAACGACAAAAGCATTTAAGAATTCAGCACGTCCGCGAGATGAGTCGCCCGACAGTAAAAAAGCGCGCAAGAAGGCAGTGAAAGACGCCAAAGCTGAACAGAGAAAGGTCAAAGTGAAGAAACATGTAAAGAAGCGCAAGGAGAAACTTGGCAGCATGAAAAATTAGAATATACGTGTAAGATAGACCTTTGAAAAATAAAAAAAATTTAATATGGAAATACACCGCACGATTATTTGATTAAAAATTTTAGTTGTAACTATGCCTTGCTAACAACTTCACAACGAAGCAGAACTGATGCCAATTCAAACGAATGACTTCTATAAAAGTTTTGACTTCGAACTGTGCCGGTAACAATAACTTGAAAACTTCAAGTCCGATAATCGTTGCTTAAAATAAAAATTAAACTTTATACTTCATTAGCTTTCTCGATTTCTGGATATTTTGCGTATTTAAACTTCGAGGTAGTGTTGAAAAACTTTAAATAGAGTAATATATGTCAATGTTTATGTTTATACAAATATATTTGCACGCGGGAAATCACATATTGAAAGAGTACTTGCTACGCTGCTTGACAATCGAATAATCGAGTATACAATGCGAGTGATAGACTATCAGTTACTTTATTTTAATTTTCATATGTGAAAAGAAATGTGCAACTGATTTTGTTTTAGGTTTCAGTGTTTAAATATTCGTACTAATCGAACTCTATTTTTATGTTAATTTTGTTCTTTTAGAATTGTTATTTTTAATCAGCAAGTTCCTTTTTGTGTTCATTCAAACGAATGAATAACTGTACCGATAACCGTAACTTCCGACAGTTAAAGTTAATCAAACGTCAAAGTTCCGTTTGTATTCTTGTCAGCTTCTGATTGTAATTTTGCGGAAAAAAAGAAAATATTGTGAACTAAAATGGTTGAAAACTTTGAAAAAGCACTTTGTTTGGTTGCTACGCAATTGAGGATTCCACTCAAGGATCACAAAATCTTTCTTAAGGATGTCGATATGGTGTCCAGCTTTATAAACAAAGCGCTCGTACAACAAAAGTCAATATTTGCAGATAGCTTTACAAACCTTCCGGAAACAGGTAAAATACGCAAATTTTCTATCATCCTTGTGATATTTTAAAGTGCTTCCTATCAGCCACATTTATGGGCAATGCCTATATAGACGTACCTGCCAAATTCAACTGTTACTTGATACTGGATTTTAAGTATGCACATCAGGTGGAATTTGGTGAAGATGGCTACGTCTATTTGTCAGCGGACTGCCGATCAACACATGCGGGATACAGAATACCCTCGACATATCTGCAACAGGTCCTTCGCAATGATCTCCACAATATACTAGGGAGTCAACCACTTGTGAAATGCCAGGAACACACGTACAAATTGTGTTTTCACACCACCGTCTATCCCATCAGCGCGCATACCATCGTCGCCACCCAATTGGATTCGGAGACCAATGTCCGCATTGTATTTGATTTCCTGCTGGCCTTCAAGATGCCGTTGTTAAAGGCGCCGCGACCTAAAAACGTGCCAGTCCCAGAGTCGATGCCTTCTCAGGCATTGGAATACTGGCTGGCACTGCCAGTTAACCATTTCGATGTTCACTTTAATGGAAAAAATCATTTGGGAAGAATGCATATCTGGCAGGTGGCAAACTTAGAGCAACGACAGCGCTGGCGACTCGCTCTGCGTCTCTCCTACATGCTGAGCACCATCAATGACACGCTGAACACCATCGGGATTCATAGCCTCAAACACACGTGCGTCAATCTTTGCGAGCGTTATGGCTTGAAAAAAGCCGATAAGCCCATCAACTTCAAGCTGATAGATGTAATATTATAATATTGCATACAGGTTTTGGCTCTGTTTTAACAAATTTTTCTTTTCTAGATGATGAATACTTATAGTTCTCTTAAGCTAACTGAGGTGTCGACTGCCCTTAGCAGTGGTAGTCTTGTGAATTTTCAAGTTGATCCTCAACTATCCACAGATTGCCTTAAAACGGATGTTATGATCTCCAAGATGCACGACGAAATGAAAACGTCAAAGGCAAAGAAACGTTCCAAGTGAAGTAGTTTTCAGAATTATATTTACCGAATATTTTGAATTAATATTTTAATTTGTTTATTGAATGCGCTGCTGATTATCCCACCGAAGAATGTAATATTAATCAAATTATTTCAAATAAAAAATATGTTTAAACGTTAAACCAAAAAAAAGTTGATTAATTGTAAGAAATGTGTTTGAATATGTGTAACCTCTATTATCTAACAATAAGTAACAATAACTCAAGCACACCCTTTAATTATGAAATCTATTAGAAAAAATCCAATCAAATTCAACGTGAAAATATAAAAATGTATTTTGTCTTAAGTATAGATTGATTTTGACACTATTACCAGAGGACTTATGACTAATAATGCTTATATAATAAGGCATCAACGATGTCTAAACCTGTGTGTCGTATGCTAACTACATCTTAAGAATCTAGAGTGAAGTTATCTAAGCACCAAGTTATTTGAATGATCTGGGTGAGGAGCGTACAAAACACATACGCGATTCGTATCCATTGTAGTATTATTGGTATGTATGTACATCGATAAGTAATTCCTATTACTAGATTTATAGGCATGTAAAACCAAAATCACAGCATAGACTTTTGCTATAACTACAAATTATAAATGGTACACATATATGAGTATTCGGATGCCAGAGCTCATCAGGTGTAACAGCGCTTGCGCAGACTGATGTACATGATGACGCGGAAGAAGACCATCAGCATGGCCAGCAGTCCGAACTGATCCAATATCGAGACCTTGTCGACATCGAGGAATTTGAGCAGCACTCGCGGATCACTGAAGTGGCAATAGATCTCATCGCAGTCGAGTTCTTCGCGTTGAAAGCCAAAGACAGCCAGGACCAAGGCCACTACACCGACACGCACATAACTGAACTTCATCAGCACATTCATGCCCCATGTTATTTGTGGCGCAAAATCAAAGCCATAGACAGCCAGTCCCATGAGCGGAGCTATGATCAGTGGACCAACGACGCTGCCATTCTACAAATAAAAGAGCCAATCAATTTCACAGTTGACCTAACGAAGAGTGGCGACTTACTGTTATACTGAAGGTGGCACCAATGGCCAGGCCCATGCCCTCGGCAACGAGCGAGATCATCAGACCGACGGCGACGAAAATACAGAAGCGCCAAAGCTGCTCAGGCAGTCCGGACATCCAATAAGTCATGGCCATGAACGTGACATTGAGCAGCACCTGCAGTGGCAGTCGCGATATGGTCAACGCCAGATAGTAAGGCATCAGTGAGTACCAGCGATTGAAGGTCTCTTTCTTTACCACCTTAACATCAGCGGGATCTACAAAAATATAGAAAGAATTAAAGTAGCTGACCAATATTTCATTTGTTCAACTTACAGCTTAAAATGGGCACCATCACTTGTGTGTAGACAATCATGAGCACAGCGCCAATGCAGAACTTCAGATGATCGAACATGCGTGCACCCTGATTGCCCAGCTGGAAGAAGATCAGGCCAAAGAAGAGTCCACAGAGCGTATGATGCACCAGCTGAATGAGCAATGCGATGCGCGCACGCATTGTTCGCAACAGCATGACACGCATCAGCACAATGAACTGCTGCAATCCGGAGATCTTTCGGCGATCCTGATGCAAATGTTTTGAGAACGCCTTCACCTGCCCCAGCAAAGCACCAGCTGCGCCCATCAAACTGCCGTCGGTGGAGGCGGCGCTGCCGGCAAAGAAAGTGGGCAAGAATTGTCGTTTTGGCTGCTCAACGAAGAGTGTGGTTATCGCCTGCTGTGGCAGCAACTGCGTATCCAGCGGTTCCACCTGTCTACCAATGTAAGTCAGCTTGCCGTTGTCCGTTAGCTCGCTAAGCAGCGGCACGAGTTGCCCCTCCTCGGCATCGATGACTTCGATAACTGAAACACACCGAATTATAAATTAAATATAAAATATATTTATATTTATATTTATATAAATAAATAAATGATTGCTCATATATACTTCATTTAATATTGAACCCAATTAAATAAGCACTTGCGAAAAACAGCACAGCATTGACTTTTCACTGATTATGATTCTATGCAAGCCTATCCGGCTGGTTTCAATATATTCGTTATCAATTATGTGTCGGTCACGCTTTCTATGGATTATATAGTGTGTCATAGACACCTACAAATAAATATATACAATATCAAGGTCGATTTCCATCTTAATTTAGTTTTAGTTTAGCATAGTCTAGACTTTTGAATAACTTGGACATTTGTTACTTTTTATTCTGGATGCAAGGGTGTCAGTTGATAAGAAATACCTGATTAAAGGTCAACACTACGTATACTTACTATAATCTGAAGGACTGTAGTGTCGTGGACAATCCAGCTGGGCAAGGCGTAGGAAGGGTATCGTCGCTTGAGGGCAGCCCTGGAAGACACATTGACCCTTGGCCAGCACATAGATGCTATCGAAGTAATTATAGATGGTGGCCGAGGGCTGATGGATGGTGCAGACTATCGTGCGACCCTCACGAGCCATTCGCTGGAGCAGGCGGATGCACTGGGCGGCTGTCACCTCGTCCAGGCCGCTGGTCGGTTCGTCGAGAAAAAAGATATTCGGATTGTCGACGAGTTCGAGGGCAATCGAGAGACGTTTGCGTTCACCGCCGCTCAGTTTTTCGGCAGTGACGTTGCGTCGATGATTGAGATTGAGATTCGTGAGTATTTCCGTAATTTGCTCTTCCTTTTTATGGTTCTGCTTCAGTTTCAGATCATATGAAAGATTTATGAGCTCTTCGACAGTGAGCAGTGTCTGATGATGATCGTCCTGCGTAATATAACAGGCATTGTCCCGTTTCATTCTTATGTTGCCTGTTACGCCACTTTTTCTGCACAAACAAATATAGAAAACAAAAAACCAGAACGAAACGAGTTTAACAGCTGAATGTTGAAAGTGAAGATGAAGAGGAAAAGAAACTTATGTTAAAGTTCCTCATTCTTATAATTCTAGAAAGAAACACAAAAAGCTAGGCAGACGACCTTTAGCACGTGTTCTTATACTCAATGTTATATGTTATTATTGAACTTCGTTTCAAAGTTTAAACATCGACAAGATGATGGAACGATGATTAAGCTTTTATCCAAACAGAATCATTAAATACTATATACTCTTCGTATTCGATATGTGATATTTAGCGTTCCCTCAGTTCTATGTTTAGGTTGTATGTTATGGTGACGTCGCATAATTACCAAATACCTCGTCTTAGTAGTTGTACGATAAGGAGCTTATGTTTTTGAGAATAACATTTTCAATCATATTTATTGTATTTATTTGTGATGTACAATTTCAATAAAATTTGCATATTATCTTGATTTATTGCACAGGTTTTTTTTTAATCCAAATTCTTCATGGAAAGTCGTAACAGGAATTTGTTGCTTGATTGGTAAAGCGTACCTTATCAATATCATTATTATTGTATAAATGAATAACATGTTTTTGTTTTTTTTTTTTATAATAAAGACTTAAGTCGTATATATATTGTATATTGGGTGAGGTGCATGACAGATTAGCTGCTAATAAATATATATATATAATGAACAATGGCAAAGATAAAGTTTATTCTGGCTTAAAATACCTTACAGGGTATCTAAAAGTCTACAAGTTCTGAGATTTGCACCAATGTTTCAAAAATCAAGTTAAATTTTCACATAATTTATGCTTACCTGAAACCCGAAATAGCGTTCAGTAAACTGCTTTTTCCGGCCCCCCGAGGGGCCCATAATGGCAGACAGTTGTCCATTGCGAAAACTTCCGCTCACGCCTTTCAATATTTGCCGCTGTCCGGTTAAGCGAACTGAAAAAAATGAAAACAACACTCAATAAAATTGGAAACACGAATAGATAATAGAGAATGGAGAATTTTTTGATGGGCGAGAAAAGGTTCCAAAAATAAAATCAAAACACGTTCCTAAGTGCGACTTGTGTGATATTTGTAGCGGGGAGCTTACGCTTTAAAGCGGTACGTATTTTAAATCCCACAGCTGTCTAGACGAACTTAAGGAACCATACGATGACGCCGCAATATCAATCAGACGGTTCTTTGTGTTATTAGCTCCATTCGCTTTTGGAAACTTTCGAGTATGACAAAGAGCCAAAACAAATCTCCCACAACCGCGGTGATTTTCTCTAGAAACACTAAAGAGTCTAATAATAAATTGTGTGTATTTCATCACAATACATTCTGCTCGCCTGTAATGATTGTGCACTTTTTTGCGGTAGAATTTCGATTCGCTTTAATGTGTTACTTGTTTAATTCTGGCTTCGCGACGGACGTTAAACAATTTGCTCAGTTTCGTCTACAAAACAAACTTGTTTTGTTTTTTTGTGGCCAATCAACGTTTATTATGCTAATTATTGTGGTTATCAAATTTAAGCGTAACCTGTAGGGAGTGCCGTTAAAGTTTAACTGATCGCTAACCAGAGCTTAGAATTACGCACAATTAAGAGTTAAAAGCTAAACGTCGTAGTTTAAGCACGATTAGCAGCTAAGAGACTCTTCTTTTGATGATGATTAGTCATTTTTTTTTTTTAGTTTAAATACAATAAAGGCTTTAGTGCAATTTATTTATTGATAATAGCATCTCAATGCACGTGTATTGCAAATATGTGTCAATGTTCAAGTCTGGCTTATCAACACAACCTTGATGTAACAAGCGATTACAATGAAAGCAACAATTATTACAAAAGTGGGCTACAATGTCTGAATAATGATGCCATCGTATTCCTTGTGTTCCTAAGCGGAATATATTGTATAAATATTGATTAAATCAAATCCCAATCAAATTTTACGTAATCTCAACCCTACACGTAACTTATAATTACTAAGGTCTTAATCATATTCAAGCCCCCATTATTAGATATTAATTAAATTGTTGCGCCAATATTTTATAAAAGTCAATTACTGCAACATATAAATAAATTAAATGTTAACTTGATCTAACACACACCTTTGATTATTGAGCCTTATATATTTAATGCATTTTCATTTCCTATTTACTTGGGCGATCAGTCAAAAGATTAAACCTTGTTTATATGAAATTAGTCATATACATATACAAAGTTCTCAGATCCGAGGATGTTACATTATCGCTTCAATTGATAAGGTTATTGATTGATAATTTGTAGTTTAAAAAGAGGCGGCATAATTTACATATCATCATAATTTATGAATTCAAATATTAATTTCAAAAGTTAAATAGCTTGCGAATGATTCTCAAGATTTTCAAGATCGTTTAACTCATCAATCAAATGAGCTATTATTGCAATTCGACATGTGTTTTGCTAAAACAAATTAAAAAGATCTTCCACAAGGCTCACAATTTAACGCTTTATAACTTTATAACTGGCAATGTGAATGGACCTCCCAGGGGTAATCAAATTGGCATTCCTTGTGCAGTGCCTCGCCTCATAGATCAAAGAAGGTCAGTAACAACACTGAAATGCCATAACTTGTCAAAAAGTACGTATACGACTAGTAGTAAATTTTTAAGAGTGGCGTACGATGTGCTTACGTATCAGGCGTTTATAGACCAGTAGCCAAGTTTACATATCAATTAGTTTCCCCGAGTCTGGCGCTCTGTCTTGACAAACAACAAAATTTGGCCGACAATTTATGTTTGAGTTTGTGCAATAAAAGCTGACAAGTTCGATCTCTTTCGGGTTGTTCTGTTATTAGTCTGGAATTTTTTTGAATCGTAGAGAAGGGAACTTGTTTTGAGCTAAATGAACAATTTAAACGTCACAATTTCAATTAAATAAATGTATGTCTGTGCATATATTATTAACAATTCTTCAATAAACAAATATTATTATTATACAAATTTTCAAAAATTAATAAAGTTATAAAAGTCAATGAATCTTATTGACATTTGTATCAACAAAACATACAAAACTCATGCATTTAACAAAGATATTATAATAAATATATAAGCATGCGATTTATTTAATTGGGCTCATTAATTTCTCTACACTTTTCATTGTAATAAATTTGTTTTGGTAAAAAATGCCCTAGTTTGCGTGTCACGACAGAAAACACGAAACTCAGCTTTGGCTTTGTTAACATCCATAGGCGCCGGCAATGGAGTAAACCAAGAGAATGAGTGCGAATATGAAGTGACTCACAAAGCCAAATTGCGACGTGATCAATTTGAGAATTCAATACACAATGTGTGTGTGTGTGTCCCAGTGGGCAGAGTGCGACTTGACTTGAGGCTGTTGAACGTGACGACATGATAAGCAGGGTTTCGTTTTGATCACATCTCGAGTACACGAATTATTCAAACAGCTCAGGGTACACATTCATATTTATATTTATATGTAAACATTCAGATGCGGGTTATCTCAACTTTTGTGTTTATTATCACATGCTTCTTAAAATTTGAAATTCGACTATCTAGAACTTCAAAATTAACATGTGAGTATTTGCTTTGTGATACGCAATAACTTATTGATAAAACATGTTTGGCAAGACTCTTAATAAAAGATTCGATCCCGGAAATATACGTAGTTATGAATCCCTATGATTAAAGAGTATAGCAATAAAACATTCTAATTGGTCGATAAAGTCTACAATACTGGAATACTACAACTAAAATTGCTTAAAATTTCATACCCAGTATTAGCTAATAATAGTTCAATAATAATTGCCCTACTAGAGATAGAAATTATCTTAGTCATTAATTAAATTCCGTCTCTGCACACAAGTGAGTTAAAAGTTAATTAAAAGTGTTTGATTTCCAGACAGTCATATGTCAATCATATGTTAGAAAAGATATATTTATTATGTTAATTTCCTGATATTGAATGCACAGAGTAACTTTATTATTTTAATTTGATTAGTTTCTGAGCAATCTAATTAAATTATATTATATACTAAATATTTATATTTTGTATCTTAATTTATTACTAATTAATAGTGATTTTTATTAATTGGATCTATAAAATATAATATGCAGAGATAAACGAGACGATGTGATATTAATAATTCATAATCACGGACGTAATTAACACATTAAACTAGAGTTCACAATTTATTTAAATACTATAATTAATTAAATGTGCCACAACCACAATGTATGTAAATAGTATTTTTTTTATCTACTATAAATAATTCAACACATTTGCTTCATTATTATAGCGGGAATATTTTTCTTTTGAAGAATGCGTTTCTAATCAAATATATTAAATCAAATAAAAAGTACAAAGTTCCAAGTTTCGCAATTTCTAAGTAAGTTGTTTGATAAAACCCATGAGTTGACGATGGGCATAAATTGTGAGACTAATTGAAATTGTCTTCTGTAATATTAATCAGATTGTTGATTGCTTAAATACGTTTTTAATACTAAAATTAATGAAATACTATAATTAATGAAATGTGCCACAACCACAATGTCTGTAAATAGTATTTTTTTATATCTACTATAAATAATTCCACACATTTGCTTCATAAAACTATTACATTATTATAGCGGGAATATTTTTCTTTTGAAGAAAGCGTTTCCAATCAAATATATTTACATACACATATATATGTAAATTAAATAAATAGTACAAAGTTCGAAGTTTCGCCATTTCTAAGTAAGTTGTTTGATAAAACCCATGAGTTGACGATGGGCATAAATTGTGAAACTAATTAAAATTTTCTTCTTTTTCAGATTGTTGTAGATTCCAAGATTGCTTAAATAGGTTTTTAATTGCAATTTCTGAAAAGGTTAAAATATATCTTTACTATTATTGCTTTTGTAAATATTATTTGCAAGTTTTGCCATTATACTCACTGTCTCTATTTCCCACATCTAAGTATTATCAGTAACCTTGACTTGCGTTAAACTTAAATTCGAATACTAAGCGATTGCAATATGAGAGTTAGCGTTGCAAACAAACAAAAGAATGACGAATAGGAGGAGTGAGCAATGTCCAATGAGAGACAGAGAAAGAATGACTGTGACTGATAGGAATAATATCTGCTATTTACTTGGAATATATTAATAAGAGCATGCACAAGTTGGGACTTGAGAAAAATGAATGTACAAAAGCAAGATTGCAAAATTTGTATATTCCTTATTAGGAAATTTTATTCGCTAGACTTGGAGTCGCGTATTTTTGCGGAAAAGTTGAAAAAGTGTTTTGATCAAAATGTGAAATTCCACAGCGAGTTTTAATAGAAGCGATGCTTCGCGAGCATTTGCCGAGTTGAGTGAGAGATGCCGCCAGAAGGGGAAAGACGAAAAAATTATTCAATCAAAGTTGGTCAATTGTTGTTGTTGTTGTTGCTGTTATTTTTGCTTTTTGGCGCTGTAAGCAAGGCCTGCGCTTGAGCATAATCTGGTTGCGTTGTTATTGTTGCTGCGCTCATGCCCCATTTGGTGATCATTATGTTCATAATGATGTTGTACTGATGCTCATAATGCTGTTTGCAGCATTGTCGCCAGCTACAATATAATTTTCATTTGCTGCCTGCCTCCGCCGTCAGTTTGAGGAAGTCGCATATACGAGTTGCCATGCACAATTTACAGAAACACACAAACACTGAGCTTTGTATGTATGTATGTGTGTGTGTACATTACATTCGTGTACATACTTATCGAGCATTGTGTTAGTAGGAGGCATTTTGTCGCTTGGCGACATCACGCGCCTCCCATTGCGCGTTGCACATGGCGTATGAGTGACGTTGATTAACTGTGATTATTGCCCAAGCAGTGCGCAGCAAAAGCACTTCGAACTCATGCTGCTCATGAACAACTCAGCAACAGCAACAACAACAACAGCAGCGAAAGGTCTGCTTGCAAGAAGTAAATCTAAAATGACGATATTGTCGAATTGCTCAAGCGAAAGATCGCAACAAAACAACAGAAAAACAGAGCAAGCTAAATGTGCATACTCTGTTTTAAGCTCTTTGAATATTTATTATAATGCTAGCAAATGCCACAAAATGAAAGGCGAATTAAAAATGTATGTTGCGTTGAATTACTAAGAACTCTTTAATTTGAGCAGAATATATTAACTCAACGACTCTTAATTAAGCAAGGGGAACATAAAAAGCGAAACTACACTGTGCTAAGTGGAATTGTATTTCGCCAAAAAGAGAAGGAGAAATAAACTAAATTTCAAATGGTGAGAACAAAACTAATCAGTTTCGAAAATGTGATTAAATAGTATGTTGTTTGAAGTTCATTCTGAGGTCAGTAACACAAACATTTTGTTGATAAAATATCAGGCATTAGTCAAAAAATATTGATTTAAAGTCAGCACTGCAACTGTGCAGCGATTAGCAACAATTTGCAGAGTGATAATTTCGAACATTTGATAAACAATCTAAAATTATAATCGTTTAGAAATAAAAGAAACAAAAACGAAGCAGATTTAAAAGCTTTTGAAATTGACATTCAAAAACGTTATGAATCGCATAATTATATTTGCTGTCCAAGTTTGCAACTTGAGAGCTTAAATAAAAGAAACTGAGAATTCAACATGGATATTTGCATACACGAGCGCATTCCTTATATAAGAAGATCATATAATATTTGCTTCATATCTTGAAAAGAACCCTTCAGTGGGATCATCGTCAACAAAAGCATTGCTTTGAATTCTGTTGTGTCAGCTTAAAAATGTGTTTACAGCTGGCGTTATTTGAGCTAAGGAAACGCTGATCGAATGCTATGCTGACGTGTTCAAATTCATTTAATGCAAATCAAAATTCAATCGAAAATCAATTTTCAAATGGCAAATGTGCGAACGGAGTGTACTCTGAACTTGGGGGGTCTGCCAAGTGTTTCTATTTTAGATACATGAGTGTGCGACTCAACTTCGACTGTAAATTGTGTGTCAATTATTCGCACACTACAAACTGTGCACACAGTAGCAAAAATAAAGACATTGGCCGACACAGTATTGCAGCAAGCGATCGAAACTTGTTTTAAGCTGCACGTTGCACGTTGCACGATGTCGATGCCGCTTTTCACAAGAGATGAGTTCAGACGAGAGACGAGAATTGGGCGCGGCACTAAAATGAGAAAGATGCCGAAATGCTAAAAGTGTCCATTAAGCTGACCATCAGCATTGCCATCGACATAGACATCGGCTGACTGACCAAATGGCAAAGCAATACCATTTGGAAGACATTTAAAAAAAAGACGACACATGCACATCATGCACATTGCTGTGTAGAAAGATACCCTATATTCTTATATGTAAATATGTATTGACGAGATTACGAATTACAGCAAAACTCTTGGCGGAAGCAAAGTAAAAAATGTTCATTCACTTTGAATATTTGTTCGCAGCTATATTAGTTTACCAAGCAATTTTTGCATTATTAAACATTGCAAATATTTAGATTGTTTATCGATTTGCATGCGTGTACTTAACCCTTAGGTCAGCTGCAGCAACTCAAGGGTATACAAGACCATTCTCATGTTTAAGATATAAATGCAGCCAAATGTCGAGTGACAGATTGATTGCCCCGAAATGTCAGCGGACAATGTCTGGCCATCTGTTGTGGTTACAGGGTATACGCTTAAGTTTGTATGTTGTAATTGGTGTTGGCTGTAACAACAATAGAAGCGTAAATTGCTTCTTTTTCAGTTTATTTGCCCGCCAGCTCGTATAATTATGGAACACTTAGCGCTTGGCCAGACAACAAGCAATTGCCAAATAGTCGCTGTGGTCGAGACACCGCAACAAAAAAGCAAAACATTTAAATTATCCGCGACTTACAACAACTGTACGAATAATCAAATACTGCACCGCTAAATAAAATGTAAAATATATTTAATAAAAGTGTAACAAAACGAGAAACAAAAGTCTGGTTAACATTGGATGTCCACCATCAAAAACTGGGTAATATCTAAGTATAACACGGTCATTAAGCACAGTTAGTAACCCATAAGAGTGGTACTTGCATTACAAGGAACTCTAAACAACTTACATATTATTATTACCCCTATATGTATGATTGTGAAATAGCTAACAAGTTCGCGTATTTCATGCTATAAAAGCGATTCAACGCTCGTGTAACTTTCAAATATTAACTGGTAATTATGCAACTAGTTGAAACGCAGCTCAAAGTACAAGAAAGTCAAATATTTCTGAAACCATTATGACTAATTATAACAGAGAGTTTCGAAACACTATCATAAAAACACTTGAAGCATGTGAATTTGTTCCATTTAAAATAAATAAATAAAAATTTAAGTGGAATGACAAAAGAAAATATATTATTATTGTTTTCGGAATTAAATTCAAATCAAGTTTTAATCTAAATATAACTTTAAAAGTTAAAGTATAAGAAAGCTAAACCGTTATGTCTAATTATGAAACAGAATTTCGAAATTTGAAAAGCATGAAAAAATGTTTCGTTTTCAACAAAATAAAAAAATTGGGTAACGTTACAAAATAAATTACATTTTGATTACATATAAAAAAGTTTCCTAAATGAATTAGATATGGAACTTGAAACAATCTTCAACACATATTTAAATATTAATAGAATTTTAAAAATGTACTGAAATGAATTCGAAAACAATAGTTCCTATTTCCTGATTAGGTCATTTAAAAACTCGAATAGTAAAGTCTAATTTAAAATTTCGTACGTAATAGTAAATAAACTACGTTTCAAATCTTAACAACAGAATCTAGAGGCCATCACATAAACAAAGAAACATTCCCCATGGGAATCGCTTCAATTGTGACCGACTTATGAACGTGTTGAGAATTATTTATTTGAATTAATACTGATCATATTGAACATGAAATACTTACAGAAACTATTGCGTTGATCGACTGTGTAGAAAACGTCCTGGAATTCCACATCCTTGGACTGTTTGGATAGAAGGTTACGCGTTGAATCCATTTCGGGATGATTTGCACTTATGCTTTGAGGTTATTTGCAAAAATGTTTTATTGCTTTTTAATGCCACTTTTGTTGTACACGGTTAATATCAATAAATTTGGAATAGATCTCAATGAGTAATTGTAGTTTTTGTAGTTGTTGTTGTTGTTGTTATTGTCGCTAGATTACGTGTCGTGTTTGCGGAATGTGTTATTAGCCACTAGTTATAAGTTTTGCATTTGTTTTTGATTTTGATATTGTTATTGTTATTGTTTTTGCCATGCGACACACATAGTTTGCTTTTGTTTTTTTTAAATTTTCTTAATTTCACGGAATGCTTTGTTTTGGTTTATGCGGCGTCTGCATTGCCGCCGATTACGCGCTGAAAATATAAAATTATTCATTATCAAATTTGTTTTCATGCAGAAACGGGGAAAAGGGGAGCTGAAGTTGTAAAGCGTGTCAGCAAGAACAACAACAAGCATAAAAAGCGTTATCTTCGCATTTCATTTTGGTTCTTTTTTATGGTTCTTCTTGTCGTTTCGGCCTTGAAAAACATTGATAATCCATTAATATTATTCTTGTTGTTGTTGTTGTTTTTGTTGTTGTTAAAGTGGGTGTTCCAATTGTCGTGTTTTTGTTATTGTTGGTGTTGCTGCTTTGATTGGCATCAGCTGCATAAATTCGCAGTTGGCATTCCTAGGACAACACGTCTCATTAAGCCCACCACAGAATTTTGGCACTCGCTTCGATCTATGCATTTTTATTATCTACTTAGCGAACTCCTTCATTATAATAACGATATTTGTTTTTTTTTTGCGTACTAGTGCGTGTGTGTTCCCAAACAGGTAACAGGTGTTTTAATAATGTATCAAGCATGTCATTGACCCAATATATTATATTTAAAGAGGATTAATTTATTGATTAACCTGGCTTCGATTAATGGCTAAGCAGTTCAACAAGTTGGCAGCGCCTAAACGACAAGTAGACAGCATCAATTATTTTTGCAACTGTTTAAAAGTTAAACTAAAGTTTGTTTGTTTTTTCACAGATCATTGACATGTGTGATTTCAAAGCAAACGAATGTTTCATTTTGAAATTCCGTGAAAAATATAAATAATGACGCAGCGCATTAGTAGCTGTGACAACGGAAACAGGTTAATAAGAGTTGAACCCCAAAACCGGAATAGGACATTATAAACATATATGTATTATTATATACATCACTTTAGGACCGCTAATTGGTAGGGTTCGCCATGTGATTTTGTTGGGAACAGGTTAAAACCGGTTGCTTATGATCCTGGCTTGGGCATTAGCTGACATGGTTACCCATTGATATTAATAAACCAGATATAATCAGATGCTTGAATCACACTGAAGTTAACCTGACAACCGTTGTCAATTCCGATCCTTACATGCAACTCTTTATGGCTGATCGTTAAGCGAATGCTGAAGAGAGCTTCAAAAACTGCCAAGTCACGCTGGCGTGTAGACAGCTCACGACTCTGGTAAACTAGAAGCTTAAGTGAGAAGCTTAACAGAATTGAGACTCATCGTCTGTCAGCTGAACCCGTCAGTTGGAGCACGTTCGTTCCGCTTTTAACGCCGCGTCCATATCGCAGATCTATCAAGTCTCATCTCGGATGGGGTAATAATATATGAGTGTTCACCGTAAATAAACAGACAGACGCAAAATTGACAGTTTTTGTTGTTGTCATGATGCATTAATTGTATTAGCATTTAGTGACTGCTTCCTACATACACAAATATGTAAATTATCAAAGATCTAATACGAATGCCGTAATAATAATTAAGTCACAATTTCGCCTTCTTTGACCTTGAATTTATTAAAGAGAGTTTGATTTCAAATTGCGAATTATACTTTCGAAAAAGTTCTAAAAATTCATATCTTACACTTCTTTACGATAATATTAAACATCGTCATCAGTTATTTCATCTTTAGCAACACCCTGTATAAAGCGTTCCCTCGTTATTGCTAATATAAAATACTTTGATTTCAGCCTCCATTTATTAACCTCTTTTAAAGTCTTTGGCGTCGCCTGATTCCTAAATGCGTTGGATTAATGCAAAACACTCTGACGGTTGAAACTTGTTTTGTGAATTTTTGCTCCTAAAAATACACCAAGCGAAGATGACTTTTTTTCAACACCATAGCCGAAGATCATAAAAAACTAAAGGAGGTTCGAAAATGCAGAGAGAGAAGGAGAGAGATAGAGAGCAGTTTATAAGGAAACGGAAATAAAAAAACCTCTGATTTGGATCAATGGCAATGTGGAAAATAGCATGCATAGCCATAAATCAAAAGCGTAGCCTAATATGCAAATTATTGTTGTCGAATAATTTCCCAACATACTCTCGTGTATTCTGTATTACCGAGCTGAGGAACTTTTGACTCATGAGATTGCATTACATTGAGTGAATATTCGTTCGAATAATTCAATGTGATTATCGAATAAAGGCAATACCTGTTTTATTGGTTATTCCAAAAATGTGTGGGTTCATTCCATTGATTTACAATAACGACGTTGGTATGAATAATTGCTTGTACTTATAATATAAAATATCTATTGATTTAAAATGGCAAACAATAATTGACCAACTGTTATAATAAATTATAAATATTTTTGAATTATTTAATTGGCTTAAACCTTGCATTAGTAAAAGGAAGCAATTTAATTATTCTATTGTTCACTATAACAAATAAACAAAAAAATTTCCCGTAGGAATCCATGATAAATATGCAATTCATTACAGGTTATCTCGCAGCCTATCACACTCATCTCCTACCTGTCATGACACTTTTAAAATTTATTGCTGATTATCACGGCATAAATATTTATGCACCCATTTATCAAGACATGTATAAAAAAAAGTAGTTTTAATTTTAATTAGTAATTGCTATTGAACATTAATTAAATTCAAAATTCTAGTATATATATGTATATTTCATAATGTATATTTCATAATATCAATAAGTGATTTGCAAACTCGAAAAGAATAAATAAATAGTTCACATGATCATGCCGATTCTTAATCCTTCCATCACTTGAACAGTTATAATTAAAACTAATAAAAAGATGAGAGATAATTATAATGAGCTTTTTGTGTTTTTTTGGGGCACTATTTCAATACTTAACTGAAGATTGATATCAAATTTAAACGTACTCTTTTCCGACAATATTTGAAGCATTTGTCATGCTATGTAAAATCATTTTTAAAAGATGTAATTGTCTTTTAATGACCTACAGACAATAAACGCAGACTCATTATAGTGCTAATCACGTTCCGATCGCTGAATTCACATGTGTATAGGAACAGTAATCCCCGCTTGTTTTTTAGCCACAAAAAAGAGATGAAGCTGTGAGTGGAAAACTAATTATTTATAAAAAAAAAATAATATGCGTTTCTCATTCTCTAGAATTTTAAAGGGTACACAGTGCACTGAATTAGTGATTAATCACAATTTGAGACGTAGGGAAAATACATTAGATATATACTTTTACTCTTAAGTGATTTAAATGCAAATCAAGGCTATTTAAATACAGTGCACATTCGTAAATTAATTTTTATTCTTAATATAAATCTAATGTTTGAACAATTAGAGAAAACTTACTAAAAAAAATAAAATAAATAAATAAATTACACCTCACTTTAGAAACTTGAATTCAGAAAAGTTAAATTTCACATACTTCTAATTTGGGAGCTCTACTGTATGATTTTACGCAGTTTGCAACATCACTGAACTCCTGTCAATTAATGATGATGCCAACGAACTTTTAATGTAGTCAGGTAATTAATGTTGTTAAACCCATGCAAATCTAAATGAATTTTTACTGATCAAGTGCAGTCTCAGTGCAATTGCACATTTTATAAGTGCTTAAATATTTAAGTGATTTTTAACGGGTTTTTACGTTTCTGAAATTTCTCAGAACTTGGTATCTATTAAAATTGAAATTAGTAATTGAATTCTTATAGTCCGTGCCTCGACTTCTCTTTATAGCCTATCGTCGATTCGGGTTCATTATTATCGTAATAATAATGGCGTTCCCTGTGAACTCACACAGACGTCCACTGAACAATAGAGGGCGCAACAGGGCGCCGCCGAGGAGTTTATCCACACCCCCAACACAGCTTTGATTTGTTCTATGCATGTGCGTGTGAGTGTAAACAGTAAAAGCAAATGCAGAAAGCAAGATTGCAACAAAACTTACACGCACTTCTTAAGCACATATCTACACATACACACCTATGCTTATATTAAACAAGCTCTACACTTGTGTGCGTACTCTACACATTCAATTCGTATCTTGCATCGCACTTTGCAGATGGTACGCGCGAGTGACAAGCACACAAAATACATTTTACACACGTTGCGAAGCTTCCTTTGTGACCAATAACCCAAAACAACAACAGCAACTGCAGCAGCAGTACCAACAACAAAGCGCGCAGTCCACAGGAAAAATGCGCAACGTAAAACTGCAACACCTAACTTTCGCTTTCAATAAACTTTTTGTTTTTTATTTTCCTTTTTTCTGAATTATTTCTGTTATCTTGGTTGGCTCCTTAGATTGGCCCCCTTTTGGGTTTGGTCAAATTGACTTCACTCACAATTGACATTAATTTCGGTTAATCCACTGTGTTGCACTCTTCTCGCGTAGTTATTATTATCAAAAAAAAAAAACGAACGGCGCGTAATTTGCAAGCCACAAGACCGGAGCAAACGCGTCCAAACTTAGCGGCGATACGGAAACAACTGAGCGAAAATACTACAACGAAGTCGTGAATGTTCACGTTCGTCCACCACACCAGCCATCGTGTGTATATTTGTGTGTGTGACGACTTGTGTGCGAGTATGAGTGGGGAAGTGGGGGCAGATAGGCAGGGCTAAACATGTCGTTTGTTTACGTTGTGCCAAAATCCGCCAAATTAATTGCAATTTACCGGCTTTGGTTGCCAGGCATCAAATCAATTCTTATCAATTTTTAATTGACCTTTTTATTGCCCTTTATGCTTTTACTCACCTTCTTTAATCCATTCTAAGAGATGCCAAGGTTTTCTTTTTTTGAATTTCTTTTACATTACAAATATAGAAATCTTTCGGTTTGCAGCTAAATAATTGGCGCTCAAGCTTCGATAACGAAAAACGATAGCAACGATTGCACTTCGTGCCAAACTCGTGCCGCTGCTATCGATCTATCGACTTTCAGTACGGTGTTAACAGATTCAAAAGTGCGACCGTTAAAACAACTTATTTCATTAGCGCAAAGTTGACAACCAAAACGGATTACTATTTACGAAGACCCAACGAGTTTTCGTGCATTCCCCTTTCGAGTCTCTTGATGGCTTTTGTAAGCTTTTCGTCACATAACTTTATTTAGTTTAGTTCGCTTAAGCGAAACTGCATCTCGTCAGACCACACAAAGTGGAGTCATCCAATAGCTAATTATATAGTATGCCTAAAGACTACATAAATTATGTAAGTATGTACAAAATAATATCTAAAATACAATTCTCTTTTTTCTGTTTAGTTTCAGACATCTGCACCGTCGCGTTTCATGACTAGGGGGGCGGGGCGTAGAGGAGCTTTGATTTTATGTGGAAGGAACTGCAACTCTACATTTCATAGTCTATATATCGTATCGTATGTAGCTACTATGATATTTGGCAGCATTGTGCCCTTCTAGCCATGTTCTGGCCCTCCCAATGCGTCTGCAAATATATAGATGAGAGGTGGATGAGTCATGCGACAGCTACTTAGTTATAGTTTAGGATTAATATAAATACAATGTGTAAAATACAGAATTCAAAATGGCGACTTTTGAGTGCATTTGACGGTCAAAATAAATGGGTTTTTATTTGGAAAAAATAAAGAAAAAAACAGACTACATAAACAAATAAAAAATTAACTAGTTTCAGCTGGAAAACTATAGATGATTTGTCTGTAACTCTTGCTGTACGAAATAAAGTAAGAAAAGAACGAAAACAAACGAAATTAATCAAAATTCGAATAGTTGTAAATGTATGCTTTTGAGAAAAGAATCGATCTAGAAATATTGAAAAGTACTGATATTTCAAAATTTAGTTTAGATTTACTTTTCTTTCGGTTTTTTTTGGATTAAGTAAGTTTATTAGTAATTGTTAATTTGTAATCAAATATGCATGGCTTAGTTTCATTTCATTTCATTTCATTCTTTTTTTGTTTGTTTTGTTTGAAATCAACAGAAAATACCGAACATAACTTGTGTGTGTTGAAAGTAACTTTCTCTGATATATATATTTTATAGCTTATACAAAGGATAAGTAATTAATAAATCGTATGGTGAAACAACCTGCATTCGCATCACACTCTATTGTTAGGTATTTTACGTATTATAATTAATTGATTGCTCTTCTCAACATTTCTCAATTTGGCTAAAAGACGACATCAAATTGTCGTGTGTTTGTGTGTGTCTTGTGTGTGTTGATTAATTTTGGATTCATTGTTATTCTTTTAGTTGTTATTATTTTGTAGTTATTCTTGTTTGCTTGCCGGAATGCACACGAATTTGGAGACGGGGACGCGGTAAAAGTGCTAAAGTGCTAATTGGAAATTAGTTTACCCATTTACTGATTATGTCCTGAAATAGACAAAAGCAAAGAGAGCGTAAGAAAACTCTTTAAGTGATTACAGATATAATGCCAAATCAATTAGGCGACATGTCGCACTCACCTTGACATCGTTCATCTCCTCATCGGACGACGAGTGCGACAGTCCGTTATAGGTCTTAAACGTCACGTTCTTCATGAAGGACTTGAGCAGGCTCGCGCTCAGCTGGCCAAATTTGTAAGGCACAACGGGATCGTAGTCGCCGTGCGCCTGGAATATTGGCACATCATCGCTAGTCGCCTTAGCACCCGGAAACTGCTTGTGCAGTGGCAGCCAACATGACAACGCCACCACGCCGGCCAGCGACTGATCAAAGGTCAGAGCCGAGTAGAGAGCCAACGCGCCACCTTGAGAGAAGCCTCCGAGCACAATGCGATTGGCCGGAATGCCAGCGGACAGCTCCTTCTGTATCATACCATGCACATCGTCGCGAGCTGAACGAATGCCTGGCTCATCCTCGGGTCCGCCAATGTCCAGGGTCTTGAGATCGAACCACGAGGGCATGCGGAAGCCGGCATTCAGAGAGACGGGTTGCGTGGGCGCCGTAGGACAGATCACCTTCATGAAGGGAGGTCGTATGGCGGCCAAGGCACTGCTCCAGCCGTGTCTATCAAAAGCGAGAAAACGAATTAATCACTTGGACTTGCAGCTAGGCAATTTGCAAAAGTACGTACCCAGTGTCTCCCAATCCGTGCATGAAAATGAGCTAAACAATGTGATATGCATAAGGTAAAGGTAAATACATAGTTGATCCATATACATATGTACATTAAACTTACCGTCGCCGTCTGCTTGACCGTGGCCTCGACAATTACCGGTGCTGACATGTTGACCCCTTTTTTTCTTTTAGCCTCTTACGACGGAACAGTGAGAGTGCGAGTGAGCGAGAGAGAGTATCCAATGGTAGACGACAGTGCGTTGCTCTGCAAAAAACGGAAATGGAAATGACAAACAACGACAATTTGAAATGCGTTTTAGTTAGTTATGTCATTTGAATGTGCAAAGCAAAATTAGTAATATTGATTTTGCGATAGCAAAGCGTGTTTTGTTGTGTCAGCACAGCGCCGGTTGAAAGCAAAAGAAGTCGGTTCTTGAAAACGATGGAAATAAAATGTGGGCAATGACTACAACTTTGTGTTTTGGGACGTTGAATTCTATGGAACTTGCACACACTTGCTATTACTTAAATCGTGGTTTTATTGGACTGCACGAAAAAGTGTTTTCTTCAGCTGTGAGCTGTTGAAAATATACACACAGCTAGAGATGGCAACACAACGACGGCACTATCGATGCTGTCACTATTTTTTAAATATCGATTATTGAATGAAAATCGATGTTTTCTGAACTCAGATATTAAAATGGTACAAAGTCTGTATTATTTTATTCTTTAAATTTTAAGACGAGTTTAGTTTTTAAGTTGTGTTAAATATATTAAATATATACGTGGCAGCAGTGTGAGCGCAGTTCAGATTTTAAAATAAATCGAGCACGATGGCACTTGCTATGATGCTGCAGCCCTGCATTACGTTAAGCAATGAGCTTAAATCGATTATCGGTTATTGGCGGAAATTTAAATATAGAAGAACAATGAGACTTTAGTTGATTTTTTATTTAAAAGTTTCTCATAAAATTAAGCCAAAATCAACGGAGGAAATGGGTTCTGCTTGGATATAACTAGTTTGTTGTGCGCATGTGAGATGTAACCTTTCACTTTACCCTCGTAAATCAGATTAGCCACGATGCAGTGCGTCTCATCGATGGACACATCGGTAACGCCGACAAACTGTAATGCTGTCAAGAAGTCGCTCATATCCAGTTGATGTGACTGCCGAATAATAAACACTTTCTTGAATAGATTGCGATAGACAATGAACTTCAGTTTTTCCACAAGCAAATAAATGCCGCTGCGAATGAGCACGAGTTCATGTTGCCGAACGATTTCATCGAATTGATTAACATTTCCAGCCTTCAGGGCAAGTGCTAGATCATGGAAGAGCAGCAGATCGTAGCGTTCCAGAAGGGATTTCCGTGGCAAGTAGCCGAGCAGCATTTTAACCGGCACCAAATAGATAAGTATCAATCGCTTGTTGCTCGCGAATCGATCTGGACAATGGGTAAATGCATATGAGAGATATTCGACAGCCTCGCGATAGTTGGAATCGAACATAGCTCGTCTGCCCACAAAGTATTTATAGGTGATCTGCTCCGGCAGCGGAAAACTGTCCTTGAACGTACAGTTCTCGATGGCACGGATAAGCGGCTTGCACAGATGCAATTTATTGATGCGGAAGTAGATCTTGAACAGTTGATTCACCAGATTCATCATGCCTAGACGCTTGGTGTCCTCCTCCGAAGCGCGTCCATCGGCAGCGCACACGCGAAAGCAGGCCATCATGCAATCAGCAGCCTTTTCCAGTATATTGCCGGGTGTGAAGCCGCGACAGTGTTTTTCACAGGCTTGCGCCAGATAACGCAGATCGAGGCACACGCGATACATGAGGGGTAGGCACCAGTTCTCGTCCTTGAGCTGCTGCAGCAACTTAACGACCGCCGAGCAGCTGGCTGCCTGTTGAGTGTATGCCTCCATGTAGTTAGGTGGCTCCTGAGCCAGGTAATAGAGCACTTTTAGGTGGGCAATAACAACTTCGTCTAGCGGCGCCTTCAGCATGCGTTCCACGAGTTTTTCTGGCTGTGCTATGTACAAGTTGTGATTTTGCACGTGAACGTCGCGCAGCGATAGAAATGTGCCCAAGCTATCTCCATCGTAGTCCTCTGCAGATCGCAACACGCCGGAAAGATAATTATTTACCGTGCCAAACATTTCGCGTTTTGTTGTTTGTATTTTGTTTTTTCTTTGCGTGCCGGCAATCGAAAACAGTGCTGTAAACTACCAACATTTTGATATCGATGTGTTTGCAACAGTTATCGATAGCAAACGATTATTTCTATATTCAGTGTGTACACACTTAGTGATGTAGGTACAATTTTACTTAAAAGTAACTGAAAATTTAAAAAAACAACCAAGTTATAATTTCATTTTAAGCGCAAGCAGCAATTATTGGTAGTTAATAGTCAATTTAAAGTGAACGTCACTCGCAATCGCTCTTGAGAGGTCAGGGTAGTAAATTGTTGTAGTCGCCAACAAATTTCTAAATTTATCTCACTTGATACATGTGTGGTGTCTATATGTAAAATGTATTTAGTTAGTTGTCAATGAAATTAATTAGTAGTCAAATTTACCAACCTATTTCTTTTTTTGTATACTTTCGGTAAATGAAAAACAGCTAAGCGTCTTCTTAATAACCCAATCGAATTAGCAGTAATGTCGACGCCGAATTTTCTTTTAAGCAATGGCAAAAATATGCCAATGGTTGGACTGGGGACATGGCGTGTAAGTACAAAATGTATGGAAAGTGAAACCGTTAAACCGAAAGTATTGAATAATCACAAAAAACTCTTGCTATTACATATAGTAATAATAAACAAATATGTATATGTATGTGTATTTTTCAATGTCAATGCCAAAAGAACTTGCGTGTGAGCTTTTGTGTGAGCTTTTGCAACGCTGCACTTGCATTACATGCATTAAAGCTCTCAATTTTTGATTTTTTTTGTCTGTTTTCAGAGTCCACCCGATGTCCTAACGCAGGCTGTAAAAGATGCCATTGATATCGGTTATCGTCACTTCGATTGCGCGCACATTTACGGCAACGAAGCCCAAGTCGGCGTAGCTATTGCTGAGAAACTCAAGGAAGATGTTGTAACGCGGTAATCGACTACTGTTTTATGTGCACTTATTGATTATTAACGGATTTATGCTACTCCTCAGTGACGAACTGTTCATCACAAGCAAACTATGGAATACTCACCACAGACCCGATTTGGTGCGACCTGCCTGCGAGACAAGTATGCGAAATCTGGGTGTGGACTATCTGGATCTATATCTGATGCATTGGCCCATGGCCTACAAGTCGGGTGATAGTCTCTATCCTACATGTCCAGATACTGGCAAAGCTGTCTTCGAGGATATTGACTTCGTGGACACCTGGCGGGCCATGGAAGAGTTGGTGGATAGAGGTTTATGCCACGCTATTGGAGTATCTAATTTTAATGAGCAGCAAATAAATCGATTGCTAAGCGTGGCCAAGCTGAAACCCGTCGTCCTGCAGATCGAATGTCATCCGTATCTGCGACAGAAGTCCTTAATTACACTCTGCTATGACAATGCGATTGCTGTTACTGCTTATAGTTCGTTGGGCTCGGCTCACACGCCCTACGAGAAACCCGGTGCCTACCCACTGCTGAAGCATCCAGTTGTATTGGAAATCGCTGCCAAATACGATCGTAGTCCAGCCCAGGTGTTATTGCGCTTTCAGACACAATCGGGCATTATTGTCATACCTCGATCAGTGAGCAAACATCATATGTATGATAATTTTAAGGTTTGGGACTTTGGATTGGACAATGACGACTTGCAAGCCATCGGCGATCTCGATTGCAATGGTCGTTTCATGACGATGAAAGCCGCTTATGGACATCCTCATTATCCATTCGAAATTGCAGTACCAAAACAAACATAAAACATCTTCCATTATAAATTCACATATGTTCTTGTGTGTAACTCTAAGAGGCTGTATATCATTCTTAAAATAATTAAGCTTTTCATTTCTTATAATAAACATCTTTAGTGTCAACATATTTAATCAGTTCTTTTCAAATTTTGTTTTCCATACTAATCAAGTAATCGTAGAAACGTTTGCTGTTAACTCAAAACAATATAAATAGACAATAGATCCAAAAAGTATAGCATTCAAAATGTTTGCTGCTTTAAAAAATTCCTTAACTTTGCAGCTAAATCGTTGTGCAATTCAAACGGCAACTCGAGGGTATGCCCAGAAGGCTGAACGATTTAAATGGTAAGTTATTAATTATGGAATTTCAGCTATTATCAGGAATTACGTGTTCTTAGGTGCCAACAGGAATATGCACCACCCAAAGCAATCCTAGCTGATGGGAAAGAAATGCCACTTATAGGACTTGGCACTTGGCTGGTAAGTTTGCTTTCTACTATAATCCAAATATCTTTGAGATTCAAGTTATATAGTATTTATTTAAAGACTAAATTTCAAAGCACAAGCTCGCTAAATTATGATGAATAAAATTCCGCAATTAATTGCAATACAATCATGCGTTTATCGCACTATTAAAAGCCTACGGCTTTGTTTCCTCGAATATTGTGCACTCAAAGAGAGACAGGCGGAAACTTTGAATTCGATTGCACAACCAACGTATGTTTCTAGCGATATATATTATTATTTCTTATCGATCGCACATCTGTTATCGACTATTTTTTTTGTGAAAGCAGCAAAGCTTTACAAAAGCCCAGTCGAGCTTTTGATTGGCGTATAAAAGCGGCAAACAGCTGTCGGTCGTCGATTAGTTCTTTGCTTGTCGCGCACATCAAATATTTAATAAGTATTTGAATTCTTTACTATATCCTTTACAAGGGCAAAAAATATAAACGTTACGTGCAAAATGGCTAGCAAAGTGCCAACCGTCAAACTAAACAGTGGTCACAGTATTCCCATCATTGGTCTAGGAACCTGGAATGTAAGTACAATACAAAAACAAATATTTAGTTACGAAAGACATATGTATGTGAGTATAATGTGTACGTGTAGACTACAAATAGGCATGTGGTAGTTAGTTCTAAGCGTGTAATTTTCCGTTCATTATTTATTTGTATTCTGTGGCGAAAATTAGAACTAGCTCTGCACGCGTCGCGCAGCTGATAATTTGCCGGCAACGGCGTCTCTGCTTTTCGCCGGCTGCTGTGTGTGCGTTTGTGAGTGTGGTAATTTTGCTTGTATGAGTAAAGCTCTGCGTGGGTGTGTTTGGGCTGAAGCGGCGTTCATGTAAATGGCGATAGTAGGACAATCTCAAAATGTACCAGGAAATATGTATATAATTATTTATTTGCATACATTTGTTATATATATATACGTAGTTATTTTCTACCCCAAGGTGACCTCTCGCAACTTTTAAAATGATAGTGGAAATTTTTTAAAACTTGCCCGTCAGCTCTCTTAAATTATGTGAAGTACAGATACACATACAAACATACATGCATGAACACACATAAGTGGCCGACATCTTGCATTAAGCTCGAAATCAAATTGATAAATGCTCTTATCTAGACTCTTTTAATGCTTGTTCCTCAAACAACTAACATACCCAGCACTCGAGAAACCTAAAGTGCATATGTGGCACGTAGTAAATCAGTAAATAGTTATAAAAACGGATTACTCCAGGGTATAAAACAAGAAAATGATTATTAGAAACGTTCCCTACATAACATTTTTTAGGTCATTCTATTTATTTTTTTTTTGGAAAGTTTATAATTTGGAGTGCTTAAATTTTAGAGGGCCTGTTCCGTTCTAAATTTAGTTTGCTTTAGAGGTGGCGAATTTACCCTTGGTGGCGAATTTACCCTTGCTGCTGATTAGTGTGACGTCAAGCACCTGATAAGCTGATAATCGAATTTTCATTTCATCTCGAATCACGCTCCTCTAAAATGAAAGTCAAGCCAATCCAGACCAATCCAATTAGTAGAGGCTTTAAAATATATTGTGAAAAAATGACCTTCGACACTATGGGAGATAATTCATATTAAACTGTCATAATTTCATCTAATTGAATTTTTACATGAATATGAGAATTTCTGCTAAAGACTTGATTCTACTCTTGTGATTTTCAGAGCCCTCCCGGCCAAGTGGTTGAGGCTGTAAAAACTGCCATCGATGTTGGATATCGTCACATTGACTGCGCCTACGTCTATCAAAATGAGGCTGAGGTCGGAGCCGGAATTGAAGCCAAGATTAAGGAGGGCGCTGTCAAGCGGTAAAACATATTCGCTTCTCTAATTTTGTATTTATTTTACTGAGAATTTATCTTTTGGTTTCAGCGAGGATCTCTTCATTACCAGCAAGTTGTGGAATACATTCCATCGCCCGGATTTGGTGAGATCCGCTTGTGAGAACACACTGGACTTGTTGAAGTTGAAGTATTTGGATCTGTACTTGATTCACTGGCCTATGGGATACAAGTCGGGATGCGAACTATTCCCAGTCGATAAGGATGGCAAAACTCTTTACTCGCCCGATGATTACGTTGACACCTGGAAGGAAATGGAGAAACTTGTCAAGGATGGCTTGGTCAAATCTATTGGCGTTTCCAATTTCAACAAGAACCAAATTGAACGTGTCCTGGCGGTTGCCACAATTCCACCAGCCACAAATCAAGTGGAGTGCCATCCATATTTGACGCAGAAGAAACTTGCTGAGTTCTGTAAATCAAAGGATATTACCATTACTGCCTACAGTCCATTGGGTAGCCCCAACCGTCCTTGGGCCAAGGAAGGTGATCCGGTCATTTTGGAGGAAGAAGCGGTAAGCCAAACAATGACTTTGACACAATAGAAGGTTAACTGATTGTAATGTCCTTTTCAGATCAAGAAAATTGCTGCAAACAAGAAGAAGACTGCTGGCCAGATTTTGATTCGCTATCAAATCCAACGCGGTAACATTGTCATACCAAAGTCTGTGACCAAGGATCGCATCGAATCGAACTTCAAGGTCTTCGACTTCGAGCTGACCGATGAGGAAATCAAGACTATTGAAGGATTCGAGTGCAATGGCCGCCTGGTGCCCCTGTTGAAGTAAGTAGACTTGGTTTTTGATTGATTTATTTGAAATTCGAGTAGTTAGTGTGTCAAAGGAATTCTGGATTATAAATCTTTACATTATTATTATTTCTTAACAATTATTTAGCGTTGGCGATCATAAGCACTATCCATTTAACGACGAGTATTAGGTTCGATCTGCAAGAAACCAGTCGATCAAAATGATATGTGTATACAACTAGTTAAGTAAATATTCTGGCAAAAACTAACATCGGTTTCACATGAGAAGACATCCAATACCGACGTATGTTTAATTTACCTACTCTACGGCCTATTATGTTCTTGTTTATCTTTGCTATTGTGGCTTTTAAACTTTTGCCTGCTTCCCTCCCACACTCTTGTTTGTATAAGATCTCTATAGTAGAAGAATGCTTCACTAACAAATTAGTTTATTTTAATATTTCGTAAGCTTTCCATTGTTGATTAATAACCTAAGAAAATAAATATTATCAACCGACTAATAAGATCCTTTCTCAATATTTTTCAGTCAATTCGGCCACCCTCACCATCCATTTGAGAAAGATGAGTTTTAATTGGACAACCCACGAGTTAATGATTGTTTTGATAAACCTTACACACATTACACATGTGCTATACACAATATACTATATACACATATTATTGAAATAAGAGAATAAATATGCTGGCATAATTATGATAATTATAATATGCTGAGAAAGAATTCAAATAAACAAGGCTATTGTCTATTCAACACGCTCCCGAATTTTTGGCAAATGCAGCCGAAGATCTGACGTCTTAGACGTATACTATATGTGTATCCATAACTTACGTAAAGTTGAAAGTCTGATAATTGTTTAATCTAAGCTTAATGCAAATATTTAGCACATCTGTTTTGAATTCTTTGCCAAACTGTGAACTGTTATGGGATCACAATTTGCGGCGTCAAGTATCTAATATATCATTATTTTCGGCACAGAACAATGCGAGAACCAAATGTTTTTGAGCAATATCATATTTGCCTAACTGCACAAAAGCATCTAGGCAAATATCTAAATTATTATTTAGAAAACACATTTGGCTAACACTTGGTAAGGTATAAAAGGAGCTAAATCTGTCAATTTCGCCAACAGTTAAAGTGGAGGTCTAGCTATTGGTAGATCATGCGGTTATATTCTATCGCTCTTTTGGGCGTATTCGTGGCACTCGTTGCCGGTGCTCATATCCATGACGGAACAGAAGTGAGCTCATCTCAGGAGCTACAGCCCCAAACGGCAACTCGTACCGGTCCGTGTTGTGAAAGTGTTCGACAAACTCTTCTTGAGATACGAAAGGATATTCGTTTGTGGCTCTTAGATCGTCTTTTCGGCAAATTAATACTTGTTCACGACGCTGAAATTGCCGGAGCTGCTCCTTGTGCTAAAAATCACCAAACCTCCGGCCAAAGTAGTGGATCTTTGCAATTTGATAAAATTCTTAACGATATTAAAAGGGCAATGCCTCACAATGACAGAACTTCCAGTCGGTTTGATAATCTGATTAGTCGTGGAAAGAATAATCAATCGAGCTCAACAACATCAGCGACCACCTCAATAAAAACTGAATCCTCCGAGTCATCGGGATCTCATTCTGGAAATTTCATTGGTAATGGCAATACCCACCAATCAAGAACCACTACGACAACAAGATCTGATCAGGCTACACAATCTGGATCATCAGAAGATCCAATTATAAATGAAAATAACCACTCCAAACAATCCAACTCAACAACTACTATTACAACTTCAGAAGAATCGAAGCAGTCTATTCCATCCTTGGATCTTAATGTAAATGAAGGTTTTAGCTCGGACGATCAAAATAGTCAATCTAGCTCTTCCTCATCAACTACAACGGTTGTTAAATCCAGTCGCCGTAATAAGAGTGGTCGCAGGAAAAATTCAAAACATGGCAAAAAAGGGTGGAAAAATTGGCACCGTTCCTCTACTAAGAGAGATGGGTATTCAAAAGAAATTGATTCCAAACAAAATCCCAATCAATCCGATGTAGATATTGAAAATACAGATTCCAATTCCTATTTAACATGGGAAAAAGAACATGTCAAATATGGTAATAAACTTAAATTTCCATCGTCTGAAAAACACGCTAATTATAGAAATGGGCGTCGAAGCAGAAATAAAAAATGGTCCAAGACAACAAAAACTACAAAAAATTCAGGATGGAAAAAAAACAAATCCAAATCTGGCTCAACTTCTGGTACAACATCCATAACAAAGTCTGAAAGACCTAATAATACCGGAAATCAGTCTGGCTCGACAACAACTACAACGACAACCACCTCTGAAGAATCCAATGCTTCCTCGGATCCTGTTGTGCATGTAACTTCAAACACCGGAAACCAATCTGGCTCGACAACAACTTCGACGACAACCACCTCTGAAGAATCCAATGCTTCCTCAGACCCAGTTGTTGAAGAATCTTCAAATACCGCCGTTGATTCAGGTAACCAGTCTGGCTCGACAACAACCACAACGACAACCACCTCTGAAGAATCCAATGCTTCCTCAGACCCAGTTGTTGAAGAATCTTCAAATACCGCCGTTGATTCAGGTAACCAGTCTGGCCCGACAACTACTACCACGACTACCACCTCTGAAGAATCCAATGCTTCCTCGGATCCTGTTGTGGATGTAACTTCAAACACCGGAAACCAGTCTGGCTCGACAACTACTTCCACAACAACCACCTCCAAAGAATCTAATGCTTCCTCAGACCCAGTTGTTGAAGAATCTTCAAATACCGCCGTTGATTCAGGTAACCAGTCTGGCTCGACAACTACTACCACGACTACCACCTCTGAAGAATCCAATGCTTCCTCGGATCCTGTTGTGGATGTAACTTCAAACACCGGAAACCAGTCTGGCTCGACAACAACCACAACGACAACCACCTCTGAAGAATCCAATGCTTCCTCGGATCCTGTTGTGGATGTAACTTCAAACACAGGAAACCAGTCTGGCTCGACAACTACTACCACAACAATAACTTCCGAAGAATCTAATGCTTCCTCAGACCCAGTTGTTGAAGAATCTTCAAATACCGCCGTTGATTCAGGTAACCAGTCTGGCTCGACAACTACTACCACGACAACCACCTCTGACGAATCCAATGCTTCTTCGGATCCTGTTGTGGATGTAACTTCAAACACCGGAAACCAGTCTGGCTCGACAACAACCACAACGACAACCACCTCTGAAGAATCCAATGCTTCCTCGGATCCTGTTGTGGATGTAACTTCAAACACCGGAAACCAGTCTGGCTCGACAACAACTTCGACGACAACCACCTCCGAAGAATCAATGCTTCACCAGACCCAGTTGTTGAAGAATCTTCAAATACCGCCGTTGATTCAGGTAACCAGTCTGGCTCGACAACAACCACAACGACAACCACCTCTGAAGAATCCAATGCTTCCTCGGATCCTGTTGTGGATGTAACTTCAAACACAGGAAACCACTCTGGCTCGACAACTACTACCACAACAATAACTTCCGAAGAATCTAATGCTTCCTCAGACCCAGTTGTTGAAGAATCTTCAAATACCGCCGTTGATTCAGGTAACCAGTCTGGCTCGACAACAACCACAACGACAACCACCTCTGAAGAATCCAATGCTTCCTCGGATCCTGTTGTGGATGTAACTTCAAACACAGGAAACCAGTCTGGCTCGACAACTACTACCACAACAATAACTTCCGAAGAATCTAATGCTTCCTCAGACCCAGTTGTTGAAGAATCTTCAAATACCGCCGTTGATTCAGGTAACCAGTCTGGCTCGACAACTACTACCACGACAACCACCTCTGACGAATCCAATGCTTCTTCGGATCCTGTTGTGGATGTAACTTCAAACACCGGAAACCAGTCTGGCTCGACAACAACCACAACGACAACCACCTCTGAAGAATCCAATGCTTCCTCGGATCCTGTTGTGGATGTAACTTCAAACACCGGAAACCAGTCTGGCTCGACAACAACTTCGACGACAACCACCTCCGAAGAATCCAATGCTTCACCAGACCCAGTTGTTGAAGAATCTTCAAATACCGCCGTTGATTCAGGTAACCAGTCTGGCTCGACAACAACCACAACGACAACCACCTCTGAAGAATCCAATGCTTCCTCGGATCCTGTTGTGGATGTAACTTCAAACACAGGAAACCAGTCTGGCTCGACAACTACTACCACAACAATAACTTCCGAAGAATCTAATGCTTCCTCAGACCCAGTTGTTGAAGAATCTTCAAATACCGCCGTTGATTCAGGTAACCAGTCTGGCTCGACAACAACCACAACGACAACCACCTCTGAAGAATCCAATACTTCCTCGAATCCTGTTGTGGATGTAACTTCAAACACCGGAAACCAGTCTGGCTCGACAACAACTTCGACGACAACCACCTCTGAAGAATCCAATGCTTCCTCAGACCCAGTCGTTGAAAAATCTTCAAATACCGCCGTTGATTCAGGTAACCAGTCTGGCTCGACAACTACTACCACGACAACCACCTCTGACGAATCCAATGCTTCTTCGGATCCTGTTGTGGATGTAACTTCAAACACCGGAAACCAGTCTGGCTCTACAACAACCACAACGACAACCACCTCTGAAGAATCCAATGCTTCCTCAGACCCAGTTGTTGAAGAATCTTCAAATACCGCCGTTGATTCAGGTAACCAGTCTGGCTCGACAACTACTACCACATCTGACGAATCCAATGCTTCCTCGGATCCTGTTGTGGATGTAACTTCAAACACAGGAAACCAGTCTGGCTCCACAACTACTTCCACAACAACCACCTCCGAAGAATCTAATGCCTCCTCAGACCCAGTTGTTGAAGAATCTTCAAATACCGCCGTTGATTCAGGTAACCAGTCTGGCTCGACAACAACCACAACGACAACCACCTCTGAAGAATCCAATGCTTCCTCGGATCCTGTTGTGGATGTAACTTCCAACACCGGAAACCAGTCTGGCTCGACAACAACTTCGACGACAACCACCTCCGAAGAATCCAATGCTTCATCAGACCCTGTTGTTGAAGAATCTTCAAATACCGCCGTTGATTCAAGTAACCAGTCTGGCTCGACAACAACCACAACGACAACCACCTCTGAAGAATCCAATGCTTCCACGGATCCTGTTGTGGATGTAACTTCAAACACAGGAAACCAGTCTGGCTCGACAACTACTTCCACAACAACCACCTCCGAAGAATCTAATGCTTCCTCAGACCCAGTTGTTGAAGAATCTTCAAATACCGCCGTTGATTCAGGTAACCAGTCTGTCTCGACAACAACCACAACGACAACCACCTCTGAAGAATCCAATGCTTCCTCGGATCCTGTTGTGGATGTAACTTCAAACACAGGAAACCAGTCTGGCTCGACAACAACTTCGACGACAACCACCTCCGAAGAATCCAATGCTTCATCAGACCCAATTGTTGAAGAATCTTCAAATACCGCCGTTGATTCAGGTAACCAGTCTGGCTCGACAACTACTACCACGACAACCACCTCTGAAGAATTCAATGCTTCCTCGGATCCTGTTGTGGATGTAACTTCAAACACCGGAAACCAGTCTGGCTCGACAACCACCTCCGAAGAATCCAATGCTTCCTCAGACCCAGTTGTTGAAGAATCTTCAAATACCGCCGTTGATTCAGGTAACCAGTCTGGCTCGACAACAACCACAACGACAACCACCTCTGAAGAATCCAATACTTCCTCGAATCCTGTTGTGGATGTAACTTCAAACACAGGAAACCAGTCTGGCTCGACAACTACTACCACAACAACCACCTCCGAAGAATCTAATGCTTCCTCAGACCCAGTTGTTGAAGAATCTTCAAGTACCGCCGTTGATTCAGGTAACCAGTCTGGCTCGACAACAACCACAACGACAACCACCTCTGAAGAATCCAATGCTTCCTCGGATCCTGTTGTGGATGTAACTTCAAACACCGGAAACCAGTCTGGCTCGACAACAACTTCGACGACAACCACCTCTGAAGAATCCAATGCTTCCTCAGACCCAGTTGTTGAAGAATCTTCAAATACCGCCGTTGATTCAGGTAACCAGTCTGGCTCGACAACAACCACAACGACAACCACCTCTGAAGAATCCAATGCTTCCTCGGATGCTGTTGTGGATGTAACTTCCAACACCGGAAACCAGTCTGGCTCGACAACAACTTCGACGACAACCACCTCCGAAGAATCCAATGCTTCATCAGACCCTGTTGTTGAAGAATCTTCAAATACCGCCGTTGATTCAAGTAACCAGTCTGGCTCGACAACAACCACAACGACAACCACCTCTGAAGAATCCAATGCTTCTTCGGATCCTGTTGTGGATGTAACTTCAAACACAGGAAACCAGTCTGGCTCGACAACTACTTCCACAACAACCACCTCCGAAGAATCCAATGCTTCATCAGACCCAATTGTTGAAGAATCTTCAAATACCGCCGTTGATTCAGGTAACCAGTCTGGCTCGACAACAACCACAACGACAACCACCTCTGAAGAATCCAATGCTTCCTCGGATCCTGTTGTGGATGTAACTTCAAACACCGGAAACCAGTCTGGCTCGACAACAACTTCGACGACAACCACCTCCGAAGAATCCAATGCTTCCTCAGACCCAATTGTTGAAGAATCTTCAAATACCGCCGTTGATTCAGGTAACCAGTCTGGCTCGACAACTACTACCACGACAATCACCTCTGAAGAATCCAATGCTTCCTCGGATCCTGTTGTGGATGTAACTTCAAACACCGGAAACCAGTCTGGCTCTACAACAACCACAACGACAACCACCTCTGAAGAATCCAATGCTTCCTCGGATCCTGTTGTGGATGTAACTTCAAACACCGGAAACCAGTCTGGCTCGACAACCACCTCCGAAGAATCCAATGCTTCCTCAGACCCAGTTGTTGAAGAATCTTCAAATACCGCCGTTGATTCAGGTAACCAGTCTGGCTCGACAACAACCACAACGACAACCACCTCTGAAGAATCCAATACTTCCTCGAATCCTGTTGTGGATGTAACTTCAAACACAGGAAACCAGTCTGGCTCGACAACTACTACCACAACAACCACCTCCGAAGAATCCAATGCTTCCTCAGACCCAGTCGTTGAAGAATCTTCAAATACCGCCGTTGATTCAGGTAACCAGTCTGGCTCGACAACAACCACAACGACAACCACCTCTGAAGAATCCAATGCTTCCTCGGATCCTGTTGTGGATGTAACTTCAAACACCGGAAACCAGTCTGGCTCGACAACAACTTCGACGACAACCACCTCCGTAGAATCCAATGCTTCATCAGACCCTGTTGTTGAAGAATCTTCAAATACCGCCGTTGATTCAAGTAACCAGTCTGGCTCGACAACAACCACAACGACAACCACCTCTGAAGAATCCAATGCTTCCACGGATCCTGTTGTGGATGTAACTTCAAACACAGGAAACCAGTCTGGCTCGACAACTACTTCCACAACAACCACCTCCGAAGAATCTAATGCTTCCTCAGACCCAGTTGTTGAAGAATCTTCAAATACCGCCGTTGATTCAGGTAACCAGTCTGGCTCGACAACAACCACAACGACAACCACCTCTGAAGAATCCAATGCTTCCACGGATCCTGTTGTGGATGTAACTTCAAACACAGGAAACCAGTCTGGCTCGACAACTACTTCCACAACAACCACCTCTGAAGAATCCAATGCTTCCTCGGATCCTGTTGTGGATGTAACTTCAAACACAGGAAACCAGTCTGGCTCGACAACAACTTCGACGACAACCACCTCCGAAGAATCCAATGCTTCATCAGACCCAATTGTTGAAGAATCTTCAAATACCGCCGTTGATTCAGGTAACCAGTCTGGCTCGACAACTACTACCACGACAACCACCTCTGAAGAATCCAATGCTTCCTCGGATCCTGTTGTGGATGTAACTTCAAACACCGGAAACCAGTCTGGTTCGACAACAACCACAACGACAACCACCTCTGAAGAATCCAATGCTTCCTCGGATCCTGTTGTGGATGTAACTTCAAACACCGGAAACCAGTCTGGCTCGACAACCACCTCCGAAGAATCCAATGCTTCCTCAGACCCAGTTGTTGAAGAATCTTCAAATACCGCCGTTAATTCAGGTAACCAATCTGGCTCGACAACAACCACAACGACAACCACCTCTGAAGAATCCAATACATCCTCGAATCCTGTTGTGGATGTAACTTCAAACACAGGAAACCAGTCTGGCTCGACAACTACTACCACAACAACCACCTCCGAAGAATCTAATGCTTCCTCAGACCCAGTCGTTGAAGAATCTTCAAATACCGCCGTTGATTCAGGTAACCAGTCTGGCTCGACAACAACCACAACGACAACCACCTCTGAAGAATCCAATGCTTCCTCGGATCCTGTTGTGGATGTAACTTCAAGCACAGGAAACCAGTCTGGCTCGACAACAACTTCGACGACAACCACCTCCGAAGAATCCAATGCTTCATCAGACCCAATTGTTGAAGAATCTTCAAATACCGCCGTTGATTCAGGTAACCAGTCTGGCTCGACAACTACTACCACGACAACCACCTCTGAAGAATCCAATGCTTCCTCGGATCCTGTTGTGGATGTAACTTCAAACACAGGAAACCAGTCTGGCTCGACAACAACCACAACGACAACCACCTCTGAAGAATCCAATGCTTCCTCAGACCCAGTTGTTGAAGAATCTTCAAATACCGCCGTTGATTCAGGTAACCAGTCTGGCTCGACAACTACTTCCACGACAACCACCTCTGAAGAATCCAATGCTTCCTCGGATCCTGTTGTGGATGTAACTTCAAACACCGGAAACCAGTCTGGCTCGACAACAACCACAACGACAACCACCTCTGAAGAATCCAATGCTTCCTCGGATCCTGTTGTAGATGTAACTTCAAACACCGGAAACCAGTCTGGCTCGACAAAAACTTCGACGACAACCATCTCCGTAGAATCCAATGCTTCTTCAGACCCAATTGTTGAAGAATCTTCAAATACCGCCGTTGATTCAGGTAACCAGTCTGGCTCGACAACAACCACAACGACAACCACCTCTGAAGAATCCAATGCTTCTTCGGATCCTGTTGTGGATGTAACTTCAAACACAGGAAACCAGTCTGGCTCGACAACAACCACAACGACAACCACCTCTGAAGAATCCAATGCTTCCTCGGATCCTGTTGTGGATGTAACTTCAAACACCGGAAACCAGTCTGGCTCGACAACCACCTCTGAAGAATCCAATGCTTCCTCAGACCCAGTTGTTGAAGAATCTTCAAATACCGCCGTTGATTCAGGTAACCAGTCTGGCTCGACAACTACTACCACGACAACCACCTCCGAAGAATCCAATGCTTCCTCAGACCCAGTTGTTGAAGAATCTGCAAATACCGCCGTTGATTCAGGTAACCAGTCTGGCTCGACAACTACTACCACGACAACCACCTCTGGCGAATCCAATGCTTCCTCGGATCCTGTTGTGGATGTAACTTCAAACACCGGAAACCAGTCTGGCTCGACAACAACCACAACGACAACCACCTCTGAAGAATCCAATGCTTCCTCGGATCCTGTTGTAGATGTAACTTCAAACACCGGAAACCAGTCTGGCTCGACGGTAACCACAACGACAACCACCTCTGAAGAATCCAATGCTTCTTCGGATCCTGTTGTGGATGTAACTTCAAACTCCGGAAACCAATCTGGTTCGACAACAACCACAACGGCAACCACCTCTGAAGAATCGAATGTGTCCTCAGGCCCAGTTGTTGAAGAATCTGCAAACACTTCAGTTGATTCCGGAAACCAATCTGGTTCGACGGCAACCACAACGACAACAACCTCTGAAGAATCCAATGCTTCCTCGGATCCTGTTGTGGATGTAACTTCAAACACCGGAAACCAGTCTGGCTCGACAACTACTACCACGACAACCACCTCGGAAGAATCCAATGCTTCCTCAGACCCAGTTGTAGAAGAATCTGCAAATACCGCCGTTGATTCAGGTAACCAGTCTGGCTCGACAGCAACCACAACGACAACCACCTCTGAAGAATCCAATGCTTCCTCTGATCCTGTTGTGGATGTAACTTCAAACAGCGGAAATCATTCTGCCTTGACAACTACTACCACGACAACCACCTCCGAAGGATCCAATGCTTCCTCAGACCCAGTTGTTGAAGAATCTTCAAATACCGTTGTTGATTCAGGTAACCAGTCTGGCTCGACAGCAACCACAACGACAACTACTTCGGAACAATCTAATGCTTCCTCAGACCCAGTTGTTGAAGGATCTTCAAATTCTGCCGTTAATTCCGGATTCCAATCTGGCTCGACAACAACAACCTCCGAGCAATCTAATGCGTCCTCAGCGCCTGTTTCGGAAGTAACCTCAAACAACGGCCATCAATCTGGCTCGACAAAAACCACAACGACAATAATCTCTAAAGAATCTAATGCATCTTCAGAACCAGCTGTGAAAGAAATATCAAATTCTGTTAATTCCGGCAAAACTCAACAGTCTGGTTCCACAACTACCTCAACGACAACAACCACTTCCAGTTCAGGTGGCATTGTTGGCGGCCACTCGCAACCATCTAACATTGATTCAGGCTCAACCGTTTCTGGGGGATCTTCAAAAACTAGTTCTTCATCTTCAACCATAAAAAGAGGCTCTCGTTCTACAACAACTACAACAACTGTTGTTAAAGGAAGACCACAGTCTGGTAATGATAAGTCGAGCTCTAGTACCGTTGTAAATCCAGGTGGTTCTCAGTCGTCCGCTACGTCGAAGACTTGGTCTAGTTCATCAACTAAGACTACGAGTCCGACTATCCAAGTGATTAGAAATGGCGGCAGCCATAGTGGTACCAATACTGGAACTCATACATCGCACACTTGGACGAAACATTCCAGCTCAACCAATGGCAATACTTACCAACAAGGTGTTCCCGGTGTTATTGGTAAGGTGATTCGGAGGGCTCAAGTAACCCTACCTTATGAAGCAAATGCTAGGAATGCCCGACGTACAGGAACCACATCGTGGTCTCGTCAAACTAGGACTACAACAACAGATGGAAGTGATAGCTCTGACTTGAATACTGGAAACACTGGAGTCAGATATAGCTCAGCTGGTACGACTGGAACTCAGTATGGAGGCAGCGCTTATCCATACTGGTGGGGTTCCCAAGGATGGATGGCACCAACATGGGGATATCCATATGGATCTGGATGGGGTGCTGCCGCATGGAATGGTCGTTATTTAACGAATTAAATATCATTTACGACAACTGTCATACTTGTAACTTGTGTAACAGTTATGTACGATCAGTATGACAGTTCTGTTCCTTAACGATTGTAAAATATATATGCATACAATATACATATGTTATTTACTTGCTCTTTATTTAACCGGAAAAGGGAAAGACATTAGAGGGACTTAATCAATATTGAGCTCAGCTAATTTTAGTTAACTCTAATATTCAAAGTTAAATAAAATATGTTAGCATATCTTAATTGTTAGCTCAACTGTTTCCCAACAAGAGGATTTTTAAGCATATCAAAGAGCAAATATACGTTTGCTCGCAGTTGAATAAATACATAACATTAATCTTAATATTTATTTAGGTTTCGCAAAAATTCTATTATTAAGACTAATATTTGATAATAAAAATGAACTTTTGATCATTGAAGCACATCGGGCCTCGTCACTTAATTGTTAATACGTCATCCGCAAATAAATAAATAAATTCAAATATATTTTGCAAACATATCGTTGCATTTGACAATTTCGATAAATTATGCGAATCATGCCTGACTATTGTACAGCAAAAGAAAAATGGGGTAACACTGGTGTGTTATGTGTTGGTTTGTGGCTATCAGATGTTCGCACAAGCTGACTTCAACCAGAAATTCCTAAAAAATCTCAAAATTCGAAAGAAGAAGAACAACGTGCGCATCTGACAAAATTTGTGGCTGGTGTAAATAAAAATCGAACAGAGCCAACCAACAACTAAACAGAAACGACGTTTTCTCTATCAAAATCAAAATTGCACAGCATTTAACTAATATCAATATCGAGTGTGTTATTTGTGATAAGACGAAAGCACATAATCAAAAGCCATTGTGGACGTGCATAGTGTTTAAATTAATCGTTTCTGCAACTGTGCAGAGACAAAGGCAGGCGATTGAAAGCAAAACGGCACACATACATATTCACACAGGCACAGACAAAAACACACTCGCACATACACACACATAAGTACACCTAAATGAAAATCACAAAATTTTCACCATTTATGTTGGCTACGACTTACGACTTCCTAGTTTTGCGTATCTTCGTCGTCTGTCAACTTTCAATTTAAAGCATCTGCAGCAAGCAAAACGAATTGTAAGAAAATCGGAGTTTGTGACGGTGACGAAAGGAATCTCAAGAGTGAAGCAGCGACCAAACAACAACAGTCAAAAGGCAGCAAATTAATTGCTTTACGGACAAAGAACCCCGCACCCACACATATACAGTTGCACATATACACACACAATCTAATAGTGAGCTGGCGAAATTCCCCATCCCCAAATTTACATATGTCATCAAATATCGCTGAACACTTGAAACGCAACTAAGAGAAAGGCAATCGCATCGCACGCAGAATAGAGATAATTTCTATAGATTGCCAGCATGACTATCAAGCCAGTCAGTGCGCCAAGCGGCAAGCGTGTCGTTGACACAGATGCCAAGGAATCCCATGGTGCTGGCCAGGTTGTGGTTGAGCAATCAGTTGTCAATCAGGCCCATCGCAATGTCGTCATCGATGGTCATGGTCAGGTAAGCAAGCCACTGTCTATATTCTTTTCATTTCTATTGTCATTTCCAATTTCTACGCAGAGCCCACAGCGACGTGGCGAGGTCTATGAGGAGCTGGCACGCACACATCGCTGCAGTCCACACAAGAAGTGAGCATAGAAACATTTCGAGTTAAACGATTTGCTTAAATTTGTTATCTAATAATTTTCAGCAGTTCCCGTTCGAAGCGTCGCGAGCATCACGACAGCCATGCCCATCATCACAAACGCGATCGTTTGGAGCGCGAGAAACTGAATCTGGCGGTGGGCAGTGGGGTTGCTGGCGTCTCGAGCAACAGTCCGCATGCCAGCGTTGTGCCTGGCGCAGTAGCCACAGCTGTGGGCAATAGTAGCCCAACAGCTGTGGGTCGCAAGTCGCCAGAGCATTTGGCCAGCGTGCCCAAGACACAAACACAAATGACACCAGCTGCTGCGGCTGCTAATATGCTAAAGGCTGTGGAGGAGACGTTGACAGGCTATAACAGCGGCGATGAGCATCTGCAGCCAAAGGAGCGCACGATTTCAGTTGAAGAATGGCAGCGTCGCGATCAAGAGTTTGCCAAGTGCATGGAAAAGCGGGGCTACGAACTGAAACCTGTCGAGGAGGATGGTGCCTGTCTGTTTCGCTCGATTTCACTACAAATCTATGGGGACGAAGGCATGCACGATGTCATACGCCAGCACACAATGGACTATATTGTAAGCCGTAGATTACGTGACAATTTTATCAACATTGCTAATGTCCATACTTAATGTTTCAGCATGAAAATCGTGAATACTTTGGCCAATTTGTCACCGAGGACATCAATGGCTATATACAACGCAAACGTGCTCGCGATGCCCATGGCAATCACATCGAGATACAGGCCATTTCAGAGATCTACAGTCGCACAGTTGAAGTTTACTGCTACCAATCGAGTAAGCAATAAAATATTCGTTTATTTTAGTTTAGTTGATTATGATCTACAATAATCCATCTTTTACAGCACCCATTAACATCTTCAATTCGGAGCAATCGCAGGCTGGTTACCCGCCATTGCGTCTGTCGTATCAGCGAGGCTCGCACTATAATGCTATACTCGATCCCTACAATGCCACTGTGGGTGTCGGCCTGGGCTTGGCTGGTTACAAGCCTGAGTTCCAAACAAAGGAAGCGGTGCGTCTCAGCGAGCAGCTGGAAATCGAACAGGTAAATTTAGCGGTGCACTAAAAATAAGAGCCATCAATAACTCCTTATTTTTCTTTGAAAGACTATGTTCGAGGATAAGTTAAAGACAACAGACTGGGAGGCCACCAATGAGGCCATCGAGGAACAGATTGCCCGTGAATCCTATTTGCAGTGGTGTCGTGATAATATGCAGCGCACGCGAAGCACCAACACAGCCGCCGGTTCGGCTACATCATCGACAGTCACCTCTGCTGAGGCACTGACCGATTCGGATGCCTCGCCCTCGAAGTACTCGAGCGATGGCTGCGGCGTCAGCGGCAACAACAACATTAATAACAGCAACACAACTGCCACCATGAGCGGCTCTAATGTCAGCGAAGGCACAACTACTGGCTTCACACTGTCGCCTAAAAATCTCAGTCAGTTCTCACACAAGCTGCCGCCCGAGGTAAACGACCTGGCTGGCTACGAGAGCGATGCCACAGACATGAGCAGCACCAGCTCGGTGGGTCACGGCAATGCCTCGCCAAACACTGCTGCCGCTCAGCGCGCTAACAAATTGTCCAAATCGCAGCGACGCAACAATGGTTTGCGTAGCAGCAAGAAACGTCGTCACGAGGCACGTGAGGCTAACAACAGGTGAGCATATGACCGATAGATAGATTTCTATATCTCATTTATGCATTTCTACAGTCTTGAAACGTCCGAGACGCCGTTGCGTAAGAGTCCCAAGCGCGATGCAGCGCCAGCGGCGGCCAGAGCTCACACCCCAGAGGCGGAACAGCGACCATGCACATCGAAGCAGTCATCACAGTCGCCGCCAAAGCGCAATGACGCACAAACGCCGCCCAAGCAGAGCTACTCCAGCTTCTACCAGGAGCTCCTCGAAGCATCCTATGCCAATGATGGTAAGTCTAAATTGTATCTTTTATATTTGCTAAACAAGACAGGAAATTAGTTTTTGGGATTGATTAATAATTTCTACAGAATCACAACTGTTAGACCCTATTGAACATTATTCTGCAACGTAACCATGATAACAATATGGCTACGAAATACCTTTTGCTCTGTCTTCCTATCTAATAAATTTCATATCTATTCGTTTGCGTAATTTTCTGTTCAATATCTTATCTACCTATTGTTCACTTTCTATAGGCAATATGTTACATTATTTACAAAATGTAATAAATCAATTAGGGAATGAGAAGTCTCTAATTCTAATAAATTTTACATTTGACATTTCCATTGCAGGCATCAACGAAAGCGAGATGCTGCAGCAGGCTATACAGATGTCCACACGCGACTATATAGACGATCAGAAGCGGAAGTATCTATGCGGTCCATAGGCTCTGGATGTGTGACGACGCTACACACTCCCCTTAGTTCTTTTGTACAGTGATTGAGATCTTTATTTTCGCAACGAAAACGAAATATATACAAATAACCAAAAAACATAAACACACACTCACGAAGAGACACATAAGCGCAATCCCATACATTATATGATTTGAAAAATTAAAATTGTTGAGTGAGGAAGCGCCCACAGGACTCAAATGTCTTGGGCCACGTGCAACCCAAACACACACAAATACACGCATATATACATGCACATATATATATATATATTTATATAGTATATAATTGCATACTTTTTAAATTAAGAAAAGTTCGTTAGAATTAGAAATCGGCGCGATTTGAGACGACATCTCAAATCCGCTTACCTCCTCCTGCGATTTAGTAGTTATATCGTTTGCCTCGTTACTGATCTTTCCCAACCCAGTTCCCCTGCTGTCCTACCCTGCAGTTCCATATATGAATTTCCCATTTACAATTTAAACTGAAAACTATCGCGTATTTTGTTATAACTTAAATGTAAGCATACGCGTGCATGGAGCATATGCAGTATATAAGAAAACAGCACGTAAATACGATATAATAAACATACATAAACATAAATATTACATACAATACCTACATCATTATAAAAACACATGAATTACATACATTTACATATATGAATAATTAATTATAATTACGTCATAATGATATTGATTACTTGATTGAATAAAATAAATGGTGCATAAACATAAACCTAAAACATCAACTTACTGTTTATCAGACTCAAACATAACTGTGTTAAAAATCATTTCTATACTTTACCTTTGCTTACTCTTTACAATTAAATATGAACATGGGGTGTATTTACAAATTTTTTAATCGGTGTTATCAAAAGTTGAAGTACATTCATAGTATCTAAATTCGTACTTACATATCTAGATTGCGCTTTGTTTAGGTATTACGAGTACATAAATAGTTTACTGCATTTACACCGTTGTTCGTATCATTTACATATACGTAGAATTCGTTTTATACAAAAATACATTTCACTAAAATACGCGAATCGCATATAAAATTATAATTTCTTTCTCGTCTTAAAGTACTTTGTGGATAATGTGCCGATTACTTAATAGATCGGTAATCTGGGACCTAACTTCCGAGTTTTACAATCATATAAATTAAAACAGATAAGAATATAACTAAATTTGTTAGTAAATTCAAATGGAAGCAGTTCTTTGCTTGCATAGTTATTAAAACTGAGATTAAGCTTCGTTCTGAGAAATGTTCGATGTCACACTATCCGATAATTATAATATTATCACTGTTCGTACTTACATAAGTGGTATTATAAAAAATTATATTATCAATAGGAGATAACCGTTTATCAATCACTAATCAAAAGTGCTTAGACAAAAGTATGCTAAATTTAGGATTATGCTTTAGTTGGAAGTTAATCAAGTTTATGGTCCCAGCTGTCTAGCACTTGTACGTCTAAGTTTGTGTCACGTTGCTGCTTAGGAATACTTGTACGTTAGTGAAGGAGATCTCGTTGAGGAGAACCCTAATAATATTTGCTATTGCATTTCTGAATATCGTAAACGATATTCGATGTTCGCTTAGGAATAATTGTACAGTGTCAACGGGAAACTTTGTGGTCTCTTCCCTATAAGTATTTGCTATTACAACGCTGAATATCGTACGTGATATTTGACATTAGCCTTGAAGTACAGTTAAGATGAACTTTGTTATTCGAGGCGCCTCTGGGAGAAGGCCCAGGTAAGATTTTACTATTGCAGTGAGATGTTCTCTAAGAAATAATTGTACAGCGTCGACGGAGAAACTCTGGTAGGAGTCTTCGAAATGCATTGATTGCATTACTGAATACCGTAAACGATATTCGATGCTCGACTAGGAAAATCTGTACATAGCTCAGCGAAGACTACAGTTGGAGTCTCCAAAAAGCCTATGATATTGCATTGTTGAATATCGTATACGATGTTCGCATACGATATTCTTATATCCGATTTGTTGGAGTCAATTAAATGATGTGGGCCGAAAGCTTGGGATTTTGAGCCAAAAACGTAATTTTGAACAACAATTGTTGCTTGCCGCAAGGCATTTCGAAAGGTTTCCGGGGAGATTTGGTTGTGATTTGGAATTTTGCTTTAACTGACTTTACAAAAATCATTTGGCTAATTTATCATTTGCTGCTGTTGCTGCTGGCCAGTTGCTTGTTGTTGCTGCTGTTGTTGTTGTTGCTGCTGCTGTTGCTGCTGACTGACAACGATGTGATGTTGCTGCTGTTGTTGCTGTTGCTGCTGCTGTTGTTGTTGCTGTTGCTGTTGTATCTGCAGCTGTTGCTGATTCGCATGCTGCACGGCAGCCGTTGTGGCAGCAGTAACCACGGGTTGCAACATGCTGGTGCCATTCTCGCGCCGCACATGACTATTGAGCTCGGCCTTGACGCGTCTGGCAATGTGAGAGCGGGTGTGCTTTCGCAGATGATCTTTCCGGTAGAAGCCTTTACCGCACTCCTGGCACTGATGCCGCTTCTCGCCTGAGTGGATGACAAAGTGCAGGCTCAGCTGCTCTTTGCGCTTGAAGGCCTTTAGGCAGACGGTGCAGATGTATGGACGTTCAGGATTGTGCGATTGTTTGTGTCGCGTTAGATGATCCTTGCGCTTCAACGATGCCTGGCAAATGTCGCAGACATAGCGTCGCTCCAGATTGTGCCCCACCAGATGCACTTCGAGTAACTCCGGTTCGGGATATGCCACATGGCATTCAGGACACATGTAGAGCGGACTGCCATCGAGTGCTGTGCTCATGCGAATCTCGCCGGGACGCAGTTTAGGCTTGCGATCCTTGGAGCGTTTTTTGCGCTTCTTCTTTTTGGTGCCACTGACAGCTGTCGAGCTGCTTGCCACAGCCGTTTGCGTCTGCAGCTGCAATGTTGCTTGAGGTTGTTGCTGTTGCTGCTGCTGTTGTTGTTGCTGTTGCTGCTGTTGTTGCTGCTGCTGTGGCTGTTGCTGCTGCAGTGACAGTTGCTCCTGCTGAGGTATGCTTATGGTTGTGGTTGTGCCAATGGTATTGATGCCAATGGCTGCTCCTGGTCCCGTCTGCACCTGCAGCACCTGTAAATAGGAGCCACAAGTAAGTCAGCTAGTTCATCGAGTAAAAGCTTGAAGCTTACCACATTCTGTTGATTCTCCTTTTTGATCGTCTCCGCGGAGTACTTGAGAAAGTGGTGCAGCGAGAGTGGCAACGTGTTGGCTGGAAGATGCGAGAGGTAGTCGGCGACTGTGGTGCCCGGCGTGATTGTCTGCCAGGAGGTATTCTGTAGCACTGTGGAGACATCAAGCTGTTAATTTAATCTGATCTGTTTGCCTGTTGCACTCACCTTGTTGTTGCAGTATCGCATTGCAAAGATCCTGAGTCAGTTCCTGCGGCGCCACCACTTGTTGCTGCTGCAACTGTTGTTGCTGCTGCTGTTGTTGTTGTTGTTGCTGCTGCTGTTGCTGACCCGAGGTGCTTGCTTGCAACGCATCCGCTGACGTTGCCGTCGCACTAGGTGCATAAACTGTTGCATATTGCTGTTGCTGTTGTTGCTGTTGCGTGGCTGTTGCCAGCAAGTGGCCATTGTATTTATCACCTTGCAGCACTTCATCTTGCCCGCTGCGAAACTTATTGCCACCTCCACTGCTGCTGCTCTGTGCACTGCTCATGCTCGGCTGACTGAAGTGCGCCATTGCCACGCCCGGCGTCACCTGCTGCTGCTGTTGTTGTTGTTGCTGCTGCTGTTGCTGGTGTTGCTGATAGCGATTGCTGCCGCCGGGCTCCTGTTGCTGTTGCTGCTGATTGGCCGCCGCAGTCACATCGGCATCGGTCACGGTGACAGCGGCAGTTACCGTCGACACCAGCGGCGCCGTCGTTGTGGTAAACTGCGGCAGGCCCGGAAAACTGTTCCCAAACGGTGTGAAATTCATTGTGCGTTAATTGCGGGGCTTCGTTCACGTTCAATTGAATAATGAGTGCGAAGCAACTGAAAGTAGAATATATAAAAATAGTTAATAGTATTTTAGAAGTTTTATTAAAATTGAAAACTATTTTGAATAAAACAAGTTTTTCTATTTTTAATTGTTTGTTCACTTTTTAGATTTGCGGATAACAAAATTAAGTGATGCACAAAAAAAAGTAGACCTATCCTATATATCGTATAGTCTATGAGATTTAGTTCTCTATACGGATAGATGGATAGACCGGCACGGCATCTTTAACATCCATTTCCTATAATATAATACCTCTCCTATAATACTCGTAAATACCATTTAATCCTATGGGTAACGGAACTAAATTCAAGGATAGTTTAATATGAAATTTACAGCTTATTTATTACTCGTATTTGTCTATATCTTAAAGACACCAACAAAAAGTGGAAAGTTATTCTCTAACATATTTGTTGAAGCATCATCATGCTATCTTAATGGAAATTTCAGCAACTGCCATGCGGTAATACTCGCATCATCGAATAATATAGACACTTTAAGGTTAGGCCAATTCGTCTCTTCAATGAAAAGTGAAAACGCAGCCGCTGTTATTATTTTGACTGCCCAAAACGCGCACCTATACACACACACAGTCTCACAAGCACACGCACACATATTGACGCATTGACACGCACACACCTACACATGCATATGCCGGTCGCGTGAGCAGCAACAAAAAAAAAGAGCGGCAAACCTGCGCTCAATACGAGAAAGGCACGAGCACAAACTACAGTTAGTCCGCGAGTATGCACAGTGACTTAAACATCATTTTGAAGGACGGAAATTGTGGTAACAAGTATAGAATAAGTCTCTGAAAGTGTGTTACAAATATTGCCGATCTATTATTAAAGTATAAATTCTATATTAAACACTAACTTTTATCGCTTTGGAATTTCCCATTGCATCAGTATTCACTTTAGTTTATCCACAGCGCACCACTGTGCGTCTGTTTGCTTTTAGTATGTCGGCAACATTGAGATTAGGTTAGGGTTGTCCTGTAATCGTGTATGTGCGTAATTTTGTAACAATAACTTGCATAAATGGCGAAAAATAGCCAACAATCTGTTTATCTATTATCATAATAAAATTATTGTCAATCGAAAAGAAATGCTGTGCAAAAGTGTAGCGTGAATGTCAAGTTTCAGCCACATATCGATTTTCACTAAGTACGCAAATTAGTGTCGCTTTTAATTGAGAGAGAGCAATACAAATACAATCACATGAACACACACACACACACATTAAGTACACCACACATTTGGGCAACTGTCGCGAATTTATAAGAATTGACGACATCTTTTTAAGCTGTTGAAAAATGGACTTTCACTCGGAAGCCATATTTTTGTATTTCCATTTTTATTTATTTTTTCGCGAAAGCGTGACACAATAAATGGCGAACTGAGAAAGGCGCGCTCTTCGTTCACAAAGAAAACCTGACGCTGACTTCGACGCCGACGCCGCTGCCAATCGGCTGGGCAGTAGCAGCAGTGTGTGAAAGTGCAATCGTTTTTACAGTGTATTTTGATTTATGTTTTTTGTACTTCTTTATTTTCTCTTTGCGTTGTCACCACGTATTCGCAAGTACACACACACATACACACACGCCATATTGTGATTCAGAAGGAGATGCCCGCGAATAAAAAATAGGAAAAGAAAATACAAAAAATGTTTGTATTGTTTTCGTGGCTAGGCCGGGCAAGTGAGTAGAACGTATGATGGCGCCTCAAACTAACTTTGCAATGTCTGCGCTAACGTCGTCGCTGCGACGGCGACGGCGACTGCAACTGCGACTGCGACTGGTGCAGTCTACTTAAATGCGCCTCCTCCATATGCAGCCTGCAGCCCCCATCCACATGCGTCGTCTCTATGTCTGTGTCGATTGCCGCACTCACGACAGGGCCACCTAGCGGCGTGTGGCGTTAGTTTGCTACTGACCCGCCGCCATCTCGTTTATTCACTCCCAACTTCTCTCCAGTGAGCCGCGTGTGTGTGTGTGCGACTGGCACGAGACAAAAGCTTCGTGCCGGCAATATACATATGTATGCAAGTGGGTGCGTGTATATGTGAGCTAGGGACGAGAGCGCAAAACACTGAGAGCAAAAACCGACAGCGTTGACGTCGCTCTCTTAAAGTAGTTCGTATGGCAAAAGTCAATGGTGCTAACTTGTTGTTGTCTTTCAATTACAATTTGGTAGCAACAACAAACAAACATGACAACAATTAGTTGTAGAAATAAATATAAATTGATTACAATCCTTAATTAATTAATTATATGGCCAGCGAGACTTAAGTACTGCCGGTAAGTGTTGGACTTTAATAGTCAGGGTAATTAAAATATATTATCTACTAAATAGTAATAGTAGAGTCAGTAAAAATTGAAACTGATTAAAAAATATATAAGTAGTTATGTATTGAAAATTTTGTTAAATTCACTTGTCCATATTTATTACATTTTCACTGTTTTTCTAAGTGGAACTAAATATTAATTTTATGCTGATAATCATTTTATTCCTCATACTGTTTATTTAGTAATTTAAATCTCTCTTTGCTTTAGTATACTTTCTAATATTGTCATGTGTGCTAGTTTATTATTATTCCTCGGATTTCTAGGTTTTGTGTTTCTGACTTTGTCGGAAAATGGTGAATAATATAATACTTTAATTAGGCCTTTTAGTAATCGCCTAAATTACAGTCAACTATGAAGTTGTTGGCGTTTCTTGTGCTGACAATGAGGAAGTTAGCTGTCTGTTGATTAAATGTCCAGCTGGTATAAGTTGCCCTGCTGAAGATTTCTGCTATAATCCCAAGTGTGTCTGCCGTCGGGGCTATCGTAGATTGAAAGGGGCGTGTGTGAAGAAGCAGAGAAACTTTAGACTTGGATCGGGAGGAAATGAACTATGAACTGTGTAACTTGTAAGAGATAATTTGTTATACTATACTAATTCTGAATTCTTTATATGAAAGGTTGTACATTTTTCTTTTATTTATTATTTTAATATATTGAAATTTGTTAAAGATTATATTTTATTATAAAAATAGAATATATTCTATATTCTATTTATTTGTATATGAAATACTTGTTTATCTGATTAAGATCTTTTACGATGTGGGTCATGAATGAGTTGAATCCTCGCACAGCCACCAAATTTGCATGCCACTTTTGAGGCAAATGGGTTCACTGGCCACACATAAACAAACACACATAACAGGAATGCCGACGGATTTGCATATGAGAGAAATGCAGGCACATCGTGAGGAGGCAGCCATGGAAGTTTTGGGGGGCAGCTATGGCTGTGTGTCTGTGGCAACAACAAAGATGCTGCCGCCTGCTGACACTGAAATATCGCATGGCATGCCATATACGAGTATACGGGGCATGCACAAGGCCAATCGACGAAATCAGGCCACGCACACGACGCGACGCTGTTAACTGAGCTCTGTTTGCCATAAAGCAAACGACAGAGCTGTGGCAATCGTGCCACCTCCTGGGGCACATCTGCACCCAGTGCCACGTCGAGGTAAATGCACTCAGCAAGGGTTGAGCTTAGCAGGGGGAAGTGGAAGGGGCAGAGGAGGGGGCAGATAAGGGGAGCACTGCAGTCGGCATCGAGTAAGAACCGAGCATACGACTTTTGCCTAGAGCTGTGAGAGCGTCGACAACGTGCAACGTCCTGTGGTTGAGGAAATGGCACGTTGCAACTCTCCCGTACACACTCACTCAATCTGCATGTGCCTGCTTGTATGTGTGTATGTGTGTCTGTGTGTGTGTGTGTGTGTGTGTGTGGGCTGCATTGCGTCATCATCGTCATCGTCGTGAGCAGCGAACCAAGTCGCGCCTGTGCCGGTGTTGCTGCCGCGGGCTGGTCAACATGCCACACCCTCGCCCCTCCCCCCACACCAAGCCAACTTGCAACACACACAGTCGGTGTGCATGGGAATGTGTTACAAGTGGATGCTGCTACTGCTGCAGCTAGCGTCAAGTGGGTGCCACTTGGGGGTGCATGCTGCATGCTGCATGCCGCCATTTACCGTTTGGCAAGACGAAAATGAGGCTGCAAGTCTCGCGTTGTTTATCCCGGCCTCAGCCTCAGCCTCGGTCTCGGTCTCTGCTCTGCTTTCCTCTGCTTTTCTCTGCTCTGTGTGTGTGCTCTGTTGTGGCATGAAAGTGAAATTCTGCCACACGGCATGGCAGCAGCAACAGCAGCAGCAGAAACCGAAAAGCCAATGGTCGTTGCCGTGGCCGTGGCCATGACCCGTCTGCGAAATGCACTCAGGCAAACACTCACACACACACCAACACAACAGACACACACACACAGCGAGTCAGAGACACACACGCATGTACTGCTTTTGGTAGCAGCCGGAAACGCGGTCACACACACAACGACAGCAGCGACGACAGCGACACACTTGCATTTTGACCGTGCAAGGGGGCGTATGCGTAATGTGCACGCATTAATTACTTGATTATTTATTTCCGTTTGAAGTGCATTTCAACACTATTTAAAGCTTCACATTTTACTATTTTTAGCTCACACTTTCCGTTTATTGATATTTATAGCTAAAAACTGAACAACTAATAAAATTTGAAAAGAATATACATAAGTGTAAAAACAAAATTAGTTTAAATCAAAATATTAGGATACTTTAAACTTAAATTCTTGTCCTCGCAAAATTATTAAAAATTTAGAATAACAGACTGTATAGAATATTGCAAAAACAATTTTGAATTATAATGTTTAAAATTGCATGTATTGAATAATAATGTAATTGAATAATTCAATTTTCTACACAAATAATACAAAATAATAATAATAATAATAATAATAATAATAATAATAATAATAATAATAATAATAATAATAATAATAATAATAATAATAATAATAATAATAATAATAATAATAATAATAATAATAATAATAATAATAATAATAATAATAATAATAATAATAATAATAATAATAATAATAATAATAATAATAATAATAATATATTATTTTGTGTTATTTGTGTAGAAACTATAAAAACAATAAGATAAGAATTGATGAAGTACAGATCTTAGGAAGAATCTCCGAGTAATAAAACATAACTATTAAGAGACATTCACTAAAAGGAATCAATATTAACGCTTTGATTAACAAGCGAATATATTGGTTAGTAATATTAATATGGGTACTCAATATATTAAGGATTTAAAGGTGTTGTTCAATTTGTTATTTTGTCTAAGTATAAGACTAAATTAATTTTCTATTATTTAACTTCTTCAACTGAAATGCGGGTAAAACAAAATTTAAAAAAAATATAGCATACTTTTCGGATGCTATAAGAATCTGAACTGTAAAAAAACAGTCTTTAAGTACACTTACCTGGTTTAAAGTGAAACTCAGCAATCAAATTAAATCAAGCACATAATTAACAAAAATGTTCTTTAATGCGGCGACGGAATCGACGACAAATCGAACTGTTGAATTGCACTGCGAACTGTTGAGTTGCCCGCCGAAATTTGAATTGGCCGCGTGAAAGTAAAAACGCGTCGTAGTTTCGAGGCGAGCACACGGCAAGTGTTATTAGTATATGTGTGTGTGTGTGAGTTAGCGAGAGTGAGTGTGAGAAGGAGAGAGACAGAATGCAGAGACGGAGGCGCTATGCGAATGCACAAAACACAATGCAGCGACGTGACGTAGTGTCGCTGCTGACGTTTTAACGTAAACTGATTGAAAGTGTGTCCAGTGCGTTGTGCGATGTGATGCCAACCGGCCGGCTTGTTGGGCCGATGACCGGGCGCCTAAAATTGTGTAGAGTTTGGTGACGACGAGACGAAAAAGAAGGGGATGGAGCGGGACGTGTAGTCGAATGGGGGCGGATGCTATGCTGCTGTCCAAATAGGTTTGCCAAAGGCCAAGTGAACTCTTTAAACTTCCATTGCCTATACACACGCATACAAATAGATAGATAACTAGAGAGACAGAAAGAGAGAGAGCGAGAGCGTTGACAGTCACGCACTGCTCGCTTTCGCTTTTGTGTTTGTTGCGAATGCCTCGGCTTCGACAACGGCTTCAGATTCGGCTCGGCTTCGGCTTCGGTTTTGAATTCGGCGAGGGTCGGCTCGTGTTGTTTCGTTCAATATTTACAACTACGTTCGCTCTTTACCGCGAGCTCTCTCTCTATATCAGGCACTCTCACGACTTGACTCGTGCACTCACATACACACTCTCTCAATTTCAGCAAGTGCGTTTTGAGCTTTGCCTTTGGTCCGTTATCCGTTGTCAATTTACAGCGCGCGCCGGCAATGCAACAGTTTTTTTCACTACACATTTTTATTAGCTGCTCGCAGTTATTTTTGTTGTATTTGTATGTGTATCCAAATCTAGCAAACTCATTAAAACGAACACATACACATATCAGCATACGTGCGAGTGTGTGTGTGTGTGCGAACTTCATGTACATAACATATAGAATCGAAGCGTAAAGCGTTAGTAAATGCATTGATCGAAGAGGGGGAAAGTGGACGTGGTGGCTGCTGCTTTGATTGCGGTTATGTACTATCCATATGTACTATATGTGGTCTCTTACACATATGCACATTCACCCACACTGCCGTGTAATTAAATTCAAAAATTGATTTATTTTTAGTACTGACCACAACATTTTCACACATTTGCATCAGCCTAAAGTCTTTCGCAATTTCTAATAAAGTCATTTGGCCCCAAGTTCTGCAGCCTTCATTTGCTGAGCATAACATGTAGCATAAATTCCAGCCCAATTAATTTGTATATACATTATTTTATTTTGTTATAACTAAATCTGATATAATCTTAAATATATTAATTTCAATTGGAGTAATTATTGTAACCATGTTTTCTGCTTCTCTATTGACAGCTTACGAAATTATTTCTTATAAAAAACAACTAAATTTCGGTTATTAAACGTATACATATACATATATTTATATATAAAAGGATCATAGATTTGACTTAGGATTCTCGCAGAAATAGCGTGACTTTATCACATGTTTTGTAAAGTTTTGTATAGTTTTTAATATTTTCATTCCTTATTCTTATTAGTTTTCATTTATTAATTTTAAATAACTTGTCTTAAATCATCCCTAACACAAAAATAACCAGCGTAAGCTTTTTTTCGATTACCATCTCAGCTAAAAACAACACCTATCCTATATATTTTTTTTAGGCACATGCTAAGTAATCCAATATTTAATAATAAGAAAGTGTTTTCTTTTTAAAATATTTCCAAAATATTGTATTCACATACTTAAACGTTTCCCTTTAATTTCACGACTTGCTTAGATTCCCCGTAAATAGTCAAACTATTGAAAACTATTTGGTACAACAAACTTTAACGTAAAAATCTTTAAATTGTGTCGAGGCAGCGTTTAGATATTTGTGCCAAGTGCAACAAGGGTCACTGCAAAAATGGACCAACACAACGGGACAAAAACACAAACTGCAACTGCAACACGATGTGGGCACAAAATCTAAACAAGAACAAGCCGGAGACCGAGTCCTGGAACTACTAGAGTTGGAGTTGGAGTTGGAATCCGATCTGAGCCCAACGGCAATCCACTAGCCAGAGCAATAGCAATGGCAATGGCCAAGGTCGAAGCGAGCGAGTCGTAAAAAAATATAAAACACCCACAAGGCTGCCTCCACAAAAATGGGCACCGAAAACTAACCGAAAAACTAAAAGTGACTCTCTGCCAGAAGGGAAGCAGAGTGCGGAAAGGGTGGGGGGAAGGGGAAGAGGAGTGGACGCAGCGTAGCAGTTTGTCTGCGCCAAAAATTTCATTCATAAAATTCTAAAACGCGCTAAAATCTAAAATTCTAAACAAAACGCCCACAAAAGCCAGAAGTGTGTGTGAATGAGTGCGACTCTGTGTGTGTGTGTGAAGAGGTGTTGCGATTGTGTGTGCATGTGTTAAAATGTGGTGTGAGTGTGTGTGCGAAGAGGTGACTCTTTTTGGAGAGAGTGTGAGTGTGGAGTGTTTGTTTAGAGGGGCACGTGTGTCGACTGCAACTGTGTGTGAGTGTATCAGTGTGTGTATGTGTGTGTGTGTTGTAGAGTGCGCGCTTCAAACTCTCCCCTCCCATTCTCTCCTCGTTTCTTGTTACCACATTTGATACGTTGTGCCAAAAATTTGTACATTTTCTATTCTACGGTACATAACAGCTGAATTTCTAAAATACATGTTGAGCTGAAGGCCTATATTTAAGTTTGAGTTTCATTTGAAACTTTTTCCTTAAATTTTTGTTTTGTTTTCATGAAATTTTAAATGTTTTTGCCTTGCAAATAAAAGTGAATTTCTTTAAGAATAGTTGTTTATGTAGAGATTAATAGGTAAGTTCTTTTTTGTATATATTTTAAAAGGAAAAAACTTTTCTTAGTTATTTGCATTGTATTGTTTTAAAAATCTTTACAACTGCAGTGAAAGTTGTTGGAAAAAGAGAATAGAATAGATATTACATAGAAGTAGAAGAAGTTGTCGTTTAAATACATATATTTTTTTTAATATTAAAACTGTACTTAAAATTGTATGTTAATATTATAGATTTTTAATAACTTATACTTTAATTTTGCTATACAAAACTAAATTATAATTATTATTTTACTACGACAGTAGTTTCTCGATTTTTCTATGCATTAACATCGAGGAGGAAAAAAGCATTCAACTGCAAATTGTTTGCAAATGTTTTGCACACAACTGTACTGCAAGTCAACGGCTATGATTATATTTTTAGCTGATGCAAATCAAACTAAAAAGTGGGCTCAATGGCGGTGTGGGGAGGCGGGGCTGTGAAAAAACGAAGAAAACTGTATGTGCAAAAATAATAAAATAACAGCTGCAGCTGATGCACAGATTATATTATATATATACATAAATATATATATATAGGTATAGATGTGTGCAAGTATAGGCTTATTTATTTATATACATACAAAGACTATTATATATAAAAAATGATTTTCTATATTCTATATAAATACGTGTGCACATAACACCCTAAGGCTGTGTGTGTGTGCGTGTGTGTGTGTGTGTGTGTGAGTGGTCTCTCTTGCTGTGTGAGAGTGCGCAAAATGCAGCTACATGCGTTTTTCTGCATGCTGCATGCCACATGTGCGTCAGTGTGTGTGCAACACCTAACTGCAACAGCAGCAGCAGGCAACAACAACAACAACAATAACAGCAAGTTGCAACAAACTCTACACAAAAAGGCGGCAATCAAATGGCAAAATTTTTGCCAGACTGCAATGCAACTAAAAACAAAATGTTCAACGTTGCTGTTATCGTTGTTATTGCTGCTGCTGCTGTTGTTGTTGTGGCATGCAACTGCAGCTGGGGGCAGACAGTCTCGAGTGGCGGCATGAGCGGGCATCTGGGGGGAGGTCGGCGGTGGCCAGACAGACTGGGCATAAAACACGCAAAAAGCCTGCAAACATTTTAGTTGCATTTTCTATATAACAAATTTTCCAGCACACATGTGCATGTGTGTGTGTGTGTGCATGTGTGTGTGTGTTGTATATGTATGAATAATCCATGTGGTATATAGAAATTGCATCCCTTTTGGCTGCAGCTTGAATAAAATGTGCATAAAATAAATTTCATTTCAATTAAAATAAATAAAATTTCATTCCTTCTCACACTTTTATCAACCCCCCTCCCCACTCTCTTTCCCCGGTTGTGTCTACGCCTATGCAAAAACAAAGACTTAGACAAACTGCAGACACAGCCAAAAATGTCAGAGAGACGATTAAGGGAAGTTAGCGAGGAGAGCGAGGGACGAGGAGAGATTGCAACTTCCATTAGAATGCAGCTCATTCGTATGCATTTTAATTGATTGCAGAGCTTCCTTTTGTTTTATCGTTGTTGTTGTTGTTGTTGTTGTTGGTCTTCTTCTTCTTGTCTTAGCTACCGACTCTGACTAAATTCCTGGTAATTTATTTATTCCAAAAATTTCATCAATTTCGTTGCTGCAGTTGCTCCACTTCAAAGCTGAGCTGATTAAAGTGGCATTGAAGTTGAGGTTAGGTTTATTATTCTCTGCGTCTGCAATTAAAGAGGATTAAGGAAGCAATTAAGCAAAGCATTCCTCAATTAACTAAGCTAACTGTATATCTATATCTATATCTATATCTATATCTATATCTATATCTATATCTATATCTATATCTATATCTATATCTATATCTATATCTATATCTATATCTATATCTATATCTATATCTATATCTATATCTATATCTATATCTATATCTATATCTATATCTATATCTATATCTATATCTATATCTATATCTATATCTATATCTATATCTATATCTATATCTATATCTATATCTATATCTATATCTATATCTATATCTATATCTATATCTATATCTATATCTATATCTATATCTATATCTATATCTATATCTATATCTATATCTATATCTATATCTATATCTATATCTATATCTATATCTATATCTATATCTATATCTATATCTATATCTATATCTATATCTATATCTATATCTATATCTATATCTATATCTATATCTATATCTATATCTATATCTATATCTATATCTATATCTATATCTATATCTATATCTATATCTATATCTATATCTATATCTATATCTATATCTATATCTATATCTATATCTATATCTATATCTATATCTATATCTATATCTATATCTATATCTATATCTATATCTATATCTATATCTATATCTATATCTATATCTATATCTATATCTATATCTATATCTATATCTATATCTATATCTATATCTATATCTATATCTATATCTATATCTATATCTATATCTATATCTATATCTATATCTATATCTATATCTATATCTATATCTATATCTATATCTATATCTATATCTATATCTATATCTATATATCTATATCTATATCTATATCTATATCTATATCTATATCTATATCTATATCTATATCTATATCTATATCTATATCTATATCTATATCTATATCTATATCTATATCTATATCTATATCTATATCTATATCTATATCTATATCTATATCTATATCTATATCTATATCTATATCTATATCTATATCTATATCTATATCTATATCTATATCTATATCTATATCTATATCTATATCTATATCTATATCTATATCTATATCTATATCTATATCTATATCTATATCTATATCTATATCTATATCTATATCTATATCTATATCTATATCTATATCTATATCAATATATCAATCACCCACAAAAGTATGCTATGCAAATTAGCTGCATTTCCTGCCCAATTAAGTATGCTACAATTAAGCACTTGAGCAAAGTTGTTTTAAATTTCTTTAGTTCTCACTTACTTATTGAATATATTTAACAGTAATTAATAATGTAATTATTTCACACTTGCTTTCATGATGCATCTTCGTTTCACACTCAAACATGGTCAGTATTGTGTTGCAACAACAGACTGCAATGAGGCATAATGTGGCAGCAACAACACACAATAAACAACATGTGCCGTAATCAAGACAGTTAAACAGGCATTGTGCGGATGTGGATGTGGAAGAGGCAGAAGGTGGAGGCGGTGGCAGTGGCGGAGGGGAGACATTAACCAAAAATGGTGGCTAAAAGTGGAGAAACGTCCTCGACCTAGTTCAATGTCAATGTCATTGTGCCACATTATCGTCGTTTGGTTACGGCGACGTTGGCGGCGACGGCGACGGCGACGTCGTCCTTTTGCAGGCTTGGCCTTGGCTGGAGTGAAACGAGCACCGCACGAGTCGAGGCCACGGCCACGGCCACGAACATTCGCCCAAAGTGGCACACGGCACAGGGCCCAGAGCCCAGTTACCCAGCCTCGGTCTGCGCCTCAGCAGCAACAGCAGCAGGCACAACAGAATCACCCAAACTCTCGCCTCCCCCCAACCCCCCAAAGCGAGGCTGAGGCTCAGTCAAAAAGCGACGATGCTGCTGCATTGGCATCGGCATCGGCAACGGCAACAGCAACAGCAGCAGCATCGGAGTTGGCGTTGGCGTTGGCGTGTTGCATGTCAGGCGGCCGGTGGCGACAATATCCTTGCACTTGTGCGAGTCCTGCGCCTGTCGCGAGGCTGGGGCAGAGCACACAGACCAAACAGAGCACAACCAATCCGCCAACAGCAGCAGCAGCAGCAACAGCAACCTCAACACGTCGCCTCCTTTTGGGCCATGTTGTTGTTTTGCTTTTGCCGGTTGCAAGTGCCCAACCAACATCCCTCGCCCTCCCACACACACAGTTCGCAATCGCGTTGCACTCCAAGCTGCAGCTGTATTCAGTGCACACCAACACACACACAGACACACACACACACACGGAAACAGCATCGCAATCGTCAGCAGCACACAGTCAGTTTGCGTAGCCGCCTCTCCATCCTTCGTTGGCGATTCCTGCCACCTCTTTGACTTTTGACCCAAACCAAGTGCAACTCTCTGCAACGGCTGTCTCGCTCTTCTGCCATTCGCGCTCTCTCTCTCTTGTCGCCCATCAACACCAGACAAAGTCTACATAACGCCAGACTGAATTGGTTTGAGCTCGAGTGCTTATTTCCTTTCCTTTCCTTCCTTTTCGTTTTGTTTCGTTTCTCTCCATACAGCATGCATGCTCTCTCTCACACACATTGAGTCCATGCATGTCTGTATGTGTGTGTGTGTGTATTGTGGGGAGTTCGTATCTTCGCTAAATTCATAGCAAGCATAACAACTGCAATTTACAGTAGGTTGACTCACTGCAACAGAAGTTTTTCTTCAAATCGAAACATTCTTGTGATAAAATTAAACATTTTATTAGTGATTTTTTATATATTTTCTATTATTTAATTTTAATAATATATATAAATAGTTTGATATTTTTTATGAAATTATTATTATTCAATTTTACTAATTAATTGTATGAAAATAATGTGTTTGTGAAGTTATCACTCAAAATGATATGATATATAAAGCATACATATATGATTATATGATTTTTCTAAAATTACTGATACGTTGTTTGGTAAAATAATATATGTATATAGCCATAGTTGCTGTGTATATGGGTGTGTATATATGTATATACATATACATACATACAAATATATATATTATTAATATTTTAGTCATAAACTATCCAACAGAAATACTGTGTGAATCAAATTTAGCATATTTCTACTACTCAATACAGAACAAATTTATTGAAAGTTAGCAAATTATATTGCATCATAAGAATACAATAGAATTTGCATAACGCGATCAGAAGCTAAGCACAAATCATAATTGATAAGCTGGGCAGCGCCACCTATCGCTCGCACTCGGCAAACAAGAAAGTAGCATCTAGCGATCGACAGCAAAAGGCAACGACGCAACAACCTGTTCCATAAGTAGAATACCGTTTAAGCACAAAGGCAAAGGCGCTTGAACTTGCTCAATAAATAAAGTACCGTTTAAGCTCAGACTATACAAGTTGTCTCTGCAATTGTATAGTATGTGTGAATGTTTATTGTTTAAGCATATAAAAACAAGTTAACATAAATACGCACTTATGGCTAAGTATGTTGACTGCAGCCAATATTTATGTTTGAACTTGTTGCAGATTTGTCACGTGCTACCTTGAAGAAACACTACTCCAAAATGTGTCAACAGGTGGCAACACAACAACAGGAATAACAACATTTACCACAAGAGCACACGAGAGTAAATAAAAGAGAAATAACGCGAGAGAGAGAAAAAGAGAGTATGTGTGCTTGAACCAGAAATGGGTTAAGAATCAAAGACAACGACGCAGACGCGGTCAAACCTGCTGCATTCCAGATATAGCAGCGCAGTCAACAACAGAGGCAGCGACGGCGGCTGCGCAGACGCCTTGCCTTGGCTGTCCATTGTGTTGTGAGTTGGGTCGACAGTGCGCGTCGAGATCTTGAGCGAACTAGTCGCGAATCGGAATTCGAAATCAGAGTCGGAGAGTACGAGCGAAAGCAAAGTCAAAGAAAGAAAACGTAAAATATGCGCGTGCCTGTTAGCACACTCTCACACACATTCATATGTGCTACATACTTGCATACACATACATGACATTTATTTTTGGTGCTCTTTACGCGCGCTCTTGTGTGTGTGTGTGTGTTGAACTTTCTTCAGCTGCTGGGCGCTCGTAAATGTAAATGTGTGTTGTTGTTCTTGCTGTCGTTGTAGTTATTTGACGAAAGTAGCTAAAGCAAAGTGCAAAAGCTTCTGCCACAGCAAAAGGCAGCAGGTTTCTTGGCAGACGTGGCACATATACATAAATACTACTCGGCAATAACAAACGTGAAGAGTGAAGAGTAGGCAAGTGTTAAATGAATGAAGTAGTTATGCAAATATACACATATTTAATGAAAAGTGAAAGTGCGGTGCAGCAACAAAAACAATAATAATAAGGCACAATAAAAATTCTCACGCTGCAACAATTGCTGTTTACATCATGTCCAGCAACGGCAGCGGCGGCACAACAGTGCAGCGACGCAAAACGACGCGCTCCAAGTCTAAGCAACAGCAGCAGCAACAACAACAACAATCAAATGTTGCGGAAAACCTTATCGAAAATCAAAATGCCAGCAACGAGCAAAACGAAAGACTTCACTTTCGCAGCCGTTCAGCAACCTCAGCGACGACGTCAGTCACTTGCAATTCAACTTCACCACTGTGCTGTAACGGCATGCTGCCCACAACATCGAACATGTTCGACTGCTGCCGCGACATTAACTGCCATCTGAATACGCCTCTAGCGCTGCCGTTGCGCGGCAGCGTTGAGCACAGTCGCCGTTCGAGCAGCCGGCAATCTTTTCTCAGCGATGTTTCCAAGTCTACGTCTGCGTCGACGCTGGCAGCGACGCCGACGCCGACACCAACACCAACAGCATCATCAGCAGCTCCCACCTCGGTTGCGTCTAAAAAGTCGCGTTCGCGTTCAAGTTCTTCTGGTTCGTGTGACAACGACGACGTCCACAATGCGAAGAAGCGCGCTGCCAACGCAGACAGTGCCATGATCAACACAACATCAGCAGCAGCAGCCTCAACAGACCAATTTACCGTTAGCTTGCATATTGATCTCTTTACATGGGGTCTCTTTCTGCTGGCGTTCTTCACGCGCTTCTATAAGCTGGCAACGCCGCCAAATGTTGTGTAAGTGAATACGTGCACACATGCACACATAGATACACATATGTACATGCATAATTTGCAATGTCTCCCCTCCCGTTTGTTGTTTATGTGCAACATCTTTTCTTCATGTTTTTCCGCCCATTGTTTCGTTTCTAATCTTCTATTCAATCTCATGCTACTCTCTTACTGACCTCATTTTAGTTCCTTGCTTCTTCTTTGCCATTCACAACTAATCTCTCCATAGCTTCGATTAACCTTTGCTTCAGTCATTGCTACTAATCTCACGACTCTACAATTACCTTACCCTGCTGCATTCTCTCCACTCTAGCATTATCGTTAGTCTTGTGTCTTGTTCCCTTACTGACCTCATTCTCCTTTTTGGTCAGCATTTACAGCATACTAATGTCTTCGTAAAAAATTCTCTACAAAGCTTTACTATGTCAGAGTTTTTCTTGCTGCTGATCATTTCCTATCCATTTTCATAGATTTTATTAGCATCATAAATTAGTATACTATTTCTATTCTTTACACTCTACAATATTTATTTTTTCCCCTATGGACAGCAAATCTGAAAATTATTCAAATCACAAATTCAACTTGTTCCCACTCTTCAAAATGAATATATTTTTAATATTCTCTACACTCTTTTTTATATAAGATCCCCACTGAACTAAATATGAATATTATTCAAATGTCAAATGCGACTCTCATCAATGTTCCTATTCTTCAAAATCCAATCTTTTCAATCAGCAATTAAATATATTTAATTGTTTGTCATTTCTTCAATCCCTAATCTATCATCTCTACCAATTTTTTACTAGCAAATCTCTCCACTATCTAACACCCATTTCTTCAATGTCTCCCACCTAAATTTCTTCCCGGTTTCATTGAACTTATCACCTCATTTTCAGTAGTTTAAATCTTTCGTTTATAATCTCTACACTCTTTCTTCTCTCCTCAGCTTTGATGAGCTGCATTATGGCAAGTATATAGCTCACTATATGCGCAACATCTTCTTCTTCGATCAACATCCGCCTCTGGGCAAACAACTGATCGCGGGTTTGGTGAGTTTTGCCGGCTACGATGGCAATTATACGTTTCCTCGGATTGGCGCTGCTTATGCCTCCAATGTACCCATCTTCTGGCTGCGTTTCTTGCCCGCTCTTTGTGGTAGTCTCTTGGCCCCCGTTGTCTACAAACTGCTGCTGGAGGCCAAAATGCGCCGCTGGACGGCTGCACTGGGCGGTCTCCTCATCATTCTGGACAATTCACTGCTGACACAGTCACGCTTCATTCTAATGGAATCAATGCTGCTGCTGGCCAGCACCGTGGGCATTACTTGCCTGCTCCGCTTTCAGCGCTGCTCCCTCGGCAGCCTTACTTGGATAAGCACGGGAGCAGCGGCTGCCTTCAGTCTTGCCTGCGCCGGCTGCGTCAAGTACGTTGGCTTCCTGGCGCTGGCACTAGCAGGTTATCTGCTCTGTCGTCATCTCTGGAATCTGCTCTACGATGCGACCTTGTCGAGTAAGTAAGAGAATGAGCTTTTGGATTTAAAAAAGAAAGGGAAGATCAAGAGGGAGATCGAGTTTCTAAATATGAGTTAACAGATATTATCATCGGAGCTGTTTGTATATATGGGAGAAGAAAAGTTCCAGAAAATAAGTAAAAACGATTTAAGGGTAAATATAAAATAGACAAATGGAGATAATAGGCGACTTCAAAACAACGAAAGGCCACAAAATCAGCAGACTGGATAAAATGCCTATTCAAAAATAAATGCATAAAAATAGAGAGGCATAATCGACAGAAATAAAGAAAGAAATATATGTATTTAGTTAGGCAAGGAAATAATGGACCGTTGTAATTTATAGCATAAAATGTTTTATTAGCACAACAAAAACTTCTAATCTAAAACCTAATAATGTTTATAATGAATTCATTGTATTGCTATACGAATAACGACACCATAATTATTTAATCTAACCGAGATTTTCTTCACTGTAATTTATTGAAAAAGAGAAAATCAAAGATGCGAAGATATTGTCAAAAAGATTATAAGTTGTGTTTGAAATGGAGAATCTATTCCATTACAAGCAAAAACAGAGATTTAAAAAAAAATAACCTATGAAGCAGGGAAAATCTTCATTAGAACGTAGTATATTGAAACTAAGAGAAGATCAAGAAAAAGAGAGTAACAAATAGAGAGAAGTCGTAAAAATGTACTAACCAACCCTCCTTGCCTTGCAGCCCGACAGCTGTGGATGCATTTCTTGGGCAGGCTGCTGCTCTTCGTGGGCATTCCGCTGGCCGTCTACCTGGGCATCTTTTACATTCACCTGCGGACGCTGCACAAGGCGGGACCGCACGACAGCATCATGACGAGTGCGTTCCAGGCCTCACTCGATGGCGGTCTCGCCTCGATCACACAGGGACAACCACTGGCAGTCGTCCATGGATCACAGATCACGCTACGACACACGCACGGACGCACCTGTTGGTTGCACTCGCATGCAGCGGTTTATCCGGTGCGGTATAAGGATCAGCGTGGCTCGTCGCATCAACAGCAGGTCACCTGTTACTCCTTTAAGGATGTGAACAACTGGTGGATTGTTAAGAAGCCCGATCGCGATGATCTGGTTGTGGGCGAAAAACCGGTGGCGATACGACATGGCGATATCATTCAACTGGTGCACGGCATCACGAGTCGCGGCCTCAATTCACACGATGTCGCTGCACCGATGACACCGCAATGTCAGGAAGTTAGCTGTTACATTGACTACGAGATCAAGATGGAAGGCGAGTTGCTGTGGCGTGTGGAGATTCTAAACCGACAGACGGAAGGCAATCGCTGGCATGCCATCAAGTCCGAGATACGACTGATTCACGTCTCGACAGGCGCAGCGTTGCGCTTCAGCGGACGCCAGTTGCCCAACTGGGGTTTTAATCAGCACGAAGTGGTTGCGGATCGTGAGCAGAATCATCAGGATGCGATTTGGAATGTAGAGGAACATCGTTACACCAAGAGTAAGTCACGAATTATGCAGATATTTTCAGGAATTCCTTCTAATACATTCTAAATTTACAGCTCAGGATCAACGCGAGCGTGAGCGACAGTTGCTCTCGGCGGAAATGATTCCCACGAAACGCACAAAGCTAACCTTCTGGGCCAAGCTGCTGGAGCTGCAGACGAAGATGTTCTGGCATGCCAAGCAGGTGCAGAGTCACATGTACAGCTCGCAGCCATACGAATGGCCGCTGCTCGACAAGGGCATTGCTTATTGGCTCGATGCCAAATCCAATGCCCAGATCTATTTGCTGGGCAATGTGCTCATCTGGTATACGGCCAGCATTGGACTGCTTATCTATTCGGCGCTGCTTGTCTTCTATGCGATAAGACGACGTCGCCTGTGCTTCGATTTGACGGGCAGCGAGTGGCAACGTTTCCTCATTGCCGGCGACACCTTCTATGTTGGCTATCTGGTGCACTATTTGCCCTACTTCTTTGTGGACCGCACGCTCTTCCTGCACAACTATCTACCCGCGTTTGTGTTCAAGATACTTCTGCTGTGCTATGTTGTCGAGCATCTGGATTATTTGCTGCGACGCTACTGCAGCGGACGTCGCGCTGGACTGCAGCATGTGGTGCGCATCTATCGCCTTTCGTTGATCCTTTGGCTGCTGGCCGTCTGCTTTGTCTTTGTCAAGTTCTTGCCCTTGAGCTATGGCTCCAAAAAGATGACCGCCAAGGAAGTGACGAGTCTACGGTGGAAGGACACCTGGGACTTTATTCTGCAGAAAAATTCTGTCCTGCACTGAGCCCCTAACCCTACTTATAGTCTCCTTAATGTACCATATATGTTCGCATACTCAAGCAGCTTGGCTGGAGCCAGGCCATGGCTAAGTTGTAGTTTAATATTTGCTGTTTTTGCCAATAAAACAATTAATTTATTTAAACAAACTATGAATGTCTAAAATAGCTTAGCATTTATTATCAAATTTTAAGCAATCGACTTAATTCTAGTGAAATCCTTAACACACAAACACAAAGTTGTATTTATAGATAGAAAATATGGCCAATGTGGGTCGCTTTAAGGATCGCAATGCGGATATGCGAGCGGCGGGAGTTAGTTCCGCTGTGGATACCGAGAACACCACTGGGAACTGTTTGATTGTCATGCATCCCGAGGAGGTGGCCGAGCAATTGATACGCGCCGAATGTAAACGCTTGAAGTTAAAAAATGGCGGACAATTGTTTCCCGAGACGCCCTGTTTGCCGACTGTCTCGGTGCCGGAGCTGCTGGCCATTGAAAAGTCCAAGTCGCGCTTCACAGTCTTCAAGGAGAAATTCTCGGAGGACATGTATCTGAGACAGGCTAAATTGGCTGAGGCAAAACCGACGGGCTCCAAGCCCGATAGTGTGACCAACTGGAGTCGCACTTTTGGTCGCGAAACTACTGCTAAAGAGCGACTCTATGATCTCGTGTTGCCACCCAAAAAACCCGAGCAAGTGAATCAGGAATATGGTCAATTCCATGACAAATACATTGTCAGCCACAATCATTACTTTCCCGCTGAGCAAATCAACCGAAAGTGAGTTGAGGCTTGGAGTACTTCAAGTACTTTCAACTAACCTTAATCCTTATCAGATATAAGCAGCCATTTGATAGGCAGGACACGTTTGGCGAAGCCACTCGTGGGGATACCTCGGGACAGTCGGCCAAGCGGTGCATGCAACAATGCTCGGGACATGTGATCATCATTAGCAAAGAGCAAATGGATTTTATCGATCGCACTTACTCGCGTCTGGGCAAAAAGTTTAAAAAGTGAGCAGAGTTTAAGGTTTTTACTTGTCCTAGTGTATATAACCATTATCTATGGAGGTGGAGAGCTAAGTTAAATTAGCAGTGCTAAAACACATAAGCTTTTGATCAGCCGAGAAAATATCCTTAAGACTTTTCATCCTTTATGTTTCCTTCTTTATATCCCAATTAACTCTAATGTAGTCCTCAGGGATTGAAGGAGTTAGACTGAGTACAAAACAGAGATAATAAAAGAGAGAAGTTTTGATTTGTCTGTAGAGACTTGGATGTACTTATAGGTATCAGAAACTGAAGGAGCTAAATTTATGAAATTTGTTTATCCTAAAATAAAAAGATAGTTGCTAGGAAATTTGGATACTCTGTCTGTCAGCTAGACGATCTGTCAGGATCTTAGAGATTGAAGCAGTTAAGAGTTGTCAGAGATGGGAATAAGAATTCATAGATTTGCTTGATATCAAATTTAAGTAAAATTTCATAGAAAGAGGGTAAAAAATGTTGTATGTCTGCTCGCAGAAAAACTTATGTAGAACTTATGAATATAGGGTCAAAAAAAAGTGGGACTAATAATGTGTTGTCTAGAATCCAAAGACAAGGTCAACATTACGACTTTTAGGAAAGAAGTTTTGATTAAAATTCAGGTTACAATTCATATTTGTTACTACTTGCCTCCAGATACCCTGCTCCTGTGCCGCAGTACATTACTTATGGAACACCCACGCATGTGCCGGACTGCGATTGCAAGATGCTGGTCGAGGACATAGCGCCGTGCAAGAGCGACAAGCATCTGGTGGATGCGCTGGGCCACCTCAATATGTGGCGCCACAAGCTGCAGAAACGTGCCGATTTCCACATGTTCGATCTGATCTCGGTGCTTGAGCACAGCGATAAGACGCAAACACGGGAACTGCCGGCGCAGAAGATTTTCGAGGTGATGCACAAGATGCATCTGTACATTGACATTCACAAGATGCGTGTAATTCTTTCGCTGTTTCACATGCTCATCGACGAGGGCTGCACCACGGAGCGCGTAAACTACGATGACTTCTGTCGTCTGCTCAACATTCAGCATCCTTTGCCCACCATGGGCAACATCTTCACCATGCCGCCGAATGTCTACAACAAGGACACAACCTATCGCCTGCTTTGTTCCGATCTCAGCAAGGAGCCCATCAAGGCGGCACCAATGCGTCCGCGACGTCCAAAACAACTCGACGATGATGGCACCCATGTAAAGGATCTGCTGTCACCAGACATTTCCACTTTATACGGCTTGGCGCCAAGCGATTTCCAATTTTTGCGACCACGCGATCAGTTGCAGCTGATCTTCAAGGATATTGTGAATACCGAGGACTTTGAGTCCATTTGGCAGCAACTCACGCAAGCGCACAACGAGCAGCATGGACAGTTCTCTGTGCAGCAGTTCCGCGACGTCATGGACAACTTGGAGCCAGCTACTCAGGCTCAAGCTGCCAATGCTTAGAACAAGAAAGTTATCACTTAAATTTAATGAAATGACTAAAATACATAAATTTTGTTGTTGTTTGATTTAGGAAATTCTCAGGTAGAAAATGTCGCGTTCGACAGTACTTACGGTGAAAATAAATGAATTATAAATCAGGGAATAATCAGAGAATGGATAGTGCTTACAGCAAATAAATATATCAATTAAGTTGGCCAGATATTCGATTAGCGAACTAGAAACCTTTTTTGTTTTATTTTTATTATTATAAATAGTTAATTCATTTTATTATCAAGTATCTAATATACAGAAATGATTACGTATACGTCCCGCATAATGTCAGAACTTTGTTATAGATACCACGATGATCGAATAGCAAAAACTAACAGATCATTTTTAGTTTTAATATTATTGTTAAGTGCTAAGGCAATCATCAGAGAACAGAGAGTGATTACAATGTGCTTACATTTTATTATTAAATGCCTAAAATGTATATATTTAGATGTTGCGTATACGTAACGTGCGATTGCGTGCGTGAACTGTATATTCATTACACTTTCTTATTATTATTGATGTATAAATTAGGATTTAGAGTACATATATATTTCATCAGATGAACTCATTTTACTGCTATCAGGGCCTATCTTTTTTTTATCTTTGGGGCGAATAAGCATCTGAACTCGCCTAAGTGCCATAAAATCATGCCAGTAGGCGCTTGTGCCATTCCTTACGCTTCTATCAAGAATTCTGCCAGTGAAATGACTAAATAAGAAATTTAAAAAATTGATAATATATAATATCACTACACATATATATATATATTATATTATTATATATAATACACTACACAGATCTGAGCTTACCACTTGGCACACGCTTTATACCACCAGCCAGCTCTGTAGTCGACAGCACAGTTTCCTTTGGGCCAAATATCGTTCTCGCGATCGAAAGTGGAGAACTTTTGGTGCTCATGATAACGCAGCTCATCGATTGGCACATTCCCCGAGAATGCGCCTAAGCTGGTCAGCGCGTAGGCATCGTCCTCACCAGATATAGCAAAGTGATCGTATCGCGCGTATTTAATGGAACCATCAAAGCCTTCCATATACATATAAAGTTCGAATTGCTGCGAGCTTGTTAGCCTATAAATCTTTTCTAAGCCAAGGAAAAAGTCACCATCTAATGAACCGAAACCATCGCGATACGATGCCCAATCCCTATAGAAATTCTCCTTGCCATCGAAGCGACGTTGTATAACCATCCAACCCGGACCAGCTGCTTTACTATCGCACAGAGCATCGAATGAGAGAAGAGAGTTAATCCCGGGCACTTCAATGCGATGAATACCCGCAGCTTGACCAAAGCGAACACAACTATTGGGCGCAAGTAAATCAATTAGAATATCTTTCTCAGTAATGCTTGATTGACATGCTTGCAAATCAATATTTCTCCTTGATAATTGGTTATTACTTTCAGCAAGTGCTTTGCTTAATGCATTAAATCTATTTTCACATGTTTCACACTTTGAAATTGAAGTTAAGCCGTCAATTGTTCTTTGAAGATAATTGTTATTTTGACGCAGATCTGCAATCTGTGATCGCAATTCCCTAATAGTTACTGCATTTATATCCAGTTGAAGCAACTTCTCTTTCTGTTCTTTTATTTCTTTATCTTTCAATTCACTTTTATCGATATCATCTCTTATTTCTTGCACATATCTGAAGAAAGGTTTGACTACGCTGTAAGTATACGCTCCACATTGCTTATCCAGCTCGTTATTTATTTCACAATTCTGTTGAGCATAAAATATTTATTTATTTTTGACAATCATTTGTACACATTTTTAAACAATTATTACCTCATATTGAGCTGAGCAAGATGCAATACATAAAATCAATAAGGAGGAAGCACACTTTATAAAGCTCTTCATATTAATTTAAAGTACTGCAATCAAACCCGGTGGAAAATAGACTGAACATAGGATTTCAATCGTAGCAAAGCTTTGCTTTATTTTATGCTTAACTGATACTGCTGATTATTTTTAGCTCAAGAAACCCGAATCAGCAATAAGGTCAGCACACTGTGCGTATACGTGATAAGATGTTTATATGAATCACGTTGTGGGGTGAATGAGCTCGCATTTGAGAATTATTTAATGGCTATAGTTATAATTTACTACTACCTACTTTTGGTAAGCTCGACTAATAGATACTCAATGTCAAATTTAAAAAAAAAAAATATCTAAATGAATGTCTTTGAAACTGCTCAACTTGATCAACTTTTAGTTTCTTTAATAACATTTCTTTACATTAATAGTAAATAATGTCAAACCAAATTCTAATATTGTAGCCTTTAATGCTAATCTTATTATGTATTTTCTGTGAAAATAATCATATCAACTAAAAAACCACTTTTATGAAATAAAATTCTTTTTTATATTCTATAAATTAACATTAGTTGCATTCTAAATATAATTAATGAGCCGAAAATTCAGTCTAACTCATATACAAGAATTGGAATTTTTTACATTCACTTTTTTTTACTATCTTTTCCCTTCTTTCCGGCGGTGGCTTTCTTGATAAGGGCATCCGTTGAAAAGGATTTGGGTCGCTCAATTGGCAAACCAAGAGCACGATCCCAGATGAGCGACGCCAGGACACCAAGTGCCCGAGAGACGCCGAACAGAACCGTGTAATAGTTCATCTCCTTCATGCCGTAATACTGGAGCAGGACACCCGAATGGGCATCGACATTGGGCCAGGGATTCTTCACCTTGCCGAGCTCGGTGAGAATGGGTGGCACCACCTTGTACAGCTGCGAGACGAGCTTGAACAACGGATCGTCGGGCAGATGCTTCTGGGCAAACTCCCGCTGGCAGGTGTAGCGAGGATCGGTTTTCCGGAGCACCGCATGTCCATAACCGGGCACCACTTGTCCCGACTTTAGCGTCTTCCAAATGTAATCCTGCAGTTGTTTTTCCGAGGGCTCCTTGCCAGTCTCCTTTTGCAGTTTCTGCACCCAAACCAAGACCTCCTGATTGGCCAAACCATGCAATGGACCAGCAAGTCCAAGCATGCCGGCCGCAAATGATAAATAAGGATCACTCAATGCTGATCCCACCAAATGTGTGGTGTGCGCAGAGACATTGCCACCCTCGTGATCGCTGTGAATGGTCAGATAGAGACGCATCAGTTCCGTAAATTGAGGATCGTCGTAGGTCAGCATTTTCGTCAGATTCGCCGACCAATCCAGCTTGGAGTCCACCTTATCGGGTCCCTTGCCCTCGCGATACAGATTGCGATAGATGGCAGCCGCAACCAGCGGCAGCTTGGCAATCAGATCCATGCAATCCTCATAGCAATACAGCCAGTACTTGGTCTTGTGGACTCCCTTGGAATACGCCTTTGCAAATTTACTGTCATGATTGAGAGCTGTGATAGCGGCAGCAAATTGCGACATTGGATGCAGAGTCTTGGGCATGCCCTTCAACATTTTGGTCACATGATCGGGCAGCTTGCCACGATCGGCCCATTCGCAAGACAATTGCTGCACCTGTCCCTTGGTGGGCACATCGCCCGTCATCATCAGCCAGAAGAGACCCTCGGGCAGCGGTTCACAGCCGTTCTCAGCAGCGGGCAATTGCTCCTGACACTCTGGAATGGATAGACCACGGAAACGAATTCCCTCCTCGGGATCCAGCACAGATGTCTCGGTGATCAACGCATTAATGCCTCGCATGCCGCCGTACATCATGTTGATGGTCACTTCGCCCATCTTGAATTCGCCGTGCTCCTTGCGAAACTTCTTGATGCGCTCCTGCTCTTCGCTAATCTTGCACTCCATTACCTCGAGCAGCGTCACATCGCTGGCCATGGCGCGCACAGCGCACTTAAGAACCTGAACATTCTGGGCCACAGCTAATCTTCGGACAGATCTTAAACTAAACGGCATAATTTTTGTTTATGTACAAAAAAAAAATTGAGAAAAATTTAGAATGTTAACTGTGGACCGAAAATACAGAACTGAAAAGCGAGCTCTCTGAACTTTTTAAGTAGCAAAGTTCAAAGCACACTTTGTGACAAGATTTGTTCATCCTTTGAACGTCGATGTAGGGGAATTATCAGACCGTAAATATCGCTGTGATCTTTTAATAATGAGAACGAATTTTTATAATTATTCAATAACGTTTTTTGAAATATCGCCTACCTTTCTTTCTTAATTGTTTATTTATTGGTTAATATTATTTGAAAACGTAGACTTAAAATTATTTTTTCAGTGGTATAAAATAACTAATTATATTAGAATATACTTTACAGTTTGAAAAGATTTACCTTGTCTTTTAAACTCAAAGTACTCTTGGAACTGAAAGCTGATACGTAGAAAGAGATTTTTTTGTTTTTTATTTTACCATATTTAAAACAAGAAATATAGTTTATACTATAGATCAGTCTCGAGTAACTCAATAGTCTTGTGATAGACAACCACATCAAATTGAGAGCTTGTCAGCAGATGAGCTGTGCAATCCATCTCTTTGCTAGCAGCCCAAGCACAACCTGAGCTCTCTTCGTCAGTATGCCAAGAATGAATCTCGACTAGCAACTGAAGTTTTAAACCTTCAGCAGTGCCTCGAGGAAGCAGCAAATGATGAGGAAATGAACAGTCTCTAGAAACGCCGCCATCCAATGGCTGCTTGGCCTCATACAGATCACTGAGTGTGTGCACCGTTGGAGCAGTGGCAAAGTGACGTTCGAATTGATTGTCACCAGTTGTCAAGGAGCTGACAAAACTGTCGAGCAGCAACCTAGGTGAATTCTTGTCGCCTGTGGACAGCAGATAACTTCTAATCAGAACTTTTTTTGTAGACGGAGCGAAGATGTGATAGCTGATGTTGAAGGACTTGTGATTCAAACGCATGTGACGTGCCACAAGGCGACGCCGCAGCAAACGCAGATTATTGCGTTGTGTTTGCAGCAGCTGCTGGTCCATTAAATTGATTAGATCGCTGTCCACCAGCTGATCAAAGGTTTCCAAGCGTCCCACGAGTATGTGTCTCAAGTGCAACTGTTGCTTCTGCTGCTTGTGATGTTGCTGCAATGGCTTGTTGGCAAATCGTTGCTCGTAGCCAGCAATTAGTTGTGCCAGTTGCAGCAGGAGTACACGGTAAATGGGATCCCTCAAATTGGAGGTGGCCATGCCCAGCAAATTGGGTTGCAAGCGATCGCCATTGATGGCCAGACTCAGTTGTCTGAAGAGATGCCAATAACGTGAGGCGATCACGCGACCAACTTTGCACATTGTCTGCATTTCATGCTCATCTTTTAGCTCCTTATCAATGTGATTGCGGAGCTCTTCGATCGATTCGTTTATCAAGTGCAACACGGCATCGGCATTGAGGCCTGAGCTTGCTTTGTATGGCACTCCTCCGGTTGTCAGCAGCGTGGACTCAATGAATTGCAGGGAACTTGTGCCATTTTGAGCCAACTGCTCGAGCTGCAAAAGAGCGGCGAACTGTCTGATGTTGTGCATTAGCAGCAGATAATCTTGGGGTCTGGTTGGATTCCCACTCAGCCTGCGTTCATAACGTTCATCGTGCAATGCCATTAAACGATCGCCGTCTACTATAGCTGAACCCTGATCTGCAATCATGAGTCGACTGATAAGTCTATTCCAATAACCATTCAGCTCCACATCCAAGCTAAGCAACGTTGTGCGAGATTTCTTCGATTGGATGACCATTGGATAGGTGGGCATCCATTCTACTTGCTGTGGATTCCATGGCCTCAAGGATTTGGGATACAGAATGCCAGCGATTGTCTCTCGCCAGCTGCGTTTGCGACTGATCGTTGGCACTGGCGCCAACTGCTGCCAATAGACGAGTTGTGCTTCAAGGATGATCTCTTTATCGAAGTACAGCTGTGGCAGCACCTCATGCATGGCGGGCAACCTGAGACCCCCACAATCTTCCCTATCGTCCACTGCCATCTCGAGTGCGTTCACAAAGAGCACGGGATGAAAGTGAATGCGGGCGAAGCAAGCGTTGCGTTGAAAGGTTTTCCAATTCTTGGCGAGCACCAAAAAGCGATAGACGCCTATTAGCTGATGTGGTAGCTCCTGGTGCAGCTGGCTGTAGATGCCATACGGACGCAGTATGTGATGCTGATGCACTGCGTCCATAAACTCCAACAGCAGTGGCCAAGTGCCCTGTGAAATATAAACACTTATGAAACTCCATCGAATGACATTTTAGTTCACTCACTGTTTCATAATCCTCTGGATTCTCATTGAGCTCATGACCCATTTCGCTAAGTTCCTGTTGCAACAGCGGCTTGTGCACCTGCAGCATTAAGTCCAGCAGAAAACGCTGTCGCAACGCCCAAGGTGACATCTCCATATCTTCACTAGATTCATCTGGCCTCCAGCGTGAAACAAATGCCCAACCGTTGACGCAGCATGTTAAGCTTAAAGTTCCCAGAAGCACAACTGATGCACCAAGCATTTTGATTAAAATGAACTCTGATTGCATACAACGTCTGGCTGATCTCATGAATTATCAGAATATTCTATATATTTACAGACTTGTATGCATTATACATACGGCGCAGACGTATCTCTCTCAAATATTATCTGAAATAACCAGGGATTCGAAGTCTACGATTGACACAGCCGAGAAAATACTTTAATGTGCTGAGATTATTTGTAATTCAGTTTTCAATTTTAATTTTCAGTAAAAAAGCTACCTTCCCTAACAGCCTGGCTAAGCGCCTAACGCCAACTCATCGCACTAGAGTCAAGAGAAGACTAAAACGATTTCATCCTCAAGACCTGCTGGCTCGGGTCTTGACCTAATAATTAACAGCGATTTCCTTATATCCTTAGGTTCAATTTATACAATCTTTATTTACTTCATATTTATTTTCTGTTTATTATTTCTGATTTGTTTAAGTTGCCCAGTTAGGTAACAGTGCACCTTTCTTTGTTGTCATTTCGTTATTATTTTAATAAAAAAAGCTACAATCGAGCGCGTTCGATCTATTTCCAATAAAAGTGCGATAAAATCTACCAAATTTGTTTGTATACCCAAAAATAATCAAATATACCAAAAGTTATACTTCGTATATCGATATACTACTACATTCAAAATATACTATAGAATACCAAATCATCTGCCTACTTCAAATGTTTTGATTTAAGGTAATTTTATTTAGTTGTAAATAAAACGAAAACCTCTTAAAAAAGTATATTTTATTTTGCTTGTATAAACCAAAAAAATAAAATATTTTACAATGCCAAAAACATAAACATCTTCTATAGAAAATAGAATTTTTAGTTGATCAGATTTAACTAGCCAATCTGTTCTCTACATTAACTTAAATTAGTCTCTAGAGCTATGCCAATGTGGCTCGCTTGGCCACAAAATCCCTGGAGCCCTTCTCCTTGTTCGTAAAGCGTGCGTACCTTTAAAATATAAAAGTAAATTACATTAAATATTTAATCTAATGTTGGTTAATAAGTATTAAAACTTACGTTTTCTTATACTTGGCCACATCGGCAGTGCTCAACGATGGGCGGGTCGTTTGGAAGGATTCGATGAGATGTTTTTGCTTCACTAAAATTTTCTTTGGCAATTTCTGTCGAGTGGAATGTAAAAGACATTTGATTAAATTGCTTGCCTGCTATTATGAATGTATTCGAATGACATGTTTATTAATGAGTATTTTAGGTGTTTTGATTCGATGCTCGATGAAAGTGTCTTGTTAAAGCCATAGACATAGATATAGACTTAATTGCTAATTAATTAAACTTATAGGTATATTGATATCTAAGGGGTGAAGTCTCTCGGAATGTTTCTGTTTCGGAGCCTTCGTCGTCATCGTCTGAGGACGGCGGCGTCTCCAACATTGGCATCGATAGATCCAAATAGGCATCGTTCGGATTACTGCTATACTGCTGCAGTATGCCATCGAAACTCTCGACCAGCTCGGCGAACGTTGGCCTCACTGATGACTCAAAGTTCCAGCACTGTCGCATCACCAAATATATGTTGAGTGTGCACATTGCTGGCTTCTCCATGCGCTGTCCAGTGATTAGATAACTGTACAGTTCCTCTGCTGACATTATATTCGGATAAGGCTGTTCGCCATAGGTCATTATCTCCCATAAGAGCACACCGTAGCTCCAGACATCGGTCTGCGAGTCGTAGAACTTTTCCTGCAGCGATTCAGGTGCCATCCATTTGATGGGCAATCGTCCATTGGTGTTCTTGCGATAGTAATCCGTATCCTGTATATCTCTGGCCAATCCAAAGTCAGCTATTTTCATCACATAGTTGTCACTAACTAGCACATTGCGCGCTGCCAAATCTCGATGAATGCACTAAAAAATGATTCAAATAATAAATAAACTAGTCTTCAAATTTTATTGTCTCGGATCAGAGTTATTTCTCTAGGAATTTTACTCATCTAAATGACTACAAATCTCTAAACTTTTTGTTTTTCAATTCAGTCTGACGATAGTACATTTGAAACTCACATCTGCCTGAAATTTGAATCCCGAAGAATCTTAAGCAAGGGTTGCTGGCAGTTACCAAATTCACATTACTACTACATTTATGTATTTTTTATACAACATTTAGGGAAGTTTTTTTGAACATCATATTTACTATATACATTAAACGCTTTAAGTAATTAATTTTTAGAATGGTTCAGAAAGATCAATTAGGTATAAAAACAAAATGGTTTGAATTTAAGCTGTACCCTTATATATTCACAAAATCTAGAGATTATAATTGGAAAAGTCACTGGAATATACAAGGTTTTTGGCATGATCGGACAATTAAGTTTGGTTGCTTGCCAGGTTAGCAGATAACAAATAACATAAGCAAATTTAAGAATTTTACGATATAGTATTTCAAATTATTATATGCGTAAGAAAAGTTTTGAGAGGGAATAAATTCAATTTATTGAAGTATCTTCCAATTCTGATATGAACATATTGTCTGAACATTTTTTCGCTTTCTTTCATATATTTTTTCGGTTCGCCCTTTACAGTACTTCCACTGCTACTGCTTTAATCTAAATATTTATAAATTACTCTCTCTACTCTTTAGGAATTTGATTCCCACTCTGAATACGACTCAAGAAAGACTACAAGATTCGAATGCTTACCCGTCGCGAAGCTAAATACTCCATGCCACGTGCTATCTGGAAGGCAAACATGATGAGCTCCTTCTCGCCCAGCTGCGGCTGTCGCACCATCGCTCTGTCGTCCAGATAGCCATCGCTGTCGCTGCGTCGCTGCAATGTGCCCGGACGATTTTGCTTGAGAAAATCCTTGAGATTGCCGTGCGGCGCATATTCGACGATGACCCACAGTGGACCATTCTGGCTGCAGCAGCCGAGCAGATTGATGATGTTGATGTGCTTGCCAATCATTTTCATCACCTCCATTTCGCGAACCAAACTGGCCATATCCGCATCCGTGTGCTCCTCCTTCACCATCTTCACGGCGACAATTGTTCCCATTCCATTCGCAGCTGAAGGCGGACTGCGAGGCAATCCATCCGCCTCGGCCATGACGACACGTCCAAAGGCGCCCTCGCCCAAAATAGAGCCAAGTGCCAACTGCTGTCTGGGTATCTCCCAGTTCGAGTCCAGCGGGAACTCGTACTCATTGAAGGCCTGTGCGGGATCCGAAGAACTCCCCGTTGTGGTGTTCGAGAAAGTCGTGCGTTGCTTTTCAATCTTGATGACCGGTATTTGCAGATCACCGCCACACGAGCTGCCCTCGAGGCTGGCGGGTTTGTAGATGATGACCTTCTTGGTCCACTGATGCACCGTTTCGATGCGATGCTTGAGCAGCTTCTCACGACGCAAGCGCCGCAGTATGTACATGATGAAGGCGCTGCCAAGCAGCAAAGTGGAGACTATCATCACAACAGCCACAGTGAAGCCCACGGGATGCGATCGCAGCAATTCGCCAACGTGCAGAAAAGGCAGATGATCGACGACATGCAGATAGAGACTGGCATTGCTGGTGCCCAGATTATTGGAGCTCATGCAGGTGTACCAGCCCTCATCCGCGTGCGTCACATTGCTGAGCACCAGCATCGGATGCTCCTCTGTCGAGTTGGCTGCCATGTCGATCACTGTGAGCTCTTGCTCGGGCAAGGGCAGCGACAACGTTTGATTATTGTTGCCATCCGTGCGATTCTTTGACCGCACACGATACCAGCTAGTTTTCGCTGCCAGATTCGAGACGACATCGCATTTGAGTTTCACCTGCGTGTTGATCAGCGCCGTCTTGTTATCGGGCACTCGGATGATGGGCGAGGCGCGTATTATGTCCGTCACACGCACATTGAACTCGAAGTGAATGCAGCCAAGCGTGTTGCACACTTTGCACATGTACAGCGCCGTGTCCGTTTGAATGGAGTCCTCGATAATGAGACTCCAACGTCGATACTTGAAGGTGCCGAATTGTCGATCCAACGGTCGATAGCCGGTCTGATCTTTGTTGAATGTCCACGTTATGTTGGCCGCGGGATTCGCTTTACTGGGACATGCCAAAACGATCGTTTTGGCCGACACCCCGTGCTGCAGATAGTTCAATTCCTTTTTGAAGACGGGCGCAAATTGAGCGCTACCGCTTTCAATATCATCGCGATCATCATCGGTAATAGTCGCTGCAGTTGTTGTTGTCGTCGTCGTCGTTGTGGACTTTGTTGTGGCCACAGTTGTGCTACGCTCTGTGGTTGTTATTGCTGCCGGTGGCAGTACATCCAAGTAGGCAGCTCCTAAAGTACGTCCGAAGGAATTGCTGGCCAAACAAATGTACCAGCCACCATCGGCAGGCTCCACGCTGCCCAGCTCCAGCAAATCTTTGGGATTACCGAGCATGATATCCACTTCGCGAGTGTCTCCCAGCTGCAGTTGTTGCAACAGCGCCTCAATGTTGCCCGGATGATGCGGTCGCAGCCAAGTGATCTTTGACTTCAACTCAGCTGGTTCCAAGCGGCAATCGAAGCGCGAATGTTCACCCTGCGGCAAACTAATATTTTGCGGATAACCAGGCGTCAATTGCGGCGCCTCCAAGCGTATAGTGTTGCTGTCGGTGCCATTGATGCTGCAATGCCAGTCGCCAGCATCGTTTGGTTGCAGCTGCAACACGTGCAGCGATTGCTTCTCGAATTGCATGCGATTTCCATTGTGATACCAGCTAATGCTGCCACCGAGCGACTCGTTGCCATCGACAATGCTGCATTTCAACTGCACTCCCAATGCATCTGGCGCTTGCTTACTGACACTCAATTCGATGGCCTTAAAGCTGGCCAAATCGGTGTCACTTTGCCGATTGCTGTTGCCAATCCGCAACGTCAGATTAGCCCACTTGACCTGCTCATATTGGCAGGCATAGCGTCCCGATCGCTCGGCCTGTGCTCGCTCCAGCAGCCAATAACTGCCGCGTCGCATTGCACGATTCTCATAGTACCAGATGGCTGTGGATGGCGGGCAGTAGAGTGTTATGTCGAGATCGGCGGGCAGATGACGTTGACCCGCCTGCGTCTGAGTCTGCGTCTGTTGCCTCAGCACATCGATGAGGCAACTGTGCTTCTCCAACTGGCAGTCCAAAGAGTTGCTGTCGCTGCCTCGGCTGATGCTGCCGCTGCTGCTGTGGATGTTGCTGATGATGACGATGACGATGGCACTAAAGATGATCAGCAGATTTTGCATTGTCAAGTGTAGAACGCGTCGTGTTGTTATTACAAATGTGATTGCTGTTTGCTTTGCTCTTGCCAAATGTTGTGTGTTGCCTCTTTTGTTTTTTGTTCTTTTTTGCATTCGTTTTCACATTTTATCTTTCACTACTATTATTACTATTTGTGTGTTATAATTTATGGACTATCAGTTAAGCAATTGCCGTGGCTTTAGCGACTTTTTTGCGTCTTCTTCTTTTCAATATTCGACACAAAAATAAATCTAAAGAAAAGACAAATGGTAGCACTTCAGACGAGTTTGTTCGATTGTGAGATACCCGGTAGGTTTTTGTGTTAAATAAAAGAACACAAGTGTGAGTGAGCTCCTTACAAAGACATGCACATGAAATACTAAAGATATTAAATATTTCAAATTTCAAAAGAATATTCTAATCACAATTTGAATCAAACAGTTGCTTTTAAACTTAAGAAAACAATGTTTAGAATTTAAGCTTCTATTTTAGCAGAGAGCACTTCTCTTTTAGAATTGTGTGCGAATTCTCCTCATTATTCTCAACTAAACGTATTTGCGAATGTTAAAAAAAAGAGGTGTGCAAAAATCTGAACACAACGTGAATTGCATTTTTACCAATCAATTTTCTGTTTAGCAAAATGAGTTGCTTTGACTTTGACTTAAACAGTTCCCAAGAGACGTTTTGTTTTAAGTTCCGAGCCCTTGCCTATGATGCACAAAATAAACAGATACTTCCGTTTGCCTAACGTTATCCCCAAGCCTATTATACCCAACTGCCCAATTGATACCGCGTGCAAAAAAGAGGGGACAAAAAAGAAGAGGTAACCATTATGTGCACTGCCTTTGTAATGAGCTACACACTTGGTTGTTGTCGTTGTTGTCAACGCGATGTATTCGTATAACCCAAGTCCAGTGTCTATATTTGTTTGTCTATATATGCGAGACATCGGGCCACATGCCAAATGCGTTAAATGTCGTCATTTCCATTGATACAACTACAATAAAGCAGCAGCAACTACAAAAACAACAGCTACAGCAACAACTTCGTACAGTTAGAAATTTTTGATGCAATATTAATAATAATCATCGGGTGAATTGTTAAGATCAACATAGGCAACTTTTATGAAGCACAGTGGTACAGATATATAGAATAAACTATTTAAATTCTTACGAAGATGTTGAGAATTGTTTCACTATTATTGATTACCTAATAAAACTTTTATTAATGATATTAATGTTGTGATTATAATACAAGAAACTCTATTAAAATACTTGTAAACATGAAATTAAATTTGTTTAATTTAGACACAAGATTTCATAATATGCAATAGGAAATTGAAGAATAAATAATCATTTTTTCTAATTGCTGTGATGAAAATTTGCATTTTTATTGTTAATATTAATAGCTTTTAATTCCTGAGAAAATCCATTTTAAAATTTGCAATAATCAAGATTTTAATACTTAAATACTGATAATGATTCTAATTAATACATCAATATAAATCGCTGGCAATTAAATATAAAGATCGGTAGCAATTACTGATAAGATTTTCAATAACAATTGCTTAATTAGTGTGTCAACTTGTTGCTTTTATTATAAATAATTGGGAATTAAATGCGAAGTGGAAATATTTAAATATAAATAAAGAGTTACCAAGTCTCAATTTATCATTGCACTATAATATTCCCTTCTATAGAATGTGCATACATTTATATCGCATCAACCTAATATTTTAGAATTTAATATTTTCTTGTAATATTTATATTTCTATCGAGTATATAACTGCAACCAAAATCTTAATTGATCGAAACCTAATATTTTCTCGTAACATTTAAATACATTAATATTGAATAGAAATCCAAGTTCCAAGTTAATCAAAACTCAATATTTTCTCCTAAAGTTTAAGAACATTTAAGAAGTGCTAAGCTGAATTTCTCAAAATTTTATTGTAGAACTTTAGCCTCCTGAACCACTGTGGACTAATGAAAAATATTTTATATTTTTTATGGCAACTGCTATTCCCTGTTGTTGTTGTAAATATTGTTGCGCTTAGTGTTGTTGTAGCAGCATTTGGTTTTGGTAGTTGATGTTGTTTTTGCTGTTGTTGTTATTGCTTTTTTGCCGGTGCTGATTTTTGTTTGATATATGCACACACGTCGCGATATTTAATTTATTCAATTCCTTCGTTGTTTTTTTTTAAGTTTTTTTTTCTACTTTTTTTGTTGCCATCTTGATTGTTGTTGTCGGCAGACAAAACGCGTGTGTTTTGAAGTATGTATTATTATTATTATTTGCAATGTTGTTGTTGGCGTTGTTGGCGCTGCTTTTCTTGTATTGCCAAGTCATTGAAATGATGGCCCAAAATGAAACACTCACAAATGGCTAGAAACGTTTAAGTCTCGCGCCTCAGTCGCAGTATTATTAATTATTAGAAACGATGAACTTTACTTTATTTTTTTTTTTTTTTTTGTTTGCTGTTGTTGTTTTTATTTGATTTGTTTGGCTCGAACATTTGCAAAATTTATCACCTGCTCGCGAATGTAAAATACTTGCGACATTTTTGGAAATGCGAATAACTCTATTAGGAAATTTGTGAAATCATTTAAATTTATTTGTCAGCTGCGTATTCATGAATTGGAATCGAAATGATATATATATACGATATACACGATTACATTCTGCAGTCTGAGCACGCGGCGTGACAAGAGATATATGCGACATTTATGTTAATTTATATTTGCTGCTTATTAGTTTATTTCACTATAACTTTTTTTTGTATAATTTATTCGAGATTTTCATTTGACATTTATGCCTTGAATGAATTTTTTCTGTTGTATTTTACAGTGCTGCAGACATTTTTATGCACTCATTCATTTGGTTTTTATCTGAAATTTTGATTTACATTTCACTTGACTTGAGTTTATTTATTTTCTTAAGCGATCACAAGCCATGTCCACATACACAAATCTTTATTTTTGTTTTGCCCAAAAAAATCACGTTCTTTGTCTTATTGGCACCGCCAAAAAAAAGACCAAAATGTCTTTTGTTTTTTTTGACAGTGTTTTTATTGTGGTTTTCTTTGATTTTTTAATTTTTTGGTCCCTTTGGCAAGCGCCCTTTCTGAACTCTGAGCGCATTTCCGCTTCGTTGGCAAGACTTCAAGACTTGCGGCCCCCGCGTCCCCCTCTTGCGGGGGGAGACAAGTGTTGCCAACTTCCGTTGCAGTTGGCGTTGCGAACCGTACCGTAAATGTCCAGCTTAGTGTGGAGTTTGTATGAACCAACCGATTTGCTTGAATGTGCGCGCACAACTGAAAGTAACGATCGATTCAAAACCGAAACTTTTTAACGACACGACCAACAACGACGACGACGACGATGATCGGCTGACGACGCAACATTACCGACGACATCGTGGAAACGCACACACACACACACACAGATACCAACACATATTCAGGTTTATAGATAGTAACATAAGATACTCGATGGGGGAGTACTTGGTATTTGTTCCATAATATTTATACAAGTTGCGCATAAATCACACACACTCACACACACAATGTTTGCGATCCTTTGCAGCAGCTCCTGCGATTCTCTCTTTTTTTTTACCTGTTTTCCTTTTCCTTTGCGTTTTCGATTTTTCCTTTTATTCTAAGCATGTGTTGTGGATTGTTGAGGATTTACTTTAAAGAGACCCTCTGCATGGTTTCGCTTGCATTCTTTATTATTATCGCGGCCCTTGAGCTGTTTTTGTGCGCCGGCGGCTTTAATTTATGCACAAGAAACAACAACAAAATGTGTCCATAGTTGTTGTTGGTCTACGTGCGCATGCGCGATAATCGCATATCAATAAGGAAATATCCGTTACGTGACTTATATATCTAAAAACCTTACAGCCAACAGTGTGCTGCAGGTTGAAATTTTGTTTCTTTTGCTTGTCTGCAGTGCAGCACCCGCATCAGGCGAAACCTAATCCTGATCCAGATGCCAGTCACGTGCCGCAGAAAACCCCAAAAATAGTAAATAGCTAACATGCACTTGTCCCAGCCCTTGGGAACGGAAGAGCTAACTGGTTGGCTTTAACAAGAACTTTCCACATTTCCGGTCGTCATCGAACAACAGGTTTATACATATACCTTTCTCCCTCTTCACAGTTTTCACACTCACCTCATGTCCGAATTGTGCCAGCGCCTCCTTAACAGCCGCCATGTTTGCCGAGGTCAGAATGCTTTGTATATCGGCGCCTGTATAGTTTTGTGTGCGTCCCGCAAAATAATCAAAGTCCACGCATTCATCCAGATTCAATGTGGAACTCAGTGCCTCAAAGATGCTCACACGAGCCACCGCATCCGGAAGCGGACACTCAACCAAACGATCTATGCGACCCGAACGCAACAACGCTGGATCGAGTAGTTCGGGTCGCGATGTGGCCGCTATAACGGTGACGCCCTGCAGCCCCTCGACGCCATCGAGTTCGGTGAGCAGCTGATTGACCACACGATCTGTCACACCTGTGGAGTCGTGGCCACGCTTTGGTGCCAAGCTGTCAAACTCATCGAAGAAGAGCACACAGGGTTTGGCGCTGCGTGCTCGATTGAACAGATTGCGCACGTTCTCCTCGCTCTGGCCAATATATTTGGCTAGCAGCTCAGGTCCCTTCACCGAGATGATGCGCAGACTCCAACTACTGGCCAGCTGAGACACCAAGAACGTTTTGCCAGTGCCAGGCGGACCATAAAGCAGCACTCCTGCTTGATTGCGCAGCGGCGATGAGTTGAATATTGTTGGATACTGAGAAAAAAAGCGGATTAATTAAGAGCTCAATCAAAGGTGAAGCCCACTCACCATTGAGGGCCACATGAGCACCTCCTCGAGCACAGTGACCACACTTTCGAGGCCAGGCAGCTCCTCGACGCTCATCTCATTCGCAGCGGACTCGGCGCCAGTCTTTTGATTGCTTTGTATGCCCTGCAGGCAATAGGAATTCGTATGCTCCAGCGAGTCAATCAGCTGCTCATTGGTCAGCATCGGCTGAGCTTTGCCTAAAAAGTGAAAGAAAGCGAAGGTTTTGTGAGCTCGACTGTGAATTACTTGCGACTCAATAAATAAATAAATATATATATGAAAAAAACAACTGGTAACTGAAATTGTTCTAGATATAAACCCTATATAATTGCATAATTTTTTTCCTATAAAAGCCCGATTATATTCTGTTTCCGATATCGTCTTTCTCTAATTGCATTAATCTGTTTAAGTAGATAAGTTCAAATTGGGCTGTCGTCCTATTTTGTAATATTATTTCATGTTCACTTGTTCAAATAAAGTATTTAAAATATAATAAAAAATGACTTGTTGAATAACTGATAAACTCATGAAAACCAATCGTAATGAAATTTTTAGAAATCCCATAGAATATAATTATTATTACGTGTACCAAAAGGGACTAAAATAAATGACTGTTGCAATAAGTATTGATATAAAATTTGATAGTTCTAAAGCTTCTACTATTTAAAGGCGACCAACAGCTTTAGGTGAACAGACAATTATAGCGCACTTTATAAGATTGGAGATGACTCCTTCAAGCTGTATCATAAACTTGAAGTTGGCACTAACTTATATCTCCTGCAACTCTATAAATAAAGTTTTTAAATAGCAAAGTGTTAAGTACACTAATTATTTATCGATTCATTTACTTACTGATGCGATATGCATAGAAGATAGCACGCTCCACGAACTGCACGAGATCGCACTTGCGATAGCCCTCGGTTAGATTCGAGAACTTGACCACATCCAAATCCCTGGACGCAATGTGACTACACAGCTCACGCAGGATGGTCTCGCGATCGGTACGCTCCAAGCTGGGTAGTCGGGCAACCGTTTGGAACAGATGGCGACCACGCGGTGCACTCAGACGCTTATTCAGCGTCTGCAGCTCATTGACGGTGGCAATGACAGCAATGGCATTGCTGCTCGTATACTGCATGATCAATTGATGCACTGTATCCGCCATGCGATTGAAGTATTCCCCATCCTGGCTCGACTGTTCGCCAGCAGAATGCGCAAGCACATCCAGATTCTCGAGGACAACGATGGCGGGTGCATGTTGCAGGCAGCTGGTGAAAATGTTGCGTAAATCCTTCTGTATGGATTCCGTTTTGCGTCCCTTGCTGCGCGAGCAGTAGAAGATGTCAAAGTAGCAATAGTCCGGCTGTTGTGACAACTGCTCCAATATGCGTTCCACCAGCACCGTTTTGCCAGTGCCAGCGGCACCTGTGAGCAGCACATTTCCCTGACGCAACACAGAATTCTGTGCGTTAAGACACAGATTCATGCGCAACTCGCTGACCACTTGATCGACAATCTTATCATACTCGGGCAGTCGTATGAGATCCTTGACACTCAGTGGCGTTATTGCAGCTGGTTTTTCCTTGATGATCTCATTAACGGGACGCACTAGATCGGCAGCATAGATTTTCGACTCTTTCAGGAATTGTGCATCCACCACACAATAGCGAAAATGTTCGGGTAAAATGCCCACGGTGACGAGCAGATCATCCTCAAGACGAACCACTTCCTCCTGGTTAAACAACATGGGCGCCTTTTGTGTGCGCTCAATCACAAAACGCTTAAATGCATTCTCCATGATCTTGTAGTGCGTCTTCTTGTGCGCAAACAGCTCGATCTTCTCCACGAAATTAACCACAGTCACCTTGGGACGCAGCACAACACGCTCCAACTCCTTGATGTTCAGCAGCTTCATTAAATTCGCATTCAGCTCAATCGAGGGATGAATGGTGGCCGGCAATTCATCGTTCTCTTCATCCTCATCGCTTACGAGACGCACTCGCACATAGTACTCCTTATCGGAAGATGTCTTCATGCTGTAGAACTGCTCCAGATCCATGAACTCCGGCAAATGCGACTGTCGAATGTAAACATCCGATTCCTGTGCCTTCTCGTGCCACAATCCGCGTATCACACGAAACTCAAACACGCCTGAGCTCTCGCGTCGCAAATCCTTCTTCAAGCGTTGCATATGATCCTGTCGCTTGTTGCGCTGCAGATTACTCTTCACGTTGCTCATTGTTGCGGAGTGTGCAAGCCCTGGAGTCGTCACCAAATCATCACGCACTTGAGCGCTGGTTTTACTACGCGAAAGCTTGGTACTCTCTTCTTCGTTGCCATTGACAATGGAAGTTGCATTGCCATTGGTCAGTCCTTTGTACAGATTGGGAGCCACCACCAGCTCAGTATTGTGATCAATGCGTCCATAACCCATGTGTGGCTTCAAGCGATCTTTAATGCATACAGAATTAGTTGTGGTGCATCAAAATTATTTCACGATATTTACCCACTGTCAGCGCCACTTGCATCGACTTGTTAATCCAAACAAGCAAAATCTGCGACGAGTTCACAATGCGTGTCTGCTCCAGAACGCTGCCAGAGATCTTCTCAGTGCTTAGTTCCTAAATCATAATATTTGATAGATGGTTATATGAATGTATCATTAAAAAAGTGAAATGAAAGGACTGTACATAAAATAGGTCTTTCACTATCTATGAGTGCTTTAACCATCTTGAATTATTTTCTGTTTCTTTTTACTTTTATAGATATTTCTATTAATCTTCCAAATAAAATTAAATATGTACAATAGGTGTAGGTTAAATAATTATATCGTTTCTTCTATAATATTCCATAATATGTTTAACATTAATTTCAATATAAGTCTAAAATTAAAAAAAAAAAAAAACTGAAACAAAAGCCTAAGCAGCTGTGGTTGTTCTTTTTTCCCAATACCATAACTACAAACACAAGAGAAATTAAATAAATAATAAACAAATGCTATCACTAAAAATTCATCATCATTCTAGCCCTGTCTATTATATTTTGATTCAACAATGCCCGAAGTGACACATAATTGGCAAATTATGTGCTCGTGGCATCCAACTAAACTATATATATAGTCGGTTTTAAATTCTTCAACTAAATGTTTTTTTTTATTCTTTTTCTAACAATAAAGATGCGCATAAAATGTATAAACTACACAGACGACAAACTTAATTTCATTTTTTATAATTCTCTTTTGAGGTATATCATATACTATAAAAACACTAGAAAAAAATAGCTATTTTTGATATACAATTCAACATTTGAATTAAGCACACGCGATAACATCATTTTCAACCGCCATTTGCTCACCGCGATTGCCGCATATCGATAGCTTTTTACGATTTAACATGTCCGTTACTTGTAAAATACTCATCGCCGATAGAGAAAACCCCCCGTTGGGGTCAATGGCAATGCCGGCAAAAACTAACGACCGCACATAAATAAACACTTAATGCACGCCCGCGCCAAAAGCTAATCCGATATAAAAAATTATTTTTATCTGGCCGCAGCAGCAGCACATACCTCAACACAAACAAGACACACGCACTCACACACACACATGTAGAGAACTAAACACTCACAATGATCTCCCAATCTTTGGCCGAGACGGGAGTGACGTGAACGCTGCGCAGATTTAGGACGTCAGCGATGAGGGCGCACTTGACCAAGTCATTTTCATGCAGACCTATGGCAAAAGCAAAAGAGAGACAGAGAGAGCAAAGTGCATTTAGCGTATAGAACCGATATTATGGCATTTTGGCAACACATTAGCACATCCGCTAGTTAAGTAACTCACCGAGCTCCTTGGCCGCCCTGGCATTGATCCCAATTTCAGTGTCTTTGATGCCACCGCCGCCCGCCTGCGGTGCCCACGATGCATAGTGCACACGTCCATTGTACTGAAGGCTAAGACAGCCCGTATCCTAAGATTTAGTAATAATAACACCATTCAAATATGCATATGGGAGCTTATCTAATCTTCGCGCCCATTGACCCCTTAGAAGTTGACTTTTGGACACTTACATAGGTGGAGACAACGCCATAATATTGTTCCGGCAGTAGCAGAAAATTGTTTCTAATTGGTCGATAAACCACTTTGAACGTACGTTTAAACATTCTCACTGTAGGCGCGCACTATTTAATAAACAATTTAATACGAACTTTTCGTTTGCGTTAGTCTTTAATTCATTTTTAAACGCAAATTCCAATAGGAGCGAAATTCTTGCAAACAGCTGTGCGACTCTCGCGACTGGACTGAAGCAAACTAGAGATGGTCATTCTGAGATTAACAGCCGATACATACGCATAACAATAGTAGCACGCACTGTTACCGGACTGTAAATATCAAGCAAGTTAGCAGCTCTGCAGAGTCAGCTGATGCTTCTGAAGTAAACAAAACAAACCAAAAAGCGCTCTGAGAATTTAAAAACAAACAAGATTACCTAAAGTTTTGCAGGTAACAACTTGTTTAGTAAATTTTGATATATTTCCTGAGATTAAATTATTAAATTGTTTTTCGAATACAGACCTATGAGGTTGTAGAACTCCAACATCTTAGAGATTCACCACTAATGACAAAATATTATATGGTTAGTGGTTTCTACTTTTTAACATGTATTTAATAGAAAATTTCAATAAACATCAGTTAAGCTACAAATGCAATTTACTAATTCGCAGCTTTAACACATTTATCATAAATTTATTTCATTCAAGTTTCAATGTGGCAATTTGAAGACCTGTTACAATTGAAATGCGCGCCAATTAAAATAACAGTGCAGGGCAAGAGCTCACTATGTAATGAGGTTGGCAGCATTTAGGATTGCAAGTCCCGCAGCAGCATTTGACAACTCTAAGATCCTGCTTATTTTTTAAATTTTAGCGCGCTTAAAAAAAAAACCACTGCATTTTCTTTTGGCTAGTTTATTTGGTTAATAATAATTTATTTAAAATAGTTAAAGGTTTTTTATATATGTATATGTATGTGTGGTGTATATATATAATTGTATATAAAATGCAGCATCTGTTTATCGTTCTTTTTTTGTCGTATACCATGCTGTTGCTTATCAAATTAAATAACACAATATTAAAAACTAACAATGCAGCTTGCTAATTTATTAAACGCGTCGCTATCATTTTCGTTTTATTTTCATATTCCTTTTTTTTTTGGCAAACTAAAAAAACATTTAACGAAAAGATATGCATAAGGACCATGTCAATCATGCCAATGGCACTGCGTACATACATATGTATATTTATGTACATACATATGTATTAACTTAAATTATATATACGTAAGTATGTGAATTATCATTATACTTGTAGTTAGTGCTTATAGTTCAACTAAATTCGTTAAGTTTTGAGAGTTTAGAAAATGAAAGACACTAGACATCTGGTCTGTATATTCGAAAAAGCTTTTCAATAATTAATTTTTTTTTGTATATATTTGCGTGTATTTGTTGTATATTTTTAACTGCTCCATATCAGTCTTCGTCAAAGATTTCGTGGCTTGTGAGAATAAATTGGCTCATAAATTGCATAAATATTACATATTCATACATATATAAATATGTATGCATAGTTTTTTGTATAAAAAATCTACATAAAATGCTATAAAATTGGATTTTCAATTGTTTGTGTATATTTTTAAAAAACGTTCTAAAAATGTATTGCGTGTACAAAAATTGTTCATGTTGCTTGCAATATTTGGCGATTGCATTTGTGTTTACTTTTGTTAAGCAGTGTGCAAAGTGTGTAAGAGTGTGATAATATATATTACAACAAAATTAATAACATAATAATAATAATAATAATCGATTATTAAAATAGGAAATGTACAATTTAATGTATTATGCTTTCATCATACAATTCATTAGCTTAACTAAAAGATGTAAAAATTGATAAAAATACAACTTAAAAACAAAATAGTGCCATCTCGGATGCAAAAAATAATTCCAATTTGGTTTAAAACTTACAATCGTTAAAAATATATATATAGTAATATATATGTATTTATATATGTATTTACAGACCATTAATTTAACAATTAAAATGTGATAAATACGCCGTGTAAACGCTTTTAAACCTATTCGCTATGCCATCAAATACATAAGTATAAAAACGCATTTCACAAATTTTGGCGATCGATTGAATATCATCTCAGTATTGAGATTCACAGAGAAAGGTAGTCGTAGTACCGGGAAATTTGAGATACAAACTTTTGGAATAGCATGCAAGACGAAAAAAACTATAAATCAAAAATATATAGTTAATGTATTCGAGTAAAAAGCACAAATATCGGGTTTTGGGAATGTGTATGTGTGTGTGTCTCTGCTACTGTATATATGTATGTATATATACATATGTGTGTGTGTATTTGTCCAAACAATTAAATCGCCCAATCACATATGCAGTATCTCATTCTAATACGTTTACACTTTTTTCGTTATTAATATAATTTTTCTTTTCTTTTTCATGTTTTTTGTAGTTTTTTTTTTTTTGCTTCAGTTTTGAATTTTGATTTTTGCCTTTGCCCTCAAATTAGCTGACCAATAATCTAGGCCAGTCTAGCAGTCCATCTCTTCCAGAGTGCGTGACAAGCGATGGTTGTCAATGCGTCGGCGTTGGGAGCGCCTCACAGCATCTGCTCGGCGATAGGGCTCGCTCTTGAGCCCCAGAAGAATGTCCTCCAATGCCCCATTGTAGACCTCATCCTGCTGCAACAGTTTCGTTTCGCGCACCGAATGCGCTTTGCTCTTCAGCTCATTGATGACGGCATCCTGCAAGGAGAGTGCGCAAGTTGTAGGCAACTGTTCGACAACAACGTACAGTGTGAAAACAAAAGAGAAAAGTTTCCGCATTAAACATTAGCCAGCACCAGAAACTATTAAAAGATTTTGCAGAAATTTATTAACGAATTTCATTTTTAAAGTAGATGCAAGTTTCAGGAATTAGTTCTTAGTCAGGAATACAGAATTTAGTGTAGGATTTGTGTTAGGCTTGGGTTAGTTGACATAAATGTAATATAAATATATAATTTGGAAAAATAAAATGAGCTAAATATGTTTTTTTTGTAAATTTTGGTAGCCAGCCAGACATTCCAAAATGAAAAAAATTGAATCATATTAATGTGCCAGCATTAAAATCCATCTATAAGTCTATTAGCTGTATCTGAATATCACATAAATGAAAATACACAAAAATACACAAACTTTACAAACATTATTTTTTTTTAAGACAAGAAAATGAAAAAAAAAGGCATTTTCAATTTTCATGCTTTAATCTGAAGCCTTTAAATCGTTAATCTATTTGCAATCCAATAAACTGAAGAATACATGCATTTCTACAAATTTGGGGATTTGGATTAAGAGACACTGAAGTGGAACGGGGATTAGGAGACAGGGGAAGGAAGGCGCCAATTCATTAGGGACAAGTTAGCAACAACGAAAAACACGCATCACACATACAAACACTCAAGCCAAGCGACTTACACTAGAATATATATTTTAAACACAAACAAGTTCCATCACATGCCGCCCCAAAGGTGTTTACGTGCTAGTGGATTGGTGGTATTTTGGTGGTGGTTGTGGTTGGTGGTTGTGGTGGTATTTTGGTCGTGATAATGTTGTTGGTAGTATAGGTTGAGGTGTTCTATTTTGTGATAGTTTTCTTTTATTTGGGTAGCTTAGCCCAAATTCATCGTGCACCAGCAACCAGTCTGCCCGCCCCCAAGAGAGAGAGAGTATTACTAGAGGATGTTAGCCAAATAACCAGAGTGCGTGCTAAGAAGTTGCGAGCCTTGCAGTTATGGTTTACATATGTAGGTGGGTGGTAGGTAGGCATAATTGGCAGTTAGGGAGACATATCCACAGTGCTATGCTGCCTGGCAAAGCTAAGCCGGCAATATATTTGTTGCTGGATAAATTAAAAGCATAACATGTTACATTTCCAGGATCAAAAGCAGATCAGAATCAGATCAGAGAACAGTATCGAATCTCATATGAATGACACAAACTTGAAGGAGTTGGCCGCCTTGCTGCCGGCCGTTAAGCTTCCACCCAGCCGTCCACTCACCTGTTGCTTCTTTTGATTGACCTTGTTGCGCATTATGACCTGATCGCTCTCCTTTTTCGCCTGCTCGAGGCGACGACGCTGCTCATTCTCCAAATCCAGTTGCTACACACAATAAATACAGTTCAGACAAGTTTATTTATTGAAAAACTTCGTCTCTCACCTTGAAGGCGCGTGTGAAGCGAACAATCAGTGCAAAAAAGGCAGCCGCATCTGCATTGCGAGATGAATCGCCAAAGTATTCGACGCACTCTTTGAACGCATCCTGCGCCAAACGCAAATCACTCTTGATCTTCTTCAGTTTGTCCTCGCTGTTGTTGAGGAAATCCCTCAGTATATGCGTCTGTGTGCCCTTCGCCCGCAACTCGGCCTCCTTGCGCACCAACTCCATGCCCTTATCCAGCTCCTGCACATCGGCCACAACATTCTCCAGCGCCACAGAGGCCGCCTTATCAGTGCCATAGAGCTCGCACTCGAAGTTCAACAGCTCTGGGAATTTGGCCCTAATGGTGGCCACAATGTAGTTGAGCAACGTGGAACGCTTGTCCGATGACTTGGTGTCAATCAGTGTGTCCAGCGATTGCAGCTTGAAGCCGTAGGCTGGACCGCGTTTGTTGCTATTCAAATAGTTGCCAAAGGCCAGCACTATTTCCAGCACAGCCTTGAACTTTCTGGACTGCTTCAGCGAATTCGATGCGCTGGCAATCGATTGCACTTGCTAAGAGGACAGAAAGAGATTAGTTATTAATTCAATTAATTGAATACTCTTCATTACACTTACCGGACTAATGAGGTGAACGCTGTCGACGAAGTTGCCCATGTAATTCATAATGGCCAGCTTGGATGAGGTGCGTTCGACGCGTGACAATTGCAACATGAACTTGTCCTCCTCGGTGAGCAGATTCTGATCCTTGCGCTCGATGATGTACTCCTTGTAGACCTTGACTTCCGCATCGGTGGGCACCATCTTCTGCAGTAGCTCCACATTCTCCAGCGACAACTTCTTCAAATCCAAACTGTGTATTGCGGCAATCACATCGTCAATGGGCATGCCCAGTTTACGACGAGAGATTGCTGTGAAAGAGAAGACAAATAAATTAGTACATGAATTTGATTTTATGCTAGTCTTTGGCTCACCTATGTTTCTCAATCTCGTGTGCTCCAGCAGCGACACATTATCGGGCTTCTTGAAGCGTTTGCTGGGATAGCAGGAGAGCGTGCCATCCACCTCGCTGCCATTGCTGCCATTGGACAGCGCACCGCCGATGCCAATCTTGAAGCGCTCCTCAAACTCATTGAAGTCGATTTGCTTGTAGATCTTCTCATCATCCAGCTCATTGAAGATTGTGCCACGCACCTAAAAAGTAAAGAAAATTGTAACTGAATGTCATTTAAACATTTAACATTAAGTAAAGCTCACCTGGTTGGGCTTCAGTGCTATCCAGTTGAGCGTGGGGAGCTTGTACTTCGTTGGCACCTTGCGCTTGATGGTCATGGCACCATCTGGAGCAGGCATAAAGCCAGCAACTGGCGGCGGAGGTGGCTGGAAGGAGCTGAGCATGGGCGGAGCATGCGGTGGCGAGGGAACTGTCGAGGTGACGCTGCCATTGGGACTGCCCAACGGACTCAGGCCCGGCATCATGGGCGGCGGTGGCGGTGCAGGTGGCGCTGGTGGTGGAGGCGGCGGTGGTGCAGCTGCCGCTGCTGCAGGCAAAGCTGGTGGCGGCGGCGGTGGCAGCGGTGATGAGGCTCCGCCATGTGTGGTTGTGCCTGTTAACAGGCTGCCATTGACCAGTGAACCGTCGCCGCTGGACGCGGAACGTGGCAGGGAACGTGACAGCGTTTGCAATTCCAGATTCTTGTTGTGCAACAGCGTGTCGCGCTTCTTGAGCTCCTGCTCGTTCTGCTGCAGCATGCGCTGCAGGGCATTCAACTGCTCCTCCAGCTGCAGTCGCATCACAGCCAGCTGCTCCTGTTCCGCCTTCAGCGTCAGGTTCTCCGTCTCCAGCTCGGCGTATTTGTACAGAAACTCGGAATTGCGATCAATCTCACGTTCCAGCTGATCCTCCAGCTCCTGCACCCGCTCCAATGCCGATGTCTTTGTCTCCGAATCCTCCATCAAGGCGGCCACATCGAACACGTTGTCCAAATACGCAGAGATTTGCACCTTCAGCTCCTCCGACTCGGTCATGCGTATCTTCTCCAGATACGTGTCCAGTCCCAGGGCAGTGAACTCGTACTGCAAGTGGACGCGATAGTTCATGTCCTCCACCGAGTGGACCACAATATTCATGAACTGCATGCAGGCGACCATAAAGTCAATGTTGAAGGCCTCAAAGTTCATAAAGTACTCCATGAGCGTTTGGAAGCGTCTCTTCTCCTGGCACACATCCTTAAAGTTGTCAAACGAGCCCAAGATGATCTCGTGCCCACCCTTGACTAAACAGATCGCCGCTAGCAGCTCCAGGACCAAAGCCTTGGTGCGCAATGATTTGTGTATGAGACTGAGAGCAATGCAATTGATGGCCTCGCGATGCTGGATTACCATATTGAAGCCATACTTGTTGTTCATGATGGCACGCAGGCACATGATCGACACATGAATGTCATCGGTGGCAGCGCCCATGTTCAGTTTGGCGATGTGCCGGGAGCGACGCTTGAGGCTGGGACTGTCGAGCACCTCGGCAATCGTGGGACGTACAAAGCTGTACGAGAATTGCGAGTGATTGCCATGACTGGCCGATGACATATGGCGCGACACATCGCCATTGGTTAGACTCACATTGCCGGCCCCCACACCGCCCGGACTCATCGAACTGTTGCCCAGACCCACCTCGCTGGCATCGAGCATCCCATTGGGATGCATCAGACGCTCGTCGGACTCGCTGAGGGCGTCCTGTAAGCGTTGCTCGTGTCGCATCATCTGCAGCCGAAAGCTGAGATAATCAACGAGCGCATCGAGTCCCTGATTGGCATCGTCGAGGAACTCTTTCACCCACTCGATGTGATTGGTGCGCAGCGAGATCTCTAGATCACGCAGCACCTGTGTGGATGTCGATTCGCCAACCATTTTGCGTTTCTGACAAAGAAAGTAGAACAGATACAGCTGTAAGTGTAAGAGAGAAGAGAGAGAGAGAGAGAGAGAAGAAAGTGTCGGGAATGGGAAACAAATGAGTGCAGGGATTAAACACATAATGAATGATTGTGGTTTTCGATTGATTGATTGATGAGATAGAGGGAAAAGTTGGAAGGAGAGTGGGAAGGATTCGGGTGTTTTGTGTGTGTGTATGTGGTGTTGTTGTCAGTGTTGTGAGTAGAGAAATTGAAATTTACACATTAATATTGGAACAAACACATATAGATTTTATATGATTAAAGATTCAGTTTCAGATTCAGATTGAGAGTTTGAGATTGAGGTTTTCTTTAGTCGGTTAACGGTTAAGGGAATGGCGTCGCTTCGCTGCAACAAACGCACCACACATTAAACTAAGAGACAACTACGATAGACATAGGACAACTACACTACATAGGACAGAGTCACAGAGTTCACAGTTCACATTTAGCTACAAGACTACAGCACAACTTACCCGATGACTACGCGACGCCTTTGGGTCCAAATAGGTGCGCAGTTTGCTCAAGTAATGGGAGGGCGGATCCTTTGCCTGCACCATTTCCTGGAAGTAAATAATTGAAAAAATAAATAATGTATAGCTGACTAAGAGATACTCTTATACTATTGTTATTTGAGTTGCCTAAACTTCAAGGTTTCCTTTCTATACACATTAGAAAAGTCAAGAAAGTAATAAATTAATAGTATAAATGGTAAAACAAATCTGTTCTTAATGAAGGCAAAACAGTGTGGTGCAAGTTCACCAAATTAACACAATATAGTATACCACAATGAATATTTGGTATATTAATATAACAAATGGTTAAAAAAATGATTATAGCTTTATTTTTAATAGTCTCTGAGATTATAAGGTGTTGATACGGTTATATAAATAACGATTATGCAACAGAATACATGATGAAAGATTACAGAATTGAAATCAAATATGTATAATTTGTAATAACAACTATTAATAGTATTATTTTATTCCCTTTTTGTTTAAGGACCAATAATTTCTGGGTAAAGCGACAGTCAATAGAACATTTTAATCATTTACTTTTAACTTGTTTTATTATTTTTATTTTTTATTATGTGTTTTATTTCCATTTTTATTAGTTTTATTTTTTTCCCATTTTAGTAAGTTTTCTAGTTTTATTTTTTCCATTGAAACTTCATATTTTTATTTAGTTTTCTTTATATTTTTAGTAAGATAACTTTGCATAAATATATAAGGAAACATTTCTAATAAAAAAAGATTGCAACTCTGAAAAACCTTCTTTCACACAGCGACTGCAACTTTTACAAATCAATATATGTTATGCATAATGCTTGCATGTCGTTAGAAAAATGCAGTCAACTTCTTCGGTTGCCAGACATAATAATAGTAAGTATATTTTTCTATTACCGAGGAAGTGAGCGCATGGTTGTTATGAGTTATTTCAGCTCAAACTAACATAATGTCTGCTATTAATTGAACACGGTAGCTGGCGCAATGCGCATTATAGTATATTTTAGAGTCGAAAAAAAAATAAGAAAAAAACAAAGAAGTGAGGAGGAAAAAATAAGCAAGTATTGAGCGCGGGCCAAATGGAAATACCTCCTCATGCATTAACACTAACTTAGCGGCTTTTACTTTTGTTTTGGCTGCTTTGGTAGTTTTTGGTGTTTGTGCCTCGCCAACTGCATATTTGTGTACAATGTTTACGGTTTATAGCTCTGGGTGTCTCCTCCCCCTCCTCCTCCTCTGCCTCCCTGCTGTTCCTCTGTCTTGCGACGATCATATAAGCATCGATAGCTTGCCTAACTTTTAAACATTTTTAAGCATGAAGCGTGGTATACTTGTTTTTGGCTTTTTACTATGCCAACAACAACAAAAGGCAACAGCAACGCATGACTACAACTGAAACTATGTGTGGGTTTTTGGTTGCCTGTGCAACTCACAGCAACTCGAAGGAAAACCAGTTTCATTCTTTTCCTAGTCGAACACACAAAATAGAAAAACAGCAAGCAGAAAGAAAGAGAGAGAGAAAGAGCGAGCGAGAGCAAAACAAAGAGAGATATACATATATTTAAAGCATGGAGCATGGGGCGTCCAAGCGGCTCCAGCGATTAAAAACTGCAATTTATCGCAGTCATAATAATTTGCATTTTGTCACTGTGAGGAGGCAGCACCACCGCACCACCGCACTACCGCAGCACCGCAGCACCACAGCAACAACTACAGCGACTGCACCAGCAACGTCAACAGGCCGTGTGAGTGGTGCTGAAGTGCAGTCGAGTGCTTTTGGATTTGCCAATGTTGTTGTCGTCGTCGCTGGGATTGGCATCAACAGCACAACAGCCAGAGCTAAAAGCCACCAGAACAAGAGAGAGAAAGAGAGATGGAAAAAGAAAGAGAGCAAGCTAGCGCGACAGAGCGAGAGAAGTCCTCTTGTCCATTGTTTGTGGGCTGCGTTTTCATTCAAGAAGTGCCTGAATTTATGGAAAACAGGTCTGTTGGCATGCAGGCGGTTAAGGAACCGCCAACAGAGAATGTCTTAATACCCTGCAACCAGATTTCAACGGGCAATGTCGAACACTATGAATAAGAAAATAAAAATAACTACAAAAACAAAGAACAATTAATTTCGAAAGGTATTACCTTGTATCTATTTTTAAATTAAGTAATTAACGCCGAGTGAGTTACTATAAAATATATATTTTATGTAAGATATAATTCATGAATTGCTGTTACCTTCATTACAAATATCTTTAAGCTCTCAATTTATAGTTATATTAAACTTATCAATCTTATTTAGGCACTATTTATATGTAAGTATCTTTAAGCTTTTAAATTATATTTATAGCTTCTATATCTTAAATTATCAGTTTTAGTTTGGAAAATGCAATCAAGTTTTCATTCTATTTATTTCATATTCCTAAGTGTTGCTTTTAGGTTATGTATTTCTCATAATATATAATCTTATACTTATTCTATATAAGATGGGATGTGTGTAATTGTAAATCCCATTTATTTTTAAGTTTTGTATTTCTAGGGGACTTTAAATTCCTTTTATTTTTATTAAATTCTGTATTTCTAGGTATATTCCATCTTATTCAGAATAAATTGAAGATTATATATTAAATATTAATATTTTATATTACTATATTTCCATCTGTTACTATTTGCATTTCTAGCTACATCCAATGTTATTCTTATTTGGATCATCAACTTTTAATTGGAATATTATTCGCATAACTATTATTATGCTTTGACTTATCAACAATGAATGCGCATGCAAATATTTGAAGCTTGTGCTGATTAATTCACTTCGCTTGTAGAGGATATCTGTGGGCAGTGCATCCTCAAACACGACTGCATAGCTGCATAAATCGTGTGTTGGTTGTGCTACTCCAACGCCAAATGCACGCGAATATTTTCTAGGCGCAGCTCTTGAAAATTCAGTGACCCAGTTTAATGCGCTGGCCAGACCCCAACCTCAGTATCAGCCTCAGCCTCAGCCTCTGTCATAGCTTTAGTCAAATCGAACCACGCTCTGTCGCACACGTTAATAGTTTTGTCATAACTCCAGTTGCAGCCCCTCTCCATCAAAAAGAGAACACGCAATGTGAATTTGTAGACATGAACCAAACACATGTCTGTCTGTCTGACTGACTGTCTATATATTCCATATAATCGCCTGCGCCTCTCTTCGCATCCGCTCTCAATGTTCAGGGCAATCATTAATACTGAATATGTTATACTTTTAATGCCCCATTGTGGGGAATTGTTCCAACGCCATTTGGATTCAACAAGCACCGAAAATTGTTTTGAAATTGGATTCATTTTGCATCAAACGCGACAACGACAATGACAATAACAAATAAAATAAAACAAAATAACCAAACGTCGAGCACGCACTGAATAATGATATATACCAAGCAAATATATCAACACATACGACGAGAGAGACAGAGAGAGCGAGGGGGGAAGAGATGTAGAGTCTCTTCTAACACGAAGTTCATGCGAGTTCAAATTCAAGATAAATTGCACACAGATACGAACGAACAGCAATCCCATTTCCAAGTGCAGGGGCCAGCAACAACTTTCTCAGGTGTCAGCTGTGCGAGAGATCATTATAAATGATCATCTTATAATGTGTCTCGACTTGAATTAGAATGAGAACAGTTGACAAATGAAGTCTGGAATTTCTGCAGTTGCCAAAGAGATCGTCGCATGTCTTCAAAAGTTCATGTTAATTTCTTCATTTGCTTTCTAATACACAAACGCTTTTATTAAAATGGAAATTTGGAATATTTGAATACTCTTTCGGAAGAAGTCTTAAGGTATGATATACACCTCAATCTATTTTTCTGTGATAAATCTTTGAATTCTTAAATCTAATACCCAATTTATCCCGATCTTAAGTCTCTTAATATCCGTTTTTATACCTAACACCTTTTTATACAGATCTTTTAAGTCTTTAATTCGATAGATTCCACTATTATATTACTTTCAAATAGCCACATAAAATATTACTTGACATTCAAGAAATAATCGTTAAACGTTTATAGCTTTTATTTGTTTCCTACATCATTTTCTACTTCATCAAATCAATCCATTAATTTCGCGTTATGTATGCCCGTGTAAACTTACATCGAATGAACTTCGAGTTGCTTTTATCTAGCGCACATGCAAGTTACAATTAAGGCACATGTCATTTGGCATAGTTAATTAGAGCTGAGCGACTTTGTCGGGTATCTTTAAGGTCAGAGTTCAAGGTGTCGAGCGAACGCAGCGACTAAACAGTTTTAGGCGTTGGCCCACAGCAACAACTATTAAACTAGAAAACTAGCTAAGGGGCAAGAGGGAAGCGGGAAGGAGGAAGTACTTTTAATCTGCGAAATTTGCGTTTTCGCCATAAACAGGAAGTTTCGGACGCCAACGATAATGATAAACACGCAGCCAACAAAAAATGTCGTGAGAGGGAAGAGAGGGAGACTAGTTTTATTTTTATTTTTTTTGGTGAGTTGACGCAGTTAAATTGTGAAATTTATGAAGTCTACTTACTTGATCGCATATCATGTCCCACTTCTTCTCGTCATCGTAATTACGCAAGAGCTTGGCTTTATCCGGCGGCAGATCCATTGAAGCCTGCAATTAAAAAGAGAAGAGAAGAGAGCGAGAGAGAAAAAAACCGGGTAAATAAATGTCACTTGGTAATGGGTATAACATTTAAAAGTCATTAGGCTATATGCTCATAAATCTAAAACAACGTAAATCCAAAATGTATACACACAATGTGATTGCAGTGGGAAAACTTGAGCATCTGTCAAAAATATTGTAGCTTAGAATTGCTTTGACAATCTCTTTAAGATTTCACAGCTTGATAATGAGATATTAACAAAGAGATTTAAGTGTAGAGTCAACTGCAACCTTAATGTTCTTTTGCACTGATTGATAGCATTTGATAAAGCCATTAATGTCATTGTGAACTATTCGACATTGTTCTTAAGCTAAATGAATCATAAAACGTATTTATTATTATCTTTAATGTTTATTTGCTTTTCTTCTCTTATCACAAGCATTTAATCTATTGCAAAAACTGAGTTTAGGAAGTTTTTCTTAGAATTCATTGCAGGTTGCTATAAATACCTCAGACATTCAATATATGTCAAGAATAAAACAATAAATACAGTCAATAAAGTAAAGACTTTTTAATGCGAATTTCAAGCGAAATGGAAACGCAGAACACATTAGTTAATAATGTGCACTTAAAAACCTGTTGAATTTTTCTACACTTATGATTAAAAAATACTTGAACTGAATGGGGTCTGTAACCTCAGTAAATATATAGGCAAACCCTAAATATTTCATGGCAATGGGACATAAAATAAAACGACACCTGAATATGCTGCACCTGTGCTACAAAAGCAACAAAATAAACAATAACAAACACATTCCGTTTATTTTGTATTTTTTTGCTAAAGCATCTGCTGCGGGCGATTTAACGATTTCGATTCACTCAATCAAGAAGATCAATCAGCAGACCAACGAGGGACAACTCCCCCAGCGAAGTGTAAAAGTATTTTACATACAACACATTCTATGGAGGAATGAAATCAGCAAATATATGCGTTACGTGACTTCAAATTGGGTGCAGCTGCAGGCGACTTCTAATTAGAGTGCCAACACATCCACAACACACAACTCAACACGAGATACAACAAACACACACACACACACACTACGCAGGAAAGGGTGTGGATGACCAGTCACAATAGAGGAGCCAGAGGGGGGAAGACGTTAATTTTGAAGAGGACGTTGATAAGAATGCCAAATAAATAAATAACATTTTAGACAAATTAAAACCACAAGCCAACAAAATCAAATAAAACGCGAGCTTCGAATTCTTTTCCAAAATATTTCTACACGACTGAAAGATACCTTCTTTTCTTTAATACTCAACCTAATGTTAATCAAAAGCTTTTGAAACTTGAGTGGAGGACATAACAAATAAAGATTAAATCGAGTCGCTTGTCAAAACGCATGTTGAACATTAATTCTTGACATTTTCGCATTTGTTTTCTCAAAGTTCAAACATTAATTTATCGTGTATACATAACGGTTCCATGTTGTCTGTCTGAACGTTTCCGTTTCCCTTTTCAAAGAATTCCTTTGCTAATATTTCAGCCAACACTTGGATTTGCAATATGTTTGCATTTTTTAGCAATGATTGAGCTTATTTATATCTTGTGTTCCAGCTAGTAAAAAATAAAACTGTTTACAGATACATTTCGCGTAGGAAAAATCATTAGATGAATCACGGCATGCGGTCTCGTATATAATGAGTTTATAAAGTGAGTATATCAACAGCTGAAGTGCTTAAAAATATCCCGTTGATTTCAGTAAAGAAAAACGTATGAATAAATTAAAAAGATAGTGAAATTGGTCATCAAATCTTTTTAACAAATTTTAACAAAATTATTCATTTTAATTTATTCGGAATTAAATTACAAACATATTTTATAGCGTCGCTTTCAATAAATACTCTTTTATTATGAAATGTCGTTTACAATAAAGAAAAACGCATGGCTAAATTAAAAGATAGTTCAATGTAAAACCCATTTTACGAAATTGAATAGAATTATTATTTTAAATTTATTCGGAATTAAAGAACAAAATATGTATATGTATTTTATATTTAAGAAATAGTTATAAATATTATTATTATCAATATTATCGTTAATAATCAAGGATTGAACGATTGAATAATGTAGAAGATAGTTCAATTGGTTATTAAAAGTAATTGTTCAAATTGGAATAAAATGATTAATGTAAATATTTGAAATTACTACATAAATTTCGAAATTTGTAAGTCACATTTAAAATTAAAATTTCTGTATAATTATTATGTCGTTATTTTTAAAATTTGTGGTTAAATTGCGGTTTAATAGCTGAGGCGTTTGAGTAACAAATTGGATGAGTCTATTCACGTGGATAAGCACAAACAATTGTCGCCGGCATCTAAATTGATTGTAGCAACAACATTGAAGACGACTTGGCTTAGTCATCTAAAACGCTGCAAAGGGGTTCCATAGGCTCTATAGGCATTATGCACACACACAGTCACACACTCACATACTCACACACACATTCGCAAAGACAGTCATTGAACAAAATTTTTAAAATGCGTATCCGGTGCGACGGTCAGGCGCACATGGATTATTATTATGTGTTGTTGACTAATTTATATAGACACAATTTTTGTATTTTGCCTGCTCTGGCATAAATACATATATAAAACACACACACACACAAACAGACAGAGAACGAGAGAGAATAAATGAGAGAGCGAGTCTTTTGTCATTATTATTCCATATATACAATCGTATTTTTTTTTTATTATTGTTTGCTGTTTAAAAAGCGCGTCGAGGCAAATCACTCAGCGTCAAGGGGCTCGAGTATAACAGACCGGCAAAAGGGGGTCTGTGGGGTGAGGTGAGGAAGGGAGTAGAAGAAGGGGAGGAGGGACAGAGTAGACTAGTAGTGTATGCGAAAGGTAACTGGGCGTCATGACATTGGACGACGATCGCCGATCGCCGCTGCAAGGGCAGCCCACAGCACTTCCATTTACTCACTTCATAAAAGGCAATAATGAATCAATAATAAAAAAAAAACATAACAAAGAAAAAAAGAAAAAAAAAGCGTTGCAATAATTTTCCATTTTCATTTGCATTATTTTATTGCTGCGAAATATATTTATTGTAAAATATTACATTAAACACGTTTCGCAAAACGACAACAAAACAAGCAAAAACAACATCAACGGCAGACAAAAAAAACTTTGTAAGAAAATTGCATGACAATGAAGTAATTGTTTGGCTTAATTAACACACAGTTAAAAGACTCGGAAGACTCGTGTAAATTCATAATAATTGACTGTGAAAAAAAATTGTGCGATGCGAAAAAAGCATTTAATTAGCATTTTGCCAACTGAAAGTAAATCAAAATGAGCAGCTTGATAAGTAAATAAATCGCAAGTGCAACATGCAATTTCAACACTTGATGCGTGCTGTGGGGAGATCGAGAAAAAACTGAGATGCGAAGCTCATAAGTTAAAGTTAAGCAAATAATAGTTAATATACATAATCGATAAGTCACTTATTGTTCTGAGCAATTTCTAATTTTTTAGCCAAAACTTTTTGTTTAATTTTTAATAATATTTTTACAAACAGTAAGCTTATTTTTGATGTTAAGTATATGAATGACAATAATTTAAAGATAAATATTAGTCAACATTAGTAATAGATCAGCTATTCATTCATACTTAGCAGCTAAATGTTGATATTTATTTATTTGAAATAATATTTACTAAATGTATGATACTAATAATCGATAAATTATTTCAAATATAAAATGCTCTTGGAAGTTGCTACTTTCTTGATGGAAGTATATGATTTATTTTAAAAAATACTAATTTACTAATAATACTTTAATAATTTTCAGCTTTCTTATTTCTCATACCTAGAATTACTTTTAAAAATTGAAATTTTCTAATAGTCCGCTCAAAATTTCATTAAATTACAACTCATTTTTTTCTAATTTATCATACCTAGTTTATAAAGAGATTCTTTAGAATAAAATCACCGCAATTTTACGAGCTATTACGCGAATTTCTAAACTGCAGTTGCAGAACAAAATGTTTCGATAATTGATGGGTGCTACATGACCCGTTTATGGGTCGGTCGTACTTCAGTTCACATTGAGTCTATCTCATCATGCGCAAAAGAACAGATGCATTCGAGTTTCTGTTCTTTTCTTTGCTTCTCCACATTCTCCACATTTTGCAAACCGCAAGAAGCGAATGGCCCCAAAGGGCCCGCCAAGGAAGTTGAAGCACAACGATAAACAAATGTACGCTCTATATGTAAAATAGATAAATACAAACACACACTCCGGTTGTGTGTTGTAATCGTTGTTTTAGTTTTGCGTTTTTTTTTTATTTTGCGCAGTTTTATTAGATAAAGCTCAAGCCGAGCGAAGTAAATGGACAAATGCTGACAAAGTCATCAAAGTGCTGAATGACTGACTACAAACAATGGGTATTAATTCAACAAAAAAAAACAAAACAACAACTGTTGTGGTTTTGCTGCATCTTCTTCTTTCTGCCAGCTTTTTTGGGTTGTTGTCAGACCTGCGGTTTCTGTCAGCCACTGAAAATGCCATTAAGAGCGACGACACACAGAGCCCCATTACGATAAACACATTCTAGACAAAGATGACTGAAACCCTCCCAATGATCATGATGATTAAACGAGTGAAAGTCATTTGTTGTTGCACTCCAGTTGTCGTTGTTGTGTGAAAGCTTGTAAATTAATGAGGATTTTATGTGGTTAGTCTAACGACACCCACAACAGACACCACATATGCATAAACCACAAGCAGAGAGTCAGACAGTCAGAGAGACAGAGAGACTGACAGACAGTCATGGCCATTAACTTAAGCCTATTTAAGTTTATGTACATTCAAAGGCAATCAAAATATTAAACCACTATTAATTATAATTAAGTCAACCACAGATTGTTTTCCCCATTGTGAAAGCTATAAAAATATTGCAGTTTCATCGGGTCCTATATTGTTTAGCATTTCCAAGTATTTAATATACCTTATGAAATAGAATTTAACCACAAATGTATACACAGCACAACATTTAATTTTATAAAGATTGCAAATCATTTCAAACTTAAACTATGAGCCTTATCAACTGAACCATTTATTGTATTTCCTTTTGTGGTTCTAACAAACTTAACAAAATCAATTCCGAATAAAGTTGAATAAGATTAAGATACTCAAGTTAAACAAACTATGATACATCCGGTAAAATAATTTCTAAGGAAAATACTTAAGAACTGTTAAGATTTATAGTACAGCAAATGTTTTATAAAGTGGACAATATATATGAACCAATACTCTACAGATTAAACGCGCAAAGTAAAGAATGATTCATTCATAAAATAAACTAAAATTTGTAATGGGTTTTGATGACTTCATTTAATTTCTATGAAAGGCAAACAATTTTCATTATGAACGCGTTCTGCATGCCAAAAGGGGAAATATAATATTGTAAATCGAAGAGACTGCGTTGACAGAAAGAGGCAAAGATTTTGTTTGCTCAGCTTGATGCTCAGTCAATTTGCAGTCTGCATCTGCAAGCGAAATGTTAAGTTCAATCAACCCACGCAGAGCATTGTGACGATGTTGCTGATGCTGATGCTCTTGTTGTTGTTGCTGCCTTTGCAGCTAACCGGAAACATCTGCACCAACTGCCTCCGATTAGGCATAAAACGCAAATTATTAGCGGCAAAAGAGAAAAAATTACTTACGACTATTTATAGCCATGAATGAGGCACAACAATTGCTCTCAATTGAAGGCACGGACACAACAGGGGCAAGGGCAGAGAATCAGACGTCAAGTCAACTAAACAGCTCCTAAATAAAAAGTAAACATAAATTAGCCTAAGCCTTTTGGCCTGGCCCGCTGGCCCGGCTTGATGTGGCCAGCTCAGACGCGACGAGGCCAAAACGCTACCGAAATGACAATACACATTTTGAGTAGTACAACAAAAGAGCAGAAAAACAACAAGAGTAAACAAAAAAAAGTAGTCAAACAGTTTTCAGTGCCAAAAAAAGAGGCAAACAAAATAAACAAGAATAATCAACAAGTGTTATCTATGGCAAATTGAAGTCTGAATACCCTTGAAGCCCGAAAACATCCATAAGCGATAAAAACAAGAGATCTATAACAATATTTTAACAGCTACCGAGATAAAGAGAGGAAAAAGATATCTGCTTTAGAATATCATACCTTGGGATCAGAAGAATAGAAAATAATAGAATATAGTTTCCCAGAAACAAATATAATATCATACTTTTATAATTTCAATTTCAGGTTGAAGGCCTGAGCTGATATACATTTGAAAAAGAAAGAAAAATACAATATATTGCAATTTTATTTATATTCCCCACTCTATAATTATACAAAAATAAATAAATTGCAATCAAGTTGAAATCTGTCGATTTTCTTCCGACTATATTCTCTTTTTCACTCTTTCAATGAAACTCATAAAAATAAATTCAACACTTATATCTTGAAATATGTATTATTATCAATATTCGTAACTCTTTCAACACAAATCTGAATAAATGTGTCTTATCTGCAAATCGAGCGAGACATTCGATGCCACACATATGGTAATTCACCTATATACAAATTGAAATGATGTTGCATGCAACTTGACAAAATAATAATGCTCCATTCGGACGATAGGGAACGGGTCTAAAACAAGCGTAAAGTGTAAAGAAAGAACTCGTTGAGTTGCGTTTCATATTACAGCACAATATTTAAGACGGGGAAACGGCGAACGATGTTGATAAGTGAGAACTTGAGTTGAGCGCATATAAATATAAAGATTTCGTGTATTCTTTATATTTGTATAAGTGTGTATAAGTGTATTTATAACCAAATCGGGTGAGAAATACCGATAAGCTAGGCCCCAACAGCAACGGCAGCTGAATGGAATGAGTCAGCATTGTGGGAAAGAGAACGACGACAATCGATCAATTTGCTTTTATTTGCCTTTTGCATGCGGCAGCTTCGGATTGAGATTTGGATTTGAAATGGTTTTGGGATTGGAAATGGGATTGGGATTGTGTCACTCTTATTTGTTGTATTTTTATGTGTCTCATTTTATTGTCTCTTTTTTGGCAATAATCAAGCGCGCGCCCATTGTTTAATTAAGTTCGACTTTGTTGCCTGGGGTGCTCTGGAGCAGCACTTCACCATGGATGACAAACAGAACAGAACGCCGCCAGAGCGTGGTGCAGCGAAAGCGAGATAGCAACATCGACGCAGAACACACACAAATGAGACAATACCCAGTGGAACTTTGGGGCATGCCAAGTCATATGAAAATCACAATACTTTCAACACTAAGAACTGCACAGACAAATCAATTGTTTACGCTTAACTACGACTTTGATTTCATGCAAATAAACATTGTTTGATAAATTGTTTCTATTTATTTAACTAACCTCTAATCGATTGATTGATTTTACTTAATTTAATTTACTTAAATTGGTTTATTTGTGTCAATATATCAAAAAACGTTTTCTAATTATGCACTTAATTATATATTGTCAAGAATCTAATAAATAAATAATAAACTCTCTTTAATTTACTTTAACATGCCAAGCATTACGATAATCACAAAACTATCCACACTTAAAACTTCACAGAAAATGTAATTATTTTTGTTTAGACATGAATTTGATTCAATTCAAATGAATTTTTGATAAATTTGTAATATTTTTTAAATTGTTTTTTATATACAAGACAAATTTACTAACAATTTATTGCATTTCTAATTTTTCTTTTTTGTAAAATGTGATGCAGCTCGAAATTAAATTAGAATTTAATTCCTAATTATCAATTAGAAAACCAAAAGTTTTCCAGTTCACTTCCTGAACTCTAAATAAACAATTTTTGGCAAGCTAAATGAAAAACTCTTTGTTATTGCCAAAAAGCATTTGCATATCAACAAAAAATTGTGTATAATATAAACACTTAACAGGTTCTATTATTTCATTCATCTAAATGCAAATTTGGCCAAGTTTTCGGTCAAAATCTCCTAACAAAAATAAACATTTGTGCGTCAAAGAAATACTCTTCAATTTGCAGACTCTCATTTGTACTACAATGAAACTTGTGTCGTAATTTAAGAATCATAAATATAGAAAGAGTTGTACACTTTTTAATTTAATCACTTAACGGGTTCATTAATTCAAAATGTACAATAATTCTCATTTTTACCAAGACAAATACGTAAGTAGTAATTTCAGAACTTGTAATATGCTTAGGGTTGAAATACAAAATATCTAAAAATAGCCAACTGTAGATCTAATAAAGAGTCAGCTGATGCTGAACTCTCATGAAGATATCACTGCAAAATGCAGCGTAAAAGATGTCAAGGAGTTCAGCTGGGGTTATCGACTCACACAAACACACACACACACACACTCTCGCACGACACACACACAAACAATTACACGCACACTTTCGAGAGATGAGATGAGCTCATCAATCAGCCGCGCATGCAAGAGTTAGAGAGAGATGGGCACTGACAATGCATTGAGGGTGGATCGCAGAGATAGGGGCCAACTACAGATATACTTTATATATATGGTTGTATATACTAATTATCCTTCTTTGGGTAGTTGAACTTACCAAGACTTTGGCGAAACGTCGATCCAGCTCATCGGTGGTGGGCATCGGTTGTTGGCTGCGACTGCGGACACTTGGTTGCCGCACATGATGATACTGCGAACTGGAGCCGATGTCGTAGCGAAGATCCTGCTTCTGCAGTGTGCCACCAATTGAGGAGCCATGGTGACCATTTCTCAGCTGTGGATGCTGCTGCTGCTGCTCATCACGATCGCGATCGCGATCCAGATCGTTGATCATGGTGCGTGATTTGACGGCTCCCATGATGGTGGCAAAGCGGCTGCTGGTTGTTGTTGTTGCCGATGCAGTTGCTCCGTGATTTGAAGAGCTCGTTGATGTTATTGCGGTGCACCAGCCGCCGCCTGCAGCAGCAGCACCACCGCCACCGCTTCTAGCTCTGCCTCCGCCTCCGCCACCGCCACCGTCGTCGCGGTCGTCGCCGGCTTCGATGCTCGCCGCCGCAGTTAGCGCTGTGCTAAGGGACGTTGATACCGCGCCCCATACAGTGCGGCAAAGGGCACGAGTGCGTTCGGGGCAACTTGACAGTTGCTCTTTGATTTCGTTGAAGATATCCAAAGCGATGTTGTTGCTGTTGTTCTGGCTGCTTTGCCTTGCCTTGTGCTTCGCTTTTAATTTCGATTTTATTGTCTGTATAAATTTGCCGAAAATATGTTTATTTCTTCTTTATGTATATATATTTGAAATATATATATATTTTTTTGTAATTTGTTAGTGTGTTTGGCCAAGAGTTGTAAATATTTTTTTTTATTGAACTTTGGCGAAAAAGTTGCTGTGTTGTTGTTTTATTTCCCTTTTTGGTTTTGCCAATGCAAGCACTTCTTAACTGCAATATTATTTACATAAATGTAGTTGTGTGCGAGACACACACGCATACATTTACACGCCCTAAAAGAATTTTGTTCGAAGCACAAATGACGCAAAGTGAGTAATATGCTTGTTGTTGTTGCTGCGGCTGCGGCTGCTGCTACTTCTTATGTGCAACTGAACAAACACATATACACTCGCACACACAGACGAGACACACGCATTCACAGTCACACTAACACAATCACAAACACAATCGCACACACACACTCACAATCACATTCACTGGAGCACACAGACAAAGCGCAGATTTCAATAGAACGCGAACGCTCCTGAAAGCGTCAATTTTGTACGGTGTGGCTTTTAAGTCGAGCTTTATAATGCTCAATCGTATTGGCTTTGCCAAATGCGTTTTAATATTTATTTAATTCTTTTTTATATTCAACTCTGCATCTTAATTACTCTTAAGATTCGAACGCGAAATTCCACTGCAATTGTTTAAAAATGCACTTTGCATTCGACGGCGCGACTAAACAGCGACTTGACAACCTCTTCGTTTGTCGAGTTTTCGAACGAGACTGATTGGTGGTGTGACCGAGCTGTCTGTAGCAATAAAATACCGTTAAAATAAAATATATGTATGTATTGTATTGCACGTTTTGTCACGAGAAATATATGTTGTGTGTTTTTACAAACTTGTTTTCGTAATTTGTTTAATCGAGATGGCAATTTGTTTCTGAAGGAATACTAAAAGCTACAATATGCTTTTCTAAAACCTCATTAATAGGCGGTATTCTTTTGCTGATCGATAAGTTTCCTGTATGCAGTAATTAGAACCGTGCAACAGCTGATCGAATACTCTGCAGCCCTGATATTCTCCATTGAGAAAAATGATATGCTCTCATTTACTAAATTTGCTATATTTGCTGGATTAAGATAATAATTTAAATATTATAAATTTATTTTAATTGTTCTTATAAATATAATTTTCAAATGCACCTTTAGAATATATTTTTTAAGTTGTCTGTAATTAACGAAAACGGTATATTTTGGTTTTCCATTTGCAGCCACACTGCAAAGAATCTGTTGTACTTTTTTGTTTACACTCTACAATTCTTGATAATCGTAATAATAACAATGAGTGCACCACGAAAAAACACAAACTACTTTTCGCCCTACTCTCAGCATGTGGGTCAATATCCTTCGCAGACATCGGACTACAGGACACAGCACACTGGCGGCCTGCAACAACCGCACGAAAGAGAACAAAACAGGCCACAAGGAACTCCGCATTTCTATCAAAGCAGAACGCCGCAGCAACAACAACAACAATGTGGTTTCTACGAGGATCGACAGAGCTCCCCGCATTTTTATCGTAATAAAACACCTTACCAGCAACAAGGTAGAAATTTCGGGCAACGCGGTGGAAGACGCGGATTTCATCAGCAAAATCATCAACAGAGGCAATTTAATAATGGAAGGAGCACGAGTACGGACACCTTTTCGCAGTATTTTCACAGCTCGATGCTGGAGGATCCGTGGCATGATTTGATGGAGCGACACAATGCGATACACGGCAGTGTCATCAATGAGGCGCCAAAGACAAAAGAAACAGTAGATACGTAGTTTCAACATTTTATACATTTATGCAACTGTCTCTTTTTCTCTTATAAAACTCAATGGGTAAACCTTACAATACTAAAGTGCGATTCGTGTGTGTTTCTTGGGGATCTGTCAGTGGTGCTTCTGCCGCTTCTCCAGATACTTTTCCCAGTCGGCGGCAATAAGATTATAGATGCTCATGGCGGCCCGTGCATCCTCCACTGAGTTGTGCTCACCAGTCTGAATTTCCTTGCCCAGAACGGCCATCGTAAGACGCTTCAGACTAGGTGTGTGGCCATTGGAGACCACTTTGCAGAGCGGTTTATAGACGGATGTGTCGCGGATGTGCGCCTTAGGATGCTTAATTCCCAGAGCGGCGAGATCGTTACGCAGCGCATGACCCACGAGCACTTTGCCCTGCAGCAGCTTCACCACCTCGGCCTGCACATCTTTGAAGTCCTCGCCATTCTCGATGTCTTCTGGTCGAATGCCTGAAATGCTGGTGCGATAATCCACGACGGGTTGGCGTGGCTTCACATGCTTGTCCAGCAACACTTCACCCACCTTGTTTACAATGGAGACGCGGGCCAGCATCGCATCCTGGCCGTTGTGACCAACGCCAACCATCTCACAGTCCATGGCGAGGTAACGATTGCGTTGTGCTTTGCGCTTGAGACGATTTCGGGCCGATTTGGTTAATGTGGCATCCGTTTCGTGGGTACCAGCTGTTGACGTCGAGGCTGAACTTGATGCTGCTTGATTGTGATTTTCGTTGCCCATCGCCGCTTGCCAATTGGAGCCGGCAGCGCGTCTGTTTACATTTGCTTGCTGCACCTGCAAGCGTTCCATTGACGTTTGCAGCTTGCGCTGTCCGGGGGATGAATTCGTGTTTGTGTTCATTGCTTTGCGTTTGGGACTATTGTCTTCACTGCGTTTCATGACGACGTAGAGTTCATTGGTTCTTCTTGTGTCAGCGACAACTTTAAAACTCGCCACATCAATTAAAATTCGAATTGTGTACTTCCAGCTAAAACACAAACATGTGTTTTGACTATACGACGAATTGTATACTTCCAAACAGTGTGACCAGAAGTTTGATAGCAAAATGAACTAGTTAAACCGATAAATAAATTTAGGTAAACAATGCTAGTTTTATGGGAGCTCTCGGAGGAGAAGAAACTTGAAAGTCAGTCGAATATAACATTAACGTAACTTAAATGATTATTTATTGTGTACATCAACAAGTAAACACTAAAATATTACTTCGATTATTATTATTGTTATCGATGCAAATGTTAAGATGCTTTAACGGTTTACTAGTGATGTGACATGCTAACAGTTAACAGCTGATTCAAATGCTGAAGTTGTCCGCCTGCTAAACAACAGTTTAACGAACTCTGTCAACATTGCAGAGGGCTGTTAAAGTGATGTTACCAAAAAAACCAATATAACAAATGAAAAACACTTGAAGAATATGAAAAGAACATTAGCAATATAAGTGAATAAACAAACAACAAATAAGTTAATTGTTGCCAACATTAATAATGTCGCTTGTATATGCAAGTGATTGCAATTGTTATAAATAGACAACACAAGCACATAGACAATGAAAAGACATTATGCATAAAAGACAAGAAAAAACTGCAATTGCAAAATGCGAAATGCAATTGAGTTAAACCAAACCACAACAAGTAAATACAATACAACACATAAATTAAGTGAATAGTGTAAATCATCGAAGATGGCACAAGGATCCATACAACGTTTTCACAATCGTTGTGGTCGCTCGATTACTCTGTGGGATGGAAATCGCTCGGCGCAGCGTTTGATGCGAAACTTTAGCCATGCTTTGGTCTTCAGCGCTGAGCCTTTGGTGGACGATGTGCTTTTCGAGGTGGTGATTGAAAAGAAGGTGAGTACATTGCAGTTACAAGAACTCATTGACAGATTCAATAATTAATTCCCTTTGCAGAGTCACTCGTGGGGTGGCAGTATTGAGATTGGCGTCACCTCGGAGTCGCCGGATGATCTGGAGCTGGTTGCCTGTGCGACAGCGATGCGGAATGGCACCTGGGTCATGTCCGGCATTGACGTGCGCAAGGATGGCCGTCGTCTACTCGAGTTCTATGGCACCGATCTGGAGACACTCAACGAGAATGATCGAGTAGGTGTCATGCGCACTTCAAACCATGATCTCGTCTTCTATGTGAATGGCGAGTCACAGGGCGTGGCCGCTAAGAACATGCCCAAGCCCCTCTGGGCTCTCGTCGATCTCTATGGACGCTGTGTACAGGTTTCGCTGTGTCCCACTTCGGATGCCAGTTCGATGCTAAACAGCAGTAGCGAGGTAAGTTGACTATAATATCTTTCCCTTTTGCTTTGCTTAATCATCTGTATTTTCAGCTCTTGGACTCACCGCTGCAGCAACCACTGCAGCAGGTGGTGCAGAATCTCGACGTGCCTATGAGCGTTGATGTCAGCGTTGCCGATAGTAGCAATCTGGATGCACTGGCTCGGCTGAATCTCAACTCTGGCAGTGTGCTCTCTAGTTCAGCCAATGCAGGTGCTGCTGGCGAATACTATGATATCAATGATCGCTTACGTTTCCACACTCGCTGTGGCAGCTTGGTGAAATTGGTGCCCAACTTTCGTTCGGCGGAGAGGCGTCGTCCTTTGGATGAGTTCAACAATGGCGTGGTGATGACGCATCGTCCACTGCGCGACAATGAACTGTTCGAGATACGCATCGATAAGCTGGTGGACAAATGGTCCGGTTCCATTGAGGTGGGCGTCACCACGCACAATCCCACAGTGCTGCACTTTCCGGCTACCATGACGAATATGCGCAGCGGAACCATCATGATGTCCGGCTGTGGCATACTTACCAATGGCAAAGGCACTCGACGACAATATGGCGAGTTCAATTTGGATGAGTTGCGCGAAGGAGATCGCGTTGGCATGATGCGCAAATCGAATAGCAATCTGCACTATTACATCAATGGACAGGATCAGGGCGTGGCGGCAACACGTGTGGCGGCCACGTTGTGGGGCGTTATCGATCTCTATGGCATGACCATCAAGGTGACCATTGTGGATCGCGATGAGCGGGAACAGCAGAATCTGGTGACACGTCGCAACAACATTGTTGCCGGCATGGCTTTGGTTTGCAGTCATGCGCAGACGGGCACGCCTACGCTGAGCCTGTTGAGCCCGGAAAGCGAGTTGAATGTGGCTGGTGCAGCGGGCGGACTCAGCGAAACCATTTCCAGCACACGGGCCATTGCGCGCAACGACGACAGACTCACGTTTCATCACATCTGCGGCAGCCACGCGACGGTTACGCAGAGTGGACGCACTGCGTTGCGACCCAAGTAAGTAAACCTACATTGAAAACAGCCTTTAAGGCAGTTTAAGATATGAAGATTAATTTAAACTATTCTAGGTTATTTACAATAAGTTGCTCTAACTCTATACCTATCCATCAGTCTGTCCGTTCATATAAAGACTTCTTCGATGAGTCTATAATATTTGGGAATTTTACTCCTTCTGATGCTATTCAGTTTTATGTTGCCCACACCTTTTTCCATACCGTAACCATACGTTTTTTTTGTATTAGGATTAGCTTGCAAGTTATTCCTTTAATAGGGTTCAATTTATTTATTTATCAATCTATTTAAACTTGAAATTAACTTTTCCTCACTTTTATTGCAGCGCCGCAGACGACTTTAATAATGGCGTGGTGCTAACGCGACGTCCGCTGCGGCCCAATGAGCTGTTCCAAGTGCGACTAGAGCGCGTGGTCACTAAATGGGCAGGCTCTGTGGAAATGGGCGTCACTACGCACACAGCCGACGACCTAGACTTTCCCTTTACCATGACAAATGTGCGGTAAGTAGAGTAATTTACTTATGTATGTACTAGAATAATATAATTCCAATCTCCCTTTAGTTCTGGCACCTGGATGATGACGGGCAACGGCGTTATGCAGAATGGTGTCACGGTGATCGAGCAATATGGCCAGAATCTGGATCGCCTGCAGGTGGGCGATCGCGTGGGCGTTGTGCGCAAGGATGACGGCACTCTACACTTTTGGGTGAATGGCGTGGATCAGGGACCAGCTGCCACCAATGTGCCGGAGCGTGTCTATGGCGTCATTGATCTCTACGGCCAGGCGGCGCAGGCCAGCATCATAGACACATCAGAGTGCGGAAGTCCGGACACTGGCAACTCAACCATTTCAAATACAACGCTGTACAGCGAGGTGCCGCTGCGTTTCCATAACATACATGGTGCCAATGCGGGGATTTCCAACAGCGGGTTGACTGCATCGCGTCCCAATTCTCTAGCGGAGTTCAATGATGCAATTGTGTTTAGTAATAGACCGTTGCGAAATCGGGAACTGTTTGAGGTGGAGTTGGAGACAATGGTACGTCATTGGTCGGGCAACATTGAAATTGGCGTGACGGGCACGCGACCAGAGGACATTCAACTGGCGCCCAATGCCACTGATCTCGAGGCGAACGATACGATCATACTGTGTGGCCCCATGATCTTTCACAATCGCAAAACGATACGCACCAATGTTCTCATCGATCTGGACACTTTGGGAACGGGCACGCGTGTCGGCGTCATGCGAAACGGAGACTACATACACTTCTTTGTGGATGGCATGGATCAGGGTCCAGCTGGCGAGTGCCATGCGCCCAACATTTGGGCCATAATTGATCTCTACGGGCAGTGCGCCCAGGTTAGTCTGACGCAAACGCAGCTTGACATACGTGCTCCATATGCCACCAGCGAGAACTCACAGAGCTGCCAGGCCACATCGGTTATACAGCATCCGGCGTTGGAGACAAAACATCGCTGGACTTGTGTCTCGGGTAGCGTTAGTTTGACCAAGGATTGGACAGAAGCGTCGCGATTTACAGGCTCAACGGCAGCGTTGTCGCATTGTCTGGTTTTCTCGGAGCATCCGCTGAGCGTTGGATCGCCTTTCGAGCTCAAGCTGACCTCCATCAATCCCATGTTTGCTGGTGAGTGTAACGAATTAAATTAACTCTTATTACCGGGATTTAACACACGGTCTACAAAAAAAAATGCATAAGAGTATCCCTTTTTAATAGCCATTAATGGTTGATACTGTTAGGAAAGTCGACCGTCCGTTTAATTAGTTAAATCAGAAAAAATAAGATAAATTTCTACTAAACTGGGGTATATTAGTTCATTTTTTAAATCAATTTCTTAAAAGTTTCAAAACGATTTTTGTTCTAATTTAGAAGGGTACATTAAGTAATTAGAACTAGGAACCAGTTGGTTATATATTTATTGAAGTTGAAGTAGTTTTACAACCAGCTGAATTGGCCATTCTTATGATAATGGTATTCTTCACAAATTCTTAACATTTTCTTAACTGCTTGCTCTAAAATCTCTCACAGGCTGTCTCAGCATTGGCATCACCGATCTCAACCTGGCCGACGAGAGCGTGCGCAAGAAGTTGCCCACCAGCCTGAAGCGCATTCCGGCCAACGTTTGGTATGTGAGCGGCAACGAGGTGCGCTACAATTCCAGCTGCCTCCAGCGATCCCTCGCCTCCCTTGAGTGGCTGCGTGTCGATGATCGCATTACGCTGGAGCGTGTGGAGAACTCATTGAATATCTTGCTGAACTCGGAGAATGTGAACATACAGTTCCATAACATACCCAACGATGTGTATGTTGTGGCCGAGCTACTTGGCTCCACAATGGCTGTGCAGGTGATCTCCACTCAAGGTCCCGCATCGCCGTTGCGTCCATGTAGTCTGCGACTGCAGGATTCGATGGACTTTGGCATGGATCCGCTGAACAAACAGGATAGCTCAATGCTGGAATCTATTGATTCCGAAGCGCAGAATTATGAGTTTGTCGATGTGTCCAATAAGCATGTCCGTCTTGGTGATGATCGACGCAGTGCCTGTCGCAGTAAGTCCTTCAATCAGGCGATTGTTTGCCTGAATAAGCCACTTTGCAAGGGTGAGAGCATCAGCATCAAGGTGGATGCCATCAACAACAAATGGAAGGGCACCCTCAGCTTGGGCGTGCTTTCGACCTGTCCGCAAGCCATGTCCATTCCCATTTCGCTGTTGAACTGCAAGCGCAGCTGTTGGCTGGCGACCCATGACTACATCAACATCAATGGCCAGGTGATGGCCTCCAAATATGGCGAAGTACTTGATCAGATCCAGCTAGGCACTGTGATTACCATGACGCTCACACACGCCGGAATGTTGGGTGAGTTTATCCATAATAAACATCGTATTTTAAATACTATTATTTCTAAAGAAAATATTTATTCTATTGTAAAGAGTTCGCTAATGATATTCTAATTTTAATTGTATTACAGTTATCATGGTGGGCTCCACAAATCTAGAAGATTTGGCTAGCGGTTTACCGGGACACGTCTACCCCATCTTTGATATCTACGGCAAATGCGAGAAGATCTCTTTGCTCACAGGCAGCGATGCCGCGCGCAATGGCAATGCCAATGGCACACCCATACTGGAGGCACCAGAGGCTCTTGAGTTGGACAATATGCCGCAGCAATGCGAGAAGGCGCATCTGGAGATGCATGAGAAGGAGAAGGACACGGAGCAGCTAAGCGACAGTGCCAGGGAACTGCCAACAGGCGCTTCCACTTCTGCAGCCGGCAATCTCATGTAAGTTTTCACTCTTATTTCCATTCGAGCTGTTCCTTAACCCTTTGTCAATACACAGGACACGTTCTGTTATGGAGAGCGTCTCTGAGAATCTGTTGCTTAATATTTCCATTAAGAATCGCACGCTGGAGCAGCAGCGGAACGAGCTGGGCGGTTCCTCATCCACTTGGTAAGTGATAAATCCCATTTAACAACATCAACAGCTAGTTATTGATTCTTTCCTTACAGCTGCCTTCGAGAGTCGCTGCAGTTGCAGCACAACACCAATTTGAATATACAACGCAGCCAGAGCACGCAGAGGTTTCAAAACTCGCTGAATACATCGACAGGCGGAGGAGCCAGCGGTTCCAATGCAGCTGGAGGTCAAGCACATGGATCTAGCGGCGTTTACGACACAAACAAGGAGTACGATGAGCAGGCACTGTGCTCCAATGTGGTGTCCACGTCTATGGTTGCCTCTCATGAGTCGGAGCATAGCGAGAACAATGTAGATGCTGTCGTCGAAGTCAGCAGCGAGCGAGAACGTGAACGGGATCGTGAGCGTGAATTGTCTAGCGAGTCTGGCGACAATGTGCTGGAAGATGATGAGATCGATTACATGAATCATTTGCTGCTATTGCAGCAACTACAGCAGAACGAATACACGCGCATGCAGCATCATTTGATGCCCGATCAAATGTCGCTACTTAATCTGGATCTCTCGTCGCTCAACTCTGTGGAATCCGATACAAATTCGAGCAGCAATCCCAGGGAATCGTTGCGTTCGGCGGCTGCTGCAGCTGGCGTGTTGGAGCAGAATGATTGCGAGTATCTGAAGCAGGTGAAACGCTTCTGTGCTTCCCTCGTGCTGCCGCAGGCCTCTTTCGATGTGCGACTCGAACCAATTTGCTTCTGCGCCAAGTGCAACGGCAACAGCACTGGCAATGGCGACAAGCTGGAGGGCTGGGTGTACTTCAAGCTCAACCAGCAGACGGTGAATGCGCTGAGCGCATCGACATCATCCGCTGCTGGATCAGCATCGACTCAAGTTCATCTGGATCTGAATGGCGATTGGCTGCCGTTCTATTACATGACACGAGTTGATAAAATACGCGCAATACTCGATCGTGGGCAGCCGTTGCCACTGGAAATGGATGAAGACACCGTCGCTGCCACGCACAAAGACGAGCCCGGCACACGCCTCGAGCTCTACTATTCACCCAATGCCACGGTAATTGAACCGGTGCTGCCCCAGCATCATTATGTGTCCGAGCAGGGAGTGCATCGTATTTCCACCTCGTTCGAGGTCTATGTGCGTCGTCAGTCCATCTCGGGCGTCACCACGGGCAAAACAGCGACCGAGGCCAAGCGTCGTAGTCTGCACACAACGGAACACGAAGCTGCCAATGATGCGGGCTCGGTTGGAGTCGCCTCTGGCGGTGGTTGCAACAACAGCAGCGCTGGCGCCATTAACGAATCCTCGCTGCATCTGCTCAACGATCTGTGCTGGTTTACCAAAGAGGCAGGCGCCTGCATCATAAATGCGTTAATTATAAAACTAGATCGCATCGAAGAGCCATCGAGCGAATCTTAAGACCCAAAAGTACACGACACATTAAAACTAGTCACCAGCTTGCAGCCGAATTTCTTATATTTATCTCGCAATTATGATAACTCAAACACTCTACGCTACGCTTACCACGCATTCGTATTCGTATTCACATAGGCATTCCCTTTGTCCCTTCCTAGCCCATTTATAAGCCATGACATGTTTTGTACTGTAAGCGCAAATAAATCTCCAAATATAATCACAAAGTTAAACACATAGTGTGAAGAAACGAGTTTGATTTAGTATGCAATAATTTTAAGGAACCTGCATTCTATTATATTCGAAACTCGGACCACTTAATTAACCATTTTTAGAAAAATGAATATCTCAGTTTTTAATGTTCAAAATCTTTTATTATAATTTCTAGTGAAATTCGTTCCAAAACTTATAGGATTATTTTTCAACATTTTCTTCATTAACTGGTTTTTTAACGTTCACCGATCCCGAGTAGATGTTTCCAATATCTTTGATCTTGTTCCTTATAGCATCGATTTTCAGATGAAGGCTCGACACAAGGTCATCAGTTGACTCCACCGGAGCTGCCTCTGAAGTTCCCTTTCTCGCAAGTTTAGCCTCCAGTTCAGTTACCTTGGCTTCGAGTTCCTTTATCTGAGTGTCCTTGCTTTCAATTGTAATTGTGTTTGCTTGAAGATGCCTCGCAACTGATCCACAATAAGCACTGCATTCTCTGCTCTTATCAGCAGATATCTCGAACTGTTATACCATGTAATTAATATATTTAAATAATAATTATCTTATAACTTACTGTGCTGACCGTTGTGGGTGATGCTGTAGCCCAGAACACCTGCAAGCCCAGTAAAAGAATTACCAACATCTTCATCTTGATAGACTTTCTGTTTCCAAAATCTCGAATATCAAATATTGCGCTACGTTTCGCAGAGAAAACTCAACTGAAAAAGCAACGAAATGCTGCCGGCTTTTATACGTCGCTCTGTGTATACAATTTTCTGTATATATAGAAAAGTGTATATATATGGAAAATCATCAAATATTTGCTAGTGTAAGCGCAAATAAATTTCCAAATATATTCAGAAAAGTGTGAGGCGACGAGTTCCTGTTATACCTCTTTCAAATATCTAAGTCGGTATTCCGATCGTAATAGACCCTTGGATTTATATTTTAATTCTTTCTGTGTTAAGTTATGTAATTATATTTTAAAGGACATATATTCATATGTTGTATCTTTTTTATGTGCATTTTTAATGCATTTTAAATTGTAAAATCATACCTTACAATTTTGATTTAGAATTGTCACATAAATTCTGATTTATTTCTATAGAAAATTCGTTAGTTATTAATTAATTTTCTAATCTTGATTCTTTGATTTAGGGTTTTGTATTGCTTTCTAGTGATCTAATATTGATTTGCTTTACCAGCACTAACCTAATACCAGATTGATAATATATTTTATATGATAATTTTGCTAGTCTGTTACAACATGATTATAAACATCTTCATCAATTAAATATTGTGCTCAATTGAAAACCCAGAAAATGCTGCTGCCATTCATACAACGCTATTAGTATACAAATCTCTATATACGTATAGAATCGAATAATATATGTATATATCATTTAATATTATGGCCAATTCGTGGAAAACTCTTGTTATTGTTTAAACACTCTGTGCGCCAATAACCTCCCGTAGAGGCATATTAAACAGAAAAATAAGTGAAAAGACTTGCTGTTGCTTTTTGGAATCATCATTGTTTTATTTGATTATTTTAATTCCATTCTTTTTAGTGTCGCTTTGTTATTCAACTATATGCAAAAAATGGTCGATTAGAAATGGTTGGTTTTGTTTTGTTTGTTGTATTATTCAGAAATTGTTGCATTTGCGCAGCTTGTTGTCTGCCTATGTTTTTCTTTTACCGTGTCTCTGCCACTGCCAATCGCTGTCAATCGTGCCTGCTTAATCAAATCATTTTGTATTATACGCTTACACATGTAGTTTCATCGGTTGTTGTTTACAATTTGCCAGTTTGCTTTGATTCTGATGCGTCGAAAAAGCAAAAGTGCATATACAATTTGTTGTTGTTCTTTCATATTCATTGTATACGTTAAGTTAATTTTGTTGTTTGTTTCTTTTTGTTGTTTATAGTTTATCTATCGGTTCTTCTTGTTTATCGTTAGCCAATACCATACATATATATATTCATATTTAAATATATCGCGGCACGCGCACAACTCACTCCACATCCATAGATGGATCATTGGTGGCCGCCTGCGCATTGCCATCCACATCCATTTTGTCACCGGCTGCACTTGGCTCGCCACCATTTTGCTCCGCATTGGGCGCATCCTTGGGCGGTGTCGTTGTTGTCTTGGCAGCTGGCTTCGGTTTCGCGCGTGTAATCACCGAATTAACACAGGCATTCAGGGTCTGCACCTCCTGGCGCACCGCTGATGTCTGCACAGGACTGTCGCTAGTGCGTGGTGCTTGCGTGAACTTGACTAAATTGGTATCCAGCCATTTTTGCGCCTTGTCCGCAGTTTCGGCAATGTTAATGAATTCGGTTTCCGTCAGATGGTCGTACTTGGCCACACCCTTGCGGAATTCTGCCACAGCTTGGCGTGCAAATGCAATGCTGTTCTTCAGCTCATCGAAAGCAGCGGGAGACTGCTCAAAGTCCTGGGAACGGTGCTTGATGGGATCCGTTTGTTGTTGCAGTGTCGACAGTCGACTGGTGTAAATCTCACGCTCACAATCCTCGCCATCTTCATACAGCCAGTTCTCGAGATCATTCAGCTGCGCCACAATCGCTTCACGTTCGGCCTCAACCACATAACGCTCTAGAGGACCACCCTGTAGATCAAAAGAGAATGTTAGCCATGGTCTTTAGGTTCATTCAATCCGCTATTATTTACCTGCAACTTGTTACGCGTATCGTAAACAAACTCCTCCAATGCGTTCTTGGCATCAATACGCTCGGTTTCCTTCTGATCATTGCCAATCATCTTAGCTTCCTGCTGCGAATAGTTGGCCAATTCATTGGGATAGAAACCATGGGTAACTATTTCCATAGGCAGCTCAACGGCCTTAATGGTCTTCTTCTTAGCCTTATCATTGCCCTGCGAATAACAAAAAGAGAGAGGGAAGACATGAAAATACAATCAGAACTAAAGCTGCTTGTCAAAAATACAAAATATATCCAATTTGTGTGTAGCCAATAGAAAGAGGAAATATAGCTCGAAGCGGAACAACAAACAACAAAGCGAAGAGGAAAAACACAGCTCAAGCAACAGCCTACAATATATGAGCAAGAGATTCGTGATCGTGTCGTTAAGTTTGTGAATACATATTTCTATTAGAGAGCATTCAGTGGATTACAGGCGCATTGTAAAAACGTTTATTACTTGTACTTGTTTTCTTTTCTTTTTTTGTTTTGTTTGAGGAAATAATATAAAATTAAAGAAAATGTTTTTAAGCGATTTTTAGGCAAATTGTGTAAGTAATTTTACAGTTTCTGTTTAGTATTGTTTGTACTTTATATATATAAATATTTTATTTTTTGTTCTTGTAGGAGCACACAGGGTAGGCGGCTTATGAGCGGTCTTCATCATTCGTTTTATTATCGGTTGTAGGGTGGGAAAAAGAAGCGCAATTTATTTGTGCTTGATTTAATTTTCACAATTTTAAACGACATTTCCAATTTCGAGACATTTGTCAGTATTTAAATTTAAATTATAAATTGCATTAATGACTTTAATAATTGTTTGTATTTTTTTTTGTTTTGTATTTGCAAACGTACCGAACCAAACCAGCCCTTGACCCGCTGTGCCCACCCTTGTCCGCCAGGTGATGAGGCTGTTGATGTATTATTATCATCCTCATTCTCACAATATGCCTAAGAGAGAGCAAACGCGAGCGCACAATATCCAATATTTGGGATAGTAGTTGTAATAGTTGTATATAGATATTTATATATATGTATGATTGTGCCACACATAAGTATGTATATCAAATATTTACGATATTCAAATATTCAGAATTATATAGTATAATAACAAGAGCAACAACAACAGCAACTACAACAAACACTAGATCGAGAATGAAACCAAAAGCAAAACGCCAAAAGAAATATCTATGAAAAGCCCGAGCAAACGCAATTTCCAAAAGTAAATAGAACGTAAAAAATTTAATTGCGATAAAATACTTTGCAAGTAGCTATAAATGAGCATGATATATATAAAATCATTTATGAGTAACCCCTAATGCAATGAAATATCAATATTTGTCCTATTAATCCGCTTGGGAACCGTTATCTTCGTTCTATATTTACAGTTGCTTCATTATCTATTTGTTAAGAAGGGGGGCAATTTTTATGGCAAATTAAAATAGAAAGGCCCTTTAGATATCAAACAATATAAGCTGGATTAGACTGCCCTATAAAAAATTATATATTACGTCTCTCGATATAAAACTACAAATAATATTAACATAAATTTACTGTTATTTATTTAATGAATTTAGCTATGGTTTCATTCATGTCTAGGAAAATAAATAATAGTCGAACAGCACTAAGAGAGTGTATGAGAAATAAAATAGGGCAAATGAAAGCTGATATTGAGTTGATGAATCGGAATTGAAGCGGTTAGAAGAAGAGAAACACTTGGAAGGGTTAGAAAACTGCAAGAAGCCAGCAGAGCAGCACCATAACAACAGCAGTACGTGATGATCATGATGGTTCTAACAATGATGGTGATGACGATCGATAAAAAATAGAAAAGCAAACAGCTTGCTGGCTGAACTTACCTCCTGCTGAGCATCCGCTTGCTCGCCAGAGTTGGCAGCCGGCTGCTCACCGGTGGCCTTCTCCTCGCCAGCAGCCTGCTCTCCAGTGGCGGCAGCAGCCTCTTCCAGTTCCTTGCGGTCGACCAGTGTGGCCGATGAAATCAGCACAATGCCATTTTGATTGATGCGCACTTTCAGTTTAACTTCCTGGCTCTCACCACGTTCCGTTGGTTTGATATCCTTGATCTTCCAAACACCAATGGTTTGATCCGGATACGGCACAGGCTGGCCATAAACAATGGATGCACTGAATGGACTCTTGCGCGCAATTGTAACCAAACGGCTGAACGGTGATGCATGGAATTGGGGAAAGATTTCAACTTCGGCATTCGACGCTGAACCTTCGGCATCCCAAAGTACTTTGACCGCATAGTTCTGTATATCAGTCACACCGAATTCACGGACACGCACCGCTGGCGACATGATGGCGCATTGCAGGGCAGCGCCACGGGACACAGCCTCATCCTGATTGAGTGTGGTGCTCGCGGGCTTGTTGAACACCTAAAATGGAGAAAGAACACATAAATCTTGTCATATTTGGGAAATCAAGTTACTGACTAACCTTCTCAATGAGCTGCTTGATCGATGGTATGCGAGTGCTGCCTCCCACAATTTCCACCGAGTCAATGTCATCGACGGACCACTTCGATTCGGCCAACAGCTTCCTGAATGTTTGCTCCACACGTTCCAAGACGGGAGCGACAAGCTCCTCCATTTGTGAACGTTGCATCGATGAGCTGACATCGATGTCATCCAAAAAGCATTCAATGTTTAATGGCAGTTTAGTGCTGTTTGCCGACATCTGCTTCTTGAGCTTCTCGATTTCGGTCAAGAGACGCAGATTGGCGCGTGCATTGGTCTTAGCATTGATCTTGTAACGTTCGAGGAACTCCTTGCTAAAGTATTCGGCCAACGCCAGATCAAAGTCTCGCCCACCAATCTGATCCCAGCTGCTGGCGATCATCTTCAGTTTGCCCTTGGTGAAGACACAAGCGCTGACCTGCAGCGCCGAATGGCCAAAATCAACAAAGATCACATTGCGTGGCTTATCCTCGAACAAATCGTTCTTATAGAAGCCATAGGCCAACGCTGTCGCCGTCGTCTCGTTCATCAAGCGAAGGACATTGAGGCCAGCGATTTGGGCGGCATCGAGGAGGGCACGACGCTCGGCATTGGTAAAGAATACGGGACAGGCAATGACACAGTCATTGACCTGCGTTTGCATGGCCGATGCCGAAGTCTCCTTCAGTTTGGTGAACAGCATGGCAGTCAGTTGTTCGGGGGAGAAGTGCTGATCCTCGTTCAGATAGTTGACTTTGATGCCAATGCTGCCATCGTTACGCTCCTCAACGCGTGCTGGAATGCTCTTGAGTTCGTGTTGTACATGTGGATCATTGAATTTGCGGCCAAGCAGACGCTTAAAGCCGCCAACTGTGTTTTTCATGTTTGTCACCTGCTGGTTCTTGGCCGCCACGCCAATGATGCGCTTCTTGCCATCGAAGGCCACAAAGGAGCTGCAAACGAGGTGATATTAAAATTAATGATTTTAAAATAATATATGCCTAACAACCCTCCCAGGCATTATAAAACAAAACGGGTCAAATATGGTCAAAACTTGAGCAACAACAAACTGAGTCAGTCTCTCTCACAGATACCACCTTGACTTATGTATGTATTGAGCACATTGTGGGCATGTGCATGTGAGCGCGCGTCTGTGTGTATGCGATCGTATGTTTTGCCGGCTTCGATTTTATTTTTGACAACTTTTGGTGCGAACTTGCTTTTGCTCTCTCTCGCAACAGCTGCTGCCTTTGCGCTCTCGCTCGCTCACTTCTCTTACTGATGCTGTTACTCTCGTGCTCAGAGTGACCGCATGACGCATGCGATGATACGCGTGTGAATATGTGTGCACACTGGCCAAAATTAAAGGAAAAAAACAGCAAAAAAAAAAAAATATTTGCAAAAGTGGAAATTTCGCCCACGCAGTCTACAACATTTTTATAAATTAAGAATCTTAGTCAAAAATAATTGGAATAGAATATGGAACGCAGTGCAACATCCCAAAGTTGATTTTGAAATGCTTTTTATGGAGCGACAGCCAGAGCCAAATTTAGGCCTAAGCAATCAGCGCATGAATGCATTTTACCCACCATATGTACACCAGTGCACATAGATGTACATATATGCACTCTACAACAAATTTGTGGACATTTTGCTTCATTTACAATTGTATATAAAGCGCGTTACCAGTGACAACAATAGTACTGGAAATTTCTAGGCGCGTATACTCATGCAAACAAAACCCATACGCATACGCATACACACACACATACACCCCTATACTCACATACACGTACAAACAGTTGGGCATGACTTACATTTGTACATAACCTCAAAGAAAGGGAGCAAACGATTATGCACAATGAATTTAGTGGCTTCTGCTAAACAGTACATAATACATCATACAACAATAACTAATCATCATACTCCATGAATGGTGATGTACTTACGGCGTTGCTCGCAGACTGTAGTCATTGGCCAAGGTTTCGATGCCGCCAGACCTTGCTGCCGCTACATAGCAGCCCTCGTTACCGAAATCGATGCCAATCACAGACATTTTTCCCTCTAGTTTTTGATTGATTTAGTTGAACTATTTATTTGGTTAGACTTTGTTGCCTAGTTTTTTTAGGGGCGGCTTCTTTTGTTTCAGCAACTGTAATAGAAAATTGAAAAAATATTAGTTTGTTTAATTAAAGCTAGAGCACACATCAAACACGGCATCGAACGATATTTAAATTGACATATGATTGTAAGTGCTCTTCGATTTGAGTTTTTTTCTTCACATTAATTATGAATTTGCTGCTTGGCTCGTGAAAGAAAAACTCTTGCAATCTATTGTACTCGATAAATTTCATTGTTTGCTTGTTTATTGCATTGATGGTTGTAATTATATTTACGCACATTTTTTGCAATTTATTTATATATGTAAAAAGCTTTATGCTTATTTATATTAACAATACATAAACGCTTCAATTTATCTACCGCGACCGACACGTTTTTTCAGCGTAATGAAAATTCAAGCGGCGACGTCGACGTCGGCTGAGAATGGTAGCGAAACTTCTCGAACGGTGTGATTGTAAATTAAATTTTAAAATATACCAAAATTATACTTTTCAGTATACTTAGACCAAGAAAAATGCAATGGCCACACTTAGCGATAAATTGTATAGCGCTAGTCGATTGTGCGGAAATTTGAATTTCGCGTTTCTGAAAATCATTATATTTTAATTAGTTAGTTTAGTAAATACACAAATTAATTATTAACAGGAATTTTTATTACACATATATGTATGCATTGTCTTTTTGTGTAGCTTAAAACCAAGTGCGCAAAACAAATTGTAAGTAGGAATGTTGACATCGTTACAATACGTAGGATAAAAAACTAAATACTTATAAACTTAGACTATGTAGCATAATTAATGCTTGTCAGGAATAATTTTGAACACATTAAATAATTAGTGTGTAAATTGTTAGAGATTCAATAGATCAGATTTGCGAATATAAACGACAAAGTTGAAACCGAAACAATCAGTAACTTGCTCTACTGCTTACTTTCAAAGATTTTTTCGTAACTGGGTTATTCCCCGATTTTCAATAAATTTTGTCACTGCGATAAGGACTCATCTCTAGATATGTACTAAGGCATGGAGCCTATCTCTAACTCTTGTCGTTGTTCCGTTCCGTATGAATTAAGTACGTGAGCAGTTTGCCAGCGTCCGTGATTCATGTAGTACTGAAGGTAACGCGTTTCTAAGGTCACTAAGGTGCTAAACAGCTGAGTATAAATGTCATCTCAACAGTATTTCAACAGGGAATGTTTATAGATAGTGGATTTTGGGTTGTATCGTGTCCTGGGATCAATTGCGGGTTGTTTGCTATTCAAGTCTTGTCGTGTTTGTCTTTCAAACGTTCTATATAAAATACTAAGCAGTCTTTGCCGTATATCAAAATAATGCTCGTTGTCATGGCTATTGCATTAGCACTACATCCACTTTACAGTTGAGCAACCAATCCCGACGCGGATATATTATCGCCAGCACCCGCCGTCTTCTTGGCTACGCGACACACCAGCACAGGCGCTACACAAATCTCCACCTCGATGCGCTGCCTGCTCGGTCCAAATTGGATATACTCTTGCCAGCAGGGTACAGGATTGGCAGCGCTCATGCGCATACGTGGTGCCTGCTCCTGGGCCGAGGTGGCAAAACTATCGTCCAGCACCAGCAACACCGACTCAGGATTTACCTAAAATAGGAGTACAGATTAGCAATCTCATAGATATACGCTGTGTTCACACTCACAAACTGTGATTTACAGACATAACGATGGGCAGTCAGAGCCGCTTTGGCAGCCGCAGCACGTGTATTCTTCCACTTGGAGTTGGCAATGGTCAATATAGCCTGATACGCCAAGGTGTGCACATGGATGCGTGAAATTAGGCGACGTTGTGAATCCGCCTGACGCTGACTGTGATAATCCTCCGCCAGACTGATGAACACCTCACGCATCTGGTCCAACGTATGAGCAAGTCTTGGATTCCAATCGGTGGCTTGTGTGGTGCTGCCATGCTGCTGCACTTCACGCAGATTCGACAGCTCCTGCTCGTTCATTCCCAGCGAATCGACATAGGGAAGCACCAACTGACGCAGCTTCTGTAGCAGCTCCAACTCCACATAGCTTGCAAACTCGAAATGCTGAAGCGTATCCCTGGGCTGGTTAATAAGCTGCTGTTTCACTTGATTGAGGCGAGCCTCACGCACGCCCGGACTGAACTTGAACATGTCCATCATTTGCAAACCGCTCACAACGAGCAGCTGTGGATGGTATTGCTTAAGGGCATCGGTTAGTTGCTCCACTGAACGCAGATGCGGATTATTCTTATCGTTATGCAGTATATAACGATTGGCACGTGGCGCCTCGTATGGTCCCCAACGATCGCCAGCCTTGTACTCTAATATCAGATGTATATCATCCTCATCAATCTCATCGCCAGCCAAGCTAATCTCTTTAGGCAGCAAGGGACGTAATCTGCAAGAAATAATGGAAGATTACTTTACATTGCATGGTAGACAACAAAAGCAACTCACTTCTTGGACATGTGTGCACCCAGCAGTACATCGGCTCCCTCCATGACAAAACGCACAGCCATTAAAGGAGCATTGCCTCCCATGTACCAATGAATGCGCTCCTTGTCCAACTGTTTGGCGTAGCTGATCAGCTGCTTGAACAGTGAGCTGTTGCCCACAACGCGTCTGAAAAAGATAAACATGCATATAATCAACAATGATAAGTATTAGGAGTGGATGCACTTACTCGGCTGCTGCTCCATTCTTGAAGTAATAAACAAACGATTGCAGCAATTCGTGTTCGTTGCTCACCTCGTTGGCCGCAAAATCGGGGCTTACGCTAGGCATGCGCTGCCTGTAATAGGTGTCCAGAAATTCTGTGGCATTAATCTGCAAATCGGTGCAGGCGCCATAGCCAACGGCTACTTTGGGCGCCGGCTCCAAACCACTTCTCTTCACTTCGCTCTCGATGGCCAGCAGTCCAGTGAGCAGCACGGTGGTCTTGTTAAGCGCCTGCAGCGATAGAAATGCCTGCCAGATGATCGATATGAAGGCGGTGAACACCGAGCAGCCGGTTATCCAGCCCATATACTTCAAAGCTCTCATATTGTCTCCTCCTTTTTGTATTCCTGTCTCTTTCTGCCGCAGCTTTCTTGTTTTTGCCGGCGTCGTCTGTTGAAGATGCTGCTGCTGATGCTGTGATCTTTGGTGATGTGGCTGCTGTGCGGCAACCAATGCCCTTGTTGCTCACTTATCACTTGTCTTTCATATATCTTTTACTTAGCTATTTTTGTTGTACCGACTGACAAACACACCCAATGTATGTGTGTTTGTTTATGAAATGTGATAACGACACTCTAGAGATGGAGAAACATCGATGGCAAAATCGATGCATCGATGTTTTTTACAATTTTTTCAAACGTTCATTTTTGATGGCAAACATTGATGTTTTTCACAGCCGATGATAATATTATAAACTCATGTATTATTTATGGAATTTATTTCAGGTTTTTCAGGAGTTTCTTAAAAAAAGAGCTTAAAGCTGTTTTACTTGCCGGTGTGTGACCGTAAACAATATTTCCAAAATATTCGTTTTATTTCCGACAGGATATACCAAAGTAGGGTGAACACTGATATTTGCTATATGGTTACACTTTTATATAGATTTCGATAAATGCGATTAAAATGGCGCTTAATTTAAAAATGAAAGCTATTTTATTTCCGTGAGCTTAACAGGATCTATGCGCTATCTAGATGACTGTCTTCGGCACTGTCACTTTCTACAAAAATGTGACATTGAAAAACGAAGGAGAAACCTAAGAAACATCAATAAAATTCTTCCTTTGTGTTTTTCAAATAAAATAAGGGAATCCATACAAGTGGACAATAAAGAACTTTCCCTCTTTTGATAGTCGTCATCTTTCCAATACAATCTATAATAACAAACATTCATAGAAATCATAAATTTTTTAAATTAGAAAATTTTCCACTATGTACATAGTTAGATGCAAATTCGTGGCGGTAAAATTTTCACTGCTGCCAAACCACCGGCAACGACATTTGGCGCACTCTTTTGAAATAAACAATCCCTTCACGCTATAATTGTGGTGACAACTCATAAATTTATAAACGTGCTGGTAAGCTATTAATTGTTAATGGCTGCATAAACATTTAATTCTTTTGTGAATGAGCTGATACTACTTTTGATTAGGTCTTATTTAAATTGCAACATAAAGAATTACCGCTTGCTCATAATAAAATGACGGTTAAACACAGAAAATGACAGGCATGTGCTCAAAGATAACAATAATTATTATTGTTTTAATAATAATCATAACAATAAGAATGCTGGAAAACAGTAACAATGGCAATTGAAGCTTAGCCAAGCGAGTGAGTGAGTGATGATATATCATCTTGAAACTGGTATATTTTGCTGTTGGCCACTTAATGTTCATAGCTGATATAATTGATATATTGTCTTGACTAAATGATTTTTAATCGTTTTCAGTGTACTTAAATACGTCATCAGCATTTATTTTCGTACCGTTTTACAAGCTATGTAGTAGTATTGTTTTTAGATGTGGCGTCGTTAAAAGGCGGTTCCTTCTTCTTGTTGCTGTTGTTGTTAACTTAAAACAAGTTGTTGCTTCTTCATTTCGTTCGTTGTTTCTCTTTAATTGCTTCATGCCGTTATTATTATTGTATTATATTGTAGTATTATACACAAGGTTATCCAATGGATTGTGTGTGTAGAGGAAGTGGAAGTGTTTCTCTACTTGTGGGTGCCTTGCCAAATTATATAATCGATTAAGAGCAATTCCTGAATTTGATTATGGATATTAACTAGAATGTTAGTACATATCATTTATGGCATCATTTCTAAGGAATGTTTTGATTGTTTTAAGTGTTTGCCTCTCAACAATTAACACTCGACATGTTCCAAAGGTTCATCCCGCAAAGTATCTTTTTATTGCATTTCCCCCGATAAAATCAACAAACGCCAATTAGCGACAGTAAATTGTATGACTATTTCGACTAGAATAAAAATAAATATAAACTTAACTGATTCTACTTATCATAGCGTATCACGTACACACGCTTCGTGTGTCCAGTTAAAAGATTTAGCCAACTTAAAATGCTGAGGATGCCACTAAAGTCGGTGAGTTGCATGTCTCGTTTCCTTTTAGCTGATTTACAGCTTCTCCCTCACCTTCCCCTCTCATCGTTGCTAACAGACTTACGACGTAAACGCGCCCCCTTTGTGTTCATTTCTGGTCTGGTCTGAGCCGTAAAACTTGCTTGTGCCCACTACCCACAGATTCCACAAAGGGGCCAATCGCGATAAGCGTGAACTCCGACAAGTGGACAACATCGCAACGCCGCCTCGAGACTATTTTTAAACGGGTGAACGAAAGTGAATTTCTGAATTTACGCTAACTCTCAGACGAGCGACTACAACAGACTTCAACGAAGACAACGATAACAACGACAACGGCGACGACGAAGACGACAGCGATGACTTTGACCGGCTCGGCGCTTTGGCGGGTTTACGTGTGTGTGTGCATGAGAATCGGCGACAGCAAAATTTTGATATATTTATACCATGTAAATAAACAATTATGCAAGGGGTATGTTGACATAGGGGTAAATATCTGTGGCTTCATAATTCTTCAAAGATTAATATTCATTTAGTTTGTTTCTCATTTTTAATTGTATCTTAGCTATATTTTGATTTTTTAATCGATGACATAAGTGCGAAATGTTTAAGAGATCTGAAGCTTGCATTTATAGATTTAATGAATATTTAATAATATATATTTTTTAATTGAGGAACTATTTAGAACTTAAAGTTAAAGTATAAAATATTGCTTTGTTTTCTTGGTGGCATATTTATAATTTTTCGAACATATGATTATTTGATTTATAGTTTTTTTTTTTTCAAAACAAAAATTTAAAAATATTGTTTTATGTTTACATTATGTATTTTCATTATATTTAATTTAATTTATAAGTATTATATTTATTCAAATTGAATTTAAAAATAGAATTTACTGAAGTATTTTAAAAATTTTTGTTTCTATTAAAAGTAAGATTATAAAAAAGATATCTTAACTATTTTCTAATTCTTAAATTTATTAAAACTTAATTTATATTCATTTTATCTATTCAAATATTTTCCAACTCTTGTTTTTACTCAAACTTTATTTCATATTAAAATGTACCTTAATATTTTCATATTCATAAATTTCTAAAAACTTTAATTATATTTCAAATGTACTTTGATAGTTACAGAAGTATTTTCTATAAGTAATTGTTGTTTACAGGATATGTTCAAGTTGAGCAGCCGCAAGCATCAAAATTCGCACTTGATTCGTATTGTATTTTGTTCTTTATTTTTTGTTTTACGTGTTTCGTATACTTGTACGAACCTTTTTTTATTCTATGCGTAGTACGCTGCTGACTCTGGGGCTATTCCATATATAAAATCAACATAATCAGAAATTCTAGCGAGCAGTTGATTCTATGCGATTGACGGTGCCGGACGCGCAGCTGCCTTCTGCGGCAATAAATTATTAACTATATATACGTAGCATATATAAAATACGATACGATACTTTTAAGTAATTGTGCAATTCGTCGTCGGGAAAGTTGCAAGATTTACCGTTAAAAAAAAATATTTAAAAAAGTTGAAAGAGGTCACGTCGAAAGTCGTAAAATTCTTGCCAAGCAAAAGTGTTGCGAATAATTTAGATAATAGTAAACAAAGAAAAAAGGTAATTTGCATAATTAAATCAAAACTCAGGCGATTGCATCTTCGTTTTGTTGTTCAGTGTGGCGCGTTCGTTTCCTAAGTCTTTTGTTTGCATGCTGTGCATTATGCGAAAAGGAAACAGATGCTATCTATGTACAATGCGTGGCATATATAGAACTGGATTTGGCACGCTGTCTAGCCGATTGATTATATAATGCTATATTTACCGCAAATTCGTGTCGCTTTTACGGTCCACTCTTCAGCCACTTCCGCCTGCCAACCTATTATAAATGAATATAGATTTGTGTTTCCGAATTCGCATGCGATTCATTCAGTTAAATAACTTTTTAAGTAGAAGCGTGTCCAAATCATTGTCAATGCTCTCGCTTCCCTTTGACTTGAAATGTAATGAACTCTCCAGAGATGACTTCAAAAATAAAGTCTAGAAGCCAATGTCAATTATTCCAATTTGATAAATTGTTGTTGTTGAGATTGGTCAGAATGATTGAGCAAATTAACGGAACGTAGAACTTTGCATAGATTTGCATAAATTGTGATGAAATTTTTGAAATGCTAAATAGCTAAACAACAACAAATTGTCTCGGTCAACAGACTAAGACTAAATCAACTTATACGAATAATCAAAACAAAACGATGATCGAAAGGTGAATAAACCAAAAATAAATATAAAAACAAACAATAGCATCGGCTGTAACATCTTCTGAGAACTGGTTCGTGTATCGAGGACGTCACCAGCGAATTCCAACGAAAGCAAAAGTCTAGCATAACACTCTCGATGTGTTAATCTCGATCTGAACCGTTTTCTTGTTCTTCTGCGTATTTAGCTTGAAAGCGAGATGAGGAAGGCGTCATTGTTCCTGCTGCCCCTTGTTGTTGCCATCGCAGTTGTGACGTCACAGCGCACCTCTTTGGATGTGGCTCTGCGAAATGCTTATCGTCCGTTAAGGCTTCTTGGATTGGCCATCTCTGGACGCTCAGGGGATCAGGTTGAAAATGTGCAGCGCTTGAAAGATGCGGGCGTAAGTTGAGCAAAGTTTTTTGAGTTACTTTCTTAGTAAGAATCTTCTTCACTTTATCCCACTAGAAAACACAAAACTTGGGCGCACGCACTCGTTCCTTGGTGCAATTCTGCGATGCGGAACACGGACCTGGACGACGCAGCGATCAACGTCCAACAAGCGTGCATCGTTTGCGTCCCGGTGACATTGACATCATTGGCGCCATGGGTGATTCACTGACAGCTGGCAACGGCATCTTTGCCTCCAACTTGGCACATGTCACTGTGGAGAATCGTGGTGCATCTTGGTCCATTGGTGGACAGTACAATTGGCGCAAGTATTTGACGTTGCCCAACATACTCAAGGAGTTCAATCCCGATCTCTACGGCTACTCGCTCAAGGATGGCCTCTCCACGGAGCGATCCTCGCGTTTCAATGTCGCCGAACTCGCGGCCATGTCCAGGGATATGCCTTATATGGCCAAGGTGCTGGTGAAGCGTCTGCAACGGGATCCGCATGTGAATATGACACACGACTGGAAGCTGATCACTTTGTTCATTGGCAACAATGACTTTTGCACCGACATCTGTTTCTATCCCAAGCCCGAGGTTACAATCGCGAATCACGAGAAGAACATGCTCCAGACATATCGCTATCTGCGTGATCATGTTCCGCGCTTGATGATCAATGTGGCACCTGCTCCTAATTTGCGTTTTCTGGCGAATCTTTCGGGTTTGCCGCCTATTTGTTATAGCACTTTGCGCTTCGAGTGTCCTTGCTTGTTGGGCAAGTCGAAGGCGCATTTGGATTACTATGAGGACATCATGAAACGCTGGATTGCCAAGGATTATGAGATCATCAATCTGCCAGAGTTTAATACCGAGGTGAGATAAATCTAGAAATTTAACAAATTTGATCTCAGTATTTTTAATAGCTACAGTTATTCAAATTTCTTGATAATCAACTTTTGGTTTTAGTTAATATAATTATTGCTAAGAATTGAATTCTGCGGTATAATATAGTAATATTTAGCAAGCGCTACAGAATTAGATGCCAAAGCAACTTATGCCTTCTGGCGTTTGTATTTTCGGCTCTTCAATTCTTGAATGATTCACAAATTTAGGCAGCAAATTGCAAGTCATACTTTCTAAGCATTTTATGGCTTTTCGATATATTATTAGAAGTCGTCTATTTTCATCATAGTTCTTAAAACTGTACAGGTGCGAAAATAGCAACACTTTCAAAAAATCTTCCGCTAAAATAGATTACACATAAAAAAACGGTTTAACATAACATAGCAATTTAATTTTTTTTACAATAAGAATTAAGCAAATGAAAGAAGGGAATTCTCAGGCAAAAAATGTTTCGTGTGACACATGCTTAAAAAATAAGAAAAGGTTATTCTTATTGCTCTGGATTAGAAATATACTACGAGCTATGACTGATTCTATGAACTATTTCTGTTTTAAGAAAAAAGATATAAATTCGTTCATCTTATGTTTAACGTATGACCTTCCTTATTTTTGCAATTGTCTTTGAAACATAACAGAATTACAAAATTATTCTTAGCTTGAATTAAAATGCTGATCAAGAGCTATGTTTTAGTATATGTTTTTTCACTTTATTTAGTTTTGAACCCAATATTTTCAATACAGAATAACCCATATACAAAATGTTATATATTATATATATTTATTACAAGTATCATTACCTTTATGATTCCCCAAAAAGGCAGAAATGAAAATTAGTTATATTTTATATGTAGTGTTCTATCTATGATTAAGGCATCATTTATTTTTCTTCGTTGGATCCCTTTCAGACCTTCACCATCAATGCCCAGCCTTTCGCGCAGTTCAAGGACTTTCCCCGCACTCAGTCGGGCGAGACGGATACGCGTTTCTTCTCCGAGGATTGCTTCCACCTCAGTCAGCGTGGACACGCCGCAGCCGCGAATGCCATGTGGAACAATATGCTGGAGTTGCCCGGGGAGAAGAGTTCCTTCAATCCGCAGATCTTTGAGAAGTTTCTCTGTCCAAGCGAGCAGCATCCATATCTGATCACTCGGATCAATAGTCGCGCCGATTTCGTTGTTTAAGTTGCGCCAAAAATCGAATGCCTTATTATCTAACACTCTCTGTGATATCTTTGCTAAGTCCAAGTCTCTATCTCATTCGCATGTTTGTCATATTCATTCACGCTTTGATAAATATAAACACATAGATAAGTATCGAAAAACTTCACTTCACGACGTGACTAATGAGTAGCTCAAACAAAGTGTGCATAATTTATTAGACGCCTTCTGAACAGTTGGGGGCGTGGCTGTTTAATTTACATGTCAGAACGTCTCGAAAAAAAAGTGGAATGCGCGTGTCTTACAGCGAAGTCTCGTCGCCCCCTCCAAGTTACATTTGTCCCATATCAATTAGCCACTGGGGTTACTCACTGAACAAACATTCGATGTGCATTATTAATCTGAGAGTTGAGCAAATTGCAATTGAAGCCAAAGTCAAGTGAGCTACTAAAAGGGATAACTTACAGACAAAACAGCTCTTGAGGCTGTCAGCTAAAATGACTTTAATAAATCGATCCATTCGAATGGAAGTTTTTATGAGTTCTCGCCGCTTGAAATGTTAATTAACAACATTTTCCATCAGCTATATAAAATAATGCAAAATAAGGATTTAGTGCAAAATACAATTTTGTACATTTCTCTAAAAAAAACTTTAAATTTCCCTTTAAAACAAGTTAAACAAATATAAATTGATGTTCAATATCAATCAATTAAGCTTTGCTAAACTTACTTGCCAAATTTTTATCTAAGTTACGACTCTTTTTGTTTTTCATTCAATTACCGAATGGGAAAGTTAGAAAGTGACTTATTTTAGCCAGATTATTACTTAATGTTATTATGTTTGAAGTTTATTATGTAAGCATGGATATTTTTCGGTGCTTCCCCTAATTTAATCACCTCTCTTACCTTGCAAAGAAAGCCTTTAAAAAATAGCAATATTTTCTCTCACTTTATTTTTGCTGGCAATAAAAAATGCAAGTTCATTTAGGGCTCAAATTAGATCGACTTACTAAAGATTTACGAGTTTTTTTTTTAACAAAAACAGCTGTTGTCACAAATAATATAATTTTGTGCTAGCTTTTTATAAAATGTATTCCCCTTCAGGAAACTGAAATTTCTTTTGTGCAAATTTTCTCATTGCATGGAAAGATAATAAAAGCTTAATTGCGCTAATTGTATTAACACATTTTTAGCAAAACAACGTAAATATTTTTTTTGCAAGCCCATTTCCTGAATAACCCTCTCGATAGCTAGATAACAAGTGCTGTGTGTGTTCCTCTCCCCTTTGCTCATCCACCGACTTGGGTGGCAATAAAACATGTTACAAATGTTGGACGGCACATAATAAATGCTAATTTTAATATCGAAACGTTGCGAATTCGTTGTCGAAACGTGTTATTATGCCTAATGGGACGCATTACCCCGCAGCTCCCCTCGGAGACTCCACGACTCTTGAGGCGTTTCGATGATCAACGGTTTCGCGTGCAAGTGCCAAAAGGTAAATGAAACAAAATCATCAATTACGTTTCGTATCGTTGAGTTTCGTTTAGCATTTATAGCGTTGATTGCACTTAATAAAATGATAGTCTACCCGTCTCTACCCGCCCCTTCTATAAGGTCTGACATCGTCACATGTAACTCGGTCAGTGTTAAGGTTAATGCCAGCGTTGCGGCTTCGCGACAACTTCGCGACTTTCGCTTGACTTTGAACTTGACAGCAACTGAGACGATTTTAATCGCAAAACGTAACGCACTCAGTTCGCTAGATTGACACTTTGTATATACGAGTATAAATAAAGTATAAGTAAAGTACTTTGCATATACTTTGCATCTGGTTTTTCTATGCTGGAGAATCAAGCGGATCGTAGTGAGCGAGACTCTCGCATTCTTGACTTATAAGTCACATCAATGCCACGACTGTTGCAATTTATTATATTCGTTAAGAGATATTGGCATCGAACATAAAGCTTAATTAATAAAAATACTCGAAATTAATCGAAATTGATATTTTTAATTAGTGGAGTTTTTCACTCAATATTATGAATTTTAATTGATATATAAGTCTCATTAAAATTTATAAATTTATTCTTTATTTGATTTTGGAATTATTTCACAGAACTTGCTAACTGATCAATAAAAAAAGCTGTTTAACTTGCTCTCTAAAAGCATGTTATTCACGCATGATTTTGATTCAAATTCCTAATCTCTTCATATCACTTTTGTTTTATTACAGGGTATTTTGTAGCTGTTCGCTACACGTTTGTAAAACAAACAATTTTTAACTTGCTCTGCTTACAATGGAAATGATTAGTTGTTTAGCTGATGTGAAGCATTAAATGGATAATTAACTGGCAAATTGACTGACTGACAAATTGAATTGCTAAAAGGTGTTGAAGGTGTAATAATTACTGTAACTGATAGACACGTTTCAGTGTTAGCTAATTGGCAAACAAACTACGTGAACACATAAATTAATATTAATTATTAATTGCTCACAATACGCCAATGTGTTGAATATATTAAAAACTATAATAAATTAATATTTTATGAATGAAAAGCTTTCCTATATACTCATAAAAGACAACTTAACTTCTTTTCCTTATTATAAAATCGGCTTTCCGCTGACGACATAAATATTCATTTATTATTTAATAAACTCACAAGTATGTAATAATCGTAAATTGCAAGTGATTAAAAACATATTAACCTAGCAGCGCCATCTGTTGTTAGTTAGAGTAAGTATCTGCTGTGCAAGCAGTGTGTACACATCACTATACTAGCAGTGTGTGCATACTAAATTAATTTAAAAATTAATATGGCGCCACAAAAGCTAAGTGCTGCTGCTGTACTCTAGATGGCGCTACAAGACCAACAGTTGAAATTCAGCTTGAAATGTATTAAATGCGTTTTGTATTAAATAATTTGTACAGCTACTTAACTATTAAGAAAATAATAGTACTAGACCGTTTATAGTTTCATTGTTAATATTCAACTATTATTATTCTGCATCTCATATGCTCTTCTTAGTTTGCTCTTGGCCAAAAAGGTCTTGAGCAAGAACATTGAAATGTCAAATCAAATTTTCAACAAGAGTTTCGGGTTTTCTGCTGTGCTAAGCGCAAAGAAAAGAGAAAAACCACAACAGCAATGGTTGAGATTAAAACATGAAATGGAAATTCTGCTTACGCCGGCACAGTTAAATGTTATAAATTGTCGACGGCAATGACAAAAGCTGAGCATTTGCAGAAAATACGTCAAACTCAAGACTTCTTGGTACCATGGCTCACAGCAAACAATTTCAAGTAGTCGCAATTGCGATTTTGTTGGGTAAGTCCCAAGTAATCTGATCCCCTCTCTGGCTTTGACATTAAACTGATATTTAATAATTATTATTTTTATTATAGTTATGCAACATTGCTGGGCTATGCCATTTGCGCCGACTGACAATGACATTGATATTGATGGACACTATCAGGGCACGGGGGGAAGTGCGACAGGCAATGGGCGACCTGTAGATTATCACACAGTTGTGGGTCACTTCAAAGACTTCTTCATGTATCTGCCTGTCATGATGACCACGCTAAAGGAAACTATGTCCGGTTTTCCCAAATTTGCCGAGGGCGTTCGCATATTATCTGGTAAGGGGCGTGTCGATGGCGAGGACTGCAAGTGTAGTCAGAATAATCTGTCTATAGGAACTAGCAGTGAGGTATTGGACAACAGCAATCGCTTTGGTTAATAACAATTAGAGGATAATGTAAATAGGTCTTGTATATACTTTAAGTTAGTATTTATAAATAAATTGTATGGAAATTGAAAAACATTGCCAGTTTTTAACTTTTTGTTTATAGAAACCCTAAAAGTAGGCAGCACTTTTTGCAAACATAATTTATTGGCATTCTTTGTATGCATAAGCCTAAAAGTATGCAACATTTTTGTCAAATATGAGGAAAGCGTTCTCTGGTTGTTTATTATGTTATTACATTCAACGATTTTTAATCGTTTATTGTTTATTATTTAATATTTCAGTTAAATATATAAACAAAAGTAAAATACAATTTAGAAGTTACCTTGACTTATTCTGTACAGGGCTTAAGAAAATAATTATTTCTTCCACGTTTTAATATGAATGCCTAGAAGTATGCAATATTTTTATGCACAATATTAAAATAATCTAAAAAATTTATTGAATTTTCCACTTTCCTATATCATTTCTTTATGTAATGGTAATAAACTTCTAAAAAAGTTCTGCTGAAATTGCTCGACTTTTAAATTTGTTTGTCTTTTTTTTTTTGTATAAACATTTAATTTGGCTTCGTAATGAAAGCGTAATTGCGGCACATTAAGTCATAACTTTGGCCATTAGATAGATGGTGGCACATTGTAAACTTGACCCACAGGATACGTGGTGTCCTTGAACAAGCCAGTTACAAGCGACTTGAGTAATATTTGTGTTTTCTTAAGCTGTCGATAGACGCCTCGTTTCATTAGCCTGGCCATATTTCCAGAATGACTACAATCAAGTTATAGGAATAGAAACGAATGCTAATCAAAGCTTACGATCTCCCCGGGGCCTGTGACTAAACTCAACCCCTGGCTTTGGTTTGTGCAGCGAGAAGGGCTCCGCTGTCTGTTCAGTTCATGTTTACACTTGTCATTATTGTTAATTGTGTTTGTAGTGGGTCAAGCATACATATGCCATAGTGACACATTCACATGTGCCAGCCACAATGGACACTTTTTAAGTTTCAGTAACGCTCGGCGCCCAGTGGTTAACGGTTCGTTGTGAAATCGAGAAAATATAAAAAGGATATATAAATATAAAGGCTGTTCCTTGGACATTATGCGAAAGCGTAAAAAGTTCAGCCTTTAATCGAGCTACGAACGGAATTAGGTAAAAATGGAAAGTTGTCTGTAATGATAAGTGCAAAGTTTTTAATAATTTCAATAGGAAGCCATATAAGTATAACAGAAATATTTAGCACGTCTGATAACTAAAATACGTCTGGGAGTAATATAACTTTAATATTATATTACTGCTTTCAATAGTTATATATTGGCAAAAAAATAAAAATAACAATAACAACTCATATATATTTTTTTTAAATATTCAAATTATTTGACGAAGAAATTTTAAAGATATAAATTGTAGTCAAAAAAATGATGAAGTGTTCGAGTTATATCACCGATATATATGTAATACATATTATGTATGTTGTCTGTTTAAAGTTATTTTATATTAAATTAAATTTTACTGACAAGGTAAAGGTATATAAACTTCGCTATAAAGAACAAGAGTCACATTTAAATGACAATGTAAATAATATGAAATATTGAAAAATAATATGAAACAAGGAAAATTTGTTTTGTAAACAATCGATATCGTTGTTTAAATATTTGTTAAAAAACTGCAATACGTGGAAAAAATGTATTTTTAACTCTACTACTTGACAATAGCCATCGATTTCTATCTTAGTAAAAGTGAAGTGCAGTTTAACATTGATACTTATAAAGAACTAACTTGCACTGACATTTTCCATACTCTCATACTATTTACTTCCAATACAGACTTTGTCTAGTTTGCAATGGCCAGTGGCATTGAGTTGCTGGTGGCGGCAGCATTGTGCTTGGCCTGTCCACCTTTAAACGACACCATGCCAGAGGGTCTAATCGAGTTGAATCCTGACGGCAGCTTGGTCACAGAGGCGCCTTTGGAGGTGGAGGCAGAGGATGTGGGCCTGGCAGAGCGAGCGCCAGTGGAAACGCTTGAGGTGCTGCGCAACAAAAAGGAGAAACTGCGAAATATGAAGCAATGGATTAATGGCAAACATCTGAGGATTGCAACGCTGGAGGATTATCCCTTGAGCTACACTGAAGTGCTGGAGAATGGCACAAGAATTGGACAAGGAGTTTCCTTTCAGATTATTGAATTTCTGCAAAAGAAGTTCAACTTTACGTACGATGTTGTGGTGCCCCAAGATAACATCATTGGCTCCACAACGGACTTGGATCGCAGTTTAATTGAGATGGTCAACAATAGTGTAAGTAATCAGAGAGAGAGAGAGAGAGAGAGAGAGTTGAACTGAGAATCGTTACTTTAACTATTAACCCATAGAATGTAGATCTCGCTGCTGCTTTTATACCTTCGCTATCGGAGCAACGCACCTTTGTCTTCTACTCGACGACCACGTTGGATGAGGGCGAATGGATTATGGTGATGCAGCGACCCAGGGAATCGGCCAGTGGCTCTGGCTTGTTGGCGCCCTTTGAGTTTTGGGTCTGGATACTCATCTTTGTCTCGCTGCTGGCCGTGGGTCCCATCATCTATATGCTGATCATCATACGCAATCGCCTCACGGGGGATGCAGTGCAACAACCATATTCCCTGGGTCACTGTGCATGGTTCGTTTACGGCGCTCTCATGAAACAGGGCAGCACTCTCTCTCCGATTGCAGGTGAGCACTTGCATTGACATTTGGCTGCAAGGAGCAATTAACCCTAATGCAGCGATAGCCATCGGCAATTTGCATGTTATGGCGTTTGCTCGATTCGCTTGCCTTGTCACTGGACATGCAATCGTTCAGTTTGTTCTTTCAATTATGAAATACGTTTATACTATATGGCAATTGCATTCCAGATTCGACACGCCTGCTTTTCGCCACTTGGTGGATATTTATCACAATTCTCACATCGTTCTACACGGCCAATTTGACCGCTTTCCTCACCCTCTCCAAGTTCACGTTGCCCTACAACACCGTCAACGATATCCTCTCGAAGAACAAACACTTTGTCTCACTGCGAGGCGGAGGCGTTGAGTATGCCATACGTACAGTAAGTTAATTGTCGGATGTCTATAAAAATATATAAGTTATGTAAATCGAAAAATTCATTTGCCAAACGAGTTTTCCACAGATAAACACTACTATCATTAGATATTATTACATTACTACACCTATCATTAGGATGGATGAAAATATTTGTATGTTTCCTTAGAATTATTTTTAGTTTTTATCGTAAAAAAGTATTTAACTTAAAAATTATTTAGACAATTGTTGTTCATGGTTTTTTTTTTTTAAATACATTCTTCCCTAAAAAAGTTGTAATCAATGTTGTCCTCTAGTTTTTTTTGGCATGTTTAAATAAGATAGTTAAATTTTCCTGTACTCTTTATATTTCATTATAAATCCAAAACTATTTTTGAAATATAGAGTTCGAAAATTCATACTTTCTCTCATTAAGAAAAATTCTTTCATCTGCATGTGTTGTATATTACGTTTTTTCTCCTTTTTTTGTAAATAAAAATTGAATATTCATATATTCATTTCATAATTAATTTTTACTTACTTACTTTCTTGTTCTTTCCTAGACCAACGAATCTTTGAACATGCTGAACCGTATGATCTATAATAATTATGCTGTCTTTACGGATGCCTCCAACGACACATATAATCTTCAGAACTACGTAGAACGTAATGGATATGTGTTTGTGCGAGATCGTCCAGCAATAAATATCATGCTCTATAGGGATTATTTGTATCGAAAGTCAGTCAGCTTCAACGATGAGAAGATTCATTGTCCCTTTGCCATGGCCAAGGAACCGTTTCTGAAGAAGAAACGCACTTTTGCTTATCCCATAGGCTCCAACCTAAGCGAGCTCTTCGATCCCGAGTGAGTTTATAATCTCTACTTATCCAAATCTTTATTTCAATCATTATCTATATATAGATTGCTCAATCTTGTGGAGTCTGGCATTATTAAGCACTTGTCGGCCAGGGAATTGCCCAGTGCCGAGATCTGCCCACAAGATCTGGGCAGCACAGAGCGACAGCTGAGGAACGGCGATCTGATGATGACGTATTACATAATGCTAACAGGATTCGCCACTGCACTTGCGGTGTTCACCACGGAGCTGCTGTTCCGCTACATAAATGGCAGACGGGAGGCGAATCAGTGGGCGAGACATGGAGTTGGACGTACCACCAATGGCCAATCGATAATGCCATCGCGCTGGTTACGTGGCTTGCGACGCTTGAACAGCGGCGAGGGGCAGCTGCTGGGCACGTCCACACATGGTCAGAATGTGACTCCACCGCCGCCATATCAGAGCATCTTCAGTCATGGCGGTGGAGGCGGCGCCGAGCAGCGTTGGCGTCGTGCCTTCGATGCCAATGGACATGGGCTCATCCTTGGTGGCGAGCAGAATGCTCCGGGAGTGCGACGTCTGATCAATGGCAGAGATTATATCGTGTTTCGCAATTCGAATGGTCAGAGTCAGTTGATACCAGTGCGATCTCCATCGGCTGCGCTATTTCAATATACTTACACAGAGTAGAACTAGAATTAATTACTGCTTTTATCACTTTTATAACACACACGAACACATGCACACGACGTAGACAAAGATCCAGTGCGGTAGACGATGCTCTCGAAGAGTATAAACATATCTATAAAGTAAAGAATATATATAAATAGTGCAATAGTTGATTTAGTCAAGAAAACATTTCGTGAACTTTATTCAACTGTTGCACAAACAATTTGATGTTTTATACATATTAAATTAATCACAATAAACTTGTAGCTGTTGATCACTTTAATCGATTGTGCCACGTGCACTGAAAGTGTAGTTGCTAGATTGCATGTCCAGGCTGCTGTGCGACGAGGAGGCGGAGGAGCATGAGCTGATCGAGGGCGCACGCGTTGAGGCCGCTGAGGAGCTGCCCGAGGATCCGCTAGAGGAGCTTACCCAGGCATGGCCACTGCGTCGTCGCCGTTGTCGCACCAGACCCAACACAGAGCCAGCCACAGGTGTCGAGCTGATGGACTGCCGTTGAGGACGCACTGCATCCAACGAAACCAAGGCGCTGGCTGGACGCGTATTACGTGCTGCTACTGCTTCACTGTGTTGGGGTTGTGGCGCCGTCGCTGGTCGTACTGCGGACTCGGATTCGCTGGACACCGAACTGTGTGAATCCTCTTGATCTGCATTGTCCAACACATCAATTGGTTGCCCATCCAGCTGCTGTAGCGTGGGCACACTGCGTCTCAGCGTATCCCGATAAAGTGGCAAACGACAGACGGGATTTCCGCCCAGTTCCACCTGCATTAGCTGCGGACACAAGCCCAGGAAGGAGAGTAAGCCCAGTTCGCTGATGCGATTGTTGCGCGCCTGCAGCACTTGTAGTTGACTTAACTCCGAGAGTGGTCCCACTCGCTGTATCATATTTCCATCTGCAATGAGCACTCTGATGGCAGGTAGGCCACTGGTGCCGTCAAAGCTGTTAAGGCCACAATTGCTGATGTTCAGATGGGTGAGCTGCATCAGGCCATAGCCCAGATCCCGCAGAGAGCTGAGCACGCTGCCGCTAAGATCTAATTGCTGCAGGCTGGGCAGAAATAGCGATAGTCGCGATAGGCTGATCGAATAGGAAATGACACGCAGACGCACTGACTCCACATGCTCCAAGTCCGTGCGTTGTGTAACTCGGCGCTGCAGCAAAAAAACCAAAAGCATTAAGCATTAACATTAAGCGTGTAACAGACGTTTAATCAATCGCTGTTATTCAGCTTAACAGTGACTGTCAACAGTAACGAGAGTTCGATCAAGCACTGTTATCGACTATCGACTTAACAGTGGGACCACCGTTAGTCGACTGTTAATGTTGTTATTGCTGCTTCACTTACCAACAGTTCATCCAGCGTGGGCTCGGGCAATTGTGGCGGCAACACAACTGGAAGCAGGTGCACGAAGGGCGGATAATGCTCATTCTCCTCCGCAATGGGCACATCACGATCGTAGGAATTTCTTCGTGCCAATATGCGACGATTCTGTCGCTCCACTTGCTGCTGCTGCTGCTGTTGTTGTTGTTGTTGCAGTCGCACCTCTGGCAGATGCGGACGCAACTGCGCGAGTGCAGCAGGTCCTGGTAACGGTCCCAATAATATTGGAATCTCCGGTTGCAGTGAATGCTCCGGTGAGGATTCGTTGTACTCGGCAGGTGCCTCTAATATAGGCATTTTATTTTCACCTTGCTTTAAGCTCTCAGTTTAAACTGTGACCGGCTGTGCCATGAACAAAGTCTATTGACAAAACAATATGGCGCTGTTGCCCGCGGTAACGCTTTTCTGACAGGGTTGCCAAGCTCGCTTAACAGTGTTGTGAAGCGCTTGCAGTGTTGGCGCTTAACTACTATGAACATGTTATTGTTGTTGGTATTTCTGATTATTATTAAAAATTAAATGCCCTTATTATTTAAACTGTAAATTTTACAGGCTATCATCTTCTTTAACCTTTGGACTTTCTTGAGAACTTCGTGGTTAATTAAAGTTAGTCATTTAAGCAATTCATAGAAAATGCCAACATAGCACTCTTATAAATATTCTCACGCTCCACTTCTCCAGTGGCTGACAAATAAACAGAAGGAAATTGCGAAATATATTATCTTGAGCTTCACTTTGTCTGTAATCCTCCAGAGCAAACAGCTCTAGTATGCTGTTTGATATTTGACAAAGCCTTAACATTCCGCAGCTTGTCCTTTGCCCTCTCCATATTTCTTTTTTAGCGAAAATATGCGCACACTGACGTCAACCTGTGACGTCACGGTAATGACGTATGCTCAATGTCGTTAACTTGCAAATGGCTCGAGCCAGAGAGAAAGAGCAGGCCAAATAGACAGAAAGAGAGAGAGTGAGAGAGACAGAAGAGCGAGAGCTGTGCTACAGTTCAAGTGCCCAACGCCTTTTGGCATTTCAAGGGCCATTAGCTGAAGCGAAAGGGCAACAGCAGCGACAGTGACAGCAACAGCAACAGCAACCAGCAGCTGCGCCAGTGAGTTGTTGTTGTTTTTACTTTGTCTGCTGCAGCGCCAGACGACGCCTCTGCAGGCGCGCACGCTTTACGATAATAAAATTTGCCTGACTGACGCCTTCGAAATGGCATGCTGGGCAGTAAGAAGAAAGCTCATAGCCGGCTTTTGTCTGTGCGCATTTGTTGTTGTTTTGGACAGGCAAAGCTTTTTCGATTGACGTCATCAACATGATGTACAGGCTGAAAGCTGCGCAGTAGCTTGAACCAAGCTGAGACATAACCACGCATTTATCGATTGCAAGCCAACGCTCTCTCTTGGCAAGAGAGTAACGCAAGAGAGAACACATTCAAAATGGCGAGCAGGTGGGTGAGAGGTAAGCATATGTGTGAGTGTGTGTGTGTGCGTGAAATGTCGCAAAAAACACGACAGCTGCTTAGCAAGTAGCGAATTGAGGTTGGGGTTGTTCTATGCCAAGATGCTGACTTAACAAAATAACAAAAGTAAATAAATGAAAATAATTTAGATGAACTAAGCAATATAATATGATAAGCTTAAGTGCTTATTAGCATAATATAATTGTATTTGTTTTATTTCTCTCAGTGTAGACGGCCAAGCAGCTGACAAAGTTTTGGGGCAAGGTGCTGCTAAAAACAAAAATTCCCCACCTTTGCTTACGCTGGCGCTTACCTAAAAATAGCATTTGTCAATAATGCCAGTACACACATGCACATACACGCACACACACACACACACACCAATACTTGCGTGTGGGCGGTAATGCTCACCACGCACGGCCACTGACGTCATTGTGAAAAAGCTTTTGCGCTGCGCTCGTTACTACGTTTCAGGAAGCAGGACACAAACAGCAACAACAACAATGTCGACGGCAATAACAAGCAACAACCAACGAAGCAACCAACCACCGAATGTGAGCCAAGTCAGGCCAAGAGGACAGTGTCAGTTGATTTCAGTGCCTGTTTAGGCCATTTTGCATTGCTGTCTCGGCCAGGCCAAGTCAGTCGCTTAGCAGCCGCGAACGCGAGCAAAACATACGTTTCCAATTCTCAAAACCGGGCGACCTTCATTAGCACACACAAAAATAAGTAGAAAGAATTGTATTACTAGTGCTTCAAAAGTGTTTTTACCAATTTTGTTTGCTCACAGCTATTTGGCTGCAAAAAATTCAAGTCAAGAAAATATCAAATAGCACATCAAAAATTGTGGCTAAATCAAATTGATCAATAGCCTTGAAATGCACAAAGGTCTTTGCTGTTCTCAAGTGTTGTTGTTGTGAAAGTGTGCGACTGTGTGCGAGTGCGAGTGTGTGTATGTGTGTGTGGGTGTAGCTGCAGCTGCGGTGCATAATTATTTGGGTCAAAGCGAAAAGCTGCAGCTTTGCCAGGACACTGCTCGAAAGTTCAAACATCCATCCTGCTGGACTAATCCACCTGTTATGAAGACACGCAGAGCAACAACAACAACAACAACCACAACAACAACGAGCAAAATCGTAAGAGGAACAAGCACAAGAGTCTAGGCTAATTGGACATAGAGTTAGTTAGAGTGAGAGCGCGAGCGCGAAAGAGCGAGATAGACGCTATGGAGGCCACTCAGCCCAAGGTGCATCGTCAACATCAGCGTCAGCGACGAACGGAGGCGCGACAACGTCGCCTGGAGCGTGAAGCAGCCGCCGCCGCCTCAACGCCTCCCGATCACGATGGCCAGGATCTCAGCATGGCTGTTGTCGAGACGCTGGAGAGCTGTGCTGCTGCCCTCAATGATACGGCATCCACAACAACGAGCACAACGGTGGGTCGCATCAGTGCCCAGAGTTCGGCGGACAGCATTGAGATGGTCGGCTCACCGAGTCAGACATCACAGCAAACCGTGGTGCTGGTGAATGGACATGCACCGCCCACGCAGGATACGCTCGAGGAGAGCGCATCGCTAGGTGCTGACGAGCCAGCTGTGGAGGCTGTCGAACAGCCAACGGAGATTAGCACACATCTGGAGTCGCCCACACAGCCGACAAAGCAGAGCGATGGCAGTCGCAATTCCTCGGGCGATGCCATGAGTTTGAGGGAGACGCTGCGTCAGTTGCCTGCAACGCACGGACATCGCTCGCGACGCACACATTCACCACAGTCGCCGGCGCTGCGTTCGCTGGAGGTGGATTCGTCCTTTCATCGCGGCATCTTGGGGTACATTGATCGCGAGCTCAAGCAGAGCTCCCCGACACCTTCGGCACTCAGCATGGGCGCGGGCAGCAGTGCTGGAGGTGGCAACAGTGTGGGTGGCGGCGCCTCGAGGAAGCAGCAATCGCTGTCCGATCCCCAGGCGAGTCCGGCACAGCGTTCGCTGCGTTCGCGGAACAGCTTCGACAAGAGTCCGCGTCGCAAGCGCAGCAAGTCGGAGTCGCGACGGCGGCGTGAACGGAAGCTGATTGCTGCCGGCGAGATGGAGGTGCGACAGGCTAATGAGACATTGATGCGTTACCTCAAACAGTGCTCGGATATGCACGACGCATCGCTGTCGGGGGAGCTGGAGATTGATCAGAGTCTCGAGGAGCGACGGGTGCATCGCAAGACGAAATCGCAGCGGGATAAGCGGGGTCAGCTCATCGGTAAGCGGTCGACGAAATCCCTATTTCTCATTCCCATTGCGAGTCCTGGTTGCAAGTGCTGTTCCATTGAGGAAAAAGCTTTGGGCCAGCTCGCAGCTGCGCAGTAGCTGCTTCTCCCTCTCGCCATCTCCCTGTTTTACTTTCCCTAATTTACTACCTTCCTCCCTCCGTCGCTCTCTCTTTATTCATATATCCCTCTCTGTCTTACGCACACTGTTTAGCTCTCGTTCAATCTGCAGGCAAACTTTACTCAGCTGGCGGGCTATCATCCATCCTGAAAGAGCTGGCTGATGACATTGCGCCCGCCGACGGCGATGAGATCTACAATCCATTCACACCCGTCGTCTCACCCACGGACGATACGCCCGCGCACATCGATAAAATGTTTCTGCAGACGTCATCGGGATATCGACCCGTCGAGCAGAGCTACTACAAGCGTTCCTTTGTTGGTGCCGCGCGTGGGGCAGCAGCTGGCACCAGCTCCGGCTCTGGCTCCGGCTGCATTGGTGCCATCGATGGCATCTCTGCTGCCGAGCTGGGTGGAGCCGGACGCCTCTTTCGCTCCCACGGCGGGGGCGTTGGCGGTGGCGGTGGCAACAGCGTCAGTGGACGTGGCAGCTATGGAGATACGCGCTGTCTGCTCGATGCCGAGCTAAATCGGTGAGTGACGAGGAAGACGATATATATATATATACAATATATGCAAGACAGGATGGGAACAAAGTCCAAAGTCCTTGCCGGTGGGGTGTCTGCTCTTATTGAATGACGAACACATAATAATCCCGTGCGCTTTTGCCGGCTTGGGGTATTTAGGTATTTGGGTCTATTTTTAGGTCCCCACAGGCTACAGACTACAGGCTCACTCAATAAATTTGCTGTCGTCCTTTTACCGTTCGTTTGCTTGTTGACTGTCTGTGTATCGGTGTGTGTGTGTGTGTGTGTGTGTGTGTGTGTGTGTGTGTGTGTGTGTGTGTGTGTGTTGTCCTTCCCTGACAAAGCATATTTGATTTGAATTGGTTTTTGCGTGTTGTGTAGCACAGCAAGGGATTTCAGCCAAATTCGCCTGATAAGACAATTTGTCTACTCAAATTGCGTAAGGCTCCTTGGATCCATGCCTCATTGAGGTTCAGGTCAATAGGGCTTTATTATTAATTGGAAAACAACCCAATTAGCGGCGACTTAATAGCTTTCTTATTGACCTGCATAGATAGTATGTTATTTGTTATTCCTAATGTTAGGTTACAGATCCATTGTATGCTAAACGCAAGTTTGGGGCTCTATTAAGTCAGAAATATTTATGCAGTTATATCTATAAAGCAATAATATATTTACCTAATTATATAGTAGGACATTAACCTAAACGAGAGTGTAATTTATGTTTTCTTCATAAGTCAGAAAACTACTGTTTGCATGCCCTAAAATATTTCAATTGGTCACTAAAAATACTAATAAAGGAACATAATTACTATTATCGGGACTATATTGTAGGGACTAATGGTTTTTACTTTGGGGAATTGAGGTTAGAATAAACCTTTTTGTTGAGATATTAATTGCATCAAATATTTAAACAATTATTTCATTTAGCTGCTTATTATAGTTTGTTTTTTAATTCAAAATCATTTTAATAAATTTATTAAAATAATTCAGTAAGAATAATATTTATATTACTTTTGCAATAGAAATTCCCCAAAATATATAATATAAAAATATAATATATTTTCTAAATGTTTTAATAAATAGTGAATTTATGTTGAGATCAAGGAACTAATTATTATATTCTCTCCATATATTTTTAACTATTAATTTGTTCTCTATAACATGATTCAAAATTTGTTCTATATATTTCAGTAATGGCATCTCGAGCAACATCCAACTAGCCTGTGTTATTCAACGAATTTGGTTGCTCATATCGAACATATGCCATGGGCTGCTAGCTGGTCTAGCCTTGGCCCATCTACTCTTTGTGCTGAGCAGCCATCCGACGGATTGGGCAAAGGTCATCAATAGTATGAGTCTTGCGGGCGAGACTTTGGGAGCTGCATCCGTATCGACAACACGGGCAACAACCACGACCATTACAGCAGCGACAACAACAGAGATGCCAAATCTGGTGATAGAACTGAGCAATGCGAATGCCGGAATGTCAGCGGAAACGGGAACTGGATCAACGACGACAACAACAACCACAACAACGACGACCACAAGTAGTGAAACATTGGCGTTGATTAGCGATTATGCCGGATTTGCGGATATATATCTAAACACTTTCTACTGCTTGGCTATCGTTTGTTTAGTTTCGGTTTTCGATCGGTAAGTTGCAGTTGAGATTACTTTCAAGAATTAAAGAGAGAGTAATGATAGTTCAAAAGAGCTTAAAAGAGACTTTAGACAGACATAAAGGAAATAGCTTTAACGTAACTTGTAGATGTGAATAGTCCAACGCAAAATATTGCTTATTTATCATAAGAGTGAACTCTAGTCTCTTGCTCAAACTTAAATGCCTTATAAGTTCACCTGAATTAGGACATTCTTAGAAAATATATTCACGTGGCAATAAACCTTATCGTATTGATCTTATGACCGTCGAGTGTCTGTCTTATCCGCTCAGTGTCCTTAGTTGTTGTTTACAAGTCAATTTAGGTGACGGACGGCCTTCGTAGGACATTGCTAAATATAGCAGGCGAAAGTCAACTAATTTAGTTGAAGTATTTAGTGCGGTGTGCGTGCTAGCAAAGTGTGTGTGGATGTGCTCAACACATTGACCTCAAAGCGCACCGCCTGGCCCCAAGGTGGAAACCCTTGAAGCGAACCGCACATTTCATTGAAAAATAAAAAAGTCCAAACACACAAACACACTGTGAGAAAGACTTACGATAGCTCCTCCAAGCCAAGACCACATAAATATGTAAGGGAGACCCTCTAAAAATGTGTGGTCTAGACTTTGTATGTGTGGGTGTGTGTATGTGTGTGCGTGGGCGTATTGTGTGCGTCAATATTGGCACTTGAAGAAAGCAGAGGGAAGAAGAGCGTTAGAGGACGCTGAAAAGTATGCTATACTTAATTTTGAATTGCAAATTTCAAGAGGTTCGCTTTTTGTTTGGCTTCGTGGCTGTTGTCATTATTGAAATAATTTGTAAGTGCGCTCTCGTTGCGTGGCCAATTTCATCATCTGGCAAATATATATTTTAATGCCCTTAAACTTTGCTCTTTTTGTGCAATGCACACTCGCACACACACACATACACACACATTCACTTATATTGCAGCACTCTTGACCTTTAAAGCAACACACTGACTGTGCTGTGTTTTTATGTGTGTGTGGGTGGCTATTTTTTTTTTGGGTCGTTTGGTAGACCAAACAACGTTGAAATTGTCTGCTTCAGCTTATGGCTGTTTGGTTTTTTGGTTTTGCTGTTTTTGGCTTGGCATTTTGTCGGTTTGTCTCTGTTGTGTTGTGCCTTCCTCATCACATTACGTTTCCTCAATTCTCTCCGTTCCTCCCAGACAACGACGACAGCTGCGGCGGCGAAAGTGTAAAACTGAGTGTGACATTTCGCTACGTTATCCTGTGTTCTGTGATTTATGTGATGATGCTGCTGCTTTTCTAAATGTCAGATCTATGTACACAGCTCTGGGAGCTTCACTTGAATCTTTTGACCTTTCGCATCTGCGAGTAATGTGTATATAAGATAAGCAAATAATGTTTATTGTACATCTACTTCAGAACTTAATTATACCCAGCACCCACACTTGGGCACTTGAATGAAAAAGATGAGTGGGCACAAATACAAGTTAGTCCGTCCCTTACATCGTTATAATTAATTTTAAAAGGAATTTAAAGAGTGTTGATGAAAAACATTTACTGTTAGGGATTATAAATTCTTAGGCTGCATTATTAAAATCATTACTTTATTAAATGTAATAATATGGCATTTTAAAGTGAATTTAAAATAATTAAGTACTATTAGATGGCAACTGTTCATATTGTTTTGATTTATTATTTGAAGTTGTTCTTTAGAGTAATATGGAATAAGCATTGCTGATATAGTCTGTTCTTTTTTTCTCTTTGGTTTTAGTAAAATAAGAAACATTAGATAGTATAATATAATAAATAAATATATGTAATTAGAATATAATAAACTTATTAAACTTATTATTATCTAACAGCTAATACTTCTAATTAAGTTTATTTATCTACCTTCAAACTTATATTTAATTAAAATTGGGGTCTGTGAATACAATCCATATTATTTCCTATACTTTACTTAAGTATAATGAAGTTAACTTAAAATAATTAGCAAATATGTATTTTCCGTCGATCTCTGATTTATTTTATGAAACTTTATTGGAATTGTGTTTTAATTATAAATAATTAATTAGGTACTTCTTTTATTCCCTCCTGTTTATTAAAAGAGTGGACTACTGTTCTCTTTTAACATTCCAAATTGTGCGCTCTCTCTTTTAATCTTATCTATTAGCCATTAAGCATTATTATTATTCATTTTGTAATCCCTAACTAATAACTCTACTTGACTTTCAGCATGGATATCTGTCGTTGGAGCTTCTCGAATGCGAGTGAATTAATATCGTTCCGTTGGCTGATCATCACCATGATATACATAGCAACAATAATCTTAACTATATGCTCCGATTCCATAGACGAGAAACTATATCTGTTCAATAACAATGCAAACATAACGTTAACCCAACAGGAGTTGGTGAGTACTGAAGTGATACTTTCTACTTCATTTCGATAATATCTCTTTCGATATGTTTAGCTAAGCAACAGTGTGCAGAGCGTGTGGAGCAGTTTATCGGTGACGAGGAGCATTGCTGCTATATCGGGCTGGATTATGATTGGTCTGACGCCTCAGGAGGATATGCTGTACGAGCATCTGGTTGATCTAACCAAATATCAATTGACAAATAATTGAATTTAAGTAAAGAATGATAACGTTTTGTAAATACTTATTGTGTAGTAAGAAAAAACTCTTAACTAAGTAGCTGCTGTTGTTCAGTAATTGGCTTTTTATATTGTATAATCGAAATGAGTTAGCTAAAGTAAACTATTTAACAAAAACAATAACGCATAGAACTTGTATACCTAGAATCTGAGAAAAACCAAAATCCCAGAAACATAAAATTAATGGAATGAGAATCCAAGAAACCGAGAAACCCAACTTAAGCTTTAAAAGATGTGTAAACAATTTAGCAATTTGCTAAGTAATTGCATTGATGCCCTTCACTGGCCGCTAGAACAAAATTTAGTTCGTTAAGTCAACTGCCAATCGATAGATTGGCACCAACCATATAATACTATAAACTAATTAAACTGAACACGCCACATATGTATGTGTGTATATAATGAATGATGTAGACATATACTTATACGATTATACTAAACATTATTATTATAATTTTAGTAAACATATCGTCTTTAGTAAACATATTTAATAATATATATACAGATATACAACAACAACAATATATATATTTATGAACGTCATCGTTGTGGCAGTTTAACAAACAAAAAAGGCTTCTTAGTTCTAAGTACTTACTACAGTTGGTATCGGTTATGTGCAACCGAAATGTTCAAAAGCAATACATAAATATGTTCATAGTAAAGAATGGTTGATATATTATTTGTTATGCCTCAAATGCTGATTTGCCAAAACACTATCAAAACTTGTTTTCATTTCATTTGAATATATTTTCAAATACTACAACTCCAATTGATATAAGTCTGTAAATTAAAAGGATTTCGTATCCATGTGTAAATAATTTCCTATAAGTTATTATCAGCCGAAGTCTGAGTTACAATTTCGCAACAATTTCACTCGTGAAAATGCTGCTAAAGTGAAATCCAGATTACGTCTGCGTACTATGCTTCAGCAATGCAATTATCTATTTATTATATTAGCGATATCCACTGTAGTAAATCAAATTTGATAAATGCTAATAAAATTTGTAAAGCGTTAATTACATACATAATACAAGTGTATATACAATATATATATATATATTACTTATATACATATATACTCGAACGTATATGTGACTATTTTGAATAATAAGTATACTAACGAATCGAATTGTATAAAAAACAAAATGATACGATTATTTAATCATTATATAAACAAAGTATTCAATTGCGTTCCAGACAAATATACAATACACCTATGTTGATATTTTTTATTTTAGTTCTAGATTTTTCAAGCAAAACGTTTTGGCTCCAGTTTTTTTTTTGTTTTGTGAAATATAAATTAAGATAACACGAGTATGAAACAATTATTATACAATACATATGGGATACAGATGATAAATGACAGATTATGGATGGACAAAACGAGCTAATAAAATGAGACAAGTGAAAACGACACAACTAGCAAAACATATTGTAAAATTGTATATAAAATATATAAATGCAAATAAAAAATTGTAAAAACTGCAAGCAAGAATTTATCTATTATTTAGTTTAAATGGGATGTAGATATTCTAAAATAGAAAAGAATTGATTGGATATTGAAAGAAAGTTTATTCATGTAAAGTTTAAAAAAAGATTGTTTTTGTAGATCAGATGAAAGATAATTTCTATAACTATATACTACTAACTATGGTAAGAGAAAATATCTCAAGAAATAACATTTGCAAGGGAATTCAATTGTTTGCCGATTAATTGCGTATTCGTTGAGACTAAAAAGAAAGATTAATTTGCTGAAATCTAAATCCTTAAGCGACTCGTACTTGAAAGCAGCCTGTGTATTCTATGATACTAAAATGCCTTTTGATTAAACACATTGTTGGCGACATTTTATTATATGCACACTTTCTGGAAAGTATAACAACGGACGTCAGGTTTGCTCAATAAAGCAGAAAATCTAATACCAAAAATTGGCAATTAAGGAGCTTACCTCAGGCATAATACCTTCCTCACCTTATCCTTCCTTCCTTTCTGTTTTTTTGGTGGCTAATAAAACGCTTGAGTACGTGTCAGATCTTTATGTTCAGCCCATTCTTTGTCCTCATTGTCCTTAGCATCATAAAAACTTTTAATGAGGTGCTAAATACTGGCAAAAGTAAAAAAACAAAGCCGTCAAAATGAGCTAAATGGCATGGCGGCTGTTTTAGTATAGTGTGAACACGTGTTTTCCAATTTAAAATTAAACCTTGTACTTAACATAATTTGTAATTAATTTGATTTCTATTTGTCGTGTCGCCTTAGTACAGCATATGGTGCATGGGGCGTATGCGTAATGCTTTGATGTGCAAATGCTGAATATTACGGTATTAATTAACTGAAACATTGTGATGGAAATCTAATAGGTATACCAGCCAGCTAACATGTCAAGCAAGCGAGCATCGTTCAAGAAATTTGCATAAATGATGTTAAAAACAGTTTTCTTGTTCTTTTTTTCTCACATTTTGTTTTTTGCCATTTTACAAAATTTGTTCGTGTTGCCATGGCGAAAGTTGTGCCATGGCAAAAACTTTTAGCTTGTTAGTCAAAACGAGCATATAAATTATATAAAATGCATAAATTTGCATGAGAGAAAACGTAGAAGATGGCCAAGGGCCAGCGCCATGAACTCTATTAAATGTGTGCAGAATTTATCAAAGTGTATACTTCTTATTTATTTTCACAAAGTTTCCACGAAAACTCAATATATTTAATATGCTAATGATGCTAAATCTTGATAATGTTCTTGTAACTTGTACAAGTATGTCTACAGTGCAATTTCTTCTCATGTTTGTGTTCAGATTCATTGCGGCGAGTGGAAACTGTTTGAGGGCTGCTCTTGAGGTAAACGCATTATCATCATTAGGCACTTGCTGCAATTATGGCGCTAATTGAATTTCTAAATGAATATAATGAGTCAACAGAAACAACAACAGTCGCGTGTGGGGTTTTATAAATGATGCTCTAGCTGGCAATTGCTGACATTATAATAAATATAATAGTAAAGAATTGTGAAACATAGTCGAATTGGTAGATGCTCTTTCAATCTGTTTATTCAATATGTTCGTTTAATTAATTTTGAGACAAAAAATTGTTTTTTCTATTATTTTTAATATGCTATTTTAAAAACCACTAAATTTATTATTTTTATTGTACATCTTACTTATATTAGCCACAGTCATTGTTGTCAAGTATTTTGTCAGCATTTTACATTATATTTCATTTAATGCAATGAGTTGTAAATTTTAATATTTTTGTAATTATTTTATTGTATTTATGTTATTATGCAAATGTATATATAGAAATGAATGTGCATAGATAGTTGTTTAGCAGTTTAATGTTTTAATTTTGCAATTTGTTTTCCTGATAGATAGTTTAGCTTACCTTATAGGTTAGTTACTTCTGTTACCACTCAGCCTAGGTACACACATTCATACACTAGAAAGGGAAACCGCGTAACAGAGAAGAATGACGTTTACTGTAATTAGGTTAAACACACACATGTTAGAAATAGGGATAACCCAACAAACCAACAAGTGAATCTTACAAAGGAATGGTAAAACTATCGCATAGACTATGATGTCTGCCTTGAAAATATTTGAAAGTTATACCTACAAATATTATTCAGACTTTTATTGAATATATTTTCAAAGGTTTGAAGTCAAAAATCTTTGAGTGATTTTTCATTCATTGACTAAGTTTTTTATAAAATTGATCATTTGTTTTAAAGTTTTTATCTTAAGAGTAGTGCAAGTCATTTGAATGTTGCAATTCATATCTAACAATAAAGTTTTCTATTTCAGATGAGACCACAGAAAATCCAAGAAATTATCGCTTGCTATATCGGATACGAGTGTTTGGTTCGCTGGGCACTTAAATATATTTGTTTGGCTGTTTTTGTGTCCGCTTGTGAGTGTATGTGTGATTGTGGCCAGGCTGCAGATAAAACGCTGTGAAAATGAGGTGAGCAAATGAAATAAAACAAGTGACGGCTGGCAGCAGAAATAAAAACGGCACGTAATTTGCACATTTAACCGCATGACAGCGAAAAAAATTACACCACACAACACATGGATGGGGGCATCACACACACAACACATTTACACTCATTGTATGTGTGTGTGTGTGGAGTATGTGAGTGTCTAAATTACAATTACATAGCCCTGCTGGCAAGCACTCAACTGTCATTGGGCTGGTCGGCTAGCTGGCTCCTGGCTGCTGTTTTGGTTCTGGCCGGACATTCCAACATATGGCCAGATAATTATCCTGTTGCTTACGCCGGAGCCACATGTAGCTCGGCTTACCTCCTCAGTTTACCAACAGTGTCCTCGACTTCTACGTCGTCGTTGTCCCCCACTTCAAACTGATGTTTATCGATGTGCTTATGAAGCTGCCGCTGCCAATCCTGTTGCCTGCCATAAGATGATGTGTGTTCCTTATTCCACAACACGCAGTTGGTCATTGCGTGCATGCAGAGTTGATTAAATAATAGAAGTAACTGAGCACTATCAACAAAGTTCTACACAATTTCTATTGGTTTTGAGTGCATGGAAGTCTGGCTTGGAATTTATTTTTTAATAAGAATATTTCTAGGAATAAAATGTGTAATTTTTATTATATTTTTGATTCGTATTATTCATTTATATTTGAGTGACATATATCAATTTCAATTATAAGTATTTATTTATTTATTTATCTATATTTGGTTTTCGTTTTTTTTTCTCATTATGATATATATTTTACATACTTTTATCTACATTTTTAAGTCATTATTTAAGTTTCTATATATTCAGTTTCAGCTCCTTTCATTTCAGTAAGAACTCCTTACTATGGAGTTGTATTCGATATAAAAATATACAAAATATTCATAAATATCATAATTGGAATTCTTATTCTTAAAATACTATTGGAACTCCTTTTTCGTCTGCTCTTTTAATAAGAATATTCATTGGCCTACCTAATATGTATTCGTATTTTTGAGTTCAACAATCGAGCACATTCTTTATAGTCATTTAAATTCCTAAGAACACTAAAGATTAAATGAGTTATTGTTGTGTTTGTGCTTGCCAAAAAGTGCTCATATGCTAACGAGCTTATCTGGGCCTATGCTACATATGTATGTTATGTCCTCGTTCTCCACTGTCTCGTTATTTTGGCTGCGGAATTACAATTAATGTGCATACTCCGCACTTGGCCTGCAACTTTGTGAATTATACAGCAAACTATGGCAGTATAGAGCATATAAAAAACTAGCATAAATATTAAAGATATGCAAACGGCAGACAAACAGCAAAACAACACAGCAAATTGTGACAGCAAACTTTTGTGTGTGTGTGTCTGCGTGTTTGGCATAATAAATATAAATGTGACTAACATCCGTTGAAGGGTATACAATTGTGTGTAGCATTGGGCGAGAGAAAAGGCGAGCTTGCGGTCTGGAACTTTTAATTAAGCGAGGAGTTTTGGTCGAGCAACGAGTAGTGCCCCGAGTGCTTGCAAAATGAACAAATAAGCGTGTAAATAATGCCGCAGTAGCAAACGGCCGGCGCACAAAACCATATTGAGGCAGCGTGCAGGAAGCGCAAGGAAAGAACAGAAAAGGAAAGGAAAGGAAAGGGAATCAGAGCCAATGAGAAATATGAGTAGCAACTAGGACAATGGCGACTCAGACTTTAGGCGACCAACGACCAACGACACTGCTGATATGCTGTCATTGTCATCGATGGAGCCGGAGCTGAAAAACGTTGCTGGAGCTGGCCCAAATGGCTAGCTTCGAATTACACTGGCTTTAAAGTGCACTCCAGGCCATTGTGGTAACTGGTCAAACATGACACTTCCTTAGACACACACACACACACGGAGCCAGAGACAGGAACAGAGATGGAGATAGGAAACCGTATGCTTGAGGCGATTGCGGCGTATACGTAATATTAAGTAGCAGAGAAATGGTCATTAGCCCAGTTGGCGTCATAACTACCTGGCATTTGAAGCATGTCTTAAAAGCATGCCATAAAATCATTTATGATAGCTGGCTGCCTCATTGGTTCAGTGCGATAAGCAGTCGCTGCTTTTATTGTTTATGCGCTGCGTATTTTACGAGCTGCTCTCAAAAAATATTTATACTATAGACAAAAGTAGACACTAAGTGCAAATGTTTTCCTTGTTGCCAGAAAACAACAGAGAATACCAACAAATAAAAACCGCAGCAACTGCAGACTGTCTGGAAGAACATTAAGCTGAACTGTAGCTGACCACAAGGGCTTAAATGGTTTTGCTAAGAAGACCAAAAGTTATTGTTGCTAAAGGATAATAAAAATGTTGCTGGCACGAAAAGCTGTTGCAATAAGCAAACCAGAATGACATTGAACAGATCTTGCTAAGATATTTTTAGATTTAATGTTTTCTTTTAGGAGTAAGCTGAAAATAACACGAAGAAGCAGGGAGTAAAATAATAGTTATGAAGTGTGTAATTCTTATTAATCTGCTACACCAAGCAGATTGAAAATATTGTCTTAAAGGTAATATTCTTTGGAGTATAATTTTTGGAATATGTTATTGTATATATTAATTTAAAGCAAAAAAATCTGTTGAAAAAATCAGAAAGTAATAAGATACAAAATATACTAGTGTTATTTTTGAGATTATTTTCTTTAGAAAAAGATGGAATATAAACAATTAAATATACGTGTCGAGAAGAATGAAATATGTAATTTATTTTTATAAAATATTTGTAAAAATCTTTGCAAAAGCAAATTGAATATATCTTGTTATTTTATCTTAGATTAGTGAAAAGGTTCATAACAAACTAAGTGAGGTTTTCGACGAGAACAAAATAATAGAATAATAGAACTAAAAAATTAATAATAATAATAACATACAAACCCCATCTGAAGTTGTTTTACAATCGGTTTACTAGCTTGACATTTTTGCAGAACATTTTACCATTTAAATCTTTTAATAGAACTCTCCCAATGTGATTTGTGGTTTCTGAAGATTATCTAAGCTTAAAGCCAAAATACAAATGCGTTTTCCGATTGAATTTTTCTAGCTCAACAGCAGTCCGCACCCCATCTAAAGTATTTAATCTGCTTGGCAATTTTAAAAAAGGAAAATTATTAATGTGCTTTCTGCGTGGCTGCCATAAAATGGAAGCTTTAACAAATATGGTCATTATTTATCGAACAAGTGCTTGGGATATTCTATACGTATTTGATCAGCTTGATGTGTGTTAAAGATTAAGGGCCGTCAGGTGGAAAGCACCATTCAATAACTTACATACAACTTGCCATCGGGATAGACGAGGGTTGAGAATAAAATCAGCCAAAGTAGCTTTTCTTGAGACAGTTACGTGAGCTGTCACAAAAACTTCTAGCAGTTCAATTTAAGTGCATATCAAAGTTCATAAAATTGTTGGAATTTAATAAATACAAACACAAGTGTCGCAGCCCCCCAAACAAATAGCACACACATAAATACAAGTATACATATAAATATATATTCGCACAAATTCTGATTCATATATGGCAACAATAGTCGGCAAATCTTTTATGTTCATGTATTGCAAATGCGTTTCTTTGGCATATCATTTGAATTATTCAATACCCTGTAAAGTGAACTAGTTTTGAATGGGGGATGTTGATTGATGTTTTTGTAAAGAAAATTTATTTAATTTGAAATTGATGTATTATGCTTCCTATATTGTTTTTCTTTAGTTTCTTTAGTTTAAGAGGTCGATTTGCAGTTAACTCTTTTTTCTTCATTTTTTTCAAAATTATATTAAAATTTTTTTATTATATTATGTGAACTTTGTTGGCCTTACATTTCTTTTTTAAATTAATATAATACAGATATATTAATTCTCTTTTTTTCTCCTTTGCAAAATGCTTAACGGTGTTCTCATATTTTTAGAAGGTATCGATTTGCAAGTCTGCTTTGGCAATTCCATCTTCCATCTCATATACGTGTAGTTCCTGCTGTGCAACAGACGGAGGCAGTGAAGCCAAATTACCGTTAATACAGCGAAAAGTACAACCTGGCAACCGAGGACTCCACGTGCCCAGCTTATTAGAGTGAACATATCGTAAGCATGGACCATGCTTTGCATATAAATGACCCGCATATGGTAAGTGGGTGTCACTACCTTGGCCCACATATACACACACACTCCACACATGCACACACACTCACGCATACAAGCATAAAGAAAAGGAGACATGTGTGTGTTTGTTGTGGTTGCACGAATTTCAATTTGGAAGTCCTTGGCCAGCACTTGGACCACTTTAAGAGCCACTTCCTACAACTTCTGGGCTCATTGACTGCACGCAAGACGCTGTTAAGATTGTGGTCCTAAATCCACTTTACATACACACATACACACAGTGGCAGAAACTTACATATTTCTTGCCTGGGCCATGCCTTTGTCTTGTTGCGCTCTGTTGACTTGGCGTTGGGGACACGCTTCCGGTCGCAGGACTCAGCTGCATTCTATCTCCATAAAAGTCGCATTGAGCACCACGAAAATTTACATAAATTCATTCGGGAATCGCGCCCAAGCAGCAATCAATGAACACACATAAATTCAACGCTATCCGTTTGCAGTTGTCCTTTTTTTTTTTGTTGGTTGTCTCGGATTGTACGACATTATTTTGCCATCTTTCGGAAAGTTCTTATCGAAGGACTTAGCTGTCCTGTCGATGTCGCTATTGGAGTCGCAGTCGAAGTCGTTGCCATTTTTTTGGGGGGCATAATTTATTTGCCATAAAACATGAAATGAAACATTTTCGCTCGTAAATTATGAAATAAGTCAAAACCGACTCGAAAATGAAGGAACATAAAAACGAATTCAACTCACATATATTACAGCCATGTTGCTTTACCTCTGGCAATACATATTTATTCCAATTAGGCTGCATAATATAACCGCCCAGAGATGTCAAAACGAAGCAAAGGCAACAAAAAGAAGGAAAACCAAATGCCAGAAATACCATCAAAAGACTTGCATCTATTTATTTATTTGAGTCACTGTGGTATCATCACGTCTGGAGGGCAACAGTCACAGCAACAGCAACAGCAGCAAGCACAGCTGAAATTAAACGTTTGAATGAGTTTTTTTTTTGTAAATTAAGTGCTAAAAATAAATCAAGCAAAGATATCTCTCTCTATATATACATATAATAAGTAGATATATATATTTATATATGCGCCAGCAACATCAGTCGAGAAATATGCGCCAAAGGTCAGTGACGAATATTGCCAGTTGCTGTTCTTGAGGAAAGACAACAGCAACAACCACAACAACAACAACAACAGCAGCAATAATGCTTAAGAATAATGTGGGAAAGAAATGCGAACAAGTCTCTGGGGTATAACAACGATAGCAGAGAAATTGTTGAGATTGAACAAATGATATGTAGAAATATAATTTCAAGCAGCGATTATTTTTACAAATTGCATAGCAATTCGCACTCTTTTTATTGAATTGAATCTACAATAATTGAAATTTAATAACTGGATTAGCGGGTTAATTAATATATGCACTAATATATTCCATGTGGGTTGTTCTAATAACTATTAATATTCATAAGCTGTTATTTAGTTAATAATTGATTTGCTGTGTTGACAAAAAAAAAAATAAAACTATTGCGTGGCAAACACACTCGTATGTAATTAATTAGATTTTAATTATTTCAATATCAAATGCGCTTTCGATACACTTCACACTGTTTAATAATAAGCATCACGTTTATATACATTTTTTTTTTTATTAAAGTGGAAAATAATTAGCATTCAGAAATTTATTTACATTTTTTTTTGTGCATAATATTGAAGAAAAAAATAATTGAGCATTCAGAATAGAAATCATATCAGCGAATTGTCAGCAAAAATTTAATTGTCACTATTGTTCGTTAGATATTACAGAATGCAACTAACAGAAATTCAATAATACTAATTAGGATATACACTGAATTTTAATTTTATTATGTATAGAAATATGTTTGCATGAGTATAATTCTGTAGTTGTCATTCTTTGAATGTAAAATAGTAATTTATACAATTCTCAATAAATTAAAAAGCTAACAATATTTTGATTTTTGTCATCAATTAATAAAATAAACAAATTAGTAGCGGAAGGGTTTGGCTTGTATGCACATTCATTTGATTCCCTTTTTGCTCATTTGAGTTGTGCGGTCTTAATGTCAAAAGTTAAACTCAAGTTAGACAGCTTTAAATGATGTGTAAATAGTCGAATATAAACAGCAACACATGCGAATTAGCCTGCCTGGTTTTAGCTCGAGTTTAGGCACAAAAAAAGCCGCAATGACTTTGGCTAAGTTGATGTCGAAAGCAGAGAAGCAGTTGCCTGCCAGGCAGGCGGCACATGCGGCGTATGCGCAACGCAACGCGAATTTACTTTACAATGTCAACAGTGTCAGCAGACTGGTTGGATGGCTGCTCATATGTCACACACACATCTCTTTACACACACACACACACGCACACACATGCACACACACCCGCACATTGGCAAACTCCAAGTTATGCCTGCAAAGTAAATAAAAATGTATACAAGCGAAGCGAGGCTTGAAAAATTTTACAGAATTTGTTTCATGCTTTAAGGATGAGTGCGAGAATGCGAGCGTAAAAGAAGGGAAATTGGCAAGAGGCTCAGGCTCAGGCTCGGGTTCAAGCACAGGCGCAGGCACAGGTAAGAAAATGGCCTTTGTTTACGGTCATATGGGTATTGCAAAGGGGTGCTGACAGAGGAGGCGAAGCGGGATGAAGTAAACGAACGGCCACTATTCACTTCACTTTGCAGCGCATAAAATGTGTCATGTCATGTGCTTAAAAAGTATGAAGCATAATGCCAAGGAAGTGAGGATACGTGCGCACTTAACAGAGCGAACCTACACGAAAGTCAGTCCTCGCTCGACTTCGACTTTGACTCTTACTCCGTGTAAGTTGAAAACGAGCTCAAGTGCTGTAAACTGATGAAGGAGTGAGAGTAAGAGGAGGAGGAGTAGGAGGTGTAAGATGATGGCATGTCGACGCGCCTTAATAAATAAATCGCAGCTGCATCAGTTGACAGAGTCGTAGCCGTGGGCCTCTTGACAATGCCCCTGACATCTTGTGATTTGCTGTGGAACGCGGAAAAGCAGATAACAAAAATTAAGTAAGTAAGTACGCGCACAACTGACGGCAAGACGCTTGCGGCATGTGTTAAGTGCCAGATGAATAAGTAAGCAGGCCAATAGCTTAGATTGAATACTCGGCTCGACTCAACCCAGTGCCAATACAATCAAGCAAAATGCTGGGCAGCCGACTGGTTAGACAAGTCACTTGGTTCTCAACAACGGCTTGGCCAAGGAATGCTGTAAGGATTCCAAGAAATTCGATTTAAACGCAGCAAACCGTTTAGTCAATGGAGCCACTTTATTATTGCAAAATTTAAAGAATGTTTTGATTGACACTGTCAAGTATAATAAACAAAGATTTAAGATGATTTTAGTATAGGCATGATATAGTTGAGCTGCAGTCAAGATAACTTTTTTGTATAATGTTATTATTAGGGATAAATAAAATAAAATAATTGTAATCATTTGAGGCATATTAAAGTTAACTATAAAATAAGAACTTAGCTTTAATATGCCTCGAACAAATTATGTCAATTATTTTATTTAAGTTATTACATAGAATAACTTAAGCAAGTAGCAAATGCTATTTAATTAAATTAAATTTTCCACCATATCCAATCCATAATTTATAGTTTTAGTTTTTAATTTAATTGCACAATGAAAATCCTTTTTGTGTGTAAGAAAACTTATTTTATAAATATCTCAATTTAAGATATACATATTATTTGCTTGCTATAAGTATAAGTTGAATTGTCTTACTTTGTAATGTAGAATGCTTTGAATCAACTCAATAAATAATGAACATAAATTTGGAATATTCATATTTTACCGTTATTAGTTTTTAAATTTTAATTTATAATATCCTTTATACATTTTTCAATTGTAAGCGATCAAGAACCAATGAATTATTCATAGCTTTGGTTGTGGTTTCGCAAGAACCACAACAAAAACCACAGCCACAGTGCCTGTCAAGCAAAAACATTCAGTGAAACACAAAACTCACTCAAAGTTGCCACTCAAAACGGAATTTCACTCCACTCATTTGTGCGATGTTTTCGCTTTGCTGCAGCTGCGTGGGGAAACCTTAAAAGACTTCGTTCGGTCGTCTAAGGGGTTGGGAATTGCAATGGACTCTCGCCTGTGTACCGACAACATTTGACGATTGACTTGGACTCGGGCGCTTATCAGCGGCTAACCTGTTGGTTAACTTCAGAGCTAACACGAGCATCGCCAAGCGTTGGCGTCGCTGCTGGCGACGACGTCGACGTCGACGGCGCAGCGTCACACACGGCGTATGACAAAACAGAAATCGGGAATCGTGAATGCGAATGCGAACGAAGGCAACGAGGGCCGAGTGCGAGGCTGTCGTCAGTTGCTTGTGTTTCCTCGTTGGCGCTAGACGCGAAGCGGCAAATGTGAAATAAATCTAAATGAAATATAAACATCTTCACAATATCTAAATAAACAGAATATTTGACGCGTTGCGTTGCGTATACGCGCCGTATACGTAGCGTATAATCATTGTCTTGTCTAGTCAAAAAGTGTAAAACGCGCGTGATTTTTAGCGTGCGTGTTTGTTGTGTTTCTCGCGTTTCTGTGTCTGCGGAACCGGTAAAGACAAATCCTAAGTAGCGAAGCGTGCTCAAGTAGCATCCGTAACTTAACGTTACGGTCCACAGTTGCGGTTGCGTTTGCGGTTTGTGTCTCGTGTTCCGTTCTATACTGTTGTGAGTTCCGTTGCCGTTGTCATAAAATTCTGGCTTTCGCTTTTGTTTAACGGCCTGACACGGAGACTTCAACTTCAAGTGCAAGTTAAACAGGCAACTTGAGCGCAGACTGGGAAATTAAATCAATTGTCAGCAGGTGGGTAATCCTCGAAACTCCCCACTTGCTAATAAGTTCGACATATTTGGGATGCCTGATCCCAGATTCCAGATCCCAGAGTGAATTGAATTTTCAGACAACTTTTTTGAGTTAACCCCATAAACAAGAAAAAAAAGTTTTATTTGTACTCAACGAATACATAACAAATAAGTTAGAAAGAAACCAAGAATGCCAAATACAAAAAAATACAAAATAAAAGCAAAGATGAAGATGAAGAAAACGAAACGGGCGATGAATAAGAAAAACACAGTTCCACAGTCCCATGTTACAAGTATAAAAAGTCGAATGCATTTCGGCCGAACAAACAAAAGAAATGCGAAAGAAATGAGAAAATTTTTATGCTTTCTGTTGGTTTTTATGACCCGCAAGCTGGACCTCCACGACCTCCACGCCCAACTGTTGTTTGCCCTTTCTTAATTAAAACTGCAAATGCTAATTTTAATGGGCACACTCGATGGCGATTAATACAAATATTTATATAGAGCGAAAGCGAGAGCCATTCGACACCTTGACGATGTCTATGCGACAATGGCAATGTCATCTTAAGATTGATGACAATGATTGTTAGGCTAACTATTGATTTTAATTGGACTCAACTGACAGGGCTGCTTGTCGTCAATTGTAGATTTGATAATTTATCAACACACGCACACACACATTGACACAGATTGAGACAAAGACTTTGATTGCTCTGCCTCGATTTGCAGCTTAATGAATACGGGCTGGAACTCGATGCTCAGCTGGTCATCGTTATGACATTCTGCATTTATATTTGTCTGTGTGGGTGTGTCTCTATGGATTCGCATGTGCTTAATTCTACGGCTTATTGTCTTGGGCCAAGCAATAGCCATGTGACTTGATGCGTATACGTAATATAATTAATGCATATTATACAATGACAGTTGAGTTATTGTCTGGGTGTTAAACTGCATTATTAAGTTGCTGTGATAACAGTATAATTCAAGATAGTTGCAGAATTAGATTATTCGTTCTCAAGATGCGACAAATTTTATTTAAGAATTGTTGTTTTAAGCAGCATATAGTATAAAACGTAATCAACGAGATGAGATGAGAAATGATAGAATAAAAATGCGCATTAGAATATATATTACAAGATTACTTATTTCATTATTATTTAAAGCTGATTAAATGTCTAATTTATTTAAGCTAAGCAATTCAAATAATTAAATCTAAAACTACACACAATATTTATTGTCATAATAAAATAAATTTTTAAATATTTAAACAAGGATTCAAAGACTGATTAGAATACCAATTTGAGAAACAGTATTAGAAATAAGTTTAAGAGCTGAATAATTAAGGCTAATGTATGATAAAATGAAAAGCACAAAATATGAAAAGGAATAATAATCTAACAAATCCTAATTAACAATGATTAAATAATTTTAATATTAAAACAAAAACATATAGAAATACTAGAAAATTTAAAGCAGAAAATTAGAAAGAATTTAATATAAAATGTTTCCCCAAAATATTCCTTGCAAATTAAAAGCAATTGTTGAAATTTAATAGCTTATTTTCCATACTAGTCTTGTCAATTTGTGTGGAGGTTTGCTTTGAGACTTAACACAGAAAACTTGTAGATAAATCTCGACGCTTGTCTTGGATTTTCCAACTAGACATTTCAATAAACCCAAATCCGAAATTCATGGCATTTAAGCATTTGCCAAGAGCCTCAATCGAATGTGTAACAAGCATAGAAATGAAGTTGAGCCAATGCAAAGCGATAACCGAAACATTTGAAGCCATTCTGCTGTCCATGAATTGAAGCCGTAGCACGATAGGAAAAGGAAAGGGTAAGGAGAAGGAAAGCGAGAGAAAGCCAAAAACGCATTTCAATTTGCATATCAACACGCAATGAGAAAATGGGGTAAATGCTAAACGGCCAAATGGGCAAATGGTCGCTGATAGCAGCGAATTTTGTGAAAACCACGAAACGAGTAAAACGAAAGTCAAGACGAAGATGAAAGATGTGAAATGAAGGATGTGCGCGATGGGCGTCGACATTCCCGTTAACGTTGACGGCGACTATGACGTTGTAGCTGACGTTGACACTGATGTTGTTTTGAGAACTGAGCAGAAGTGAGGAATGTGTTGAGATGTCCAGCGAAGTAGTCGCAGTCGCAGTTCCCAGCTGATGTCTATTTGCATTTAAATCAAAGAAGTTCTCTTAAAGCGGGCGCTGTGGGTGTGGCTAAGTGCGTTGATGTCGGCATTGACAGGCAAAACATTTCATGCTGCGTCTGCTGCAATACTCTGTAAAAATAAACAATGACAAAGGGTCTATCCAACCGACGAATTTACATAGCATGCTTTCAAGAGTAACTCACATTTCATATGCTAAACATTGTGCCTTTCCCACTTACTCGTCTCTTTTATTGCGTCTTTTTATTGCTTTCTAAGTTTTGCATAAATTATGCATTTCAATGTGTATGTTGGGTGTGTGATTGTGTGACGTGTGTGTGTAAATGGGTTGTTGGTGGAGTTACATGAGCAAACCCGCCGCTTGAATTCATTTGATTTCTCGCAGACAGTCTGAAGTCACAGGTGACATTTTTATGGCCAATCTGTGCTGGCAATAAAACGATTGCCGTTTTCAAGGCGCATAACCCCAAGGCTAGGTACGCAACACGCAGTCAACAACATCTGGCGCAATCTAATCTACTTGCCTCGCAACAACATTAACAACCAGCCCGTGAGTCAGTCAGTGAGTTAGTCGAGTCAGTCAGTCAGCGAGTCAAACAGTCGCATTGGCGCAATCAGGTCTGAGGTCAGAGGATTTGAAAATTTCTCTGGGGATCGGCAGCAGCTCATGCTCATAGTTGCCCGCACTCATACAGAATGAGCATTGGGATAGGTTATGCCTTTTCAATTTACTATCCATCCAGCAGGCACTCTGTACATTTCGGTGCTTTGCCCTTTACCTCGTGGCTTCCCATTCGCCTTTATTCAATAATTCATACATTGCACGGGGGAATCATCGTGTTGCCTGGCCTGAAAGACCTTAATGCATAACGAAAATTAATTATATTTCAATTAAACGTGAATCACACAACGGAGCAACGTGGTCAAAAGATTAGTACCCTGACTTAAATTAGACACAAAAGCGCATTGTTTGCACTTAACAGGCGACAGACTGAATGCTCTAACTAAGAAGAACAATAATTTAAATTTTAAGTTAAGCATAACATTTAAATATTAATAATTATCATAAATATCAAATCATTCATCCATTCACTTTTAAACTAATTTGGTGTCGCCTTTTGACAGCCTAAAAGTATGCTTCACTTTTTTGGCACAATCGATTAGCTCTTCCAACAAAAAGTTGACAAAATGCTTTCGCAAAAAGTTTAAATCAAATTCTTAAACTAGACTTCAGGGTGTATTAAATTCGGCCAACACTTTCTTGTGATAAACTAGATGGATTTCGGTCATGTTCGTGGCCATCATAATCAACGTGTGCGTTGTGAGATGTCGATATCGAGCTGGCAGCAGCAAGCGAGCGAACGCGGTTGAAACGCGCGGTTCAAACATCATTAAAATGCAAAAATTGATGAGCGCAGCGACGACAGCAGGTCAACTTGTGAGCTTAGGGACTGTCGACAGCCAAGCAAGTCCGGGGCAGGCAGACAGAAGGCGAGAGAGTGAGGTTTTCAGTTGGGAAAGTGGCTGGTGAGCCGTGTGGTTGCTTTCCAACTTCTGCACCTGCTTCTGCTGCTTCTGCTGTTGCTGTTGGGTTTTGCTATGTTTCTATGGTCGATGTTGGTGGGCGCTTCAAGTGAACATTTAATTAATTTTGCTTGTTGGCTTGGCGCGTTGATTAAAACGCCATTTACAACATTTTTGCCAGCATTTAAGCCAAAAAGAAGTTAGATGCTCATTAATTTGTATAGAGAGCAGACCGGAAAAGCTGCCAAGTAGTGTTAGTCATGTATACAATACTCGTATATCTATGCAGCAAGAGCAGCCTGCACTCTAGATAGATAAATGAGCTTGTTGCAGGCAATGCACAAAGACGAATGGTAATCGAGATGCCTTGCTGAAGGTTAGCCAAATGCAAATTAATTACTTTTACTCTTCTTGGTAATAAGCATAAAAGTGCTCATCAGTATCAGATGCAAGAGCTTGTCATGGTTACGCCACAATTAGAGTTTGTTATCAGCCACAGCGCAGAGATTCAAGGAAACCGGAAAGCAAGACATTGTGATAGATACATCTTTAAAATGGCCACACCCAAAAACATGGCTTGTCTTCAACCCCTTCGTTAAACCCAGGCAAATGGGCACTCATTATGATTGTGAGCCTGACTATCTTTTGTGGCCAAGTGAAGACATTTTCACAGTGCGTTGCCTTTGATAAGCAGCCTGAAGACAATGATAAGCTCAATGGCAGCGAAAAAGGTTGAACGCTGAGTACAATAAACCCTTGCGTGAGTATACGCTTGTGTGTGTGAGTGTGCGAGTGTGTGTAGAAAATTTATGCTTGCCATTGTCTCCTGCTTAACCGCAAAATAGTTGCAATGGCTGACATAGCAGCTTTGCGGGCTGCAGCAAATGGTCAATTAATAATGGTCACTGGCCCTTGAATCGCACATTGTCTGAGTGCAGTACTCCCCCACTCACTCTTTTGCTGTAGAAAGTGAAAGTTACTTTAAGCCATGTCGACGTGTTGGCGCACAAAAGTAGGCAACGACATGCGACAGCGACTGGAACAGTTTTCGCAATAAAATTCATTGATTTTCATTTGCGTGGGCAGGGCAACCGAGGAAGAGAGCGAGTTCTGGGAGCGAGTGCGATACGTGTTTGTATGCGAAAGTTTTAGTTGTATTAATATTGGTTTTACCCACTCACTTCGACTATTGCCTTGTACCGTATGTGTTGGTGTTATGCAAGGCTATAGCAAAAAAGAGCAAGACCAACAACAACAATGAGCAACTGAGAGAAACTGACAAAGGTTGAGCAAACAAATGGCGTCAAAAGACAAGGGAAAATCGCTGGCTGAATGCCTGGGCTGACAGCAGGCAGGAAGGTCCTTTGACTTGCTCATATTGGTGCCAGCTACAAAAAAGGTTAAACGCCTAAACAAGTGAGCAATATAAACAATGAAATGGCATAAAATTCAAACAGATAAAAGACTTGCTTTGACTGGGTTAAGCATATAAAATTGCCAGATTACCAAAAGTTCTGTGGTCTCGACTTGAAATCTCACATGTGTGCTGTCCTTCAAGTATAATCATTTTATGATTAAGAGGTTTAAGGCCTACTTTGTGGAAACTCTTAGAAAATTCAAGAGCGCTTAAATAAAACTTAAATTATTAAAGTCACATATTATTTTCCTTATTTGTCATTTGATTTATTTTATATGTTAGTAATCACTTTATTATGACAGGTTTAAAGTCTACGTATTTTGTGTGTATACTTGCACTGTGACCAAAGCCATAGAGAAATGCATTGCAATAAAAGTAGTTAAATAAAGTTTATGTTATTAAAGTCACATCTTAAATGCATAATTGTATAGTTATCATTTTATACCTAAGAAGTTGAAGGATTCTGTGTACACTTTAAAGAGAGCCTTCAAAGAATGCTATGCCATAAGGTGTGCTTAAAACTTTAATTATTAAAATTACTTACTATTTGCATTATTTGTGGTATTCTTTATTTTATTGTACTCATTTAATGATTAAAAAGTTTAAGGACTCTGTGTATACTTTGCGGAAATTAAATGAAATTAAATAACGAAGTTTTAATTATTAAAGTCGGGCATTATTTGTCAATTGCCATTTAATGTAACACATAAGAATAAAGAAAGAAAGAAAAAGCTTAGCATTTTCTAACTGCATGCTACACCATATTAAAGAACTTCAATTATTATTAAGCTACCTTTAATTGTGCAGCTCTTAACTGATCTAAACTTGAGAACTGTCTGCCTTGCTCAACCCAATATAAAGTACAATTGAAAATGAATCAAAAGACTTTCAACAACTGTAAAATTCAATTGTTATCCACACATTATGGTAGAGGCAAGAACACACCCACACGCCCACACACAATCCAAAAGACACACGCAGCTGGCAAAAGACTGTCAGTCGGACAAACAGATAGAGACGAAGCGATAGACAGTCGGATATATGGAATACAAGTGTGTAAGGGTGTGCTTTCGGGTTTGTAGACATGTGCAGACCCGTCAAATCTACTCGTTAAGCAGACCGGTTGCCATTTGATAAATTACTCATTCTTCTGCATGTATGACTGCTCCCACTCTCCACTTCCCCGCTGTAGGGGAAGAGAGGAGCAGCAGCTCTTGCCCCTCTGGCCAGGCATATGACACTCAAAGTTCAAAGCTGCCATCGTGTGTCCTTGGCATTTTATTTTAGCAATGGCTTGCGTTTTGCTTATTACTTGCTCAACGAGGTCATCACACACACAACTCTCGACACAAACTGACACATCAAAATTGTGAATGTGAATGCGAATGAGAATAATTTCCAAACTGTTTTTTTGCTTAGTCGTGCAAAGAAGCGCATCGCCTGCAGGCAGCAGTTACGACTGGCAAAAACTGATGCCACTTTATGGCTCATGATGCCTAAAATAAACTGTCTCAATGGATCAACTCGAAGGCTAAGTTGGTCTATAAAATATACATAGAATTGCATTTGAATATTTACTCTATAATATCACATTCAGAAAAAGTTATTTGGCTTAACATAAAAATGCAATGAAAATAAAAAATAAAATCTGGAATCCTGCTGGTAAGATGTCAAAATAGAATTAAGAAGGTAAATTCTTAAATAATTGATGATTAAAATTGCAGTCTACTTTCCATTTTTTGTTCTCTCTGTACAGTGTGTTTACTTCAGCAAAAACTAAATAAATAAATTGCCAGAAATGAAAAATAAGTATCTTATCTTTCATCTGTGACTTTCAAGCCACACGTAGTATTTTAAGATAAAATGATAAACTTAAAATAAATACAATTCGTTTGCTTTTTAAATGAAATACAATGTTTAACTTTGAGCATATAAAAAAGCGAAAATTCCAAGCAAATAACACTTAAAACTGATGCGTTGCGTTGGCTCTCCATTATACTCGGTCTCTGAACATAAACAACCTGAGTATCTCATTTCCTATTTGCTGATGACATCAACAATACATAATTGCTTGTTCAGCGAGCTCTTACGAATTTTTGTGTTTACTTTGCTGAAACGCGAATTCCATATAAATATTTTTCATAAAAAATGGCATCAAAATTGTTTTTCATAAATTTCTTTTTTTTGCCCAAAAGCCCGTGTTTTTTCTATCTCTCTCTCTCCCGCTCTCTCTTGCGCTTCAAAGTCAACAAATTTGATGACTTATAATTGGCCCGAGCACTTGCCGTGTGTAGTGGCCGTAATTGCTGGCCATATTCAAATTATATTTGAAAGAGATTTGAGGCAAAACAACTTGAAAAGCATAAAAGAATGGATTGGGTGGGAACTTGGTGGTTTGGGTTTGGGTTTGGGCCCATATCGTATCTGTCTGTCTATAGCTGCGAAGTTGCCTGCCGCTTGTCTGCATGCCTCGTTGAACTTTAGTCCAAAGTGGCCTGTGTAATTTGTATACAATTCGCCGTTTCGACTCGAGCACTTGAAGTGCTCTTCCGCAGTTGGCAAACATTTCAATTTTCGAATCAAATATAAATGTAGAATGGCAAAAAAAAAGCACGTAAAATAATATATGGAACACAATGAAATAGCGCAACGAAGAGGCATACCATATAGGCCTTAGCTGCTCTTATTTACTTTTGGCTTTAACATTTTTTGTGCATTTTCTCTGGCTCTGTTTGTTTGGCCTTTTGGGATAAGTGGCAGGGGGCTAGGGTCACTCGATGGCCCGCCCTTGGCCGTAAATTCATGCAAAAACAATCTTATTAATGGCTATAAGGGCCGTCCATCCGATTGTCTGTGCTCGCACACTCAGATTGTTGTTTGTGTTAATAATGTTTAACTGCGATTTTTATACGAGTACGAGTACGAGTACGAGTATTTCTATTTTTTGTTTTATCAGCGCCTGGATTTCCTGTTGCTATTGCTGTCTCGCTGTCGCTGTTGTTTGCCAATTTTAGCCATTTAGTTTGATTTGAGTGTTATCTTTATGTGCTGTCGCTTATCGTTCCCCGACATACATATATAGACAGTAATGGGCTTAGCTCATAGCGCCCCAAGCTAAAGCCCCCTCGCACTGTGGGCGCAACATTTATCACATAATGCGATAGCCCCCGGGATCAAAGTGACTCCAGCATGTCAAAGCGGTAATATCTCTGATATTTTAACTAGGGGTATTCCAACTCTTGTGCCACTTTGCATTCGCATTTAATAGATTATACAATAAATAATGTTTCTAGCTTAGATTTATTGTGTACGATATATTTCAATGTTCTTAAATCGATTCATTTCATTTACAATTCAATTACTGTTTAATTATTCTGCAATATAATATATAAAAATATATATATTCTTTGAAGTGATACTTTGTGGCTACAAAAAAATTCACAAAGCACTCAATATTTATTTTATGTTGATGAATATCAGAACTTTATTTAATTTAATGTAGTTTTTTTTGTTTCTTTCGTAATCGATACTGAATTGCACTTGAATAAAAATAAACTATTTCAAGTGTATTGATGATTCGTTGCTCACTTAATTCACTCCCATTATTGTTTTAGTCAGACTCATATAAGTATGAAATTTATGTGTCTATAATAATAAAAACAGAAAAATAAATGCAAATAGTGAATGACTCAAATGTTTAACGACTTGGCTCCGCTTCAAGTGCATTGTGCGCTTAAATGGAAATAAATTCTCTAATTAGTTGTTGGCCACATAAATCAGCAAATAAATAAGTGCGCCATGTGGATGCGAATGAATGATTGACTGAATGTGTATATGGACAGTATATGTAGCAGATATAAATTACACTTATGTGATTATATCTACATATATGTATGTGTGATGAATAATGTTCGACATTTCAACAATTTATAAAGTGCTCGGCAACAGTTTTTAAGTGTTCCAGTGAATTTTTTAATTAAATTCAAGCCAATTCCAAATATATTCTGATACTGAACACATGTTCTTCATTCAGCCTCTCTCAACTGTCTGTCTATCTATTTGCCGTCTGTCCGTCCATCTGTCAGTTGGGTCGAGTAATTTCTTTGATGCGTGGCGGAAAGAAACTATCGCAAAAGTTTGCTGTGAAAACTTTGTAATTGATTATCATAAAAATAGCCATGTTAATTAGTAGAAATGCTGAAAGGCGTGTGCTGCCCCATCATCATTATCATCAACTTCATCATCATCATCATTACGAACAACTGCAGCTGGGCATTGATCATTTGTAATGGCTTAACTAGCAACTGACTGTGGCAATAACGCTACTGGCATCATTAGTGAAATTTATGGCCAAGTTAATGGCATAGTTTCCTCAACTGTCTGTGTGTGAGAAATAGCTTAAAATGTATTTAAGTCAACAAGAGGGCTCTTTGTTGTGGTCAACTTTATTTTTATTTACATACTTCGCATGCTCTTCTCCTCTTCCTCTCTCTTTCTCTTTTATCCCTCTCTCTCTCTCTTTCTCTTTCTCTTCTCAAGTCAAACACGCAATCAAATAAGCAAATAAAACATAAGTGGGATGTGGTTACTAATTTGAAACAAAGTTATTTTTGTAATTCACATACTCGGCATTCATTTGTGTGCAATTTATCCAGCCAAAGCACAAATAAATCATTTTTAGTTAAAGCCAAATGCTTTTGCTTTGATTGTTTTGCAGGCAAAATTTCTCTTTTGGAAATGTTATATTGCAGAATTGCAGATATATTTCAGATTTGCACAAATTTGTCAAAGGAAATAGAAATTTACTAAAATTCCTAAGAGTTGTATTTAAACTCTTTAAAAATTACATAAAATGCTTTAAATAAGAGATATATTTATTACGGTTAGAACGTTATTGACACGTTACTATAGTAAATAAAAAAAATTTGAGTGAATATATTCAATACGTTTAATTTATTTTCATTCCAAATATTTGATTAGAAATTATAGCTATATCTTAGATATTTGTTAAAGAAAACTGTGTTACAAATTCTCAAATTTATGCTTAAACTCCTTAAAAATTTATTATGTATAATCAGCTTTGAAAAAAAAGTTTAAATTATTTTAAGGTAGAGTGTATAAATTTAATACGCTTCATTCTATTTTCGATTTTTATTCAATTTATTAAAGGTGTTTTGCTCATCTTTACAACATGCAGTCAATTTAACTTGCGTTAACCCAAAATAGATTAAGCCAATTTTAGAGCGTAATAAATTTAAGCGACTGCTTGCTGCTGCTGGAAAAAAGTTAGCGTTCAAAAACCAAAAACAATAGCATAAAGTTTATAAGAAAGAGATGAGATGAGGTGAGAGAGTATTTGCTATAAATGCGACATTAAAAGGTACTTTAATACCTCAGCTATAATAAGCTATGCATAACGGGTCCCCACACACACGCACACACAAGTCCATAAAATGTTTCACGTGCCCCAATAAGTAGGCAATATATGTGTTGTACTTATAAAAAAAGGGAAAGAAAAAATGACTGTCATTCGACAGTGCGTGTTGAGGTGGAAAAGAAGGCGAAGGTTTTTGCAGCTACTATAAAAACAGAGCGTGAGGAAAATCCCATTAAAGTGAACGGCTGTCCAGGCAGAGCCAGCGAAAGCGCCTTGTTTCATTATATTGCCAGCTCAAAGATAAATTGTTCTGCAAAAATGGTGTGACAAATGCATCAAAATTAAAATTACCAAGTGCCGCAGAGCAGCAGCTTCAGTCGCAGCCACAGCCATAGCTATAGGTTCAGCTATCGTCGAGAAGGACCCAAGCTGTGACATCCGACAAGCGACTAGCGACTCCTCTGCAAACGCAGAAGCAGAAGCAGACGGAGACTCACTCGACAGGATGACACACTCAAGCTGCTTTGTGCTGCGCTGCGCTGTCTTGTTAGTAATGATTATAAGCATGAGCTAAAGGCGACACGACGAGCCGCAGCGTGGCAAAGTGTATAAAGATGATGATAATGATGCTTGTGAGCCTGATGATTATGTTGCCGAGGCTGATGCCTGATGCCTGGCTGCCTGATAATGATTTCGATGATGTTTATGGCCTGAGTAGTTGCCGGCTTTTGTTGTGGTCCCTCCCCACCTCCTTCTTGGGGGGCAAATGCGTTAATAAAAAATTGTTAACTGCCATTTTTTACACAATTTCCGCCTGTCGCAGCCCGTTTTCGTTGCTGCTGTTGTTGTTGTTGCTCAGCTCCAGCTCCCCCTGGGGCACACTTTTGTACTGTGTAACCTGTGGGTCTAGCTCGAGTTCCGGACAAGCGTTTGGCACACTTCCGCCTATTAATTTATCAACATTATTTTGTATATTTTTCCTGGCCCGCGGCGCAAAGCACTTTTCTGACATTCCTTCATCTCTCTCTCTCTCTGTGTTTCTGTCTCTGTCGCGTCGAGGTTATGGATTGTGTATCTTGAGTTGTTATTACATAATATTTGGGGAGCAACACTTTATTTTGATGCGTAACCTTTCTGCCAAATTGCCTGTTCTTGGGCTTGGCCAAACAAGTAATTAAACCTGTTTGTACTTGTAATCAAGTTTATCAGGCTCGTTTTCTCATTTTCTTTTCATGAAGACAATTGACAATGCTGGCAGATTATGCAAAGTTGTCAAAGGTTTCTGAAACAAAGTAAAGTTGAAATGATTTTTGAAAAGAAATTGTGGTTGGTTTTCGCTTTCGATTATGAAATAAATTTGTATATACATATAACTGTTAAGTTATTTTTGTGAATATATTTTATTATTTTGTCATTATCATATTTACAATAAACTTAAGTTAATATCTGACAATGATTATAAAATAAAGTTCTGTTGAAAGGTGAAAATGTGGTTAATTACAATTTCATAATGTAAGTTGATTACTTACATTTCATACGTAAATACGTTTGAATTTAAAAAAAAAGTGTCTTAAACATACAATATAAATATATTAATTGTTTGCATTTACATTTTTTACTGTAAAGTATTTTGAATCTTTTCTTTATAGTTGGTTGCTTTACATTTCCATTATATAGTGAATATATAAATGGGATTTCCATATATATAAATATATATTTCATTATTTTGTCTTTCGAACATATAATATGTATTAAACTAGTTATAATCCGTTCACGTTCGGCCATCACAAAATAGTTCGTATTGGATTTGAAATACGCTGCCATTGATGCTAATGCTCAGCTAACTGTAGAGATTTCTTGTCTATTTCGAAAATCTGTCGTAATCACGTAGAAGGCATTAATTATAAATTCATTAAATTTGCTTGGAATTAGCAATTTTCATTTGCGTTCGCAACAGCTTAAGCCTTAACTGTTCACCTCATTGCCAAGGGGACGTGGCTTTCAGTTAACGATGCTATGAAATGCAATGTTCCAACACTGCTTAACTAACGTAATGTGTATGTACATTTACCTGTTGTTGCATTTGTTCATGCTGGGGGGAAAACATAAAGCTGCACACAGTAAAAGTTTTAGCCAGAAACATAGAGAGAGAAAGGAAGAGAGAGAGTGGTAGAGTTGTTAAACCAAATCCAATTAAATTTGCATTTACATGCAGCATGTGTAACCAGTACTCACTATTTTAGGTTCTAGTTCGAGGTTGAGTTCAGATTCGGACTCGGATTCAGATTTAGATGCTCTCTCATACGGGTTATGGATGTGTTGCTGTTTTGTCAGTTTTTCGTGTCGTTTTCCATCGCCTGACAAACTATCAGCTGAAGTACGTGTGTACTTTCGTATTTGGCTGGCAGAACTTGAAACTTTGATTGTAAACATGAAATTAATTACAGCGCCCAGCATGGAAATTGAAATCCAGGAAAATCCTTCAATTGTATTTTGTGATTTGGCCCAGACGAACAATGCAATCAATCCTCCTCCTTGCGGATTATGATGCGTTGCTCTGTCTCTCAAGGATTCATCAATTAAGCTGTTGGCCATCAAGTTCTCTGAAATTGGCAAATAATAGAAATTGATTGCATCTTTCAAGCATGCATATCATTGTTCGCTTCCTGGTAAACTGAACCATAAGTCAGTGGAAATTATTTAATCAGATTAAGTCTGCATTGAAGTAAATCATTTATTGGAAATTTTGAGGCTTAAATTAGTCAACGGAAGTGGTGAACTTAATTGCTTTGTAATTAAGTCATGTGTTGTAAATTATTTTATACCAAATTCAATTGGCAAATGTGAAAATGCATGACTCAATCAGTTCTTGGTTTAAATAACTTAATCGTTTTTTGATAAGCTTTTTTAACCATATGAACAGCATATACTTTCTAAACATGTTAAACTTAAGTGGAATTTAAAATATAAATATTGTATTCATAGCTTATAAGCTATGCTTACTTAAATTTTGATATTATACAGACAAATGTATAGATGCAACACTACTTGTGAAAATATTAAGACGTGTTCAAGTATTTCAACTACACCGGAAAAGAACTGATGTTTATTTCAAAAATTTCTAGACTCATATTTATTATTAATATGACGCAGTACATGAGAGCACATGAAATTCTCTAGGGATGTCAAGTGCATTTTTCGGGTATTTAAAATATACATGTCACAACGCAGTTTGCGTTAGATGCACTTTGCGATTTTATATTAGATGTCAAGTGGTTTTTATGAGCTATAAGTAACCACACATTTGGTGAACTATTTATTTAGTCTTGGGATAGCTCGGTGCATTGTGACAATGTATGTCTAATATATACTTCGCATCTATTGTAGCACACTATGAAAATGTCAGAATGTATTGAAAGGAATTTGTGAATGATAATTTCCTTACTTTATTTGTAAATTGCAAATTGAATTAAATAAAGTGTAGAATTTTATACTAAAATTATTTTGTATATGTATAGCTAGCCAAAGAAATAAGAAATCTTATTACGTCAAAACATGTTTTAAATATTATTTAAATCACTATGATAAATAATTCTTTAAATTACAGTCGCAGTGTCTAATTTGATTTGTGCTGCGCTGAGCGTAATCAAAGGACTTGCTGATTTGTGCTGACACTGTCGCAATGCGTTTACCAACACTGCTTCCTCGACCGAAATAAACTTGATGCTAATGCCACACTTTCACTTCCGCTTTGCTGCACTTGGCTGCCAACATTGTTTTTAATAAAGCCAAACGACACCGTCTCTAGTCTCCGACTCGACCCGTCTCAAGCGCTGCGAGACAGTGACAGCATGTGTTTGAGCGTGTGTTTGTGTTAGAGTGTGTGTGAGGGAGATGGCAAATGAAATAAATGCCAGTCAAGGCAACAACTTAATCCTTGGGGGAAGCGCGCAGACGAAAGACGAAAATGAAGACAAAACCGAAACCGAAACAAAAGCGAAACGCAACAAGAAGTCGCGGAAAATTCGGGGGGGGGGGGGGAAAGGGCAAAGAGAGCTAAGTTAGTTTCAAATTCCAACTAAGAAGTAATTCCGGGCTGAAAACTTTTACATTTAAACAAATCTAATGGAAGTTGTCTGTGATTTTTTGTACTTTATACTTTTATACTATTTATGCATTCTCTCTTTTTTTGTTCGCAGAGTCCACACAATTAGCAATGAGCCAAATATTAAAGTAAACTTGTTGGCTAAATATAACATTGAAGATAAACTTGAGACGAGACTTGTGTGCCCGAGCACAGGCGACGGAAATGGCTGCTTAAGTGGCGGACTTCCGGTGAAACCGGACAGGAATCAACAAGAATAACAGCCAAGGCCCGCATATCCCACTCAGCAGAGAGTGCACATACATAGTTATTCCTCACCGTTGACTCATTAGGCAGCTAAAACAAAGTCATGGCCAATGTAAGCAACGAGACGGTTAATGCTTGGCTAATATCGGCCAGCACGCAGTTGCCCCAACTGCTGGGCGCCAACTGGAGCACAACCCTTTCCCCCCCCTCGATGGCAGCACTCTGTCCACCATCATGAGCAGCAGCAGCACTTCGACAACAACCAGCACCACTACAACATCGATGACCACCACAACGGCGAGCACAGCAGGCTCTGATTCGGATGCGGATAAATCGGACATTATGCACAATCAGTTCGTGCAGATCTTCTTCTATGTGCTGTACACCACAGTGTTTGTCCTGGGCGTGTTTGGCAACGTTCTCGTCTGCTATGTGGTGCTGCGTAATCGTGCGATGCAAACCGTAACCAATATATTCATTACCAACCTGGCGCTATCCGATATTCTGCTGTGTGTGCTCGCCGTGCCCTTTACGCCGCTCTACACTTTCATGGGCCGTTGGGCATTTGGTCGAACGTTGTGTCACCTGGTTTCGTATGCACAGGGATGTAGCATTTATATATCAACGCTGACGCTGACCTCGATTGCCATTGATAGGTACTTTGTGATCATCTATCCGTTCCATCCACGCATGAAACTCTCCACGTGCATTGGCATCATTGTGAGCATCTGGGTTGTTTCGCTGCTGGCCACTCTGCCCTACGGCATGTACATGAAGATGTCCGAGGTGACGAACAATGACACTCAGGTCAATGGCACGAGTCTGGGCAGCGCCTTGCCCAACGACACCATGGCTGCCCAGGCTTACATGCAGCTGATGAGCGACACCGAGTCGCTGATGGTCTGCGAGGAGAATTGGCCGGCGGAACAATATCGCAAGGTGTTCGGAGCCATTACGACAGTGCTGCAGTTTCTGCTGCCCTTTTTCATCATATCGATTTGCTACGTTTGGATCTCCGTTAAGTTGAATCAGCGTGCCCGGGCCAAGCCGGGTTCGAAGTCGTCGCGGCGCGAGGAAGCGGATCGAGATCGCAAGAAGCGCACGAATCGCATGTTGATTGCAATGGTGGCGGTGTTTGGACTCAGCTGGTTGCCCATCAATTTGGTAAATATATTCGATGACTTCAATGACAAGTCAAAGGATTGGCGCTTCTATATCCTGTTCTTCTTTGTGGCCCACTCGATTGCCATGAGCTCGACGTGCTACAATCCCTTTCTGTACGCCTGGCTCAATGAGAACTTTCGCAAGGAGTTTAAGCATGTCCTGCCCTGCTTTAATCCCTCCAACAACAACATCATCAACATCACCAGAGGCTACAATCGCAGTGATCGCAACACCTGCGGTCCGCGACTGCATCATGGCAATGGCGATGGAGGCGGCGGCGGAAGTTTAGATGCTGATGATCAGGATGACAATGGCATCACTCAGGAGACGTGTTTGCCGAAGGAGAAGCTGCTCATCATACCGCGAGAGCCAACCTATGGCAATGGCACTGGCGCTGTGTCGCCCATACTCAGTGGGCGTGGCATCAATGCCGCCCTCGTGCATGCTCGCCAGTCGCAGCCACAGCAGCAGCAACAGCAACAACAGCAGCAGGTGGAGTTGATGCGTCGCATTAGACGACGCACGGATGAGGATGGCGACTACATTGACTCCGGAGATGAGCAGACGGTGGAAGTTCGCTTCAGCGAGACGCCATTTGTTAGCTCCGATAATACGACAGGCATCAGCATGCTTGAGTCGAGTAGTCAGTGCCAGGACTCGGATATGCTGGCCGATTTGGGCGCTGCTATTATTGGACCAGCAGATGCCAGTAGGCGATATAACTGAGACAGGGTAAGTAACCAGAAATGTACTATAGTAAGTAAGAAAGTCCAGAACACACGACTATAAAATACTCTCTAAACATTTTCAATAAAAGCTAATATATACCAAAGTACAATAATATACCAAAAGAATACTAAAATGACCCAAAGTAATATATGTATGTATATCCCTTATTAAAAATACTAACATAAACCAACTGCTATATTTCGTATATCCATAAACTACAACATTCAAAATATACCGTAGAGAACAAAATATACCATATGTTATATATATTCAACCAATACAATCGGGTCGGAGAAGGTTCCTTTTGCCTCCTATATTCCCTTCTACACTATGTGACTATCTATACAAAGTACGATTTGATGCATCAATATGACTGGCACAACTCACATATCTCATCTGCAATATCCATTTTCATCTTCATCTTCGGCTGCTATCAGATTTTTGGCAAAATGGTTTACCACATTGTGCAGCCGCCGAGTTTTCCTTTTCCATGCCAATGATTCCATTTCCTCACCAAAAGAAAAAAAATCATAAAAATTGAGTTTGCTACCTGCATGAATGCTTATGAATTTCCACTTCACTTTTCCACATACTCTCGTTGTCGAAACTGAGATAGCTTGAGTGCAACAAGAGCAAATCAAATGACAAGTAGCAGCTGGCAAGAATTTCGTTTACTTTTTCTCTCTCTCTCTCTCTCTTTGTCTGTCTGTTGCTAGCAAATTTCATTTGGCAAGCTCAAAAGACATCAGCTTTAGATGGGGAGAGTGGAGTGGCAAGTGAAGCTCATCCATCCAGTGCTGGGCAGTAAATCAACTGTCAACTCTAACTCTGTCGTCTGAGCTACTCACAAGTCCTTTGCGCCTGTCATCGTGCAAGTCTCGCACAGCTGCATTTCCCAAAATGGCAATAAAAATGAATTAAAATATCCAAGTGCAGCAATTTTCCAATGCATATTTAATGTTTGGGGGGAAAAAGAGTTATTCAATTTACAAATGAATAAGATTTGGACATTAAGAAACAATTTTAATGCAAGTTTAGACATTCATTCGTTGTCAACTGTAAGTCAAGTTTCTTTGGTAAAAAGAAAAACTTTACCAAGCTGAGATGACAGATGGCAACGGACTGCAAATGGATTAGGTAAATGTTTCTAGCACGTGCCGACCCTTTGGCCAGGTGCTCAAACAACAACAGCAACAACAACAACGACGACAACATCAAGTTGATTTCTTAGAACAGCAGCAGCAGCAACAGCAACAGCAACAGCAATAACAACATAATATATGTACACAAATTACCAGCTGAAGCTGTCAGATAAATGCGTTGCAAAATGGTCAACAGCCGGGGCCAACGATAAGGCGCAAGTCCCTCATAAACATAATGCTTTGACGCAGAATAATTTACATTGGCTTATTTATTTATAATTTTTTATGGGAGCACGTTATGGGGCCATCTGTCTGTCCGTCCGTCTGTCTGCCCAGTTTTGATCTCCACTCGAGATGGCCAAAGTCATAAAGTTTATAAATATATCGCTTGGCATTGAAATTCTATTTGATTAAATGAAAATTTACTACTCATATTAAACGTCAAATGGCAACAATAACAAACTTGACGCATTTGATGTGCAGTCAAATTAAAGCTATTCTCACCATCAGTTTATTTATCGAAGTGAATAATACTCTACATAGAAATCTGATATATTTTAGAATATACACTTTATTTGATACATTTCAATATGCAGTTTCCATCAAAACAAAATTTTTTCTTTATTTTGGAATGTCTAACAGTTATTTGTTTACTTTTGTTAAGTTGATGTTTTTTATTTTTTGAATAAGTAAATAAACAAAAATGGATTTTCATGTCTACTATTTCGAAGCGAACCACAAATGATTTTTTTACTAGCAATTAAAATAATTGCTGTCTTAAAGTAAATTTTCAAAATATTTTTCAATTTCGCTCTCATAAACCTCAAACCAATGTCGGATATGTACACAAAGCAATATCTGGGTTAACTATTCATGCGTTTTAGTCTGCCTTTGAGTAGCCAATCTAAGATACGTTTGCTGCTGGAATATGCTGTTGATATTCGTATTTGTGCAAATATCTTTGGGCACTAAATACCTTTTCTTTTTATCTCACCGAGTCCGACAATATCTAAAGTATGTTGTGGCATCGTTGTTGTTATTTACATTTTAGCCATGTTTGCGGTTGGCTTTGCAGCAAAAGCAAACAAAATATGTGAACGTCCGAGAGGCCTTTAATTTATGATTTATTCAGCGCAGTCGTTAGTGTGGCACAAAACTATGCTGTTCAGCCTAATTACCCACTGGCATGTGGGTTGCTTGCCAGTCTGCTGAGTTGTGGAGCGGGTGATGTCAGTCAACAAGCCATATGCACAGCTCCCAGCTATGAAATTCGCATAAAAAATGCCAGCCAAACTCTCCACCAACTCCCACTAGGATTCGCTGTGACTTGCGAGTATGAAATCACAGCGAGCGGTGAGTGAACGGTAAGTGATATAGTTGATGGCCCCCTCCCAAGCACATTTCACATTTGATGCATTATGCATGAGAACTGCAACTGAAATTGCAAACAGCAATTGTCGGACTCACAGTACTCTCGTCTCGCACTCAGTTCACTCTCAGATTCAGTCAGGAAAGTTTTCACTCCCACACCAAAAAAAAAAGGAGAAGGAGGATTGAAAGGGAGTGTCAGCTCCGCCGTGTGCTGTCTCTGTAAACAAGTTTGCCAGCGAGTTAGTGTAAAACTTTTAACAACTGAATTGTATTTTGTTGTTTGCTGTCTGGTTGTGCTGTGATTGCCACTGCGACTGCGACTGGCAAATGGGCCAAAAGTTGACTCTGCTCCGGGGACTGGCAATTGGGGCAGTTGTGTCTAGATATCGTAGAACTAACGGCAACTTTACGATTACATTGCAAGCGATCATTTTTTGCAGCAGTTTGTTAGTCGTAGTTTTAAAATGCCATCACAATTGTGCCTTACAATGCAATTGCTTCAGTGGCCATTGTGCCTGATAAGAATTCCCCGGCAACTTGCCAGACAAAGTGCCTAGCTAGAGCTAGAGCTGTTACTCATCATTCCACGTAAAAGTTGTAGCTGCCTGCTCCAGTTTTATTTAATCAATTTTACAACTATTTCGAACATTTGCCGCAATAAGTTTGCCACTGTGGCAGCAACGGGAAGGCTCCACCTAAACGTGATAGCTTGAAGTTTCGTAACTCAAGAATTCTCTACATTGAAATTATGAATTGTTATTGCACATTGTTTTATTTTTGTTTCGATTTCTATACAAGCTATGTACATGGTTACTTTGAAGTGTTTCGCATTTTATTATCCTTGAAAAGTTTCTTGTTCAACTTTGTCTTGGACTTGGCCAGGTAGAATATGTTCAAACTACATTTAAATTAAAAAAAAGTTCATGCAGAAAGTAGCAAGATAAACTCGTTTAAGTTGCTCTTAAGAGTTCTAGCAATAATTAACTTTTATTGCATTTCACTATGCATTCCATTTTCATTACTAAATTCATAGCATGCTTTTAGGCTGTGCGCACTGTTAACTTTACAGCTCCGCCATAAAACAGAACTGTTAGCGGAGTTCAATGCCTGGCTAAGTATTGATTTGAATATAAATATTTTATTTACTCTGTTTAAGTGGAAAGCGAATGCATTTTAGCATTTTAGCTATCCGAATTCCAATCAATCACACTAAAAGTGCAAAAGTGTGTTATAAAATCTAAAGGGCCCTGATTAAATCCATACTAAATCGCAGCATATAAAAATCAAATGCCATCCACCACCAGGCAAATGTTGTGCTCGTTATTTGTCGTCTTTGTGTGTGCTCGCTCGGGTTTAATGGTTACAGTAGCATGCTCTTTGCTTTGCTTATCATGCATGCACACATACAGACATACATATAATATATGCATACATACGAACAGACTAGCGTGATTTCAATATGTACTTACTTACACTCAACGTGAAATGTTTTTGGTATTGGCGTGCAATAAAAAAAAAATATTGCTCAGCATTTACGTTTCCATTTTTTTTTCTTTTTTGCTTTTTTTCGCGCGATCATCTCAGTCGTGGCATTTGGTTTTGAAGTGTCATGAAACATGTGTTTCCACATGATTTCCAGCGTTTGATGCAGAGCTTTCATGGGTGATACGCATTTATTTTATAACATCAACATCAACAGCATCAATATATGAGTATTAGGCCATCGGATTGATGTTGACGTCAGCTTGGCACACACTATAAGCCGAACTGACTGACAGCCTGACATTTGTGAAAATAAAAGCGATTAATGAAGTTCCTTTCGCACAAATGCCAAGTGTCTAATTGACGATTGAAATGGACTATCTGTCTCTGTCTCTCTCTCACTCTCTTCCTGTGTGCGGCACATGTGCCTGCCATCAAGCTCTGGCCAGATGGTGAAATCGATGGCAAAACAGCTGCCTCTGAGATTTGAGGATACGCCCTTTTGCTGACAGATTAGTGTAAACAGGCCAATCAAGGCCAGAGTGCAGATTACATAAGCTAGATGCTCACTCACTGCTGCAAAGCTGCACTCTTGATTACCCTAACTGACCTATGCTTAAAGAATATGGTGAACTAGGCTGCAGTTTCACCATTCTGTTAACTAACATTTGCTTTCAAGATAATGCATAAAGGCTGCTGAAGGTTGCTTGCATTAAGAAAGCTTTTAACAAATCACTTGCTGATCTCAAGCAATAGGTGGCGTTCTTTTTAAGGTGCAAGCTTTCACGCTGTTAATTCAAATCTACATAATAAATGCAAATGTATAAAGCATAATAATATTAATTGCATATGCGCATTTTGCTTAGTCACTTGACTTAGCTTTAGAGCTGTGTATGCGTAAGAGTATAATGAAATAAAAATGCAATTACCGTTTTGCTTTCACACCCTGCCAAAGAGTGTGAGCAGAAAAAGTCAGCTCTGTAATGTAAAACCCAACACGTTCCATTTCAATATATGCGTATGTGAGTGCGTCTGTCTACACACACGTAAGTGTGTGTGTGTGTGTGTGTGAGTGTGTAAGGTACTTATATCCACATGGCTCTATTTTTATTCCCGCTGCCCGTGTCTAATCAGTCTAATGTGTTGGGCAGCGAAAACAACATTTTCATTAGAGCTGCTTTAGCTTCTTCTGCCAGCAATTCTTTCTCTGCCCCTCATTCCTGGCCACTAGCGCACTAGCTGGCCAATTAAGCAATTACGTTAACAAGCTTTTATTATGTTGTATGGCCATGGAGCGCAACGGCCAACAATAGCAATTCCTGGCCAGAGCTTCTGTGGCAGTGGCAATGGCAATGGCAATGGCAATGCAGGAAGCTAGCCAAAGGTGTTGAGCAAACAATTAAAAGGAATTGAGGAAGGAAACAGCAACAATAACAATGCTGCAAGGTAACTATAAAACGGATGTAGCTGCGGGCAAGCGGATTTAAAGTGTCCAGGATTAGGTGTTAACTCCCCAAATGGGGGCTAACTGAATGTTTAAGCGCCGCCCTCCGCAATTTATGAGCGCAAAGTTTTCAAGAAGCTGTCGGCATAAATTATAGCCACATAAGGCCAAGGCCCCCCACAACGAGTTAGCTGGGAAATCGACAACAACAATAACAAACAAAGCACAAACAAAAAAAACCAACGAAAACAAAGAACAAAAAAAAAACTTTTCGGCACACATCAAAATAAAATTGATGGTCATAAATTCTATTGACTTGTCGTGGCTACAAACTTGAGCTGGGCCCGCAGTAACTATCGAATATCACATAAATAAACCATAAAAATTACGACAAACATATTAAATTCAGTCGCAGGAGATGTTTTTCTGTCTACCATCCCATAACCCTAACCCAACACATATTTAGCGAACATTCTCTTATGCTATGCAAACAAAACATTTGAAGCATTTAACTCGCTCATCAAATGTGCCCGACGATGACTGTAACCATGGCTTAAAGGCATTACGAACGTTGCCATGCCAGGCACGTAGAACCTCTGAGCATGGCAATACAGTATTTCCATTTGACTTATACACGCCAATACACACTGGGATGCATATCAAAGTTAACTAAACAAAAACCGAAAAACCAAAAGAAATCAATTCCAATTCTGGCTGTTAGTTTTGGAGGCGCAAATGATGAGATGACAACTAAGACAAATCCCCAATCACTTTACTCGTATTCGAATATTCGAGTATGATTTGATTGCTTACGATAATTGAATTGATTGCAACAGCTACAGTCACTTATCACTTCAGCATGTCATTTTCTTGTCAATTCATATTAGGCTTGATCATTTGAATAATATTTAAGTTCTATATAAGGAATTATTTATTACATATTAAGAAGTAGATTAAAGCTTTAAGAAAAGTATAAAAATTGTTATATTAAAGAATGTATTTGAAAGTGATTTTGCCTGAAAATATGAATTGCTGAATGTGAAACCCTTTCCACTCTCAGCAATTAAAAGTCATCCATAAATTGGTCTAATTAATTTTCATTTTCATTTTGCATTTTTTATCACTTTTGTAATTAATTTCATTTGATGATTTTTTTGTGTAATGTTCTTCTCAATTAATGACAATTTGATCAACTTGTCAAGCGAAAATATCTTTTATCTTTTGCGACCAACTGTGCAGTCTTTGAGTGTGAGTGTGTGTGTTTGGAAGGACATTTAATGGGCCATTGCAGACGCCTTTGTTATTGATGAAAAATGTCTATAAAAGCGAGCAGCGTTTATGCCCAATTAAATGTGGTAACTGGGCATCGATGCGAGTTATATGTGACGGACGTGGTTCTGCTGGCCACGTGTCGCTGCTGTCAGCTCCAGGTGTGTGTAGATGGCAAATAGCAGGGCAGAAAATAGCAAACGGCAGACCAGCAAACTTTTATTTTTGGGAAAACACGTGCCCTGACCAGCATGTTTGCTGCTAGTGAGAGATTGCCAGGATCAGCTGGGTTCAGCACAAAAAAAAAAGAAAAAGAAAAAAAATTGAAGCTGCTTATACATAAATTATGCCACAATGTGGAAGACAGATTTTGGAAGCATATGTGTAGAAGATTCAAGCTGCACTTCAGTCTGCTTTTCCCAGAATGTGTGTGTGCCCAAGTATGTGTGTATGTGTGTGTTGACAGCAGAGCTTAATGCCACTTAATATGAGCCACAGGCATTTGGGGCAACTTGACAGGGGCTTAGAGGGCCGTTGGTGGGCGCGTTTATTAGCAACTTTATTAACAGTTAATTAAATTTTGTGTTTAATGATTTGGCCAACAGCGGCAGCACGATGATGAAGCTCAAGTCAAGAGAATAGCAAGACGCTGAACGAACATCAAGATCAAGCTGGATAATACAAAATGCTTGCGGCTTGGCTTTTATTAAAGTTGAAAAGCCAATACGAGGTCTTAGCCAAACAGAGGTTAGTTTTATGCATTGTCCGTTGCCAGCCAACCAGACAGTGAGCCAACGAGCAAGCCAACTTAACAATTACAAGTTTAATGAAACGAAAAACGCTTTTATTAATTGCCCAAGCCCACGGCCATAGGCCGCAATCCAACCAAACGAACTCAGTTTCTGGCTCACTTACTTACGAGGGCTATTAGACTCAATTGCTGCTTGGAGAAATCTTTGTAGTTGAAATTCCTTTAAATAGTTTAAGTTTCGCTTAATTGTATCAGTTCACTTTGAAGAGCCTAAACGATTATTAAATCGATTCGGAGAATAAGCTTCAAGCATTTACAAATTTCCATAATACTTAATAATCAAGGGCAATTATAGGGAGTTGATCTTGTGAATGAATTGCTATTATTCTAATATTATTTTATAATTTTTTTTAAAACATATAGTTCGTTTTCTATCATGAAATTACTTATTTATCTTAAAATTTAGTTAGATATATTGCTAATAGTACAATTTTATGAAGTTCAATAGTTTACTACCATCATCCTAATTTTAGTCAAAAATTTCTTTAAGACATTTATTTTGTTTTGTATTATTTTTAAGTTGAGACAAATGATTTGCTACAACTGCAGCTTTAATACGCGCAACATTTAATTATTGTTACTCGAACTTTGAATAATGTAATAATAATAAATATTTCAAAATATCTTTAAAACATTTATTTTGATTTGTATGAAATATGTACAGTCAACCATAATCCTGTTTATTAAGCTCTACAGTCTATTCTTATTATTCTAATTTTACTTTTGAATAAATTGCAACTTGTAGCTTTTTATTTGTAATTTAACTTTTGAATAAATTCCAACTTCCACTCTTCACTTCCCCTTGTAAAATCTAAAATAAATGCGACTAATTTAATTCCCATTTCGCTGACAAGCAAACAAAATGATTATGCATACAATTTTAGTACCTGGACTAATAACACCATTCGCGTTTGCGTTTGCTGCGAAGTCTTAAGACTTCTGCGTGTCTGACACTTTAAGACACAGACGCCTTCAAGGATTCGGCTTTTGTCAATGCGTGGCTGAAATAATTATGCAGCGGCGAATATAGAATGAAATGCTTGTAAAAACATAAAAATACCAAGTCCAGGGAGACAAAAAATAAACAAACGTAGTTAGAAGTCAGCTCCACTGAGAGAAATATATTCACAAAAAATACATGAAAATTATGAAATGGAAATGATAAAAATAATGTAAAAGTGAAATTTTAAGAAGAATAAAAAATCTGGGTTATTCTGTTTGTGTTTTCGCTCAGTGTACTTTCATTCACACTTTCGTTCAACGCAGCGAGGCGTTGTAATTGCGACGAGGAGGCACGAAACACCTGTCAGCAGGTGGTGAACCTGCTGTCCTGGGGTCGACACGTTGGTGTGTGCTGCGCACGTCAAAGTTGCCTAGCCAAAGCAGAGGCTCTTCAGAGGCTGTCAGCCTAGGCAGTGACAACAACAACAACAACAACACGAAGAATAACAAATAACAACAACAACAAACATTTCAGTGTTTATTCTTTTCAACGTCATTTCTTAATTTATGTGGGAAAAGCAAAGAAACGCAAAATATGAATGGGGGAAAACAAACAAAGACATCTCGACATGGCGGCCATAATTTCGACGTGCCAGAAAACAGTTACATGAAATGTCAATGAGCTGATGGACTCAAAGACACCCTCTAAACTAAATGTGTCTAAGTTATAAAATGCAAAGTGTAGGTGCAAACATTTCATTCATTAAAATGTCAGCTAACTTGTCTTCTCATTTAATATGCCCTTTTGCTGTGCCCTTTCATTTACTTTGCATTTACTACAGGGTATGTAATTTGTGCGCCAGTTTAAAGAGTCTTTCAAACTTAATGCTGGAAAATCTATGCGAAAAAGTAGTGAAAACTTTCGCATGTAAGTCAGTTTCAGTTTTGAAAGAAATACAGTTGAGAGGCAAAGAAATCTTGGCAAAGAGCATTACAAAAGCTGTTAAAAAATATTACCATAAATGTGGAACGACGGCAGCTGTGCGGCTTCCTTTTGAGGTAGGCCAGTTGTGGCCCATGTTTGCGTGTATGGTTGTGTATTTGTAAGCGTGTGGGCGTGTCCGCAAAACGCACAAAAAAGAAAAGTGAGGATATAAAAAACTGACAGCTGCACAGCTCATAATTTATGGCCCAGGTACATATACTCGTACATAACTGTGCCTCAAGGTATCAGGGCATAAAAACTTTTGCGGAAAAAAAATACAGAAAATATTGCGTGACTTTCCCTTTTTTTCTCTCTCAATACCTTTTTGCAATCCAAACCCAAAAATAAGCAACTCAAGTGCAGAGCTTAAAGAAGATTTTGAAATGATCATTAGGCGTTGCCTTTGTGGTAATTAAAGTTGGGCACAGCCAGCCAGCACATGGCTAACGTCGAAATTCAATCATATTAAATCAACAGCACACTCAAAAAAAAAAGAGAAGAGAAAATGACATCAAAATGAAGACAAAGTCAACAGAGAAACGATGACAAAAACTGAGCTGCACATTATCATTATTTTAATCAGAGTTGGCTGCACTTCGTGGCGCACGATTTGCGATTGATATCAGCGCCAGACGAGGGTCCCTCTCTATCCACCATCCACCCCCTCGCTTTGGCCCCGATAAGTATGTTTTACTTTTTTTTATTCGTATATATATTTTATTTTACGACCGACAGCTCGTCAACATGTAGACGACCTGCATGTCATTAGGGCTCAAGCGAGAGAGACTGGGTCTGGATTTTGGTTTTTAGATACCCAACGAGTACATGTAACTGTCAGTGTTCGGTGTGTGTGTGTGTGTGTGTGTGTATGTATTCACACACTCACACTCACACACTCAGATGAGTGCGAAATAATCATTCATTTTGCGAAAGCTTTTTTCCAAGCAAAGTAACAAATAACAATCAGTCGTGCACGTTGAGGGGGACTGTTGATGAAACAGGTTTTTATGTAAGTCGTCAGTAGATGATGTTCTTCATATATGTAGATATAAATACGCGTGCTCTGGAACTTGAATAAGTTGTTAAGGCATCAATGAAAAGGGCATTAAGACATTTGTTTTGTTTCGCGACAAAAAAACGAAACGAACGGAAGATTAGGCTGCGAATGTTGAGCGTGGATTAAATTTGGCAGGCGACAGTACATCAAATTAGCTTAAGGCAAAAGAAACTTTAATTAGCTTAATCTCTCTTTCCAGCAAAAAAGTCGTTGGCCTACTTCAATGCTAAGCTCTCTTGTATACTATAAATCAAATTCAATATGGTCAGCTGAAAAGTCTTTCTGCGAAAGTTGTACGAAAACTTTTTAATCTTGGTTCTTTCTTGAAATTTTATTAAGTCCACATTTTGCTGGGTTATTACTTGCGAGTTTCACTTGCCAATCAATCGATCAATGCCTGATCAATTTAACTTTATTTCAAAATACGACTGCGAGAAAATTTCCTTAAAACTTTGCACAAAAATTTGCGGCTAACGATTTATTTGGCACCCAGAAGTATCGGCATTAATATTGTTATTATTATTCCTCTCTGCCAGAGGCGAAGCCTCAGTCGCTTCCGTTTCCTTGTTCGATTTGTCGTTATATTTCCTGCTTGCTCTCATTCCATTTGGCACCTACTACGTGCTTGGCATATCAATCAAATCGCTCCACAAATCCCAGCCTGGGTAACTTATACATTATTTAATCGCTGTGAGTGAATTAAAATTAAAATTCCCTTTATATTGTTTTCGTTTTTGAAAGCACAAACTGTTACTGAGGCTTGACGTCGCTAAGCTCTCCACATCCACTATGTAAATGCACACACAGTGTGTGTGTGCTCGCCACAAGCAAATTAATTTTATAAACTCTCAAACAAACCGCAGGCAAGGTCTAAGTAGAGCCTCGAGCACAGAGCCAGAGCACATGAGTGCCGGGGTGTTAGCTCTCAATTCCCGCAAGTATCGTGTTGTGTGTGTGTTTGCACGCTGCTTCCATAAACGAAGCCACAAAAAATGATAACAAAAGAAACGAATATAAAAAAAATTGAGAATTTAATTTTGTCTGAAATGGTGCGAGCGTGCAGCAACTAAAAATGACCGAGTACCACTTGGAAATTGGAGCAAAAGCCAACATTGACACGGAGGTCAACAAGCGTGGCGACTTCTCCTCATCGTTTGTTTGTTGTTTGCTTCGCTCGCTGTCCTTGTGCAAATTCAAGTTAATATTTTGAATAATGCCACATAATTTGAACGCATAAGCAACTCGGGCTACTTCAAATTTATGCGAGCAAATATTTTAGCGACCATGACAACAATAGCAACTACAAACACAGTGCGCTGGCAAATAGTTTCGCAAGTTCAAGTTACGCGCTACATTTAGCATAGCATACTTTCCAGCGCCAGCCAAATTGCACGCCATTTTTCATCTCGCATGCGAACAAAATTAAGATGCTATAAGTAATGCTGGGTGAAAAGAAATACCTTCAAGTCAAGTGTGAGTAAATTGTTTCTGTGTGTTCAAGGACGCACATTAGGCTAGCCAGACACAACGAAAAGCCTTCAGGGCTGGCCAAGCAATTTGACTGTGAAATTATATTTAATCTGTGGAAATTTAGCCAAATTCATAGGCATTATGATAACGACAAGCATACAGATTTTTAAATTAATATTAATAATTATAATGTAGAAGTATAAGACTAATCTATAACAATAAACTAGTTGTATATAGACTATTTGGCTTGTTTATATTTAACCAACATAAATAACACAAATATAGTTTCTAATTAATGCTCGCCACAAAAACGCTTCAAGTACTCAGCTCACTTGGACTGACAACTGCAGGATCATCAGTTGACTGATGCTCTAATTACGAAATGATTTTCTCTACTCTCTGCGTTAACAACAACTTGAAATATGAGATGGAATTATTTCAAGTCAACTACAGCTCATTTTGCTTTTCGTTGCGTTTCGAGTCCAGTCCCCTTCAAGCTGGCGCCGCCTGTTGAAGCCTTTTTGTTTGTCTTTTGTCCTGTTTTATTTTCTTTTTTTTTTTTTTGTATTTTCGTTGATGACAAGCACAACAAATATTTGCATGTGCGCTGTCCAAAATACACCCACACACACACTGATTAAATTGCCTGACAGCTCGAGGATCTGGTTTAATTTTGGTGACTGCGTGGGTGGCGATACACACACACACACACATATATTTATATCGACTACATAAATTTCCTTATGCGCCTCATGATGTAATGCAAATCTATTGTAATGTATGCAGCAATTAAAAATACATCAGTTTTTCTTCCGTGTCCGTACTTCCTCGCCTCTTTCAAGCATTTAAAGCGACACTTTTCTTTTAACTCATTTAATTTCATTGCGTTGTCGTTGTATATTTTGTGAGTGTGAGTGTGTGTGTGCTTGTGTCTGTGCCTTGCCATGCTGTTGTGTGCTTAGCATTTGTATTTAAAAGCCTTTATTATAATTATTTTGTTGTGTACGCATAATTTTAACATTATCAAGTCTGAAAGTTCATAAAAAGAATGCTCGACTGAGAGATGCCCGCTCTTTTGATATGTAATAATGGTTTAAATAAATAAATATATATAATTTTATTTTTTGTCTTCAAGAAACCAATTTATAGTAAGTTTTTTCCTTGTATTGTTAATATCCTGAATAAGTTTTCCTTTATTTTTATATGAACTACATCGTTCAATTCGTTTTTTCGTTTTAATTCCAAGAAATATTCATCGTTAACTTTCGTTGCTGGTTAATTTCTAATCATTGTTCTTTTGTTGACATTCTTCATTTGATTATTTTCATCCCGCTCTGTTTTATTTAATTAATACCAATAAATTTACACTATATTTATATTTAGTTTCATTTATTAGTTTAATTTTATTATATTTATTTTTAGTTTTATATTTTAATTTAAAATTGAGAAAAGAACAATATCAATTTACAAAATCCAACTTTAACGCCGAACATTTTTGTTTGTTCGTTCGTTAACGATTAAACACTTCCGTTACCCAGCAAATTTTGCAAATTTCTATAAATACACTTTATTTTTTATTGCCCATACTTAAAACTGCTGCAAATTCGCTTTATAGCCAAACTGATTAATAGAGTGCGAAAATGTTTTGTTGACCTTACGACAACTTTATGATACCCTTTAGTTGTTTAATAGGTTTGGGTGGAGAGTGAGAGACTTTCGCTGGATTTCGATGTTGTGCTTGATAATAACATTAGAGCATGATGTCAGAAAGTCTACACTGTGTGTCGCCAGCCACACCCAATTCAATTCTTTTTATGTATCTATGCTCCTGCAGTGTTTGTTGCTTTCATTCTATTTACTTGCCTGGCAGCCAGCTGCCTAATTACGTTCTCATTTACGTTTTCTCATTTCGAGATTGCGATGGTTTTGCTGTGCATATATTTAGCCCACTTGCGATTCATTAAAAAGAACATTCCTCAACACGTCGTCGCAGATTGTCCATGCGCCTACAGGCAGCCTGAGGACCTGGCTCAGCCACATCCTCGACGAGTTTGTTTATGCTCGCCTCTAATTGCGGCAACTTAAAGCACACTCAAGGCGACTGTGACACAAGGAGCGAGACAGCAAAAGAGATTGAACACAGAGAGAGAGAGAGAGAGAGAGGAAGACGTACTGACAGGTTGTATGTCATACTTATCTAAAACGAAAACTTAAGAGAGTGAGTAATGTGCTCGCATGGTCACCCTAAAGACGTTGAGCTGCCCATCGTCTGATGAGTCTGTTGGGAGCATCACATAAGAGTGAGTTATCTCGAAGCATTGGCTTGTCAATCTGGTCATAAATTTGCAGGAAGCCACATTTAATTGTGAGCTTACTGAATAATGGTCACCCTTAAAAGGTCGAGCAAACTTATCTGCATGCAAAGTCGTTAATCTAAATAACTGCGAGCTTTAATCCATATAGGCAGTTATACAAATTTATTGTCGCCTTCAATATTTAACTTTATTTTTGGGGATTTTGAGTAGAAGAGTATCTAAAATTCGAATAGCCTTAAGGCTGGAACTTCTAAAGTTTTGTGTTCGCACGTGTTTCAACTTTTAGCCCCTGCTCTTTTGGTATCTAACCATCTGCTCATTGATTTATTTATTGCACATACGCCTCATAGGCCCCAATGGTGGCTAAATATTTTATAACTGTTATTATTGCTCTTGTTATTGATTTTGTTTTCTGTGCGTGTGTGTGTTTGTGCCCCAAAACTTTGTCAACTACAAACACAACCATCTAAATGTAGGTAGTAGGTAATAATGAAACTGTAGAAGCGACCAACAAGAACAACAACAGAACAATAAAACGAAACTTTTTAGGAAACGAGACGAGTCGAGATGAGATGAGAGTTGTGGTGAACTAGAGCCATTAAAATTAATTACATAAACATCAATGTGCCGCTGGCAATTAATGTTTCAGCTAGCAGATGTACTCGTCGTCGTCGTCGTCGTCATCGTCATCGTCCTCTTCCTCAACGGACCACAACAAAGCTTAAAGTAATTTAACACTGACTCACAGGCACACACACAACCTCACGCAGTGTGACCACGCCCTCTAAGAGACAGCCCACAATACAAGTTGACAATAATGAATACTTAATAAAGTGGCGTTAAAGGTACTCGTAGTTGCCTCGATTTAGTTCCGGACTTTGCACACTTTGTGCGCCACGCTGAGGCGACAAAAAGACTGAAAACCATTGAGATTGAGGCCTCCGGGCAAAGTTTACCTTTGTGCTGTGCTCTCCTCAATTCTGGTTGTTATAGTAGCTCATAAGGTTGTGCTTCCTTGTTGTTGTTGTTGTTGTGGGACAGCAAATTTCATTTCAATTATCAACACCAATGTGGGTCGTCCCAATTTGAGTTGTGAGTCGTCATTAAAGATTCCAAAGCAAGCAATTGGCCCAAGGCATTTTAATTAATATTTGCTTGAATGCGAGAGATATTACTCTTAGGAATTTTGTCGCCAGCGGCAATGTTTTCACATTAATTATTTATTAAAATGTGTAAAACGATTAAAAATAATACACGCTCATGAATATTCAACCATTCTCATTATGATGTCAGCGAGCGTAAAAAATGCTTTTCATTGTCTTCATTAATATTTGAATTTAAATGTGAATTAAAGAAAATATAAAAAGTCTATATGCTAATTGCATTTTAAATTAAAAAGTTTATTTATAATATTTATTTTTGTTCTTTTTGATTAGTTTGTCAAAAACTTTTGTTGTTAATATTTACATTGAAACTGTGCAGCAAATAATTTCTGCAGCCAATCAACCAAATGCAGACCTCGGGCATTTCATAAATATGCCATTAATGCCAATGTCAATAATATTTACGCAAATATTTATCTAAGCAGTGTTTTGCATTTATCGTGCAACATGATTTTTAAGAGAACATGCATTTTAATTAAATGTCAACGCTAGCGTAATGAAAATCGACTGAAATATAACACGGCAAATTCACAAAAGCAGATTAAAAAATTGCACAAAGCAAAGCAAACAAGCTAGAAAGTTGGACTGTATCAGTGTGCTCGACTTAGAGATACCCGCTACCCATTTTGAGTAAAAGCAAAACAGTGCGGCATTAATTTTAAAATACACGAAAGACTATATTTTTATAGTACTACACTCAAAATATACCATAAAGTGTAAAATATACCAGATTGTCAGCCAAAGCATCGAAGACCCGATTTCTTTCTTTCTTTTATTTCTTCTATTCTTCAATTTTTATCTGATCGAAAACAAATGTTAAGGAATCATTAAAAAAATAGTTATAATTTTGTGTACCTAAAATTTCGTTCAGTTATTATTTATGTACCAACTCTTGTTGTTCCATTTTTGACGATTTGCGGAGGCGGAAAAGAAAAATTATATCTCTATCTCTTATAGTCTCTGATAAAATAAAAATAAACAGACGCACATAGATATATCGTTTTGGCTGTTCTCTCATCAAGAATATATACCCTATAAAGTGTCGGAGATGCTTCCTTTTGCCTGTTATATACATTTCCTGGAGATACGTTATAATACCTTTCTCCTTTATGGGTAGCGGGTATAAAAAGAAAAACGAATACATCAAATTCAAAGTGTTGGCATGTGTTAAATTAAAATTTATGTGACGAATGTGTGTGTACAACTGCTTAAAATGGAAATCAAATTAAAAAACAAGAATACAATCAAAGCGCAGATAACACACAGGTACTTCTCTCCACTCGGGTTGCACTTGCTTTGTTAATATGAAAAAAAAAATTGAACATCTACAGAAGCAAATTTTCTTTACTTAATCTACTGTGTAGTAGCATATTCAAATTAATTAAATTGTTCAACGTCATCGCTGGCAGCTGAATGCCAATGTCAATGTCGCGTATACGCAACGCAATTTTATTACGTATACGTCAAGAGCAAATGAAGTGAATATAAAAAATAAAACAGCGATGAATGATGAAGGAGCGCCCACATGCAAATGGCGTGCTTAAGCTGCAACAAGTGGCTAATGCTAATTGTGAGCAGCGGACGCCAATGGGCAAATGGTGTCTGTCTGTTATTCATTAGCCAATGCTGGCGATTAACACGCGACGACAAGTCGAGGCCAGACAACGCATCCTAATAGTGAATTTGAATATTTGCCTGGATGCCTCAAGGATTGTCAGGGGCAACGCAATGCGCTTTGTCAAATAGACGACAAAAGTTGCCAAGACAAATTGGCCTAAGCCGCTTTAGTCAACATACACACACACACATTCGCACACTTTATGCATGTGTCAAACAAAAGACATGCAAAACGAATTCAACAATTTATGTAAGCAAATTTATTGGACAAATAATTTCTATGCTTTGCATACATTTTGGCCATGTCAAATACAACGTTTATAATATTTCCATATTTTGAAATATTTCTGTCTATTTTATATTCCATTTTCGTTTTTTTTGCCTTGCAGATTTTTGAAACGCATTTCTAGACGCGGTTGCTGGTCGTTGTGGAGCGCGAGGAGGGCGTCACCAATAACAACGACAGCGTCAACGACAACGACAACAACGAGAGCAACAACGAGATGTCGGGGAATGTGACATAAACAACAAAGCTGAAAGTGTAAGCTACTAGAGAGTGGGGGGCGTATGGGCGTGTCTGTTAGACATATAGTCTTACAGTCGCACTGAGTAGTACGAAAAGTGCTGATAAATGCCAAATAAAGTGACAACGATGCGAAAATTGCTGCGCTCTGGCGCCAGGGGCAAAAAGAACTCTGCCTTCCCTCCAAGCAATTGGCTGAAGCAGCCGCTTGATATCAAATTTGTATATCTACGATAGAGACAGAGAGAGAGTGAGGGAGAAAGTAAGTGTAAGTGTAGAGGTGTAAGTGTATCGGAGGGTGTGTGACTGAGCCTGCTTCGCGCTGACAAGCAATTGAAATTTTTTTCGTTCTTTCTTACCACTTTGCAGCAATTGCTGTTGCCATTTTGCATATTTAGACTTTGCTTTGTAGGGAGCCAAGTGAATCGTGGAGTACAAGGTCGTCGTCTCAATGCGTCACTTGCGAGCTTAACTGTCGCTGGAATTAAATTCCGTGTGCCAATTTTTGGTTCAATTGTGTGGAAACACACACATTTTTTTGCTATGTGTGTGACTGTGTCGTTTTCTATTGTAAAACAAAACCACAACAAAAGCGAAAAGAGCAAAATAGCAACAAGGCAACACAAAAATAATTTGCGCAGCCTCCCACTACAAAAAAAAAGGGAAAAGAAAAGAGAAAACACGAAAGGAAAACGGAGAAGAATTGTCGGGCAAAGCAAATAAGCCTAAGCTGACATTGATGGGATTTGTGCAGGCCACAAAACAAGTCAAGGGAAATATGTTTCAAGCTACAGTGACAGCTGGTTGAATACAAATTGAAAGGCAGCCAGCCACCAAACCCCCCTGAAAAATTGACAGACATTTCAGAGTTGTTGTTGCAGTCATTTAATTGAAATTTAGCTGCTGGTTTTATGGCCATGAACTTGAGTTAATCAACCGGATAAAGAGTGACAAGTTACCTGCCGTGAGGCCGCTGGCTTTCTGTAAATATTTTAGTATTTGAACACAATAGCTGACAGACAGATATAGGTTAAGCCTATTGCTAAATACACAAGGTTTCTACGAAGAATTTCTAGTTCTGGACTCGGTCACATTCACTCCATGAAAGCAAATAGTGTTAACTGTTTCTTAGTTGTAAAAGTTATTCAAACGGATGTGTGTGTATTTCAATATTAAACATTATGTGTGCTGTTTTATCGCTAACTGTTTTATAGGCATGTATTTAAACAATATATATAAGCTAATTGTAGACAACTAATTGTAAATATCAAACTATATTTATTTAAAGCAAAAAAAATACTTGTAGGCGCTTGTAAAGTGTTTATGACTGTAGCACTAAAAATTAAGTTTAGCAAAGTTAAATAAACACACTCGAAATTTTGCCAGCTAACCGCATTTAATGCTGTTAACGATGCTGGGGGAGAGGAGAATGAAAAAGAACCAAAAGTATACAAAATTCTGTTGACCATGAGCCCCTCTTTTGAAAGTTTATGTCATATGCGATGCTGCAACGAAGAACGAAGTGAAACATAAAACGGTGATGACAGACTGTTATTCTCTCTCATCCAATTGCCTGTCTCTCAAGCATTCTTGCAGCCTTGTGGAATTAAGCTTTCAAAAAAATGTCATCAAGTTTTGTGTACTTTTGGTTTGTCATGTGTAAAAAGTTTCACTGCGTATACGTAATATCTGAATCTGTTAGTTCTTAAGTTAGAAGGACGAAAACCACAATATCTAACATATTAAATGATTGTTGTGGTTGAGATAAATAGAAATTTGATATACTCATTGGCAAACGCTGTGTTTATCCAGGTGGAAACGCGAGTTGTAATTATAAATTGCATTCAAAAGCAGGGAATTCAGCAAAAACAAAACAAGAAATCTTATTAAATGAACGGAAATTAAAAATTGAAAAGTAATAATAATGTAATGATGTATTTGAATGGCACTGAAAGTTATTGGTTTAACATAAGCATTATCTGTAGAGAAACATAAGCTAAGCACTCAACTTTAAGACATTATTGAAATATATAAAATACTATAGAAAACTCTTGGTGAAAAACTCACAAGTAAAAAGTCTCAGACACGAATTAAAATAAAAGTCTATCATTTAAGCAACCTAATATATACATAAAAATTAGAAAATATAAATATAAACTATAATATCGTTGTACGTTAAACATTATTTAGGCCAATAAAGATGTAAAATTCATAGGAAGAGAATTAAGCAAAAACCAGTAAATAATTACATATATAAATGACTATTTAAATGTGCAAAATATTTCAATATATGTATGGAAATGTTTGAACTTTAAGTCGTAAGTGAATGTGAAATCGTAAATCAATTGGTAATTATACAATATTGAGATTGTTTATATCAATGATAAATGTGAATTGTTGAGTTGATGGAAACATTAACGAAAAATGCCGTCGCAGTCGAGTATTAAAATTGATCAAATAATTAAATTATTATAATTTAATGTGTTTTAAAGCTATCAAAATAAAGAGAAACTATTAAATAAACAATAAATGTTGAAAAAGCCACAAAATGCATGAAATGTTTGCAATCTAGAATTGAGGTATTTCAAATGTGATTACAAGCGAGGAAAAAAATATCTTGTTGACACATTAGACAGTTCATTAATTAACTGTGACAATTAAGTAATTGTCCTTCATATCCAGCATTTTATACTCGCATTCATTTCCGTTGACATTCCCGTTCCCGTTCCCATTCGCATTCCCATTTCCCACTCATCATTCTCCGTTCCCCATCGGCACCCAGCTTAGTCCACAATGTTGCCTTTATGGCCACACGTGTCAATTGTTGCGTGTCGAAGCGTACATTCTGTAATTCTTTATGTGTATGAGTTTGTGTGTTTGTAGCTTGTCATGTTGCCACTTTGTAGAGAAAACAAACAAGTGTCATACTTGGAGTACACTCGGCAGCATACTAGTAGGACAAATGTGTAGACAAGCGATTTGTTACTTGGTAATTTATGTGCCTGAAAGCGACTTCAAACTGGGTCGGTTGCATCCAAGAGAATGAAGAAGAGCACCATCAGCAGCAGCAACAAGTCACTATCTGTCTCTCCTCGACTTTTAGGTGTCCTAGTTATTTTGCGTTCAATTAAAATGGTGGCGTGCAAACAGAAGTTTTGACAGCGCCGAACACGCGGCGTATGAGCAATGCTCAAAATGAGGAAAAACTTTTGCCCCAGCAAGCAAGTAAGTAAACAATGAACAAAGAAACTTTTCGGAATTACATGCCCCAGACAAGTAAGTGAAATAACTTTGTCAAGCCATATTAAATAATTACATATTCTTTCGCGATGTTGCCAACACACACACACACACATATTTAGCAGTTGTCAGCAGTTGGTGTTTTATTCATTAAATGTTTGCATAAGTATGTAATATTCCATAAGCTACTGCAAATGAAGACAAACTACCGAAGCACTCTTACTTAACTTTAGCATGCAGAGAATTAAGAGAGAGTGAATAAAGAACGACTGCAGTGGTTAAGTAACTTTTAATTAAATTTCAAGTCAATTATAATATTATTTCTAAATTACAATTTCAGTGGCTTTTCCATTTAAAAACACTTTCTGCTTTTTCCCACATATGTTTTACTAAGCAGCCGCAATAAACTTTCGTTTTATTAACTTTTCTTTTATTGCCAAGAGCAGAAACTGGAATGCTGGTCTATTCGTTTGACCGTTATGCAATGGGATGCTGGTTTAATTTGTGGCATTTGTGGCATGATAATGATCCATTTTGTAAAGCCAAAACGACCACAAGCATCACACACTTGCGATTTGATGTGGTTAAAGGTGGTTCAATCTTGCGCTTAATCAGCTGCAATTTAAGCATCCTTCATGAAAGTGAACAACAACAACAACTTTATGGTGGCCCTGTTTTGCGAATTCTGTTTTTGCCTCAGGTGGGATTTGATTTTATTTGCCCAAAGTGTAGTTCTGCGGTCTCATCATTTGTCTAATGAGTGGCGTTTTTGCTGCAGCTTAGTTTTGTGCGTGGAACGTTTTGTTGGGGCTAATTAAAATGACAGAAATCATCGATTTGCTCTCTGCTGTGGTTTAGCCTTGGCATAAAAAACTGCAGCTGAGATGTTTTGTGGATTACACGCTTCGAATATCAGGAAACAGTTTTGGGAGAATTACAAGAAAATATAAAAAAAAAAATATCAAATCTCTTTATCCCAAACTTAAACAGAAATAAGAATTAAATTAAATCATTTTTTTAATACATATTTGCAAGCATCTTAAGCAATAAGAAAATGTAAATAATTTCACTTTTAAATATATGTATGTATATTTGCTTTCTTTAGTTAAATATATTTTGGATATTCATTTCTTAGAATTAGAAGGAAATATGCTAAATTATTTTTAATATAAGTAGGCAGTTTAAATCTAAAGTAAATATTTACTTTCTTTTCTTAAATATATATATTGCCTATTCAGTTGTCATCTCCTCTTACCTTTCTACCCTAATGTAGTATTAATAATGCTATTTTCTTTTTGAATTTCTGTGATGCTGAATGTATTTTATTACTGCCAAAATACGGACAATGCCGTACCATGTAAGGCACTGAAATTCAGTAAGAATAGCCAAATAGTGTCTGACATTTGGCTCGATTTGATTGCATCGCAATGACAATGGAATTTTATTTGATATTCCATTGAATTGAGGGACAAAAGCCTGACGAAGCACTGGGAATAAATGGGAACAAGTTTTGGCGTCTCGCTGAGTGAAGCTGCCTGCATTCACGGGGCAATCAAAAATTGATGCAATTTGCCAAATTGACAATTGCAATGTCCTTTTTGCCAGTTAAACTTGAACGGAAGAGTTGTCGGTGCTGTATATAAAGTTCGACAGCAATCTCGATCGATGTGCGGCATGCTGAAAGTATTTTTTAATACCAATTATTTCACATTATTTATTTAACAAATGCCAATAAGTGCATAAGCAGACTTATATAGTAAAACCATTTTATTTGAACAAGAGTTGTCAATTTTTGGTAAGCAAATAAGTTGCGCAAATTGGCAATAAATGAGCCAACAATAGCGCGGCATTAAGAGCCAAATTAAATACGTCAGATATCGTTGTATTTTTAGCCATTAAACTGATCAACAAGGTAAAGGTAAAAATGATATAAAGTGCTGTATTTTATTTGAACGAAAGTGCCGTAAAAATATATTTGATTAGCAGCAATTTAATTGTTGTATTTTTAAATTTAAGTTTTTATTATTTTTAAGGAAAAAAGTAACGCACGCTTTGTTGGCGAGTGTAATCCATTGATTATACAATTATTTGCCGATAGGCGCAATGATTATGTTGATTACTGAGTGACTTTTATGCTTAAAATATTGGCGCACCGCAATTGCAACCGCAACCGCAGCTACCGTAGCCCTGATAAATTTGCAATTATGCAATCAGGGCGTAAATCAAAGGCGAGCAGCCTTTAATAGATTTATTTATATTTATTGCACCGGGTAATAGTTTCATCGTAAAATTTAACAAATAATTCTCGAATTTCAACATGGTTAAAAAATAGCCTGATTTTGTAAGTAATATTTCCCTTATAAAATGAAAGTTTATTAAACAATGTTTGAATTTCAGCATGGTTAAAATAATTTGTTAACTTCATTGTAAATTTATATGTTTCGAGTAATATTTTTATTGTTAAATTGAATGAATAATTCATGGTTAAAATATATTCTTTGTGTCATCTTCAACAATATTTGTTGCGCTTAAAGTTATGCTGACTTTGTGAATAATAGAATCCTTATGAACAATTCTTGAATTTTAGCATGGTTAAAATAGTTTTATTACCTTATCTTGGGCTCTATCTGTTGCTCTTAAAGTTCTGTTGACTTTGCTTAATGCAAAGCCTATGCTATACATACATATGTAAGTGCACCTCGAACTCCATTGAGTTGTACATCAAAATGCAAATCGAATCAGAGACACACAAATACACAGAGGAGAGGTGGAGTGTCGAGTCCAAACAGCAAAGCCAAAGCCAACAAACAACAAGCATCATTTGGCAATAGCCGAAGGCAAGGTCATGTCGTTGGCCTTGTAAGATTTTTGGCCACAATCAGACGACTGATTGTGTCTTCTGTGGGCGAACTGAGCTGAGTAACTTTGGTAACACAAAACAGCACGTCACTCTCTCTACTCTGACTCAATGCCAGGCTAGTGGTCTCTGCAATCAGTTCGACGTCGGATTTCCATGGCAATCGTGTGTGTGTGTGTGTGTGTGTGTGTGTGGGGAGCGAGTAATGGACCCGTTGAAATTTTAAGGCCAAATTAATAAACTGTTTTTGGACCGAAAAGCCGAGTAGTCGAGGCTTATTTGCCCATAGGTACTCGTAGTCGAACTCAAACGAGAACAACGGCTAATTGAAAGGCTGCTTGCTGTTGCCTGTTGTCTGCTGCTGTTGCTGCCTGTGCGTTCAGGTGGGCGACTATCTGTCTGACAACTGCTGCAACATAATCATTACGAATGTGCGTCCGTAACTCATGTGGGGCAACCTCCATCAGCAGCAGCATCAGCAGCAGCTGCCGAGTACATTACAATTTTTCTTCAGTGCGGAAACCATAACAGCTTCTATCCATGCGTATACGTAACGACCACCAAGCGAGACCAAAAGGAGGGGAGGGAGGGAACATCTAGCTGTTACTGGATAAATTTCTTTTGCACGGTTGGCTTGTGTAAAGGGATGGCTTTGTGTAGGCTTGTATTTTGTATGGATATTTATTAGAATAAAGAGATATGATGAAATTATAATTAAGGTACACTTTTTAATATCGATCTTGCTTTCCGCGTGCTTTCCCTTCTTCGCTTCTTGTTAGAGTGTGACCACATATCATACGATATCGATAAAACGATAAATGATACCGTAGCACTCACTGCAGGGCTCATGTGGCACTGTAACTGTTATGTTGGTAACAGCTTCTGTTACCCGAGCTTTACAGTCGGCCTCTCCTGACAAATCGCAGCGTCCTCGCAAGAGTCGTTTGCTGTGATCTCGCCATTGTCTTCTTCGTCTGATTCATCCGGCGGCAGCTGACACCAATGTTTCATTTTGCCGGAAGAGTAGTCAGATTTGCAATGTTTCTGCTTTCGTTTAACATGTGGCAAATCTTCGACTAGATATCTGTCGTTAGGCAGCACCTTGGTGATAATAAAAGGGCCTTTATAGCGAGGCTCCAATTTGCGGGAAGTATCCGTGCCAAACGGCTCATTCTCGACCAGAATAAGATCATCTACTTTATATACGTTGGCGTTGGCTTTATTATTGGCCAATTGCAATGGCACATCCTCAGATGTGTAGCCCGATTGGGAGGCATCGATGCTATTGATACGACTACAATGGGGATATTCCTGCTGCTGCTGCTGCTGTTGCTGCAGTCTTTGCTCGTCCTGCAGCAATGCCAGCTGCACCTTCATTTCTTCCAAACGTTTCTCTAGCTGTAATTTGTCGTTGTATGCTTTTGTACGTTCCACGATAGCTTTGGAGGCTTGTAAAGTGCTCTCGTCGACTTCTTTTTTGAGCAAGCGTGCAGTCAGCTCATTTTCAACAAGCGTTTGCTTAAGTTCCTTTTCACTTTCTTGATAAAACTCAACGGAACGCTGCAACTCGATAAGTTGTGTCTTAACCTCCTCGTACTTGGTCAATGCCACCCAGTTGCAAGTCAACTCTTCTTGCTGCAGCTTTTGCAGTTCCTCCAAGCGCTGCGCCGCTTTACGTTGGTATTGGGTCAATTCTTCCTCCATTTCTGCCATCTTTTGATGTGCTTCCTTCAGTTCAAGTTCAGTGATCCGTGCATCAACACGTAACGTATTTTGCGCCAATTGCAGCTGTTCAATCTGCTGTGTCCTCTGTTCAATTAATTGCTGCAGCTCAACTATTTCTTTATCATCATGACTACCAATTGCCTGCAGATCAGCAATCAAAGTTTCGTTTTGTGCGCGAAGCTTTTCCAACAACGCACGCATTTTGTCCTTCACTTCTTGTTTCTCGAAATTACCAAGAAGTAAGTCTGGAAAATTATCGCATGGAAGCTCTGCTGACATCGGTACTGCTCGGTTGACACTAGACTGGATCTTCTCAAAATCGAATGACAGTTTAGCGCTTACGATGACGTCTTGGCCCAACAGAAAATCTTCTGGGAGTATCTTATCTTCGACAATGTAAACTTTGGCGGAAACACTTTTTCCATCGATGACTATTTCCAACTGTATAGCTTCGGTTGAGATACATGAACCTCCACAAATGCCTCTGATTTGCATGGCACACTTGCTGTGAACGGCTTTAATTTCTTTGGCTACTGACCTGCGCACAATACTAGCCTCACTTCCGGAATCAATGAACGCGACGTAACAGTGCGAGCTGACAACAATATTCTTTAGGAAGGGCATGTTTGGTTGCAAGGTGCCCACGCGCATTACAGTTGCTGACTGACAATTCTCATTCCGTGCATGAAACTTATTGCACTTGGAACATCTTGTTTTTGTTGGTGGCTTTGGACAAGAATTGGCAAAGTGTCCCGACTCTCCGCAATTATAGCATTTCAAAGCTTCCTTCTGCTTTGCTGACTTAGCATTGACCTCGCCTTTTTGATTGTCGCTGTAATCTTTTGGTGGCATATTCCTCTTATTCTCGCTGAAACGGTTTCGGTTCATGAAGAAGTTTTCAGTTGCATCCCGTAGCTGCTTCATACTATAAAACTGAATCGCTGCAATGCTATTTTGCAACTCTCGATGCTGTAGACCGGCTCTGACGTACCTTATGACCGCTGCTTCACTAAGCTTATACCGAACACCAAGGGCTGACATACGAAAACAATATTCTTTAACAGTTTCGTTCGACTTTCTCGTTGCATTGGCCATAGTGAAGTGGATCTCTGCTTCGTCTGGTTCGATACCAAACTCGTCGTTTAAAGCTTCGGCAAAGTTACTCCATCGGGTATGTACCACTGGTGATGAGTCGAGCCACATCTTGGCAGGACCCTTGAGGCGAGTGTAGATGGCGAGCAGCAAAAATTTCTGATCCCAATTGTAGGCATCAACTACTTTGTTTACCCGATCAATGAATTGTTTGGCAGTGATGGCGTTTTTGTCACTGGGGTCGAACTCTGGCAAGGTATTCGCTATTTCTTTCACTGACGCTTGCCTCGCTGTGTTAATTACTTGCTGACCTTGACTGCATACATTGTTTGAATCTGGTGATTGAATTTCACTATTCATTGCTAGCGGTTGCTGGCTAGGAACTGTCGATGTATTCTGTCTTTGAACGCTCATAAACTGGGACATCATCTCCATTAGCTGTCTCATTTCGCCTTCTAGTTTCGAAATAGCTGTTGCCTGTGACGCAATTGCATCTTCTTGTTGACTGGCAAGACTAGCTGCTTGCGGCATCTCAATCTCTGTCGAACCCTCATGCTCGATCAGTCTCTGGATTAATTCAGCACGCGTTCCTGATGTTGGCAAATCCACACCGCGAAGAAGGAATTTCAACTGATCCACCTTAAGATCAGTTATTTTGTGCATATTTTGTCTTTTCTGTTTAGTTCTCTTATTGATTTTTAATAATTCTGCACACACTCACACACGTACGCTGCTGCTACGTATTTCACAACGTCTTGTATTTCGCAAATACACACACGCACACTGCTGCTATGTTCTCTAAGACTCCACCGTCTCTTGGTGTAACCACGACTTTGAATCCGTCTGCCACGAAGAAAAAGGAACTAATCCGTTATTTGCAGTTTTCTTTGTCACACAGACCTTGAGAACACATCTCACTGCAAACTTTCAACGCCGACTATTCTTGCTGGTTTTCTCTGTCTCAGTTTTGTTTCTGCACAATGTCTTTTCCTATTTCATCATCCTCAATTTCACGCTTTCACATCCATACAACTTATCAGATCCCACTTCTGAACTGTAAAGGGATGGCTTTGTGTAGGCTTGTATTTTGTATGGATATTTATTAGAATAAAGAGATATGATGAAATTATAATTAAGGTACACTTTTTAATATCGATCTTGCTTTCCGCGTGCTTTCCCTTCTTCGCTTCTTGTTAGAGTGTGACCACATATCATACGATATCGATAAAACGATAAATGATACCGTAGCACTCACTGCAGGGCTCATGTGGCACTGTAACTGTTATGTTGGTAACAGCTTCTGTTACCCGAGCTTTACACTTGGGTTACATTATTTGGTTACCCCAATACCAAGAGGTCCCGAATATTGCCAACGCGAAGAATTCAAACCATGCCCAGTTCCACATTGGCACACTGCTGTTCCATCCTTACCACACACACACACACAAGTTGAACATTATATACGACTATGTATGTGGCAGGCATCTCTGTATGTGCTGCTTTAAAATATGTGCCTCTATTTGCTTTCGACTGGTTTTGTTGCATTTCGTGTGGCTGCATTGCCACATGGCAACATTTTCAGAGATATTTTGCTGTGGCTGCTCTGTGGCAAATGCAACCAATGCCAAGATGAATCGCACTTTCCAACAAAAAGTAAACTTACTAAATGTATTTAGTTGAGTAAATATATATTCGGAAATAAACTGCAAAAGGGCGGATGGCAAAGTTGTACTTTGTGTGCACCCAAAATGCTTGTTAAATATTTTAAATTTAATGACCATTTAGTTGTTGGCATTTTGTAGCAGAGTGTTTGTTTGGTTGTGCTTTTTTGGGTGCTCGAGAATACTCAATTATTTGCAGCTTCAAAATGAGTAACAACTAAAAATGGCATTTAAATGAATTCAATTTTATTTCATGTGGTCAACCATTTCAAAATAAATAGAGAAAAAATTCAAAACCGAATAATTAATAGAGAAAAGAAACGAACGAGAAATCTTTTCATTTTAATTGCTGCCAAAAAAACGTTATTAAAAAGGAAAAAGTAAATGTAAAAACTACTTTGACAATCAGTAACAGACAATTGAAACTGTAAAACACAAAAGTCAGACGACCAAATGAAATTAATTTCAATTTAGGAACAAATTGTCACATGTAAACCGCTGCAATTCGCTAAGCTGTTTCGCAAGTTGTAAACGCGCGTAAAACCACTTAACCAAAATGTTCAGTAACAACAACAATAGCAACAACAAGAACAACTGGAACTAAACATTGTAAAAGTTGCACACAGTATACAGAAGTTTTTCTGTGCGAAAAGTGTCACTCAAAAACAGCAACAAAAGTTGTGGCAAACTGAGGCAACATAGTCCAAGGGTTAACTCTATTTAAGAAGCCAGAGTTAAAAGTTCAACTTTTCAGACTGACACTGCTGTAGAATTTTACTAGGGCTCACTTAACGGATCTCAAATTGGGCAGAGTGGCATGTTGCAATTACAAGTTTTTACTAAAACTATCAACGGAGAGTGCAATACGGCATCACTAACTTAATTACAATATGATTTGTTTGCAACTAATTAAACTGTGTTTACAACGGAAGCACTTCAAATAATGTATAAAGAAAACTTTTTAATATCATATCTAACTGGCGTGATAGTTTAATTAATTTTTAGTTTTCAAAACAAGGTAATGCGAGAGGTATGTTTAATAATAGTTAGTGTTGGCAAAGCCATAAAAAATCGAACAAGGTTCAGCTAAATATAATATAAGCTAGATACCAATTTCTGCAGGTGCGCCGAAAAGCATGCTATAAAAAATGAAGCAAACTCAAGCTAAAAATAAGCTAGAAATTGAGCTCTGCAGATGCTTTGGTTGACATCTGGTATACGAGTATGTTACATTCTAAACTGAATTTTGAATGTATCAATATACCTTTAGTATATGTTTAGTATATTTGTGGTATATATATTAATTCGATATATTTTTAACTGACTTACTTTTTTATTAATGTTGAAATTGATTTTAGATTTAAACATCCTCATGATAAGGACATAAGGTTTTGCCTGAATAAGTTTCCCTATAATGTGTTTTTATGGTTCTGTGTTGATAAAATAATAGATTTAAAGAATTTCTTCTTGAATTCTTCTTAAATTCGTATTCGGCTATCAATAACAAGGCAGCTTAAACTAATTATAAATTGAACAATACTATATACGAGTTTAATTGCATTTTCAAACAATCTTTTATGAGAATTGAAGTTTCTTATATTTTCTTTTGTATATTTTACCATATACTCTTGCCAATCGAATCACTATTGTATGCATATTTGCATTTTATCTTGAATTGAATAGAACAAACAATTTGCTGCTTCTTTGGTTTATCGCTTCCATCAACAAGCTTCTTGTATGTTGAGTGTATTGGCAATTTTTCTTTTTTAAATTCGCAGTATATGCTGATACTGAATTCACTACAACTTTGTAGCTATGATAGATGTATTTAAATTCTAATTTTATAAAACGCATGTTGAGAATGTTAATTACATTTCTTTGAAGCGCTTTGCGCTAAACTGTCACAGCTTGGCTTTCATATCAATTAACTGGAATCACTGGCAACATAAAATGCATCTTGCTCGTTCGCGGCAAAGTGATGTGAGTCTCGGTGTAACATAGGGAACATTAGCAAATGAAATAGGGAAATGCACACCACTCTTAGAGATGCAGACATTGCATGATGGTAAAATAAAAAGTTATACCACAATGGCGATCATCGTCATCGTGAGCACAGCAAAATGCCAGCTGTGGCAGCATACGAAGTGAACTCATGTATTCTCATCTTTGCCAGCATCGTCGTGTGCTCTGTTTGCATTTACTGCAACTAATGACTTTTAGCTAGAGGCTGCCACGCCTCTGTCCACCACGGGAGTCCTTCTGGCGGCGGGCTGCTCTGTCAACCAAAACACAATGCCACACACAAAGCGGTGCAGCACTTAAGTGCAATGCGGACCATCCCAGCGGATGGTGGCACGATGCACATAGACTGAAAAAATATATAGAATTAACAAATAACATGGCCAGCAAAGCGACAGCAGGGCAAGCTGATATCCTGTATTAAAATGGGGAAAGGTTCAAATGAAGTTATTGATGTAAACACATTAAAAATAAACACCAAGAAAACTAGAAATAAAGTGAAGATTTCGGTTTTATTTAAGCTTGGATGACTTCGAGATTAAATCGTTAAATTGGTTGGCCTCAAATACTAGATTTAGATTCTTAAATCAATTAAATTTTGTACAACTTCAATCCTCTAAAGCGGAGTTAACGCGAATTATTCTTTGAACGAGGTTTGATAATAAGTATAGTGAATAAAAAATATATGTACATATATATATATTTTGAAGTTTTTAAATAATATTATATTATCATGATTAAAAAATTCAATTATATCATTATACATTACATTATTTATATAATGTATATTTCATTAATAATTTAAATATGTTATTATTTGAATTATTGCATTATTATCAATTAATTCATTTAAATCAAGTACAATTTTTTGATCCCGATACATCGCTTTGGGCTTAATTCAACGAAGTTATTCCGTATTTTTTGGATTAACTTATTATATGCCTTTCCACTGCTTGGTTGCAGGGTAGCAAAGTGGCAGCTGGCCAGTAAACTGAGACTTGGACTCGGCGTTCATATTTGCGAGTTTGCATACAAATGCCAAAAGCTGCGCACGTTTGTTGGCACTTGCCCAAGCGAAAGCACACAGACACACCCCATCTCCATTTCCATTTCCATTTGCCACCACCCACTGGCACATGAATATGGATGCTCACATACGTATGTATGTACATATAAGTAATTGCATCTTTTGCTGCATAAAACACTTCCGGTTCATTTAACCGACTACCGACGAAGGAGCCCTGCATTGTGGCAGTTGCATGAAGCTTTACGTATGGCGGCGCCGTTTGACTTTTTGCCTTCATGCGAAATTGATTTCAATGTGGCAGGAAATTTGCATATATGCAACCAGAAGCGCACTTGCAACACTAAAAGCCACAGTTTGTAGCACATTCCGCGCAACAGCTGTTAGATTTTTTGGTTGCTCTTTTTCAAGTGAAATTGGATTGAAACAAACAAAAAAAAAAGTTGAATGGAAATGTATTCATAAAGATTCACATTGAGATAAAGAACTTTATTCCTCACACTCTTCGAGGCCCAAGCTCTCTCTTTCTCTCTCTCTCTCTCTCTGTCTTTCGCGCCCTGTTTCTGTCTCTGTCTGTGCTCAGTCAAACATTTGCCATTCATTTATTTACTTGACTTGACTCACCAAGCGGTTGTTGCTCCACATTTTTTTCTATGATGCCCTTTTGCCATTTCTTTCGTGTTGCCATATGGAAATTTAAGCGATTTGTTCAACATGAGCATATGTTTAATGTTGATTTTTCATTTGCTCGTTGGGCATGTGACTAAATAGAGTTGCCCCCTTTTACACTCTAGTGCATGTCAAACAACAACAACAGCAACAAAAACAAGTACAACAAGTGTAACAGGCGGTGAAACCAGAAAAATGGCAAACCAACCAAATCAAATGAAACCCTTCATCATGTACAAACATTTTTTGGGCTCGAAATCGAACCGAAGCAAAAGGCAAACTGAAGAGGCAATCGAAGAGGAGGAGGGTATGCAAAAAAAACAGAAAATCTGCCAGATTTGATACCCGAACGAGACGCGCGTGGAGCTAGTTGGCTTTAGCTTCCACTCGAACACAGCCCCAACTGGGTTTTACAGTGTCGCTTGACAACAATGTTGGCGACAATGAAACATCAGACAGCGCAGCAGCGAGGGAATCGACGGAGAGAGAGCAGAAGAGGAGGAGGCCAAAACAAATCCCTTTCCAATTCCATGTCGACTGAAAACGCAAACATTTCGGCATATTTGCGGGATTTCTGTGTTGTTAGTTTGCTTGTCGCTCTGTTCGGTTCGAGGTTCAGTTCTGTTCTGTTTCTTCCTTTGGACCATTTATTTTGTCCAACTTTGGAGAACTAAAAAGAGGCCAGCCAAGGGAATAAACTTCTTTAAGCCGGAAATGTATACTTGCAGTATTTTAACTACTTTATTCTGAGCACTGCCTATGTTACAGTTGAGAAATCAAATCCTTTTGGGCATTCAACAATCCGAAGCTAAGCAATGTCAATGTCTCATAGAATATGTCAGCTACTACTGTGCTCAATCAAGCAAGCTGTCAGTATACGAGACGCTTGAATTGTTCTGACTGTTTTGTTACAGCCTGCATATCCAAATCAATTATTTTCGCAAGGGTAACATTTAAGAGTATTAAGAGAAGTTACAGCTTCAAAATACCCTCAAAAAAAGAATGAATTATGCAAAATGATTTGTTAAAATATTAGCTATCAATAAATTGAATTTATTTCTATTAAAAATTATTTGTTTCTTACATTCATTCTGCTTCAAAATTACTTCGCTTCAAAGCAAAGTCAAAGTCTCTTACTGCTGTGTCTGCTAAAAAAAAACCTTTACAAAATATTTACATTTACCTTTCCTTTTCACATTTTTTGAACTTAATTCTATTTAATGAACTCGGACAGCAGAGCACAAAAGTGGCAACAAAGCAGCGCAAACAGAATATGTCCAGCGGCAGATTGCGATATTGATTGAATTCCGATTTCATCCAGTTGATTGACAGTTGTTGCCTTCTTTTACTTCAACTTCACTTTCTTTGATAAATGAAAAACTGATATCAATTCGACAAATCTCAAATTTGTTCCGACATCTTCGCTTGATGAAAGTGCAAACGTAAGATATAAATTAATTCAGTGTTGATTAAGTCACTAAAAATGGAAAAAATGTGACGCTTTTTGATGATGGATGCTGTTTATAAAGAAAGCACAAAGTTATTTTGATTTATTTATTACGAAAATAATAAATACAGTTAATTTAAAATGGCGAAAAATATTATAAAATTGCCAGTTGCAATCGGTAATCAAAATGCGAACCATATGAAATTAGATTCGACAAATATTTACACAAATCAGCTTCCCTTTCCATAGCTCACACTTGACAATCTTTCAATCTCTCAAACCTCTCACCTGTCGCTTTGTTTGGGCAACCATAAAAATGATGACACGGCTGTTGAGCATTTTGTGGACTGACAATTATTCACATGTGCTCAATCAGCCGAGAAAGCTTTAAATTTCGATAAAGTTTTTCTCACATGCATGACAATTTTTAATGGCGTATTTATTTTAATTAGCTTCCTCAACACCCGAAAGCATTTTATGTACTTACTCGTATAATTCTTTTATCGTGCCTCAATTGTTTATTAAACAATTCACTGTCTAGTTTTTTTTATGTCTTTCGGTTTACTCTTTGCGGCTTGCGCAAAAAATTGTGCGTGAAATGCCTTTTGTGAAATTGAATTTTCAATTTATGCATTTTATGGATGAATGTTTTTGTTGTTTGCTCTCTCGCTCTACAGACGCACACAACAAGCTATGCGACAATAAAGAGTGGAAATGGTGGAAGTGGGAGGGGGAGGGGGAGGGGCACAATCCCCCCGATGCCAACACATTTCACACAAAATATAAATATTTGCTTATGCCACATGCGGGCGACACAGAAACCCAAACAAAAATGTCAGCAAAATGGGGGGCGAGAGGGAATGGTCGAGGGAGTAGACATTTTCGCTTATGAATATTGCACAGAGCACAGACAGTGTGTTAAAAAGAGAGCAAGAAGGAAGCAGAGAGAGAGAGAGAGAGATAGCTGGCAAATGAGAAGTGTCCTCGCCGCATTGCTAACGCTTTTTCTATAGACTGAAATCGTAAATAAATATTTTGATTTATTGTCTGCCTCAATATTTCCTTGCAATTTATGTGGGAAGTCGTATAATTAATATGTTTACCGCATCTACTTCATCTTGCTTCAAGTCATGCTACAATGCTAGACATTTTTAAGCATTTAAAGAGGAAAATTGCAGGCAGCCTAGTTAAAAGTTAAGTATACGTAAGTAATTTGACATTTATGTTTTGCAATCTTTAAAGCTGTTTGCACTACTTTCAATAATTTGCAATAATTTCAAAAATTTCAAATTCAAATATGGTTTAATAAATGTGATGAAGACTAAAGAGAATATATTGTAAATTCAACTATATTTAGTTAAATTTTCAGTTATTTATCGCACACTAACACAAAATTGTATTTAAATATAGTTGATTTCTAACATATTCTCTTTAGTTTTCATCATATTCATTCAACCATATTTCGGTATTTATTTTGAAATTAAAAATATTTAAATCTTGTTTACCAATTTAAATTTCGAATTGCTGAAACCAGCAACCAATCAGCTTAGATTATTCAACTTTAAACTTTAACGTAATTTTGGGAAATTTGTCAATGCATTTGCCACTTACAATTTACAAATATTTTTGCAAGCTTTCAACTTGTCACTGGCCAATAACCATAGCCTCCACAACCATGGCCAGCTCCTGTCACACATCCTCCCTGTTTCTACCGTACCTTTGCCACTCCATTTAACGCTTCAATAATTTATATTTCAATTTCCAAAATTGACTTTTCAATGCAGAACTGAGAGAAAAAAGTATGAAATCCCGCCATTGAACGACTAGAAGATGCTCTTGGAATGTTAATGTTGTTAAACAAATGATTGCCTCAAATTTATTAAATAAAATGTTTAAAATATTATTATATGTTTTGCATACTTTAATTGTAATCAATTTCATACTAATAAGGAGTATTTGCAGCAGCAGACAACTCTGTTTAGGTTGAATACAAAGCAATGCCTACTTTCATGCGCATAATTACTTTTTCTGCCTAAATTTGGGCAAGTCGAACGAAAAGCTTGAGTAACTAAGTGCAGCAGGATGAGGAAGGGCAGTGAAAGGGACAACTTTATTTCATGTTGAAATTTAAAACCAATTTGTTTGAGTTTTCTTTTCTGTGTTTTTTTTCTTGTGTATGCAGCCTTTTCGTGCTAATTAAGCCAAGCATGCGAAAAGAGAAATTCATTTTTGAAAGGCAGACCCGAGAAAACCTTTTGGGGGCCAAAAAACTGGAAAACTGGAAAAGTATTGTCAATGCCAAAAGTTTGAGTTCGACCCAAGAAGCAGCCAGCTAACTTTGTACTTCAAATACTTAAATGTGCTTCCTGTTGCGCCTGTTTGATGTTCGTCTATTTGACTGTCTGCCTATTTGTTCCGCTCAGTTTTAAGCTTAACTTAAATTCAAATAAATCAAGTGCTTAACCTAGACGCTTTCGTGATGCTTTCATATTATTAATTACTTGCTCAATTTTATTAACGATTCGCAGTGTATTATTAATGAACACCAAATGGAGTGTCTGCATAAGTAATAGAGAATTTAACTTACGAGTAAAGAGCAAAAGCCAAAACAGTTAATAGACACATACATGGATGATAAATACGATTATAAATCATATAAAAAAATTGCAGCTATTTTAATTAAATCGATGGCTGTTGTTTCACTCATTTTTGCTGTGTTATAAAAACAAGTGAGAATTTAATAATAATAATAATAAATATTGTAGAAATGCAATTATAGAGTTTTTATTAAACATTTTCCACGCACGCAGAACACATTAAAGAAATTACGAGCACTTCAGATGTTGAAAATAATACTAATACCTTACATACTTCAGCAGGCGAAGTACTTATGTTCATATATGTTCATAAATGAGTACTTCTACTTCTCGTCTACTTATAAATAATTGCGCACTTGTGAATGCCATGCGAAAATTGTCGAAACAATTGCACATGGATGCTTCTCGTGCACACACATGACTGATCCTGTTTGCCACGCCCACTGAAGGCAGCATTTCGTTTGCCCGATTAGCACTTTTCTGATGGAATGCATGCAGCACAGCCGTATGAGCGGGGGCGTATGAGTTATGTTTTCTTCTGCCGACGTATACGTTATATTTGTATGTTTTGCATGCGGCAAACAGCACAAAAATGAAATATATATTTTAAAATTTATGTGCGGAGGACCCCACTTGCTATTGTGTATAAAGCGAAACGGGATACGAGGCAGTCTCCCACTCTCTTTCCCCCTCTCTCTCTCTCTCTCACTTGCTCTCAATCTGTGTGCATTTCGATTGCAGTGAATACAGGATATGCAAGCTGGCTGGATTCTCACAGCAACAGCGACGCCATTTTGGCGCAAAGCTCTGCCGCCTGGCAACAAACACGTTTCCTTAGCAGCATTTGCAGCTTCCTCGAGTTGGTCATAAAACTGCAAAAGTTGCCTCACTCTGTGTGTTAGCTCGCACCATATAATACGTATAAATGGATTTCCTGTGACATCAGACTGCAGAGTTGAGCATTGACATTAATTGCATTAAATGCGCAATAAATGCCAAAATGCTCAATGTCAGCGCCATAATTGTCTGACGATAGGGGCAAATATAAAATAATAAAAATGCCAGACAATTTCATAGACTAAGAAAAGCAGCAGCAGCTGTGCAACTCAAACGAAGACTCAACAAAGATATGCTTCAGTTCTCAGACTAAACAAAAATACTTTTAGTAAAATATTGTAAACCTCGTTTTGATAACTGTCATCAAAGTGTGTCTCCCTGCTGTGCGACATCCAAGTAAAAATCACTTAAGCATCATATATTGGGGTTGCTCTGCTAGACCGCAAAAACCGAATCGACAACGCAATCTCAACGCCACAAAGTCAACTCACGTGACCCCGCGCGCGCAGGCGAAGCAGAAATTGAAGCAGCAACAGAAGCTAGCGAAGCAACGTTCACTAATTAAACTTAAAAACCCACAAAAGCGCATAATGCTCATTGGCAGCGACGTATGGCGACGCCATCTCAGCTGAGATAATGCCATGTAGTGTGTGGCTTGGATAGTCATACTCTACAGTACAAGTATAGAAGTTGATGTGGGCGTGTTACAACTGCCTATACTTAATATTTAAGTTTAAGTGATGCGTCTCTTATATGCTAACATTGAAGTTGTCATTATAATTCATTATTTGTTTTACAATTTTTGTAAACCATATTAATTTATTTGCAATTTTATAATGTATGTATATGAAAAGTTTCATATTTAACACGTTTGCTCAGCGTATACTTGATTTTTGTTCATGTCAATTCGATGTAGGTTTTTTATAAGTACTTAATATTTATTATTTGGGTAAATTATAAATATTATTTGATTTGCAGTTTTATAATGAATATAAAAAGTTCGATATTTAATATGCGTACTCACAGTTCGATTTTTCTTAATATATGGTTCCATTTGTTATTTCCATGCTGTTATTTCGTCATTTATTTTGTAATTTGTGTGCAACATATTCATTGATTTATTTATAATGTGTATGTATGTATATGTATAATGTTGCAATTTAAATATGTTTACTCGGCGTATATTTTGTCTTTGTTCATGTTAATTCAATGCTAGGTGTATCATATTTAAATAATTTTTGTTTACTCAACTAGTTATTTTTCTCTCAAATTTTAACCTTTGGCATATCTTTTAAATACATTTTCTAATATTAAATTGCTTTAAAGACCGCAAATAAAATAGAAATTGTTGACTTTGAATTAAATTAAAAATTCTTTTCAGTTTTATGTGTTTTACTTTTAAATAGAAATTTAATTTTGTAAATGCATTTTATAATCTTTATTTCTTCGTTTTACACCTTAGAAGAGAGCATCTGGAAGCCGCTTTAATCTCGTCTAATGAGTGTTGTTGTCTGTAGCTGTTGCTTTTGGCTTACACAAACGGGCCACTTTGTGTTTGCTTTGCCTTGGTTTAGACTTCGCTGTTTGTCATATAACCGCTAATATAGCCAAGCCGGTGGCTGCGGCTTAGCAACCGACTCCCTCCCTCTCGCTCCTGCACCCCGTCTGTCTCTTTCTCTCTCTCTCTCTGTTTCTCTAGCGCTCTGTATGTTTGTGCATGCATGTGTTATCAAATGTCAAATGCCAAGGCAGAACGGCAGCTTGAACTTAATTGCCAAGCGAACACGAGGAGGCACCAGCACAATTTTCAATATTGGATGAGACATCGAAATGTTATTGCGCAAATTCCAATTATATATGCATAGACAGAAGTTCCATGCAAATTCTATATCTATATCTTCAAATATGCAGACAAGTTTCTTAGTTCGTGTGGTTTCAGTGGTGCACAATTAGTTGAAGCAGCTGCTAATTGGTGTTAATGCGAAAAGCGCATTACGCATGCAGCTGCCGCTTACAATTGACTTGTCATAGAATATTACCAAAAAGCTTAGCGGCTAAGTAGCTAAGAGGCCAAAACAAATGCCAAATGTGCTGTTAGCTAAACTACGAAATGTCTATACTTATGGATACTTCGCTTAATTCTTGAGCACACAAAAGTATGTCGAGAATAAGAGAAATTGTTGTCCTACATGTTGTGTGGTTGAAGGAATTTTGCTAACGTATTGATTGCACTCCACTTGTTGATAGTCTGGCGGCAGTTCATGTCTCTGGGGCAATCAAATTGAAATTTATTTCTTGACCTTATTTGGCTCCTAATTTATGCCACACACACAAAAGACACAGTCATGGAGCCCCAAGTACATGTGTATTTAATGCAGCCTGACAGTTTTACACACACACACACAAATACATACACACACGTGGCCAGCCATAAAAGCCACATTTATAACCAGCAACCAGCAGCAACAAAGACAAAGGCAGATGGCAACTCGCTACCAGCAATTTGCCGCAGTCCACGGAATCCATTGTTCACTGGCCACAGGGCTAAGGACCAACTGCTGCTCCGGTCATCCATACTACCGTTTGCCATTTTTTCAATCTTTACTAATTTATGTCAATTTGTTTATTTATGTGGCGAGAGCGAGCACAAACTGAAGCAGCCTTGCCCCGGTCCCAGCCGAAACTCCATTAGCTGCTGCGACTCGGCTCTTGGCCTCAATTGCATGTCGTGCCGCGTAATTACAATTTGTTATCGTTTTAATTTAATATCGATAGCAACGCAACGACGTTCCCTCTCCTCTCTCATTTCAATACAAACACATTTCCCTGTTGGCAGTCAAAGCAATTGAATTTGTACAATCCCTGGAAATTTTGGTCAGTGTCAATCTTATTATCCAAGTGCGAAGGAATTTCCTTGGTTTCATTTATTTATTGTAATTACATTGTGCTTACATTATGCGAGCAAGCAAAGTTTGTGTAATTATTTTCGAAATTACACAAATTGTCCGCAACAAAATGTCATCAATTCAATTTGGAAACAACAGCTTAAGAATTATTTTAATTTGAAAATTTAATAAATCAATTTGTTGTAAGTAACATTTTAATTAAAAAGGCCTGAAAAGGGACAACTCAAAATTATGCCAATAAATATTTCTTTAAAAAATCTGTGCGAAGACCCAAGAAAAGCAGCTGCCGATGACAATTTGAGGGGAAGCATTAAGCATTCCAAGCCATAGAAAATTAGTCTGATTTTTAGGCACACGCCATCCTACATTTATCCCTTAGAGTGGTTATGTAAATTTTCGTGAAAGGTTTTCTTAGTGCTTGGTGCGTGTCAAGTTCTTAAAAGTAGTTTTTGGATTTGTTTGCTGTTTGTTGTTTGCTGTCGGTTTATGCGTCCTTAGCTCGGCATGTGTTGTAGATTTATGGCTTTCAAATGAAATGGCAAATGGTGTCTATTCGACACTTTTATAAGCTATGTAAATGCCTCGGATTCAAGTTCGAGGAGGTGGTAGGCAGCTTTAAGAGAATTTAAATTGCTTGCAAATATTTGACATTTTGTGCTGTGAACATTTTGCATAAATCTTCTCGAGTTGTCTTCAATAAATTTGCCCAATAGGATGTCAACATCTGCGATACTCGATAAGTAGTTGAAGTGCCATCAAAAATTAAATCAAGATGGATATTGATGACAAATTGTTTCACTTGTGCAACTTGAAATCAAAAAGAAACTTTAAGAAATGAAAATACTATTCTGGAATACTTACCAACTATTCAATCGTCATTTTAAATCCACGATACTCGATAAGTAGTAGAAGTGCCATCAAAAATTAAGTTAAATTTTATATTGATGACAAATTGTCTCACTTATGAAGACAAATATTATTGTACGCAAGTCGAAGTCAAAGTAAAACAATTTCAATGCAGAAATTGTAAGAAATGAAAATACTATTATTTATTTGTAGCATTGTGAAATACTTAACAATTATTGGATCATCCATGTCAAGACCAATTCGATTTCCCATCTGTGAATGATTTCCATTTATTTACAGCATAAAACGAAATGCCAAAGGCTCGCTGGTACCCAATGTCCAATAGCCAAAGTGCTGCTGCAGGCAACTGGCAAATTGCTTGAGGCAAGCACACAATGCAACCTGAAAGCTGAATGCTGAGGGTAGCAAGTTGCAAGCTGCAAGCTGTGAGGCACGCCTTGGCTTCACACACACGTGCCGTGGCTGCTTTGGAGAATATTTTATTATTATTTACTCGTCGTCTGCCCTGACAACTGGCTGCCAACTGTCGAACCTTTTTGCCCTAATGGCCCACACGGTCAAAATGGACAAAGGATAGCGTTTACTTGCTGCCCCGGCTGAGAGAAGAAGCGAGGGCTCTGTGGCAAGTGTATTATGCATATTGCATGATTGATTGCGTTTTGATGCACATTGAAAATTGCTTTTTAGTGGCCAGTGGAAAACCCCATTATAGATTCTCTCCCCTGACACGAGAGTCGATTGAAACCATTCAGCTAAATCTGTAGCTAATGGAAATGGAAAATCTGCTTTACTTACCACCGCCACAAAAGCGTTGAACAAAATGTAGCAAATATCGTGCTCTCAACTTAACCACAACGAAAAGCCATGTCGCGTTTCCTGTCATTCTAATTAGCACACACACATACACACACTCCCACACTTGCAAACAACTCATTAGCCAAATGACCGTGAACTGCGAACTGATGAAAAGTCGAGAGAGTTGGAGAGAAAATCCCCACCTGAAAATGACAATAGAAATAAAAAAATTGGCAAACGAAAGCCATTTGCAAAGGAGTAAGAAGCATGAAGTAGCATTTATCCCTAAGCAGCGCCATCAGCAACCACATCAAAAACAAGTAAGGAAGCTACAGTCAAGTGTGCTTGACTGTTAAATACCCTCTACTCATTTTAAATAAAAAAAGAACTGTGGTTTTCATTTAAAACTATTCAAAATTAAAAACTAAAAATACTCGGCTGTTGACGCTGATTAAGATAATATATACTTTATAGGGTTGGAGATTCCCATTCTGCATGATACACACATTTCCTAGAGACACAAAGTTATAATACCCTTCTACCCTATGAATATCGGGTATAAACATAAAAAAGGGAGAAAAGGAGAGAGAGAGTTCGCATGTGAGTTGTGCTACAAAAAATGTCATTAGCATGCTATGAATACGAAAATATCGCCAGCAAAATAATACAGCTAAAAAAAATTTCGTGAAAATAATACAAGAGTCGAAGGACAATGGCAAACAAAATACGCAATTCACAAGAATTTGAATACTCGCATTTTGTTTGCCTGCTGAAAAGTGTTTTTATAAAATGTCAATTTAAAAAGCGATTTACTCGTGAATTCAGCATTAAAATGATAAACAAAAATATCGAAATCAAAATGTTGCAAATTTGATAGCTTGATATGTGTACTTGATTTCAATACTGAACATGGTAATTCATTAAAAATTTCACAAAACTATTTAATATAACTTTAAGGACAAGCATGCCACATGCAATATCCGGTTTGCAGGCAAGGACCCACATTGTTGTGGCAACTAAAAAGCGAATAACATGCTGATGTGGCAATATAGTAGTAGTAGCCAGGACGCTGCCAATGACAATGACTAACTGAACAACAGAAGCTTAGGACGAGACACGGACAGGACAGGACAGAACCTAGTGGACAGGAGGCAAAGTTCTGTGGAACAGGAAATTACGTATATTCATGCAAATAAATGAACTGCAATGCAAATGGTGGAAGGACATTGCAGAGTCCGCAATTCTTCTGCTTGCGTATAAAACTGATGTCTGCAACTTTTATTTTTACATTTTTCGAAAGAGTTTTATGACCATTTCTCAAAGTGCCCTAAAAGTCAGCTGAGCTATAAAATTCGACCAGACAAACGGCGGTGAATGTTTCAATTTTTTTACGCTATTGATCATAAAACAAAAACAGAAAAGTTTCCAAGTGTATTTTTGGGTACTCCCCCCGAAAGAAAAAACACAAAATACAACTACAACAAGCGGCTAGAAGAAATCACTTGAATGCATAACAAAGCATAAAGCCGCGCCACGCATCAGCAGATCCCGGGTAATGTCCAAATCGGAGTCCCGAACTCAGTTCGACAACGTCAGCGCTTTGTTTTGCTTTGGCATACACGCACAGAACAAAAAAAAAAAGGGAGAGCAACGAACAAAACAAGCAAGGACCAAAAAAAGGAGCAGCTAATGATACAAATGACAACGCATAAAAATTTGCATAGAGCTGAATCGAAATAAAATAAAATAAAACGGAAAGTTGGCAGGCAAACAAAAAAAAAAAAGAAAAACTGAAATTGTTTCGGGAGTTGTGGGTCGAGTAGTTGAAATACTTTGTGATGGTTGGCTGGCATCATCAGAAACCGATTCCCTAGTTTCAAAAGAGCCATAAAGTGCCAGCTTGGCATAAGGTAATAGATTAATTTAACTGCTGGAAGTAACGATTTCAAATATTTATGAGTTATATTGACATGAGTGAAACAAGTAACAAAGGCAAATGCAAATTAGACGATGTGTGTAGATGAAATTTCAACCCTTTCAGCCTCCATTCTGAAAAAGAGAATTATTTATTAAAGGTATACAAGAAAGATCTAACAATTTATAAGCATACATTTATTGTGAAATATTTGCGGAACTAAAATATGATTTAATAAGCAACCCAGTTTGTTGAAGGCACTCAATAAAAACTTACTTAATCTTAAATTAACTATGCCACAAATTGTGTCAAATTTCTTTTATTAACGCGCATAGCGAACACAAATCACGACGAAGACGACAGCAACTCAACCGCGATGGGAACATTGTGGCACGCTGAAGAGCGGAGTCAACTCTTTTGCATAAATCACGACTAGGATAACGGAGAAACAGAGACAGAGATTGGGACCGAGACAGAGGTTGCCGCAGAGGATGCTCGCCGCAACAATGCCAGAAATGTCAAATTAATTTAGCACGCTGGAAGCAACCGGAAAATGCCGCGTGCGTCTTTTGGCTTTTCAATCAAGGTAAGCACAGACAGACACCGAGAGAGACACACAGACCCAGGCTATGTTAAGCTGAATGCTAAGAGCGCTTGGCGTTTCTTGTCACGTTTTATGAATTTGCTGCGTTTGCCTACAGGCAAACACAGACTGTGACTTTGCCTTCGAGCCCAACAAAAAAAATTGAGCTGACTCTCGAAATTGTCAACGGCGTCTGCTTAGATAGCGCGCCACGAGGCTCAACTGGCTTTCTTAGGAGCCCAAAAGCTGAAGTCAGCATGGAATGGGAATTAGACTTGGACTTGCTCTTGGATAACGGAAGAGCAACGACAAACACGCATAAATTACTCAATTAGTAGTCAAGATACGATGGCAAAAGGGTCGCCTAACAAGACAGCCGGAAGTGGCAAAGTCGACGCCATTTCCCATATTGAGTAATCAAATGTCAGGGCATTAAATGCGCTGTCCTCCGACTCGACTTCATCCAGGCATCTCGCACACACACATCCTATAAATCAAGCGATGCGCCTCGCCGATTGCGTTGTTCAAAAACTGACACATTATTAATGGAACCGTTGAGATTTTCTAATTACAACGAGTCCGACTGTCAAACAACACAATGCCATGGCGGGCCCAGCATCGACGTATTCTTCAAGCTTCCAGCCCTAGGCTAAAGTAAACAGCGCCAGAAAATAAAACATATTTCAGACAATGCGAATGAAAGCGAAAATTCTTCTTCCAAAAAAAGACGCAGACGGAACGCCCCTAAAAATGTGCTATACAATCGAGTAGAAAGCAAGCACACGCAGCTCTCGAATTCTCGGTCTCTGTGTGCGTGAGCAACGCAATTTCATTGCGCCAAAAATGTGAAGAATGGCTAGCAGGGTACTCTAGTTAAAGTATGCTCTTTGTGACGGAGTTGTAAACCAAAAGAGGCTTTAATAAAATGAGTTTGATAAACTATAACAAAAATGTGCGCCTAAAAGCATGCAACAATTTTTAATTAGTTTCTTTAGCGTATTGCGTATTCGCCGTGTTGCCTGCAGTTTGTCCCCATTGTTGATAATTTTGAACATAATTTGTTTGCCAGGGCCAAACAGCAGCCCTTGTCGCAGTTGCTGAAGTGCCACCCGTACTGACCATTAGCCTGACTCTTCCTGGCTGTCTCTCAGAATGTTTCCCTCTGTTGCTGTGCACTTCTTCTGTCTGACCCTCTCAACAGTACGTGTCCAGCTTGTGACAATGCGGCTATTTGTTCATGTTGCCTCTGCCTTTGCCTTTGCCTTTGCCGCTGCCTTTGTTGCTGTTTGCTTGTCGCAAGCAATTAGAAAGTGCACCCGCAGTTATTATTAGAAATACCAACGAAACGAAATGTACTCAAACCCTGGATTCATAAACTAACCCAACTGATGGCTATCAGCTTACTGCCTAGCCAAACAATCCTCGACACACACATACACACACAAACACAACTTATTACGACTTATTAACTTGATGAATTTCAGTGTGTTGCGCCCCAAAAACAAATTGTAAGCGCGCGCTTAGTAAATAGCAGAAAGAAAGTACAAGTAAACTTTCTTAGGAGAAGGAGTTGAGCGAGCGACAAGAAACGAAATATGTATACTCTACCCTAAAGTAGGAAACTTATTTATAGAACGAAAATAAAGAAAATATTTATAATACTTTCGACCAGACTTTATTGCAGTACAATAATTTTATTGCGAAAGCAATTTGAATTCTAATTTTCTCATACTTACAAATATTAAAATTAATGTGCCATTTAGTTGACTCATCTTGAACTTCCCTCACCTACCATAAGCTTCAACCTTTTCGCAGTCAAAAAGTGGAAAACAAGTTTCGGTTATTTGTCAGTCTGGGCTGGCAAGGGCGTGGCTTATTCATAATAATAATTAATTAATTGCCAATTTGCTTATTCAAATGATATGAATGTAATAACTGCGTGTAGACAAGGGTGTGGCGGTAGCAACAACTGAAATCAAGGCCAATTTTCGCTTCATTAATCACGGTGCTGCACCAACAATGCGAGATGTCGAGGTGAGCGAGTGACAGCCAGCAACAAAAAGGACAGTAGACACACCCGAAGTGCCACGCCCACTCTCCCACTTCCACTCCCACAGAGGTGTTCACACTGACAAGTCAGAAGCAAGTAGCTGTAACACTGCAGAACGTGCGGTAGCTTCAAGATATTGTCTGTCTTGAGGCAATGTGCGACGCACAACGGTGCGTATGATTGATGTTGCTCAATGCGCGACTGACAGTGCCATTATCTGAAAGTATGCTCCTATGACTGTATGTGTGAGTGTGTTTCCTGTATTGCAACCTGCACATGACGAGCAACATCGACAATCACAATAAAAACAACAACCACTTTAATAGCAACAGCAACAAAAAAACAACAATTTAGCAGCTGAGTGCCTGCAAGTGAAAGGCAGTCAAGTAAAGAAGAAACCACAAAAAAGAAACAAGAAAAGTGCAAAAGAAAAAAAATAAGGACAGCACACAGAATTCTACGGCGCCTTTGCGGTAAAATTGCACTTTTGCACGGTCCGAGCTCCGACACTGACCCCTCACAGCACGATCCCCTTCCTCACTCCCTGCCAGCTCCCAACTGTCTCTGACTTTGACAACGAAAATGTTGAGTGTTCAAAAAGGAAGTGGCAGGTGCAACACACAGGGCAACCGAGCTGCCAACTTGACTCAATCAGCGAAAACAGCAAAAGTAACATCACGAGCTGTGATCCACATACAAATACCCTGTGCAAGTTTTATTAAGTTAATTACAGCGCTCTAACAGCAGCTTTAATTTGTGGATATAAAAGTATCTTAAAGAAAATAGATGTATTGTAAATTATATACAAATATGAAAATATTAATAAAAAAAAAACAACATAAAAATATCAATTATGAATTATACAAAAAAAATAAAAATATATATATCAACATATATATAAATTACCTTTTTAATTAAGCTACAAACTTTAATATCAGCTTAAAAAAGAAACATTTATTATTTGTATATACTATATTTAAATTTTCAGTTGTATAAATTGGCTATTTAACTTTAAAGTTGTGAACTCAAAAGCCAGCTTTAAAAAACCCCTTTTATAATGCACACATTCGAACATTATCCTTTTTAATTTTATGTTCTTAAAAAATGTTTTTATCATCCAAACACGAATGCAGAATGTAAGTAGGAAGTAGGAAGTGCAGCTTGAGACATACGCTTGCGTAATAATAATACCCTCGTCAGAGACATGTTTCGAGGACTGAGTGTTAATTAAAATTGAATGAAAGGAAGCCCAGTTTTTGCCCCAAAGACTTTTCGCTTGTCACTTTGTGGATTTTTACGCTACTGATGCGGTTGATGAATTAAATAATCAAGAATTAATAATGTCTGGGACATTGGGAAATTAACTTTAAATAAATGCCGCAACTGTGTGTGCACAGAATCCGCGATGCAATGTTGCCGTGATGCTCAGCTGCCAGGTTACCAGGTTGCAGTTACCAGATAAGAGACGTGGCAACTGTTTAATCATGGAAAATTGCGATAATTGCTGAAGCGTGCCAACGCATCAGGATATGCCAAGAGACAGGAGAGAAAAAAAGAAACCGACAAACAGTCAGAGTGAGTCTCAATTACGTATATATGTTAAATGATAAAAGAAATTAAATTTATGTTTAATATGGTGAAAGCAGTTTTCATCAGTGTGCTTTACAATTGTCGCAATGTATTTTCATTAGGCTTTTACTGCGTTTCTTTTTTGTGGCCGCTTTCTACCCCTTTGGGAGCTGTGCCACAGAGAGTGGGTGATAAGGAGTGAGCGGCAATTGCTGGCGGCGTTAAAACTTATGCGCGTGTCCGTACAGATCCATAAAAAATTATTGCAAACAATTTTTATAAAATATTTTTTTCGCAACATCAAAAATGCGGCGAAAAAGCGCGTTGCCAATGTGAATGGAAAGTAAGAAGGAGAAATAAAAGAGAAGGAGATAGGGGGAGGATGAGTCGGTTGGCCAGTGTGGCCGGCGGCAATCCGCAAAAAACAACAACACTGCAAATGGCAGCGGACAGCGAAAAGGATATGGTTATTCATTCAATCTTGAACACCAAAAATTTAATACGCAATACGAGAAATATTCATCAAAATTTCATTTAACGGGTTTCAAGAGTGAAAAAATCAACTCACAACTAAATCCGTCAATCAATTGAATTTTTAATTAAATAAAAGTGCCTCGCAACGAATTATTGAACCGCAAATTTCAACGAAAATCATTATTTCTGCTTTATAAAAATAACAAAATAATCAAAAATTATTAAAATGTATATTAACTGCATCAAAATGAAATTAATTTACAAAAATATTTTTACCATTATAGACAATTTCATCAAATTAAATTCAATGGTCGTTTTCGTCGCTTTTCTACAACCCTTTTTTCAGCAGACCAGCAGAACATAAAAATAACCATTTAAGTAAACTGCCAATTTCAATATTTTAGCCAACTATCGATTTTGTGTTCGAGCCATGAAAATGAAAACAATTATATGACACAATGATTGGCATTCCGCATCACGCTTCGCAGGAAATACATTTGGTTTATCTTCTGTCAGAATTGGACATAAATAAGATACCATTAACAATAACCTTCGACTCGTCAAACTATGAAAAATATGAAAATCGAGTTGAATTTGTAATTTTAACTTTTCCTGCTGTGCTGCATCTGTCCCCAGTTATTTAAATAAGTTAAATCATTTTCCAGTTGCGGCTCGTTACGGCGCGTATACGTAATCTAGTTGACATCTGAATAATTCATGAACAAAATGCAATGCGAATATGCGGTCAATTATCTAATTCAAGTTGTCGAGGCTTTCAACTGAACCTTCTACACAGCTCAGCGCATACAGAGGAGGACACAAGGACAAGGCCAGCAGAATGGTCAGGCAACAAGTCGGCATTGCCTTTCCTCGGGCTGAATACCACTTAGCAAAGGATTTCAAAGCAGATTTCTGAGGAAAATGCCTCAGTATGTACGCATATATATTTATCTGACCACAAAGGCACTAAGTGGCCTCTAGAACGTCGTCGTTTTGGCTCTTTGCGAGCATTTTGTAAGCCGTCTGTTGCCTTCGTAATTGGCAGCGGATCAAAAAGGCTCAATTCGCGTTCTTAGCACGTACAAAGGCAAGGACACAGCCCAAGGAATACTACTTGCAACTGGCAAAATAAACAGTTAGGAACCACAACACTTATCGAGATCAAAAACAAACTTAGCTGATTTTCGCTGATAACTTGGCACTTGCCATCAACAATTATGACCTGGTTTAAAATCTTGCTGCGATAATCAAACTTTTAGTTGGCTCTGTAAATATTACGAAAGCAAATTATTTGCAGATTTGTGTTATTATATCTGCAAATATTGAGCTTTTAAATGGTATTATATGTTAATTTATTTATTATATTTATTTTGTGAATAAAACTAAGCATAACTATTTAAAATAATTTGGTGAAATTTTAGTTTTAAGTTACCACACACAATGCTTGCACAAAAGTTTTAAAATGTTAAAATAAATCAAAAAGTTCATTGAAATTTTTTTTAAAAAAACTACTCGAATTAAATTTAGTAATTTCATAAATAATTATAAAGCTTAAATATTATTCACATATATGATTATCAAATTGAAATACGCAGTAAAAAAATTAAATTGCGTATCAAGTTTTGTAATATAAGCGCAGTAGACTCAAGGGCAGTGGGAGCCAAGCAACAGGTCCTGCCAAGATTCGTTGAAAAACATAGAATGTTGCAAAACATGTGGGAAGCTATCCACAAAATTTGGCAACCATCGAAAAGGGGAAAACAACGCATGCGCCTTCGAAAAACACTCAATAAACGATTGGAGCACAAAAAATGAGTGGAAATGTTGCCATTTTTTTTTTTTTTGGGTGCTTAAATGCAAGCAACTTGCGAGTGAACAAAAGAAGAACATGAATTTGGATGTTGAGAGTGGCAAGAGCAACGACCGAAGGATAAAAACCAGAGCAGAGGAGAACAGAGTTAGTAAAGCCATATATGTTTTTTCCGGCCCATTAAGAGACAAGCTGAAACCATAAGTTGACCGCAAAGTGCGTCTGCTGCAGCAGCAGTTGTTGAACTGCAAAAGGATAACCAAATGAACTTTCCATCTCTCTAAATCTGTGTGTGCTTGTGTGTGTGTGTGTGTGTGTGTGTTTGGAAATGAAAGTATCTTTTTGATTTCCGCAACAAATTAAATTAAATGTTGCTTGTAATATGATTGCAATTGAGGCAACGACAACGACAATGGCAAATGGCAAGAGAATGGAGATCGGACATTGGGCAACGAGAACGACAAAGACCAACGGAAGCAGCCGCCAAGTGGACAGCAAACTGCAGGAAACCAACAATGAAGGCATTCCAGCATCGAGCGGAGACGAAGCTCAAATGCCACCAGGAAACAGGAAGCATTAGCCAGTGCTCCAAGCGTGGCAGCCAAGGCATCTTCTCATTGCTCGAGGGGCATTTAAGTGCGTCCATGTGACGACTTCTATGACGTGGTCGACACTTTTTATTGTAAGTGCTGCTGCTGCTGCTGCTGTTGCCACTGCTTTGCTTTAACATTTCATTGAATGTTCTTCAACATCAGCTTTGGGGTTGTAGTTGTTGTTCTTGTTAATGCTGCTGCTTCTACTGTGTGCATTGTTTTGTTGGTCTGTGTGTTTGCTTTCAACTTGTCGCTTTTGTCGCCATCGTTGCTTATCACACGAGTGTCAAGCGACATTGGCGATGGCAACGGCAACGGCAACGGGAACAGCTACGACAATAACAACAACAACAACAACAATGTCGGCGTCCTTCTTGTACTTGTCTCAAGTGCCAACGCGAGTAATGTGAAAAATGGTTTGTGCGTATGAGTGTCTATGTGTGTGTAAAATACATTTGTGTGTTTGCTTCTCGCTGTTTTTAGAGACGGAGCGTGACTTGTCGTGAGTTCAGCTTAGGTAGTTAAACTGTCGATTGTTATATTGAATTATCGCCGTTTCTTTCTTACATCGACTGAACCACTCTATTTGATTTGTGAGTTATTTGAGACAATATATTAGAAATAATTAGCAAATAATTTAAATTGTGAATAATGGATTAATGATTTGTATAAGAGTTAAGAGCAATATTTTATTTTATAAATACCACAGTGATTGTGTTTAAAATATACATCAAATCCAAATTCATGTAGATTGGCTATAATTAAACAAAACAAAAGTTGATTATTATTTCGTATCATACCCATTCCTTTTATTTATCGCAGACTTAATCTTGAAACCCTAATGAATCGATTTGCTTTAAATTATACGCTAATTTGATACACTCTATAAGCAAGAATAGGGTTAATTAACCAGGCATTCGGAGTTTTCAGCTTCATTATCAAGAACAAAGAACTCTCTTATTTAGCCAAATACTCGTCTGCTTTGAGAACACACGTGTCACGTGGCTGTCTCTAAGGGTGCTTTGTGTTGCTTTATGTTGCCTGCTTTGCGGCACATTCCGAACGTCAGGAAATCTTAAGCATGGCTACACTTTGCAATTGGAAATGTGTGGCAGCCACATATGAACATATGTATATATGTACATACATACTTAAATGCTAGGTCTGCCCTCCTCGAGTGTGTTTCCTGACGCACATTTCGTACACTAATTGCCGCACAAATTACTTTTAACCAAGTGGCTTTTGCTCATTGTGCACTGGAAATTGCTTGCATTGTTATTGCTGTTGTCGCAAGGAAACAGAAAACATTTAATACGAAAATCATCAAATGAAAGAAACAGATTTTTTAATAATGCTATCAGCAAAGTAATTATATTTCGCAAAAGGTGAAAGCAAAAGTGATTCTTTATGACATAATATAGAAGTATGAAGGAAAACAATCTCTACAACTTGCTCAGGAGTTACCTAATACAACCAACTAACTTTTTAAATACCCTCAAGATGGAAGCAGAAGTTGTTATTCGCATCTCTACGGAAGCACGTCCAAACAGAAGTAAAGTATGAAAAACTAAAGAGCAGTCAAGTGAAAGTTATTAACATTTAACCCTGAACCAAAAACATTCAAATGGGCACCGCACGTTTCTTTGAAGTAACTTTTATTGGGAGGGACGCAAAAAAGCAATTGAAATTGTAAAGTTTATAATAATAAACGTGCTCGCACATGAAATCATTACCAAAGCGAAAGCTCTAGGAAGAATCACAACGTTTATCGCAAGCCATAAAAAAAATGTTCGAGCATAAAATGGGCATCATGTAATCGAGGGCAGCGCGCTGTGGCAGCCACAAGAGGCTGCAAGCACAATATACAAAAAGCAATAACGCGAATAGTCCGGCAACAACAAGATGAGTAACAACAACAAGTACAATGAATGTGCAGCCAATATTGTTGCACTCTGGTCAACAACGAGTTCAATATAATGCAAGGCGGAAGAAGATATTAAAAAGCGAGCATATTTTGGGGTATGCTGTGAATAACATACCCTAGTCAAGTAATTTCGAGTATTCAACTTGAAATCAATTGCAAAGAAAATTAATGAAATTGTGGGAAACACGCTGCGTGAGGCACGTGATGCAATGCAGCCACCAGATGGCCGTTGGACAACTTGGCTGTTTGTCTTTTTCGTTCTCGTTTTGGTTTTATTGTTGTTTTTTTGTTGCTTGCAACTCGGCTGTCAGTCAAACCGTCAAGCAGTCAACCAGTCACTGGGCGATGCCATGCACGAAATTCCGGTTGCTACAAACGGAAATTGCATTTACACCGCCTTGCCGCCTTCTGCTGCCAACTACTTTCCTCTCTTACCCGCTCTTTTCTCCATCGTGTTGCAGCTTATTCACTTGCTTGATTACAATGGCATAAGGTGTAAACAACAGTTGCACGCCCGCACAGTCACTCACTCTGGTCTTTAATCCCTGGCCTTTATTGAAGTTGGCAACATGGCCGCAAGCGTTGATAGCACTAATCACCTGATAAGCAAACCCATCCAGTCCATAACTGTGCGAGGGCAAAGTCAACAAGAGCGTGGTCAAAGCTGATTGAAAATCCTTCACGTTGTTGGCTGTCTTCAAAGTTTGCCTTAGAGATGTGCAGAAAATGTCGATAAGTGATATCGATATGTGAGAGCTTGTAGAGAAAGCTGTTCATAATTATTGAAAAGTTATCCAAGTATAACATGCACTGCTTGCAAGCAGTAAACTTCAAAACAATTTGCACATAATCAATGGCGATTAAATGAACACTTACTTAAAAATTTTAAAATGTCTATTTGAATGTGAAAATTTAATAAACTTATATTAATGATTTAATGTATATCGTAAAATAAAATATATAATATGTATAAGCTTAAGTATGCATATAATATTTGTCACTTAATTACAATTCCTACGATAGTTACTTTTACAATATTTTTAGTTACACACTCAACTCTAACTTGGCCTCGTTGCGGGCACGTCAAGTTGCTTGACACGCCCACCGTTGATAACCTTGGGGGGCAAAACCTACAAGCAAAACAAACAGAAAACTGACACATTATAAAAACCAAACTATAAAAGCATGTAAGTGCAAAATATCTATTTCCAAACTGTGAACAGAGTGAGAATCCCCTAAAGACACGGCCCACACACAAGATTAATCGAAGTAGTTTTCATAGAATGCGCTTGAGGTTGGATTGGGTTGGGCAGGGTTTGGTTGACCTGCCACATGCAAATAATTTGCGGCCAACTGAAGCAACAAACAAAAGTCTTAACGTTAAGCAAGAGTTGGCGATAGGAAGAAAGTTGTCTTAAAACTTTTGCCCAAATCTGACACACTCTCCCGCACTCTGCTTTCGTCCTGGGTTCGGCAATAACGAAGGAGCAAAAAACGTAACATACATCAAAGCGGCTAACGAGCCGTAGGCGGCATTGCCGATGACAGATAAAGAGAGCAGCTGTCGGTTTGTTTGATGGCAAAACTTTGTCGACCAACTTCAATAACTTTTCCACCTGCCAACAACAACAATCAATTGTGAAGACAAATATGCCAGCGATAGTCGTAAAATGCAACTCGAGCTAACTAAGTAAGTAGTTGACCCAATAAAAAGAGGCCAAGGAGGAGAAGACTTTTAATTTTTAATATCATAATAACAGCATGTTCCTTAAAAGAAATAATATTATTAAATGCGAAATGTAAAAGAAAAGAAAGTGAAAGCAATCAATAGTTAAAAACTGTTTGTCTAAGCCATAAAACTTTCTATAAGTACATTTGCAGTTTTTAATGTAAAGAGTGGAAAAGCTGTAACTTGAGCTGCTCAAAAGAATAAGTGGATGAATAGTGTATGGAAGAGCTAAAAATAACAAAAACTTTGCTTATCCGTCAAATGAAAAAAAGTTTGCGAACATCCGTCAACACTTCTGGCAATTACTTACAGGTAGTAAATATCGATGGTAAAAAAAAACTATGTATATAATCTTCTACTACTAAGATTAAGTTCTTAGACGCGCAAATTGTATCAAATAAACCGCGTATTTTGCCGTCACTTAACTGAATGTCAATTACGTGACAGTCACATCACGATTTTGCAATTGCAATTTGCAAATGGCAACAACGCAGATCCAAAGACAGCATGATCTGATAAAGAGACACACAAATGAGTCTGTGGCGGATTGGTGACAATTTGAAGAAAGGAAAAGGAAAGCAGAGCTGCTCGTGACACTGGCAAATTAACTGAACTGTAAATTGCAGACACAAAGACGCAAAGAACTTCTGCAAGCAGTTGACTCACCTGAAAATGTTCAAGAGCTGTATGCTAAATTAAGGCTAACAATCAATAACCAATGTACCCAAGCGACGCGCAAAACGTCGACAAGACCAACAACAACAACAACAACTACAACAGCAATAACACCAATCGACAGCCAAAGAGCCAACGAGCAACTGCTGCCAACAACTACCAAGGACGATGGCAGGCAAAGGAAATTGAATTGCATTTCAAATGCATTTGGCGCATGGCTTGGCGTTTAAAGCTGCAGTGGCGACGTGTGTTTCGGTTTACGACAATGTACGTGGATTTATCGGCCAGCTTAAAGGGAATTTGTAAGCGAGAAACTTAAGGCGACTTTGTCTCACGTATCCCGTGAAGATTGTCGACGCTAATGCGCATCTAATATGACACCGAGGTAATGAGAATTACAATTAGATAAGATTATTTAAGCCCGTTGTAACTTCCTGAACAACAAATTCAATTTGAGTTTTCCTATAGATTGAAAAAACACATTTCAGCTTCCCTTAAAGTATTTACTCTTTTTATATATGTATAAAAATATTTGTGAACACACATCTCTCATATGACTTTCTTATTATATTTTTAATGTTTAATAAATAAAATATTGTTTCTTAACACATTTTAAAATTATATAAATGCATTAAATTGTTGTATATGTTATACGTTTCAAGACAAAAATTATATATAAAAATTGTCTTATACTTGAACTATTTATATAGTACTACAGGAATTCTGAAATGATAGCTGAAATAAATTTTATAACCACATTTATTTTTTGATGCTTTATGTTTTTAACAAAAAATAATGTCAGCTTAATCCGAATCGAAATTATTTTGGCTTTATGTATTTAAATCGAAAATGCAATCAATCTTATGCAAATAACTTTAGAGTTTTTATGAGAAACTTTAAGATTCAGTGCCTAAACCAACAAAACCAACAGATGCTGTAGGAACAGCAGCATTGTCAAGGCATTTGCATTGTGCCAAAAAATAATCAACTTGAAGTTTATTGCATTACAAGACGTTTATGAGCTGGTGTAAACCGGCTAGACCCGGGGACAAAGTCAACCCGGTTAATGCCGATAACCAAGCACGAATTGCTAGAAGGCTGTCAGGCACTCCCGGAGAGAGTGTAGCGAGCAAAAGACAGGAGCAAAGAGGCATGGAGGGTGGACTCTGCACATTGTAGTCAGCCAAGTGGAGGGTAAAAGTTTAAGCATCGGCATCGTCAATATTATGCAAGTGTTGTGCATACAATTTTTTCCTTTTCTGCTTGTGTAAGTTGGCCATCCGCTGTTTATGTCAGGTGCAGGAGAGTGAGGACGGGGAATGCCAGCTGGAGCTGTGGATATAGTTGAAGCTGATGCTGAAGCTGGTGCTGATGGTGACGGTGCATCCGGATGTTGCACGAGGCGTAGCGTTGGCTGCATATTAAAAACGCTGCAGGCGCACTTTGTGGCAACCATAAGGCAACTTGATGCGATAATCGTTAGCTATTCTATGTAAATTGGGTTTTGTTTATGTGCTTGTGTTTTGCCTTTGTGCAGCCATAATAATAGACTGAGTGGGCGTGGCGTTGACCCAATGCGAAACCGATAAGCGTACAACTTTAAGAAAACACTAAACAGCGTGCTCACGCCGACCAAATGAAATCCCAGCTGGGTGCTGGTTTGGCCCAAAAATTATGCACATGATTGCGTTAATCAAGTTAAATTAGATGCTGTCAGTAGGGGAGCAGTTGAAGCATTTCATTTATGTGATTTGAGCTGGGGATGTGTCCCTCGTCAGCTTCCGCTTTTGTCTATATATATTTTTGCAATGGAGGAAGGGGAGCTAATTGAAGTGTAAATAGAGCGTAAGATGTGCGGAACTCCGTATGCTCTATAAGAAGGAACAAATGCGACATGTGCTGCAAAAATAAATGAAAAATGAAATTATGTTTTATGGCCAGCATAATAGAAACATCCAATAACAACGCGTTGAAGAGCACATCAAATGTTTCAAGTCATTGATTGACTAGTCAAGTGGCAAACAGCACCATGGGGCGCTCATTAAATTGTTAATGTGGTTGGCTTTTGGGGCTTTGCGGGCGTTCAGCGTCTCATCGATGTCTCCTTATATCCGCTCTGACACAGCCTGTCGCGCTGTCGCGCTACTGAGCCTGAAAATTGAAATTGAAAATGAAATGAAATAAAATAAAATGAAAAAAAAAACATCATATAGGAATCTTCGATTGTAAATATATAAATGAGAGCGTGTTCTGTGAATTTGGCGAACCGACTTTCAATTGAATTATACGCTTCTCGTGCCAGTTATGATATTTGACGCAGCTTCCGGTAAGTGAACGGAAGCACAAGAACGTCTGGCTGGCAGCCAGCTAACAGGTAACTCTCGCTACAGCTTAATAAAGTTAAAATTATTGCCATGTGCTTGTGTGTGTGCATGTGTCATTCTCAGAAGTGGCGAAGGACACAGACGAGACTGGTAAATCTGGCTGATTGCCAAGTCCCTTAAGATTTTCTCAATATTTCACCAATACCATATCAAAATTTAATAAATCTTGTAGAAGTTCACAATTACAATTCTGGACGTTTTGTTAATATTAGAAACTCAAGTTACTTGTACTATTTTGATAATTTTTTTTATAATAAATCAAATAGATATAAATAGTTTGTTTTCATTCTGTACAATTTACTTATATTTATTAATTCCAATTCATGTATTCTTATGTATTTTTTAAAATTAAGTTTCTGTCTTTTTTATCGAATAAAATAATAAATAATTAAATTATATATGTGATAGTTATCTATTTAAATTTTATTAACTTTTTATGAAATTATTTTCATTCCACTCAAATGTGCGTATTGCACAAACAAAAGATGACACGTTTTGAATTCGTATTTCCGTTAAACGCGAAGTTTTATCGAAATGAATTACAATCGAAATTTAATAATCAATTTCAAGAACAGCTCTTAAACGAACTGGTTCAGCTCACGCGAATCAAACATTAATGGCCGCGTTTACCGCATAGCGTTCGTTTTCTCGCGGAAAAAATGAAAAAAGTGATTGAAAGTTAACAAAAACAGTAAAGTTGTATATTTAAGTACATTTTAATGTTATAAAGTCAAATAGACAATATATAACAACGTCATAAATCAACAAAATGAGTGCAAATCATCCCAAGCCATCTGGTTCAGGTAAATAATTGACATGTCTGCAAACTGAGTGACAATTGTGATTGATTGAATGAATGCAATAGGTACATCTGGGCAGGGAAGCAGTCATGCTCCAGGGGGATCAGGAGGAGGAACAGGCACAGGGGCAGTGCACATTCCCAGCATTGAGGAAAAGAACAAACAAATACAGCAGGAAGCGTTGATGGAGAAGATTCGAGCCAAGTACAGACAAAAGCCAAAATCATACGATGAGATCAAGAAATCAATAAGAATGTACTTCATTGAGAAGCATTACCCACTGGACCCCGTGTGCAAGGCGACGCTGCAAACAGTTCTCGATAAACTGCAGCATTACATCAAGGTGAACTCCAGACACGGGCTAGTGGAGCGCCTGGAGAGCCTCTCTCGACAACTTGGCCTTAAATTCATGGAGGATCAACAGACGCTATTCATTTCCACAGACATGTTCTATGTGGAAATACTGCTTGATACCGAAGGCAAGCTCAGCGACGTCAAAGTGCATCACGAATGCAAAAGTGAGCAACCATCCACGTCGCCATCCAGCTCCAGCTCTGCTGATCTCCTTAACTGCCTCAAGGCAGGCGACTTTGCCGACTTCACAGTGCAGTTGGAGGGCCTCTCCTCCATCTACCAGCTGAACGCGGAGCCTAAGGTCAAGAAGAAGGCTTTTGTGGCTCTCGAGGCAATGGAAACAGACATCTACAATCTCTACCAACAGCAACTTCAACAGCATCAGCAACCACAGATCGACAGCTACCAAATGATGAAGATGTCCTCGGTGGGATTAGTGATGCAGCGACGAGGCGGACACCCCATGAAACTCACCTATTTCTGTCCTCCTCTGCACTTGCTTGAATCACAGGTGAAAGGAGAGTTAGTAGATGCAGCTGCAAGCAGAGACTACAGCATTGAGCAGGTTATGAAAAGCCCTGTTGGACTGAATGCCACTCTCAATCTGGAGGGTTCCTCGGCGAATAAATTGCAAATACTGCCAGTTGTCAGCTTCAGCAGCGAGTCTGGGCTTCCTCTGGAGCTGCCTGCTTATGCTTCACTCACTCAGAACAACTCGATGCTGATTCCGGCTACCTACGTGCTCCGTCTTGGAAAACCGATGCCCGTCTGCATCGATTCTCTGCGTGCTCTGAATCTCCCAGGTGTACCTACAGAAGGAGATATGTCTGTGATGAATCTGATAGTACAAACTGCTTCCAGGCAGCTCATTAGGAACATACAGAAAGGATTGTATGTCAATCTCCCAAAGGAAACACACTGCTACTTTCTGACGGACAATCGCAGACTGCAGGGCACAATGTTATCCTCACTGCAGTTCACGGAGCCAGCTCAGGTGCCCAAGATCATCGCATTCCTCAAGAAACAAGCGCTCTTCTACACACTTCTCGCCAGCTGCGTCAGGGAGCAGCAAAAAACAGTACAATGGTGAGTCACCATAAGACGGATTTCCCAAAAAAAGTATAATCTCATGTATAATCTTTTACAGATATGGAAAGCACCATCATCTTGGAGGTGACCGCTGTGTCACTCAATCAGATCACGGTGGAGTTGCAGCATCCTTACGAGGAGTCGCTGGCAACGGTGGACTTTCTGCTGGAAGATGGCGAGGCTACATGCACTATATACTGCCTCACCAATGACTACGAAGCGCTCTCTCAGAAGCTGACCCGAACAGTGCGCCAGGTTGTCTCCATACCTATGGTCATCTATAAGCTACTCAAGTGCTGGGATGAGGAACACCTTCAGAAGCTGCATGGAATGGCAGCTCCAGGAGCTGGAGGCAGCTCAACCAGTGGAGCAGCTGGTGGCTTTAGCGGCGGATCAGGCTTAGGAGGAGGAGCAACAAACTTTGGCCAGTTTGCTTTGGATTCCAGCTCAGTGTCTGGCGAAGGCAGCAGTGGAGGTGGACTAGGAGGAGCTGGTGGATTCAGTAGCGTCAGCAATCTAAAGATGGAGTCAACTCTGCGTTCATTGGCGGATGCATTCGCTGACTCCACTTCAGCTGCTGCGGCCATTGCGGGAATCATTAATCTCAAGAGAGAAACGGATCCTCAAGCATCTTCGAGCAGCAGTTCACTTCCACTTTCCACCTCCGCCTCGACCTCTGGAGCTTCGACCTCTGCTTCCACTTCAAGCGCGGCAGCAAAGGCTAGCGAGCATGAGATCGCGGACAAATACAAGAACATCTGGAAAGATAAGACGCCCAACTTGAAGCACTGCGTCAGCATTACGCCAATTGCTGGGGATGTCAAGGCGCCTCTCCAGCAACAACAGCAACAAGTTGATGTGCAACGTACGGGGGGCATTGAAATCATTCCTCTGAGTGCACCTAGCAGTGTGGGAGCCACTCCAAGTGCCGGCTCTCCAGCCACTACAATCACCATCACACCCATCACAGGAGGAGGAGGGGGCAACGGAGCAGGCAAAGATGCAGCCAAGGAGCAGAAGAAGTCGACTTCAAGCGGAAGTGGAAGTAGCACCAAACGACCTCATGAGAGCGGGTCCTCCACTTCCTCCACTTCTTCCGCTAATCCGAGCAGCAGCAGCGCCAGCACCTCAAGTTCCTCGAGTGACAACCAAAAGGAAAAGAAGCGCAAGAAGAAACGAGATGACTCTCCAATGGGTCCCCCAGAGAAGATCTATTCTCGACAAAACTCCCCAGCTGGAGGTGGTATTACAGATTCCTCATCGAGCAGTGGCGTCGTGCGAAAGTTCTCGTCTCCTTCGACGTCATCTTCCTCCTCTCCCAAGTCTGGTGTGGCAGGAATGGGAGCAGCTCTTGGACTGTCAGCTCTTGGCCAACCTTCGGCGCGTCCAAGTCCCAAGCACAGTCCAGTCTACAGCAGCCCGAAGCACAGCAGCAACACCGCCTCGAACAGTCCCAAGTCGCCATTTGGCACCCACTCGCCCAAGCATGGATCCTCTGGAAAGCCGAGCATGTCCACGCTCAAGAGCGCCACTGCGGCCACAAGCTTGAGTCTGAGTCCTAAGGCGGAGAAATCGTCAAGTGGCATCACCTCGAGTGGATCTACTGCAATATCGCTACCACTAGCTCTTCCTCTGCCCACAGGCTCATCTGTATCTGGAACTACTTCAGGAACAGGATCAGGCAGCAATCCTCCAATGATGCGACCTGTGCCGCCTTTGGCCGCCAGCAGCAGCAGCCAGCTGCCGGCAGGCATCACCATCAAGAAGGACAAGAGCAGCTTGGGCATAGGCATGGGCAGTTCCTCGACTACCTCCTCCGCTTCTTCTTCAGGAGTCGTTGCAGCAGCAGTCGCCGCCCTTAAGAGTTCCCAGCAACAACAGCAGCAGATGAAGTCATCTGTGAGCAGTTTATCGCATCTGGCAGCGGGTGGCAACCTGGGCAGCTACTCGACGCCATCCGCGGCCGCTTTGGAACTGAATGCTGCGCTCCGCAAAGGCATGGCGGGATCGGGAACGGGAGTGGGACCGGGATCGGGTCCGGGAATGGGCGTGGCAGCGGGAGCGGTAGGCGCGGTAAGTCCGTTTTCATTTTATGAGTAGCTCTCGTGTGCCCACTTCCGCCTCTGCCTCCAATTCCTCAACTCCACTCTATATACACTATATCCAGCTGCACCTCTTAACCCATAGTTGGCATTTACTTTTCTCTGTTTGATCCAAAAGTAAACTTGCGATGCAAGTTGAAATTGGAACAATAGTCTAAGCAATGTGTTTAACTGGTGCAACTCGATAGAATAATTGTTAAATGTAAATTGTTATTATGTATATTAATATTAATTAATATTATTATTATTGCCACTGTAGTTTTTGGTTTCCTTTTGATTTATATAGTATTGAGTTCGTTTCGTTTGTAAATATATTTTCTTCTATTTTTTAATCGCATCCGTTTTATTTGTTCTGCTCTTATTGATTAATTAATCTTTGTGCTGGGATCTGTCTCCCTTCTTGCTCCACCTTCTGCTATCTACACATACCAATACACATACAGTTGCTTTGCACGTTTGTTCCTTTAATTGATGCATGTTAGCGCTGCGCTGTTAAGGAGTTCTGTTAGCTAACAGCAACTTCGAATGTTAACAAACTGTTGTTGGTATTCGCAGCCTTCTATGAGGATCTTTTTTATATTGGCTAAGGTAATAATTATCTGACTATTACTAACGGGATTCTTTTTCTCTCTCTCTCTCTCTCGCTCTTTGCATGATTTTGACAATCCTTAACCCGCAATCGACACTTGTGCTTCTTTTTGACACATTATCCTTTTTCTCCTTCGTTTGATTGTTTTAATTTGCGTTTTCGGTTCGTTTCTCGTCCGTTTGTCTTTACACTCACACAAATACAACACACGCACACAACCACGCGCTTCCTTTGTCAGGTTAGTTTGATGACGTCGACGGCAGCTTCGACGGCAACCATCCCAACCACGGCAACAGCAACAATATCATCGGTAGCAACAACAGCAGCAGCAGCAACAGTGGATTCATCAGCCACAGCCTCGGGCACAGTGGGAACGGGAACGGGAGCAGCTCCTCCTCCTCCACTGGTAATAGCAACATCAACAACAACGGCAATGGCAACACATCATCAGCAACAGTTGCTAGCAGCGGCGCCACATAGTAGCGACAGTGGAAGTAGCAACAGCAGCTCGGGAGTAGGAGCAAACACTGGAGGGTCCTCGGAATACATGGTGAAGCCAAGCAGCCAGGAAGGTCTTAAACTGACCATCAAAACTGGAGGCATCAGCAGCAGCAGTTCAACTAGTAGCAGCAGCAGCAAGAGGGATGGTAAGAGGGAGAGCGGACCATCAAGCTCCTCTGGTAGCCGGAAGACACACACAGGACTTAAGCCAGGAGTGAACAGCGGACCAGCCTCAAAGAAGGCACACGCCTTAGGATCAAGCGGAAGTGGAAGTGGAAGCAGCTCCAGCAAACACCTCTTCCAAAAGGCCAACTCATCTGGCAGCCTAAGCACCAAGCTAGGCGGATCGTCCTCTTCATCCACATCGTCCGGTGGTGGAGGATTGCCTCTTACCAAGAGCAACAGCACCAACTCATTCCAAGAACATACGGCTCCCAAGAGAAGGCCCAGCATGGGTAGTGGAGGAGCAAGTGGCAGTGGTAGTGGTCAGCGCAAGTTATCGCAAGGTGGTCACGGATCTGGAGGAAGTGGCGGAATGTCACCAGCTGCTTCAAGTGGATCAATGTCACAGCCACCACCACGTTTCGATCACCACACAGACATGATGACCATTCTACAGTATGCTTCGCCCAGTATGACAGCCAGCATGGAAGGCTTCATCAAAGGACTGCACAACAAGTTCCAAATACCGAAATTGTCGCAACGCACAGCAACAACCACAGCGACGAGCAGCAGTGGTAGCACCAGTAGCACTAGTGGGGCAGGAGGTGGAGGACAGACAACAGCTACATCTACAGCGACGACGTCTTCCTCCACAACTTCTTCCTTGCAGGACCAGCAAGCCACAGCAGATCCAATTGCCTTGTCCAGCGGCGGTCCAACTGCACCGACTTCCATCAGTGCACAACAGAGCAGCAGTGGCGAACAAGGATCAGGCGATGGCATCGATGAGGAGCTGCTTGCCAGCTTGGCAGGCGAATGACATCGATTATGTCGATCAGTTGGAGAGTGAAATTTGTTCCTTAATTAGTAATTATCTATACTTCTATTGATTCTACAAATGATCTTGAACTGTGAATGAGAGACTAAGTTTAGATCTAATCGTAGTACAAGATTTAAGATATTAAGAGCAAAGACAATGTTGGGCATATGTGATTAATAAAACTATGAAATGATGATCTCTCTCTCTCTTTCTCTATACTCTTCGTTTTCATCTGCATCGCATAGCGAGAGATCGAGATAATGTAATCTAAGCTGTTGAAGGTCTGTGGTCATACTCTCTTAATCTTAAACTAGAGAGGTATATAAAGTTAATGACAACTGCAAAAATCAGACTTGATAAAATAAATGAACTAGATAACACTTTTGTTTGCCTGTCCGTCCATATTTATAAACATCTAGATCTGTGAGACTACATAAGTTAGAGCTACAAATTTTTTTAACTAATTAAAAAAAACTTGTGAGCTTAATTTTAAAAGATCTTGGTTATCATAATATGTCAAATATGAGTAATTGTTAAGGAGTGAGAAAACTGAAAGCGACTAATATATGTTTATATGTAGGTCTTGTAATGCATAAATTAAATCATTTATAAATTTGGAATTACACATTAAAGTTTAAAGACTACTCAAAATTTATAAAATTCTAACAAACCAGACTATTTTGTGAAAATCAAGTGCAGCGACAATAATAAGACTATTTTGAATTCCTTAGTAGCGGGTATATTAAAGTCAGGCCAAATTTGCAGTGTATACTTTTTCTCACTGGTTGCTAGTTGCGTCAGAGAAACGTGCGAGACAAACATGAAGTGCATTAGGGGTCAGGGAACTCGACCCGATGCAAGCGGTGATAACCGCAAGAAAGCCACTGGAGGGTGAAGTAAACATAGACAGAGGTACTGATAATAATAATGTGGGAATATAAAACTGTATTTGTTTGCTTTGAGCTTAAGTGATAAAATAATAGAAGGTGCTTAGATATTCAGCTGGATGTGCTGCACGTTGCCCAAGGCATCAGCATAGTTGACCAGCACTGGCTGCACTTCCTCGGCAATGAACTCGTCCACCTGTTCGCTGGCGCGACCAGTGAAGGTGCGTGCATCGAGGATGTCGTCCAGATGATCGAGAATGGGAGCAAAGTACACATCGTTGCGCACACGCTCCACCAGATCGTTGTCCTTGCCATGCTGCTTGACTTGGGCACCAGCTTCCTGGGAGAGCACGCGAATCTTCTCGTGGCACACCTGACGATCGCCGCCAGCCTTCACCATGGCCATGATGATGTTCTCCGTCGACATGAATGGCAACTCCTGCGCAATGTGACGTTCAATGACCTTGGGATAGACTACAAGACCCTGCGAGATGTTAAGCAGCGTGAGCAAAGCCGCATCCGCAGCGAGGAAGCCCTCGGACAGCGTCAGACGTCTGTTGGCCGAGTCATCCAGCGTGCGCTCCAGCCACTGGGTGGCATGAGTGTTGGCTGCATTGCTGAACAACGTGATGAGATGCCGGGATAGGGCACAGCAACGTTCCGAGCGCATCGGATTGCGTTTATAGGCCATGGCCGAAGAGCCGATCTGTGTGCTCTCGAAGGGCTCCTCCATTTCCTTGCGCGAGGCGAGAATGCGCAAGTCTGAGCACATCTTGTGGATAGTGCTGCCCAAACTGGCCAAGGCAGCCATCACCTCCACGTCCACTTTGCGGGAATAAGTCTGTCCAGTCACGGCGTATGGTTTGCTAAAGCCAGCCAATTGGGTCACGAGCTGATCGAGTTGCTTCACCTTTTGACCATCGCCATTGAAAAGCTGCAGGAACGAGGCTTGGGTGCCCGTGGTGCCCTTGACTCCGCGAAAGCGTAGATCTTCAAGACAACGACGCAGCGCACGCTCATCCATCAGCAGATCCTGCATCCAGAGGCAGGCTCGCTTACCCACCGTCGTCAGTTGCGCCGGCTGCAAATGAGTGAATCCCAATGTGGGCAGCGACTTATATGTCTCGGCAAACCGCTTCAGCTGTTCCACAACAGTGGCCACGCGTGGCAGTATCAACTTAAGAGCATCGCGCAGCACCAGCAGATCTGTGTTGTCGCCTACATAACAGGATGTGGCACCCAGATGAATGACGGGCGCCGCAGTGGGACATTGCTTAGCAAACACATGGACATGGGCCATCACATCGTGTCTCGTGAGACGCTCCTCTGCAGCAGCAGCCTCGAAGTCAATGTCCTTGATATGCTGCTCCATTTCTGTGATCTGAGTCTCGCTTATCTCCAAGCCCAGCTGACATTCCGCCTTGGCCAACCAGACCCACAGCTGGCGCCATGTGGAGAACTTGTTTTGATCGCTGAAGAGAAACTGCATCTCCTTGCTGGCATAGCGGGTGCTCAGTGGCGACTTGTATCCCTCGTAGTTGCTCGACATTTTTCCGCTTTTCACTGAATAACCGGCAGGAAAGAAGCAATTCACACGATCTGCTTTTCACGACTGGCGAAGTGAAAAAAATACCACTTGTTGCGCGCTCGCGATGTAAACATGTGTTTTCCGTTGGTATTATAAATATACTCTCGACCATCGATTATTTGACTGCACACACTAAAAATTTATCGCGCTAAATCGATAAAAACCTTCTACCGACTATAGACCGCCACATTCAAAATAAGTGAAATTTAATAGATTATAAATTTTATTAAAATCGTAAACAACGCTGTAGTTATTTATTTTTATTGGGATATATGTTTATCTAAATTTCTATTAATCGTATTTAAGGTGTAACATACAACTGTCCACCGTCGAAGTGCACCAAATGGAACTAAGTGATGATCGCAGAAATTGGAAATTGCCCATTGAACAATAGCTGTCATTCGCCTGCCAAGCTGGCAAGCAGCTCCTCGTCGATGCCATCGCCTGATCCTTGTTCGCCACTGTTGCTCTGTTGTGCAGTGATGGAAGTGGGTGCAGTTGACTGGCCGCTGGACAAGGCAATTGGATCTGTTGTGGCTTGCTGATCCTGCAAGGCAGAAGAAGTTGTGGAGGAAGACGTCGTCGCTGTAGATGTAGCTGTTGTCTGTCCTCCACCTCCTGCCCCACTAGTGCTACTGGTGCTACCACTGCTGCTCGTCGCTGTGGTTGTTGCTGTGCGTTGCGACAATTTCGGTATTTGGAACTTGTTGTGCAGTCCTTTGATGAAGCCTTCCATGCTGGCTGTCATACTGGGCGAAGCATACTGTAGAATGGTCATCATGTCTGTGTGGTGATCAAAACGTGGTGGTGGCTGTGACATTGATCCGCTTGAAGCAGCTGGTGACATTCCGCCACTTCCTCCAGATCCGTGACCACCTTGCGATAACTTGCGCTGACCACTACCACTGCCACTTGCTCCTCCACTGCCCATGCTGGGTCTTCTCTTGGGAGCCGTATGTTCTTGAAATGAGTTGGTGCTGTTGCTCTTGGTGAGAGGCAATCCTCCACCACCCGACGATGTGGATGAAGAGGACGATCCGCCTAGCTTGGTGCTCAGGCTGCCAGATGAGTTGGCCTTTTGGAAGAGGTGTTTGCTGGAGCTGCTTCCACTTCCACTTCCGCTTGATCCTAAGGCGTGTGCCTTCTTTGAGGCTGGTCCGCTGTTCACTCCTGGCTTAAGTCCTGTGTGTGTCTTCCGGCTACCAGAGGAGCTTGATGGTCCGCTCTCCCTCTTACCATCCCTCTTGCTGCTGCTGCTACTAGTTGAACTGCTGCTGCTGATGCCTCCTGTTTTGATGGTCAGTTTAAGACCCTCCTGGCTGCTTGGCTTCACCATGTATTCCGAGGACCCTCCAGTGTTTGCTCCTACTCCCGTGCTGCTGCTGCTACTTCCACTGTCGCTACTATGTGGCGCCGCTGCTAGCAACTGTTGCTGATGATGTGTTGCCATTGCCGTTGTTGTTGATGTTGCTATTGCCAGTGGAGGAGGAGGAGCTGCTCCCGTTCCCGTTCCCACTGTGCCCGAGGCTGTGGCTGATGAATCCACTGTTGCTGCTGCTGCTGTTGTTGCTACCGATGATATTGTTGCTGTTGCCGTGGTTGGGATGGTTGCCGTCGAAGCTGCCGTCGACGTCATCAAACTAACCTGACAAAGGAAGCGCGTGGTTGTGTGCGTGTGTTGTATTTGTGTGAGTGTAAAGACAAACGGACGAGAAACGAACCGAAAACGCAAATTAAAACAATCAAACGAAGGAGAAAGGAGAACGTGTCAAAAAGAAGCACAAGTGTCGATTGCGGGTTAAGGATTGTCAAAATCATGCAAAGAGCGAAAGAGAGAGAGAGAGAGAGAAAAAGAATCCCGTTAGTAATAGTCAGATAATTATTACCTTAGCCAATATATAAAAGAACCTCATAGAAGGCTGCGAATACCAACAACAGTTTGTTAACATTCGAAGTTGCTGTTAGCTAACAGAACTCCTTAACAGCGCAGCGCTAACATGCATCATTTAAAGGAACAAACGTGCAAAGCAACTGTATGTGTATTGGTATGTGTAGATAGCAGAAGGTGGAGCAAGGAGAAGGGAGACAGATCCCAGCACAAATATTAATTACTCAATAAGAGCAGAACAAATAAAACGGATGCGATTAAAAAATAGAAGAAAATATATTTACAAACGAAACGAACTCAATACTATATAAATCAAATAGGAAACCAAAAACTACAGTGGCAATAATAATAATAATAATAATATTAATTAATATTAATATACATAATAACAATTTACATTTAACAATTAATCCATCGAGTTGCACCAGTTAAACACATTGCTTAGACTATTGTTCCAATTTCAACTTGCATTGCAAGTTTACTTAAGGATCAAACAGAGAAAAGTAAATGGCAACTATGGGTTAAGAGGTGCAGCTGGATATAGTGTATATAGAGTGGAGTTGAGGAATTGGAGGCAGAGGCGGAAGTGGGCACACGAGAGCTACTCATAAAATGAAAACGGACTTACCGCGCCTACCGCTCCCGCTGCCACGCCCATTCCCGGACCCGATCCCGGTCCCACTCCCGTTCCCGATCCCGCCATGCCTTTGCGGAGCGCAGCATTCAGTTCCAAAGCGGCCACGGATGGCGTTGAGTAGCTGCCCAGGTTGCCACCCGCTGCCAGATGCGATAAACTGCTCACAGATGACTTCATCTGCTGCTGTTGTTGCTGGGAACTCTTAAGGGCGGCGACTGCTGCTGCAACGACTCCTGAAGAAGAAGCGGAGGAGGTAGTCGAGGAACTGCCCATGCCTATGCCCAGGCTGCTCTTGTCCTTCTTGATGGTGATGCCTGCCGGCAACTGGCTGCTGCTGCTGGCGGCCAAAGGCGGCACGGGTCGCATCATTGGAGGATTGCTGCCTGATCCTGCTCCTGAAGTAGTTCCAGATACAGATGGGCCTGTGGGCAGAGGAAGAGCTAGTGGTAGCGATATTGCAGTAGATCCACTCGAGGTGATGCCACTTGAAGATTTCTCCGCCTTAGGACTCAGACTCAGGCTTGTGGCCGCAGTGGCGCTCTTGAGCGTGGACATGCTCGGTTTTCCAGAGGATCCATGCTTGGGCGAGTGGGTGCCAAATGGCGACTTGGGACTGTTCGAGGCGGTGTTGCTGCTGTGCTTCGGGCTGCTGTAGACTGGACTGTGCTTGGGACTTGGACGCGCCGAAGGTTGGCCAAGAGCTGACAGTCCAAGAGCTGCCCCCATTCCTGCCACACCAGACTTGGGAGAGGAGGAAGATGACGTCGAAGGAGACGAGAACTTTCGCACGACGCCACTGCTCGATGAGGAATCTGTAATACCACCTCCAGCTGGGGAGTTTTGTCGAGAATAGATCTTCTCTGGGGGACCCATTGGAGAGTCATCTCGTTTCTTCTTGCGCTTCTTTTCCTTTTGGTTGTCACTCGAGGAACTTGAGGTGCTGGCGCTGCTGCTGCTCGGATTAGCGGAAGAGGAGGACCCGCTCTCATGGGGTCGTTTGGTGCTACTTCCACTTCCGCTTGAAGTCGACTTCTTCTGCTCCTTGGCTGCATCTTTGCCTGCTCCGTTGCCCCCTCCTCCTCCTGTGATCGGTGTGATGGTGATTGTAGTGGCTGGAGAGCCGGCACTTGGAGTGGTTCCCACACTGCTAGGTGCACTCAGAGGAATGATTTCAATGCCCCCCGTACGTTGCACATCAACTTGTTGCTGTTGTTGCTGGAGAGGTGCCTTGACATCCCCAGCAATTGGCGTAATGCTGACGCAGTGCTTCAAGTTGGGCGTCTTATCTTTCCAGATGTTCTTGTATTTGTCCGCGATCTCATGCTCGCTAGCCTTTGCTGCCGCGCTTGAAGTGGAAGCAGAGTTCGAAGCTCCAGAGGTCGAGGCGGAGGTAGAAAGTGGAAGTGAACTGCTGCTCGAAGATGCTTGAGGATCCGTTTCTCTCTTGAGATTAATGATTCCCGCAATGGCCGCAGCAGCTGAAGTGGAGTCAGCGAATGCATCCGCCAACGAACGCAGAGTCGACTCCATCTTTAGATTGCTGACGCTACTGAATCCACCAGATCCTCCTAGTCCACCTCCAACCCCACTGCTGCCTTCGCCAGACACTGAGCTGGAATCCAAAGCAAACTGGCCAAAGTTTGTGGCTCCTCCTCCTAACCCTGATCCGCCGCTAAAGCCACCAGCTGCTCCACTGGTTGAGCTGCCTCCAGCTCCTGGAGCTGCCATTCCATGCAGCTTCTGAAGGTGTTCCTCATCCCAGCACTTGAGTAGCTTATAGATGACCATAGGTATGGAGACAACCTGGCGCACTGTTCGGGTCAGCTTCTGAGAAAGCGCTTCGTAGTCATTGGTGAGGCAGTAAATAGTGCATGTAGCCTCGCCATCTTCCAGCAGAAAGTCCACCGTTGCCAGCGACTCCTCGTAAGGATGCTGCAATTCCACCGTGATCTGATTGAGTGACACAGCAGTCACCTCCAAGATGATGGTGCTTTCCATATCTGTAAAAGATTATACATGAGATTATACTTTTTTGGGAAATCCGTCTTATGGCGACTCACCATTGTACTGTTTCTGCTGCTCCCTGACGCAGCTGGCGAGAAGTGTGTAGAAGAGCGCTTGTTTCTTGAGGAATGCGATGATCTTGGGCACCTGAGCTGGCTCCGTGAACTGCAGTGAGCACAACATTGTGCCCTGCAGTCTGCGATTGTCCGTCAGAAAGTAGCAGTGTGTTTCCTTTGGGAGATTGACATACAATCCTTTCTGTATGTTCCTAATGAGCTGCCTGGAAGCAGTTTGTACTATCAGATTCATCACAGACATGTCTCCCTCTGAAGGTACTCCTGGGAGACCCAGAGCACGCAGAGAATCGATGCAGACGGGCATCGGCTTACCAAGACGGAGCACGTAGGTAGCCGGAATCAGCATCGAGTTGTTCTGAGTGAGTGAAGCATAAGCAGGCAGCTCCAGAGGAAGCCCAGACTCGCTGCTGAAGCTGACAACTGGCAGTATTTGCAATTTATTCGCCGAGGAACCCTCCAGATTGAGAGTGGCATGCAGTCCAACAGGGCTTTTCATAACCTGCTCAATGCTGTAGTCTCTGCTTGCAGCTGCATCTACTAGCTCTCCTTTCACCTGCGATTCAAGCAGGTGCAGAGGAGGACAGAAATAGGTGAGTTTCATGGGATGTCCGCCTCGTCGCTGCATCACTAATCCCACCGAGGACATCTTCATCATTTGGTAGCTGTCGATCTGTGGTTGCTGATGCTGTTGAAGTTGCTGTTGGTACAGATTGTAGATGTCTGTTTCCATTGCCTCGAGAGCCACAAAAGCCTTTTTCTTGACCTTAGGCTCCGCGTTCAGCTGGTAGATGGAGGAGAGGCCCTCCAACTGGACTGTGAAGTCGGCAAAGTCGCCTGCCTTGAGGCAGTTAAGGAGATCAGCAGAGCTGGAGCTGGATGGCGACGTGGATGGTTGCTCACTTTTGCATTCGTGATGCACTTTGACGTCGCTGAGCTTGCCTTCGGTATCAAGCAGTATTTCCACATAGAACATGTCTGTGGAAATGAATAGCGTCTGTTGATCCTCCATGAACTTAAGGCCAAGTTGTCGAGAGAGGCTCTCCAGGCGCTCCACTAGCCCGTGTCTCGAGTTCACCTTGATGTAATGCTGCAGTTTATCGAGAACTGTTTGCAGCGTCGCCTTGCACACGGGGTCCAATGGATAATGCTTCTCAATGAAGTACATTCGTATTGATTTCTTGATCTCATCGTATGATTTTGGCTTTTGTCTGTACTTGGCTCGAATCTTCTCCATCAACGCTTCCTGCTGTATTTGTTTGTTCTTCTCCTCAATGCTGGGAATGTGCACTGCCCCCGTTCCTGTTCCTCCTCCTGATCCACCTGGAGCATGACTGCTGCCTTGCCCAGATGTACCTATCGCAATCATTCAATCAATCACTATTAAGTCTCACTCAATTTGAGGACAACTCAACAATTTACCTGAACCAGACGGCTTGGGATGGTTTACACTCATTTTATTTTAACTTCTTTGCACTCTTTTAAGCTAATATAAGCATATGGAAACACATTTAAGCTTAAAGAAATAACTTTTCTGTAATATTTTTACAGTTTTAACATTTTTTTAGGGAAAATGCAACGCTTGCGGTAAAATTTGCGATTCACTGTGCGAACTTAGCACAACAGAACTAGTTCTAGTTCGAAAAGGGCATTTAATTTAACAGTGATTCATTAACTGCTAAAGCGCTCTTGTGAATTTGAAAATGTACTCTGTAATTTTTATGATACTTATATAGCAAAGATAAAAGGTTATTAATATAAATTAAAATTTCAAATAATACAATGCATTTATTGGGTGCAACAGATAGTGTAATTGATCTTGTTCTACTATGACAACATATTGAGGTAGTAAAAATACTGAACCAATCTTTTTTTGTTTTGGGAAGGGATATATGAGAAATGTTGCTTATGGCCACACTCTTCTACAGGTGTTAAAATAAAACAGCTGTAAGAAAGTTCTCTTCTTTTTTGTTAAGAAACAACAAGTCGGAATTGTCTCTATTACTTACTGAATTTATAAACATCGATTCGAAACTCATATCCAGTCATACTGAAGATGACATCAATTGCCGGTGGACATGGCGAAACCAACCCAAATAGCTCTTGGTTAAGTGCTCGAGGCTTTTGGCTTGCCTATTTCCTTGGATTACTCTTTGTACATTTGCTGCTGTTATCAGTGCCCTTTGTTACCATTTCGATAGCATGGACAACAACCAATATGCTGCACAACTTTGTGAGTATCCGAAGTCCGCTGTAAACAACAACTATAATTCCAAACTTTTCAAATTTTTCCTTTTTCGGACAGGCGCATCTGTATTTTCTGCATATTATCAAAGGTGCGCCATGGATGAGCATTGAGAATGATGCAAATCGACGCTGGACACATTGGGAGCAAATCGATGATGGCGTTCAATTGACGCCAACACGCAAATTCCTAACAGCAGTGCCAATTGTGCTGTAAGTTGCGACGAACAAATGCTGTTATTCTCTTGCTGTTACATTTACATTTGTATCTCTATGTTAATTTACAGTTTTCTGTTGACTTGTTTATACACACGGAACAACACGGAGCATTTCATAGCGAACTTTATATCATTGGTTGTGGTGACTCTGCCAAAGCTGCCGCAGTTCCATGGCGTTCGACTCTTCAATATTAACAAGTATTGAAGGAAGGTGCTTCTGAAAGTTCAATTATTATTAGTATATGCTTGTAAATATGTTTCTTCAAACAGGGAGGCTTCTCTTATCGCAGCCTTTGTTTTGTATATATACTTATTTAAAGATAGCGACTGACCGATGTTCTTTTGATTATTTTGATTAGTACTCGAAAACGTCTAACTACATATATATTATTGTACTTGTATTAAATACATAAATAATATATTGTATTCAGCAGAGCTGAAAAACTCTTTAGGCTGCTCTCTTAAGTCTCTTAGATTATAGCTGTAGTTAATTGCGCCAATTGATTATTATTGCCCGACTTACCTAATCTTAGTAGTATAGTCTATTCTGTTATCATTGCCTCTCTTCATATACGTTAATAATCGCTGGCGCTGCAGCTCGTCATCAGTTCGTTAGATGCCGCCAGAGAGGCGTCTATTGCCCTTTTTGACTTTGCGACTGCGAATCGCGACCTTAACGACTTTCAAGAGGTGTGTCAGTCTGCCTTGCTATAGTTGCTTAGAGCTTTGTGATTCGAAAAATAGTTTAGTTTGAGCAGGTGCCCAGAAACAGCAGCAGCGTCAGCATGTCGGCGATTACAATAGAGGAGGAAATCTTTGGCCTGGCCAAGAACCCTTATACCAAAGTCCCTGAAATGGTGCGTCGCTATACGATGACGAATCAGAACCAAGTGTCCGTCTCGGTTATCCAACTGGGCGCCATTATACAGAGTGTACGCATGCCGGACGCCTATCACAAGATCGAGGATGTGTGTCTCGGATTCGATGACATTGCCAGCTATATTAATACAAGATCAGCTTATATTGGCGGCACTTTGGGACGTGTAGCGAATCGTGTAGCCAAGGGCGAGTATACGGTGGGTGACAAGGTGCAAAAAGTGACCAAGAATTTTAAGAACACGTATCAACTGCATGGCGGCTTCGTTGGCTTCGACAGCGTAATTTGGGAATTGGTGAGCAAGACCGATTTGGGCATCGTCTTCAGGCATGTCTCACCCGATGGCGACGAGGGTTATCCGGGCAAAGTGACGGCCACTATAACCTATTGGCTGGACAATCAGAATCGCTTCGGTGTACGCTTCGAGGCGACTACAGATAAGACGACCTGTGTGAATATATCCAATCATGCATACTACAATCTGGCTGGTCATGGAGCCGGGCCCAAGGCTCTGGCCGAGCACACTGTGGAGATTTTGTCGAAACACATCGTGGAAACAGACGATGCCCAGATCCCAACTGGTAATCTGGTCAGTGTCGACGATACGGTGTTCGATTTGCGGGTTCCTGTGCTCTTGGGCGATCGTCTCAAGCAGTTCGAGGACCGCCTGATCAAGGGTTACGACAATTGTTTTGTGGTCAACGAGGGTAGTGAGGGTGGCATCAATCTGGTGGCCAAGTTGCTGCACAAACCCTCGGGTCGTGCCATGGAGGTGTACACCAATCAGCCGGGTCTGCAGTTCTATACGGCCAACAATCTGCCAGATGAGGAGAATGGCGATGCTGCCATGATTGGCAAGGAGTGCACGCATTATCGCAAGCATGGTTCGTTTTGTGTAGAGACCGAGAAATTCCCCGATTCGATGAATCATCCAGAGTTTCCATCAATCTTCCTGCAGCCGGGTGAGAAGTATTTACATGAGGTCATCTACAAGTTCAATGTTGAGGAGTCTTGGCGTTGCTGTTGTGAAAACAAATAATGAACATGCGATGCAATAAAGCTGTCTGTTTCTTTAGGTGCCTAATAAATGATACTTTTTGTTCTTTCACTTAAATAGATAACTTAAGTTTCCTGCTTCTCCCTGCTTTTTTTTATACATTAGATTACATGACATTATCTAACTATCTTATTGTTGTTTTATTTAAAATACTTATTTGAACAGAGATATATTTCACAACTGAGTTGTGGATTTATAATACAAAATAAATAGTATTTAGCTCACGTTTTTTTACATAGTTTTAGATACATTTTCGGAAACAGTTGGAAGACTTAATTGGTAGTAAAGTTGATAACTGTTACCTCAAAATATAAACTCAAGAACTTGGAAGTAATGCTTACAAAGATTTATTTCGATTGCATGTCAAAACACAGTAGACTACAAACTTTGTAATATCTTTTTGTTTTATTACACACTCCCATTGCTAAACTCACTCTTTTGCTATTGCTATTGTCCAAGATGTCGTTTGATCAAAAGGAAATGTTTAGTCTAATGTATAAGCTGGCTCGTCTTACCCAGACGGACACCCGAGTCGAGCATGATTCGTTGGGTCCAGTGAATGTGCCCTTGGATCGACTCTACGGCTCGCAAACAATGCGTTCCTTGACAATGTTCCCCATTGGTGGAACCGAGGAGCGCATGCCAGTAAGTTTCTCTTTCAGCTTAAGAACAGATCAGGCATCTAACTGTTACAACCACAGCGTGCTATCATCATAGCCTTGGGTATTATTAAGAAAGCTTGCGCAGAAGTCAATCGGGAATTCGGTCTGGAGACCGAGATAAGCGATGCCATTGTCAAGGCAGCCGAAGAGATCGTCTCCGGTAAACTATACGATGAGGAGCACTTTCCGTTGGCCATTTGGCAGACGGGATGCGGCGCCCACAGCAACGAGAATGTGAATGAGGTGATTAGCAATCGGGCCATTGAATTGCTGGGCGGACAGATCGGCAGTAAGGATCCGGTGGATCCACATACACATGTTAACATGGGACACAGTGCCAACGATAGCTACTCCTCGGCCATCAACATTGCTGTCGCAATGCAGCTGCAGGAGAAACTTTTTCCAGCGCTACGACTGACCATCGATATTTTGGCCAAAAAGTCGGAGATGTGGAAGGATATCATCAAGATTGGACGCACGCATCTCATGGATGCAGTGCCATTAACACTGGGCCAAGAGTTCAGTGGCTATCGCCAAATGATGAGCAATTGCTTTACACGATTGAACTCGGCTCTCCCGAACTTGTATCAATTGTCACTCGGTGGAACCATGGTGGGCACAGGTCTACTCAGTTCCGAGGATTTCGGTCCACGTTGTATTAAACGTATTGCAGATATCACAAGTCTGCCCTTTGTCTCGGCTACTAATTTGTTTGAGGCGATTGGTTCACGGGATTGCCTCGTCGAACTCCACGGCGAACTCAACTCTATCGCTGTGAGTCTAATGAAAATTGCCAATGACATTCGTTTCATGGGTTCGGGTCCTCGTTGTGGACTGGGCGAGCTTAGCCTGCCGGAGAATGAACCGGGCAGCTCGATTATGCCGGGGAAAGTGAATCCCACGCAGTGTGAAGCCATTACTATGATCTGTGCCCAGGTTATGGGTAATCAGGTGGCTGTCTCCGTGGGTGGCTACAATGGACACTTTCAGCTGAATGCCTTCATGCCACTAATCGCCTCCAATGTGCTGCGTTCCATCAATCTGTTGAGTGACGGTCTGAATACTTTCTGCAACAATTGCCTTGATGGCCTTCGACCGAATATGGAGAAAATCAATAAGATCATGAGCGAATCTCTGATGTTGGTCACTGCTCTCAGTCCATTTATTGGCTACGATCGAGCTGCCGCCATCGCCAAGGCGGCACATCAAAATGGCACCACTTTGAAGCAGGAGTCAGTACGAGCTGGCATTTTGGAGACGGACTTTGATCAGTGGGTTAATCCGGCAAAAATGCTAGGACCCACATAGAAAATATAGCTACTCTTTCACAATCGAATAAATAAAATAGAGCTGGTTTAAATTTACAAATTTACTCATTCATTTGTTTAATAATTTTATGAATTAGCTTGCCCTAGGCTTAAATTCTAGTTCATATTTTGCTTTTATGAATTACAGTTTGAGTTCAGTTTGTTGTACACCTTCGTCCGTCAGTTTGTACACCTTTATCGCAGACATAAAAGCCTTTAATTAAAAGGTAAACTACGCAAATTTGGTAGCAGTACTTTACTATACTATTTTGATCAGCAGTGTTTAATTTCTAACACTAAAATAGCAGGCCTTCTCTTTCTGTTATTTATTCTCTCGTTAAACACAAATTCCCTAAACACATCTTAACCTTAACATCAGACACAATCAAATATATACACTACTTTAATTGACGTCCGTACCATGGCGCAATCGGACCCCAGTGCAATCAAGGTTTCCATGCGCACCGAGAGCGATACGCTGGGTCAAGTGGAGGTGCCAGGCAATAGCTACTTTGGCGCCCAGACAGGTCGTTGTCTCATCAATTTTCCCATTGGAGGTGTCAACGAGCGCATGCCTGTAAGTCCCAAGTCCGATAAAAACCACAAAGCAATACAACTAATCCTTGACTCCAGAGACCCATCATTCAGGCAATGGGCGTGTTGAAGAAGGCAGCGGCTGAGGTTAACCAGGAGTTTGGATTGGATGCCAAGATCAGCACTGCCATCTCGAGTGTCTGTGATGAGGTGATATCGGGCAAACTCTACGACGATGGTCACTTTCCGCTGCCCATTTGGCAGACTGGCTCTGGAACTCAGACCAACATGAATTGCAACGAGGTGATCAGCAATCGAGCCATAGAAATACTTGGCGGTACTTTGGGCTCTAAAAATCCGGTGCATCCAAATGATCACGTCAACAAATCCCAGAGTTCAAATGACACCTTTCCAACGGCCATTCATATTGCCGTGGCCATTGAGCTGAATATGAGCCTGAAGCCAGCGGTTACCAAGCTACGAGATGCACTAATGGCCAAGTCCAATGAATGGAAGGACATCATCAAAATCGGACGTACCCACACCCAGGATGCGGTGCCATTAACCCTGGGCCAAGAATTTAGCGGTTACACGCAGCAGCTAACCAATGGTCTACAGCGAATTGAAGCTGTTCTGCCGCATGTCTATCAGCTGGCCTTGGGTGGCACAGCTGTGGGCACGGGTCTTAACACGCGCAAAGGATTCGCTGAGAAGGCCGCCAGTCGCATTGCCCAACTAACCTCAATGCCGTTTGTCAATGCACCCAACTTCTTTGAGGCGTTGGGCTCTCGAGATGCCATGGTCGAGGTGCATGGCGCCTTGAATACCATCGCTGTGAGTCTCATGAAGATTGCCAATGACATTAGATTCTTGGGTTCGGGACCTCGTTGTGGCCTTGGCGAGCTTTGTTTGCCGGAGAACGAACCGGGCAGCTCCATTATGCCAGGCAAAGTAAATCCGACGCAGTGCGAAGCCTTGACGATGATCTGTGCCCAGGTGATGGGCAACCATGTGGCTGTCTCTATTGGAGGCGCCAACGGACACTTTGAACTCAACGTTTTTAAGCCACTGATAGCTTCGAATGTGCTGCGTTCCATCAAGCTGCTCAGTGTGTTATTCAAAAGTATTTATCTTTTATTTTATTTACTGATTTATAATTTTAGGTGATGGCTGCAATACTTTTGCTAGCAACTGTGTGAAGGGCATCAAACCGAACAAGGCTAATATAGCTAAGATAATGAATGAATCTCTAATGCTGGTGACGGCTCTCAATCCTCATATTGGATATGATAAGGCAGCCCAAATAGCGAAGACGGCGCATAAGAATGGAACTACCTTAAAGGCCGAGGCTCTCAAGTCTGGCATATCAGAGAAAGACTTTGATGACTGGGTGCGACCAGAGAAGATGCTTGGTCCCACATAGAGAAATTGTTTAAGTTTTTCATTTTTAAATCTGATTAAATATTACGAATAAAGAAACCTTTTAAAATTTAAATTCACTAATGAATGCAGATTTGCCTGGATTTGACTGTTCACATAAGTATATTAATAAATTTAACATAACTTGCAAATTTAGATACATCATAACAATTGCGGTTCATAATTAAAGCAATACTTTTATTGATAAATTTATATTAGTTTTGGCCGTATTAGCATTTGAACAGATTCCACAAAAACAAATGTGTCTTTCTGGCGACACCACCAAACACCAAACTCAGATTTATGATTAAACACCCCATTGAGATTACTGCAAATACAATAAAATTTATACAAATGTGAAAATATAAAATATTTATTTTAAACTTACCAACTTGGATACTCGTGATGCCACCAACGATTATACTGCACAGCATTTTTGCTATTATAGCGCACAGTTTTGAATATGCAATGCTCATGAGGTCGCAATCCATCGCCAGCATTTCCAAAATAATTACCCAGGGACTTCAGCTTATAGTCATCATTCTTGCCACTGATTGCAAAGTTATCGTAATGAGCGAAACGCGTTTCGTTATTGGGAAAAACTAAATGAACGTAGAGCTCATGTGTTTGCCTCTTTGTCATGGCGTGCACATTGTCCAGACCCATCCAGAAATCGCCATCCATATCGCCAAATCCATCCACGAATGAGAACCAACCCTGATTAAAGTTCACACTATCGTCCATCCGACGATGGATGACAATCCAGCCTGGCCCCGAGATGCAATTCTGAGCCAGCACTTTAAGTGAACCAATTCGAGGCAAAGTTAACACTTTCAACTCTGTCGAACTCTCTTCTTCACTGAGACTTGCTTGGAGTTCCTTAATCGAATATTGCAATAGACGGTCGTTTTGCTTCTTGATCCTTTCGGTACTATTTCGCAGTTCAGTCTCCAGCTTGGCCCGATGAGCATCCTTACTATTAAATGCCTGTATGAAATTCTGGGTTTTCCAACTGCGCAACAGTTCCTGAGTTGCGTTTAGCTTGTCCCTTGTTGTTGCCACTTCATTCTTAAGTACACTGATCTGATCTTCTTTCTCTTGAATAGTTACTTTCCTATCCGCAAGTTGCAAATCCTTTTGTTCGATGTTGGCTTCTAAGGCGACGATCCTTTGCTGATAGTCAAAAGAGAGCTGAGTTTTCTCTTGCAGTTGATCTGCAGTTTTCTTTAGTTGCTGTTCCAATTTCAGTATGTAATTATCTTTGTCTGTAATAAGTTCATCCTGTTTAACAATTTTTTCACTCTTATCCCTGTTAGAATTTTCAAGTTCGGTTAATTGTTTCTTAAACGACTTTTGTATAGCAATAGAATTTTGTCTTCGTTCGCATAATTTGGATTTCAAAAATGTAATAACGTCATTATTGTTGAGATTCGTATTTTTATATGTCTCCAAACATGTGCGGAGAGTCAAAATAACATCGTCCTTAATCCTGCATTTTTCGTTATATAAATTGAGCTTTTCTTTGAATACGGTTAGTTTGATTTTTTTCAACTCGGCCAAGGTACTGTATGAATTTTCTCTAATATGCTGCCAATCGGCTGATGACTATAAAAATATCCACATAAGATAATATATGAAACCAATAAATATGGTTATTGACTCACCATAGCACATGTCGATGGATCTTCGGGAGAATCGTGCAATTGTATGGTCAATATATTGGTATTATTCATTTTTAAGAACACTTTTATTTGGAATGGATAAATTCGAACTTATGTGTTTGTGAATGATCTGTTAAGATTTCACAATGAAACTTTGACAGCTTGAGCTACGAACATTTCATTTGGGGCAACCAGTATAATACAATTAATAATCGAGAGTTTCATAAATCTCAGAATACCTTTGAAATTTATGTATACATGTTGTGTTTGCTGCAGTTGGCTTTGGAACCATTTCCAATGCTTTTGCATTAAAAAAATTAAATTATTTAGTTTGATTCATGAACTACGAAATTTTTGTTTAGAAAATCTTTTTGGAAAAGGCCAATCAAATTGTTGAACTTCAACAATGGTGCGAGTCACAGAAGATGTGTTCGGCATTGCCGTTAATCCCATGTCGCAGAAGAGTGAGCACATCCGACGCTTCACCTTGACCTCCGAGAAGGGCATGTCGGTTGCGGTCCTCACGTTGGGCGCCATCGTTCAAAGCATCAAGGTGCCCGATCACAATGGCAAGCTCGAGGATATTTGCTTGGGCTACGACGATGTTGCCGGCTATTATCGCAACCAAAAATGCTATTTCGGCGCCATAGTTGGGCGGGTGGCAAATCGAGTTGCTCGCGGACAGTTCAAGATGTGCGGCAAAGATATCCATCTATCGCGAAACTTTAAGGATCGTTACCATCTGCATGGAGGTTATGTTGGATTTGACAGCGTCATCTGGGACGTTGTGGGCATTCACAAGGATGGCGTAACCATGCAACACATCTCCCCCGATGGCCATGAAGGTTATCCGGGCGAGGTGACAGTCAACATTAACTTTTCGCTCAACGATGCCGGCTGCTTTGGGATGCGGATTGAGGCGCGTGCAAAGGCCACCACTTGCATCAATATCGCGAATCATGCTTACTTCAATCTGGCCGGACACGGCACCGGCAAGGATACTCTGATGCAGCACATGATTATGATCAAAGCAAGTAAACTCGTGGACACTGATCAAGAGCAAATCCCCACGGGAAAGCTGATGCCTTTGCGGAATACACCATATGACTTCTCCACTTTGACTAATCTGGGCAAACGCATCAATCAGGTTTCTCGCTGTCCTATTTGTGGCTTTGATAACAGCTACTGCACGGATGTGGATCCCAATCAGGTGAAGCTCGTGGCTCGTGCTGTGCATCCTTGTTCGGGACGCTATATGGAGGTGCATACAAACCAGCCAGCTTTGCATTTATACACAGCAAACAATTTGCCTGATGAGGAGCGCGGTGATGTGGAGAACATTGGCAAAGAGGGTAGTCATTATGTGAAGCACGGTTCTTTCTGTATGGAGACCCAGAAGTATCCGGATGCCATGAACAATCCAGAATTTCCGTCAATAATGTTAAATCCAGGTCAATTGTATGACCACCAAGTGGTCTACAGATTTGGCGCATGCCCCAAGCGCATATAACAAAAATTTCTACATACATACACAGATCTTTATTGAATTTAAATAAGAATATTACGAGCTGTTAAAAGTAAATTAAAAAATGTAAAGAAATCAAACCATCACAATGATTTTTGTTTAATATGTTGTTATTTCTGTTAGGATTTCAAATTGCCCGCATTATCAATTGTGAAGTACAGTTTTTTAACAGAATTACCGGCTGCTGTTGTGTAAGCAGTGTGACCATTGTTACTTGCTTCGCAAGAAAAAATACCGCCATGTATGATATGTTTTGAGATCTAAGTTGTGGTCACACTTAGTTTCTGCTAAACAAAAAGGAAAAGTAACAATTTATTGAATCGCCAAACGACAGCGGTGAATTCTTGTGTGTGCCACGTCTAAAAAATATACAACATATTAAAAGCATAACTGCCTTCAAGCTGTTTAATTTACCGCAAATCTACAAGCATACGACAGCGGACTCGACGCGTCCAACAAGCAGCAGTAGCAAGATGACCGTATGTATACTATATGCCCAACATATACTATACAAATATGCTGTGTTTATTTTCCGCTAGTAACATCAACTAATTGGCAATTATTCTATTTAATACTATAAGGTGCACGAATTCAAAGTGGAAATGACCTGCGGCGGCTGCGCCAGCTCTGTGGAGAAGGTCTTGGGCAAGTTGGGCGGTAAGTAAACACACACATATACATACATTAGCATGTATGTGTTAACTATCTTAGTTTTGGAAAGGGGAGCTTTGCTCTGGTATTCTACATAATACTGGAGAATTTGCAGTCTTCGTTATCAGACGTCCGCAATTGTGTAGTTGCGGTTGCCAACAATAATGTCTGTATTCGGTTGTTGTTATTTCACTTTCAGATAAGGTGGAAAAAGTGAATGTTAATCTGGACGACAAAACCGTAACTGTTACCTCAAACTTATCGGCCGACGAACTTCTGGAACAGCTGCGCAAATCCGGCAAAGCGGTTTCGTATGTTGGTGTGAAGAAATGAGATGAGTTTTTCAGCAAGTTTCAGAAGTACGGCAAACTGAAGCTTGAAGTCTAATCAAAGAATTCCCGGTACATCTTCAGGGGATTCACTCATTTGTCGTGGCTGTTGATCTACATACTACATTAACAAAATGATTCATTCAAAAGAAACGGCGTGATGCATATTTAATGGTTCAATGAAAATTGTTTTCAAAAAATATTAGCCTTAACCAAAATTATGATATAGTATACACGAGGAACTTATCTACACCTTAGATCTTGCCCAAATTTTTAAGTAGTGCGATATTAAACAATTTACTTAGAATATTCAAAGTGTTATACAAAAATTAATATATAGAGTCAGAATTTCAAATTCAATTGGTTTAACAACGTAAGTAGAGAAATGAATTTAATCAAATATATTTGCTCTTATTCAATAGTGATATTCCAAATATTTCCAATGTAGTTCAGCTAATTAAATACAAATATGCCAATTATCTTCTTATGATATACATATATAATAATTATATACATACATAAACATCAAACAAATTTTAAAAATTTGCATTAAATATACAATTACAAATAAATAAATCTTTTGCTTGCAAAATAACAAATGCGATTAATCATTGAATTCTATGATATGCCGTGTCAAATTAACCCAATTGTTTTATATCGTTCAGGGAAATAATAATAATGAGGCACACCTCAGGCGGTGATGCCAAGAAATGCGGGCACTTAGTCAAGCACGGGAGAGATGGAAGCGAATCAACAACGACAGCGACAAATAACAATAACAATAGAGCGAAGGCTCGAGCATGTCCATAACATGTCATAAATAAATCTGGGGAACGGCAAAGTCCGAAAAAAAAACTCAAGTTATCAAAATGCATTTTGAAAACATGTTCGAGGCGTAACGAAATTATCAATCAAATGCCACAATGGCATGCAAAGAATGCAACGCACTCGCACACATTCAGAGATACACACGCACACTACTAATTGAGTTTAGAACTGAGTCCACAAACGGAACGTTGCCTCGGAATTTGATGTCGTCGTCACTGCTGTCTTAGTTGTCGCTACCTGCGAGTTACCTTTTTGCTTTTGCTGTTGCTTTGTTGCGGTTGCATTTTGCGGCTCGTGTTGATTTATGCCCCATGCGGCGACACAACAACGGAACCGACAACTAAACAGTAAGGAACCCCAGAATCGGGTCTCCAAAGGGACTGAGAAAATCCGAATACCCAAAACCCAAAACAAAAACGGTTCACTGTCTGCGAGCGGCTGTCACAACAAAACGTCAACACAGCACAGTCACGTCCTTGCCCCATGATTATTTTCAAGTGATGCAAGAGATTTTCTGATTACGCTTCCAGCACTCGCTGTGGTCATCTCGCCATCTCAGTCATCTCAGCAAATCCAGCCAAGTAGGTAAAAGCAAATTATTAGCGCTAATGCCATTTAAATTACCTTAGTAAAAATAACAGCTGGTGCCTCCGTCTTCTTTCTGTTCTTTCCGTCTGTCTGTCTGTCTGTTTGGCTCTCTGTCTTGTTGCCCCTGTGCATTGTCTTGCTGCATAAAAATTCCTGGCAGCAAAGTGGCTAATGTGTTGACCAACTGACAGGTGTTGTGCGACTTTGAAATGCCCTGTTAATCTTTTATCTAATGCTGACCCACAGATTTATCTTATTGTTCAAAAGGAGCTCTTTTGGTTAAAGAAAAATTTAAGAAATTTATTGGAGAAAAGATTAATTAGTAGGGGAACATAAAAGAAAATAGGAATCCTCTATTAAGATAATATTATTTTTACTCTATTTTATGAAATCTTTAACAAAATGAATATGAATATTTATAGATTTAAACATTTCATAAATAGGGATAAAAATAAAAAAATCTTTAAAGAGGTAACACATAACATATAGTGAATTAAAATATTACATAATATAAAATCAAAATAACATAAGCGACATTTTAGTCGATTTATTTTGATATGTACTTACGTTGACAATTACCAAACGCATCTGCGCCGAAAATTTCATAAGCCAATTAAATGTAATAAGCGAGTTATGGGCTCAACAACATTGCCAATGGTTGGCAATCAACATTGATGATGAACTATTAAAAACCTGCTCCTGCAAAATTTGATTTCTGACGCTTACGTTAATTTTAAAGCAAAGGGTCGATACTTAAAATCTTATGAAAAATATTGTTTCCATGTCATGAGTTATTTTAAAACTCAAATTTGAGCTTAGTGAATAATAGATAAGTAAATATAGTATACCACAAGAATATATAGTATAATATAATACCACATACGTTTTATGCTTATCTTAAGCTACCGACTCTAAAGCTAATTCTGTGGCGCTTTGACATAATATTTTGAAATGTATGACTACTTACAGTTGTTGTCACTGCTGATATCAGGCCGCTATATCATCGACTTTATGGGCTACCTTTAAATGTGGCTGCAAACTGTCTGCAAAGACACCACAACTATTGCCGTTGTGGTTGCAGTTGAGGTTGAGGTTGCTTCCCTCTGTCATTTGGCTGCCAAGCATTCCGTTCTTGCAGCCTAAATTCACGCAAATACTCTAACAAACTACAAAGTCATTTAGTTAGTCAATTATACTTGGTAGCATTTAATAGTTATTGCTTAATTTGAATGAGTAATAAAATTTGATTAAAATAGTTTAGTGTAACTTAATGAAAATGTTCAAGTACTTTATTATTTTCCAGAGTATTTGAGCTTCGTTGCCTTGTGAGCGATTGTTGTCTTTGTTTTTGGTGTTTGCACACACTTGGTGCATTGAAAACATTCCAAAAATCGCTGGCTAAATTCTTTGGCGCATGCTTTTCAGCAACTCTCAACCAGTTGGTGGCTGCCCAGTTGATCAAGTGGCTGGCGTTGGGGCTTGGTTCACGTTTTGGGGCATTGGCAGGAGCAGAGCACACGGGCTGCAGCGACTGGTTTCCACATGGCGGCAGCTTCAAGCAAAATGTACAACAAAAAAACAACGAAACGAAACGAAAAATCGAAAAATACCGCGACCACAGTTGCCGCTCTTTATTGTCATAAGATTTGAAAAGAACCGACTGTCAGAACAATGGCACACTAAACTAAACTAACCTGGACAACGGCTGGGCCAATAAATTCCAAAATAACAACACAGCACACCAAAATAAAACAAAAACAAAGTTGTGACGATGCCAAAGACACAAATCTCAAAACACGACAAGGTCGTTGCCAAACTCTCTCCTTCTCTTTGTTGGTATCCCTTTTTGCTTAACAAAAAAAAGAATTGGCAGGCTCGGTTCATTGAACTCCGACATCATCGACTCCTACGCGGACGAGAGGAACAGAGCGAAATAAATGTACATTTGGCCAATTGCAACTGGAAACAGTAGCCAAGATTTTTACGCCAAATGTGCAAATTGCAGTGGACTTCGAGTGCTCGCTTGCTGGCTGGCTGGCTCGATTGCTTGCTGGCAAACCTGTCGCTATTGCAGTGCTGTCCAGCATTCCTGATGCACCTCTCCACCTCCTCCTCCCCAATACATTCAAACAGGGGGTTGAGGTTGAGCGTGTGCCAAGCCCACGACACACACACACACACATACACAAGGAGCGAGGAGAGCGAATCGAGCATCGGAACGGCCATGGAACGTCTGGTCATAACAAGAGCAAAAATGCTAAGCGTAAATAACTCATAGATAATAATGCCATGCATTTACGAGCAAAGCAATTGCAATGCAGCCAAAACAAAAGACTTAGGACACGAACTTGCCAAAAGGAGCAACCAACGAAGCAGCCGTCGAGTCATGTAACAGCCTCAGCCTCAGCCTCCGCTTCAGTCGCAGTCGCTGCATTCGCAGCCGGAGTTAAAGTCAGAGCGAACTCAAAGGCGAAGCGAGCAGCACCAAACAGCAAAAATCGGCTCAAAAACAAGATCAACTGGTTTCATCGGCAGAACAACAACAAAACGACACAACAAAAAAACAACGCACAAGAGAAAAAAAAAACTCACTCAAAATGTTGAGCTCAAGACCTGTTGAGACCCAAGCAAAGACCCATTGTTGGTCTATTGCGCGTGCCGAGCGCTGTAAAATACTTTTTCCCAAAGAAGTTTCAGTTGTGTTTTTGACTTTTCGTCGTGCAGAACGATTCTTCTCAACGTGATTAACGCCGAACGCAGCCACCGCGGGCGTTTTTCATCGGTGTGTGCGTGTCTCTCCCTGTGTGTGAGAGTGTGTGTGTTTGAGTGTTGGTGTAATATTCGCGAAAAGTTGTTTTTCGCTACAACTCATACTCATACTTACTTAATATAGTATGTATATGTATAGCACATACACATATTTGTATATTTAAGTCAATTTTCCTGTTAACGAAACCTGCCAAAACTGCAACTGCAACAACAACAACAACAACAAACGTTGCATGCAACATAAGTAAATTTTGGTGTCGAGTGCCCCCTTCTTGTTGTCTTCTTGTTGTGTTTGTGCTAAATGCTAAGTATGTATAGTATGTAAATACCTGGCCGATTTGCAAAGTACTCGCATTCGTGAATACATAAATAATTGTTTGCTGAGTACTCGCAGTTTTAGGTGAAAGTAAAGCAATTTGTTTAATTAATTGCACGCAAGCCTCCGCAACACAACAACAACAACAACAACCAGTCAGTCAGTAAGTCAGCGAGTAGATTTGTGTGCCAAGTTTATGCCAAGTTTATGAAGCGGAATACTCCACTTACGCCAAAACAGTGTGAACATACTTACATACATACTTACTTACCTATGTACATACATACGTAGTGCAGATACTCGTCGTATTCTATATCGAGAGCGTTTACCTTTTGGATATCTTTGGATAAAGCGCAACAGCTTAAACGTTTGAGCACAAGGATTTAACTGTTAGAGGTGAGTGAAAATTTTGAGACTAAAGTTCGAAAGAGTGGGAGAGGGAGACAAAGAGCGAATGAAAGAGAGAAGTTGAGAAACAGCGAGGATCTACCATATATGGAGTTCGCTATAAAAGTGAAAATAAGCGTCACATAAACTAAAGTAAATTAACAACTTTAAAAGAAAATAATAGTTTTAAGCAACAAGCTTAGCAGATCCCTTTAAAATCGCTATGTTTAAATAAATATTTTTTTCTTAAAGTTTACTTTATAAAAGTTTGTTGCCATTTATAAATTCCAAAGATCAAAAAGAGGTCAAAAACTTATTAAAAAAAAGAATAGAAAATGAAGGAGAAGCAAAACTCGACAGCATAAAATCATTAATAAACATTCTTGATGCCTTAGGGAAAAATCAAGAGATGTTCTGGAAGAGTAAACATTATAAAGGATTATAATTGATTGTTTATGTTGAACTGCTGAAAGTACCGTTCCTCCTCATTCAAAACTAGAACTAGATCTTTATACAACAAATCAATAAAGCAATCAGTTCGTGTTTCACCCCAAAACAGTAGTAATAACTAATGCTCAATTTAAAATCATTTGTCTAGGCCTTTTTTCTATTTGGATGATCTGAAGTAAAGTAGCAAATTGGCTTCCACACCTAGAAACGCATTACTAATGAGTTGATTCTTAGGCTAATTCGATAATAATACATCGAATTATGAATATATTTATGTGCAGGTCAAAAATTGAATAGAATTAAGCAAATATGCAAACTTACAGCAACTCAAAAGCCATTTTCTGTGTCGCAACCCAATTCAATTTCAATTTGAATTCCTCATTCCCATTCCCAATACTATTCGAAATTCGAATTCATGTCAAGCGGGAGTTTTGACTGTTTTTATTTGTTTAGATGACGCTTAGGCAAAACGGTCAAGCCGCCTTTTTGGCAGCCAGCACTAAGCAGAAAATATGTCGCATACTCTTGTATCTGGCGTATCTGATAGATACATTTGCTATTTTGCCGTTCTGGTTTTAAGTGGCTAACAAACAAGCTCGTAAATAGCCAAATACACACAACCCATTGTGTGTGTGTGTGTGTATGTGAGTGTATTTTGTTGGTTAACTATTTTTATTGACTTTAGCTTTGACGTTTGACACCTTTGCGCTTTTGTTTACGATTTCGGCCAATGGGAAAGAACTGATTTTTTAAATAGAGCCATGTAAAACACACAAATAAACTGGTAAAACAACATGAGGGCTTAGAAATAAAATGAATTACGATTTCCTAATGTAAAGCTAGTCGAAAGCAATTCTTGTAAACTTTGAGTCACGTTCAATTCAGCGAAGGGATTATGGATATTTCTAATAAAATTAGTCTTGCAAAAAACTATTCTTAATATTTATTTGCTGCTGTAAAGTTTATTCTTATGTTATAAAACCGGAAAATTGTTAAACACCTACAACAAAAGTTAGGGGAGGGCTTTACGATCCAGTTTGCGAACCAGTTTGCAGAAATATTTAAATAAATTTCAAACATTCTTTAAAATTAAATGTATTTTCTTTGCGTTTAGTAGAAATTTCAGACATAACCGCTTCGACTTAAAGTCTTTTAGCATAATTAAAAAACAGTTGAAATTGATTTATTAAAAATATCTGAGGTATTGACTAAATCCCGGAAAAACATGTTTCGGAATGTTTTTTATTTCGAACTGCACACAAAGAGTACAAATATTCTATTGTATGAAAGCCTTTTGAGTCGTATACAGATTGTAACTTGCGATTATGAGAATGAAGAGAGGAGAGACGAGGAGAGAAGAGAAGAGTGGAGAAACATGAGTCGCTCGTGCCGACACACCTGAGAGTTAACTGAAAAGAGTGATCGAATCGAATGGCTGGCATTATTGAAACATTACGAGATCATTTTATAGGGTCGCAGCAGTCAAAGCGAAAGGGCCACAAAAAAGAGAATTTATACTTGGAGAGAAACAGACACCTTTGTCAGCTCCAATCAAAGATCACAGATCAAGCTTGCTTTTTTAATTACCAATGGGTCCAGTTGTTGCTGCTGCTGTTGCTGTTGTTGTTGTTGTTGTCGTTGTCACTGTTGCTGGGTGTTTGATGGGCGCATAATCGAGACCGTTATGCTGTGGCGGCGACAACTTGATGCTGGCCCACTTGCGGCTGTGAAGCGAAGGCGCGAGGCGAGGGGAGCGGCCCTTTTGTCTATGGGCCAATTGTCCGTTAAGTGCAGCAGAGCAACTTGTGATCTGATCTCGGATTGCATAAGCTGCCAGTAAAACATATTTTTCACTGTCAGACATTTTTGTTGTTGTCTCTTTGTGTGTTGGTTTTTTTTCCTTAAGCTATTTGCCCCCTTGGCTGACATCACGCGACAGTCGAACAGCAAAAATGCTGTTTCGGTGGCATTTTTGGTGGCCCAAAAAAAATATAAAGAAAAAGAAAAGCACACGAATTGCGCCTACATAATTTAAATGTCAATGAGCGAAAGAGCAGACAGAGCGACAGAGACAGAGAGGCAGATAGAGACAGACAGACAGACAGACAGTCGGACAGTCAGACAATGATACTGAGAGGAAACAGCTGGGCTGGTTAGCTGGGCTGGTTAGCTGGGCTGAGCAGAGAGTCAGAGTGACCCAATTTCGAGGAGCCACTGTTGTTGCCCCAGCCAGCCAGCCTGCTTCTGCTTCTGCTGCATGCAACCAAAGCTCAGCTCAACTCGAGAAAAATAAAAATAAAAACAGAGAAACACTTTCTCTTGATCGGGTTCTGCCCGGACGACACCGACAACCGACTGGCAGCCAGCGACTGCAATTAAGAGAAAATTTAATTTTGAATTTATTAAACACACGAAAACATACGAGCCAAAGCCAAAGTCATTTGGTTCGTTCGTTTTCACATAAATCAAAAAATCCAAAAAAAAGAAGAAAAAAGTTTGCCCTGCTCTCATACCATAATTATTAAGAGGCCAGGTAGAAGCTCAGGTTGAAAGCACCAGCAGCAGCAGCAGCAACAGAATCATAATTAGCCACGTTATAGATTGGACTTCTTTAACGAGTGATAAACAATCGCATTGTTTATCTTTTGTTGCTTGTTCTCTTTGGCTTTTGTTTAACCTTTTCTGCACAATATCAATCTGAACAGATTTGTTATTTCTGAATTGTTTGAGATGCTATCGATATGATGAAGTAGGAGGAGTTTGTCAGAGATCTAGAGAATAAGATTTTGAGGCTAAATTCTCTCATTAATTCTTAAGCGGAATTTAGTAAAAGTTACTAATAGAAAACTGTAGAGCTAAATGGAATATTTTGAACGTGTTTATTAGCTGTGAATGGGCTTAAGATTGCACATATTAGAGGAAGTATGAATTGCGGCAGAATCAACAGATAACTCAAAAGATATTATTAGACCTATAATTCCGCATTTACAATTTAAGTAAGCTAACTGTAGAAGCAAACAAGTTGGGACCAGCACATTTCCTCCTAATAGTAGGAAATTCTTTTCTCATAATCAAAGCGATTGATTTACTCGCACTTAGACGCTTGGCTGCCTGAGTAGCAGGCCCATGTTAAGTCGTAATGCCGCAATCAAAGTAAAGTTACAAGAGTTGTGGTAAAGAGTCTAATATCTCAAGAGCGCAGAAGAAGTAGAAGAGGCAAAAAAAAATAAAAAAAAAAATAAGAAAAAGAAACCCGTTCCATATTCAAGTGTTTGCACTAGGCTTGACAGCAAAGCGCAGCCGATGGAATTCCTTGGGAGTATCAGTTACAAAACGTTTCAATTTTTGCTGCCTCACTGCGCCGTGTCCATTTGGAAAAAAAGTAATTTCGGATCGGTTATCGTTGACCATTTGTTTGTTTTGAGCCATTTTAACACGCGCTTGCGCCCCCGGCCATAAATGAGACCAACAAACAGACAGACTGACAGAAAGACATATGGACAGACGGAAAGTCAGAATAGACAGACAGATACTTGGGTGAAGTTGAACAAAGAATGAAATAATGGGAGAGAGAAATAAGATACTTTTTGGCACATAGTTAAGAATACTAACCAAATTGGTTATAAATAAATCGATGAAATTATTTAGATAGCTTACCGAATGGGTTTTGCTTTGAATTGGCTATTGAATCGCAATCTGTATCTGTATCGCGTTCGCTGTCCGTATCTGTATCTGTATCTGACTTAATGTATCTGCGCTTAACTGCCACCGCAATATGGCTATAAATGGCTAATGACAATCGATTTGCATAAGCAACGTAATTAATCTTAGTAATAACTAGAAATCGAACCGAATCCAAATCCGAATCAGAAACAGAAACCGAAACCCAAGCACAACAAACACAAATCACAGCCGGAGGCTTGAAAATTATATGAAATTTTCAGCGTGTATCTTTTAGTATGATTAATGAATGGAACCAAAAAACGACAGAGTCAAATCGAGTCAATAGCGATGCGATGCGATGGCCACAGCTAGCTAAGCCCCAGCTTATCGAAGGGACTGTCTTTCGTTATTCAAATGATTATTAAAGGGCGTAGAAGGCCACATCTATTAGTGTCACGTCTATGCGGCTAGAACAGAGAATTCGTTCCCCGGCCAAAAACCCGAGGAAACGACAGAAGAAAGAAACCTCAAACCTCAATAACCCATTGGCGATAACACCAACGCCTGGTCAGTTCTTCTTGCTGCCACATTGTTGCATATTAATGCGGCATGCCAGCTTCAAACAGTTAGTTCCCTGTGCGGCATATTAATTATGAAATTTCTTCCCCACCAACCAATATACATATCTCCTGTCCAGGTGTCTGTGTGAGTGTGAGTGCTAGTGTGTGCGTGCCTGTGTTTTTATTTCTGTTTTTTTTTTTTTCTCCACATTTTGTATCTTTCACGGTCTCTCTTTGACTTTCTGGCCTTTCACTTCGGAATGCGGTAGCCGCAAAAAACTGCCCATAAAGCACATAAAAATAAAAAGCCGAGAGGGGGGGCACAAAAATATATAAACACATACTCAAGCCGGTCAGTTCGGATTCCATTTAGCGGTAAGCAGTGCAATCAGATTTTGGCCACATATTTTGGCCAGCCTGTTACGCGCTCTTCTTTTCGTGCCATAAAATACGCACAGTGAATTTTGCTGATTTATTTGTGCAGATAATGGAAACAAACATTAAAGCATAATAATGTGTGCAATTAAATGCAGAGTTTATTAATGTAAATAACAGAGACAATTAGCTTGGACTTTTCGGGTCTTCTTTTGTGATTATTAACTTTGCGTTTCTTTTTACTTTGCTTTTCTATTGAGAATAATTGAATCAACTTCAGACTCTCAGAATAGAAAAGAAATTAAATAGTCATCTTAATTATATTTGCATAATTTTATGAATTACCAAATTCAACAACCTTTTTATTAATCATTATTCATAGATATTCAACATTTGCTTACAATACGTGTAAATAAGAAATTTCTCTTTAGAATTTAATTCTCCAAACATTCTTTGAAGTTATTGCAAAATTCTAGTTTTAATTTGAAATTTTTGCAACCTTTCTGGCATTTATGCCACACTTGTATTTCCACAGAACTTCGTTTCTATTTAAAGCGCTGCTCTCGTAAAAATAAAACAATACTCTAAAAGAATTTTTGTAGAATATCTTTAACTGAAATCACAGTTCGTGAAAAAAATAAACAAAATACACACGTAGAAAGAAGAAATAATACTCCTTAGCTCTGTTGGCCATAAACTGTGTAAATTGATATCATTGACTAGACAGAATCATTGAGAGAGTTCACAGAGCTTTCTCGCCGGAGCCCCATAAATCTGCCAAAGAGCATCCGAGAGCTGGTGACTTGACTAGAGACTGGGACGATGGGACAACTGGATGGAGTTGGACAGCGACTAATGCCGTTTAAAATGCGGCAATTTAGCTGCTATTTATATGGGTATCAATCGACGTTCTTTCGATTATCGACTGTCAAAGCAGGCACGCTTAATTAATGCACTCCCCGGCACAGAAGAAGAGCCCATAAAAAATATATACACAAAAAGAAATCTCTCTGTGAGATGACCTCAAATGGTTCAATAAAGCTTTTGATATCGTTAAAGGGCCAAGCGGTTCAAATGCTGAGCAAATATTTAAGACACGTTTGCGAGCTCAATGTGAACTCTTCATTGAGTGCTCTTCTCGAGCCCCATTAACAACGGAAGCCCGCACAATAAACATCTGCTAAAATTATGAAATTCATAAGGTCGTCTTGACGAGAGAAAGAGAAAGAAAGAGCAACGAATAAAATCGAAGCAAACCATTAATCATAAAACGTATAACGGATGGTTAGCTCCGACATATGTCGAAGAGTCGTTGTTCGAGGCTTGTAATCGTAAAACAGCTGAAAATCTGAAGAAGAAACATTGGCATATCTTCAAAGAGTGATTTTAGAGAGTAAACTAGGCGTTGGCAATGCATTCTCATCTCGCACTCTCGCCCATCCACACATCCATCCACACATCCATCCATCCATCCATCCATGCTAAGCTATCCAAGCATCCGTCCCCTTGGGCACTTCCGATAAGATCGCACTACAGTGTTCAATAGAAACAGAAAACTGAACAGAACAGAAGACAGACAACAGACAGCAGACACATCGGCCTGCTATTTGCCTGAACTTGAGTATTTTTACCGGGAACGATAACACAACTAGCTACATAACAAGTTGGTGTGATGCACTTGAAGCTGCTCAACTTTATGATGCCCTGTTACCAAAGAAAATAATCATGTATTAGGGCTCAAAAGTGTATGCACTGCGAGAAAAATTGTGTAACCAGTTACAAAACCGAATTAAAGAAGCGCGCAAAAGATGATTTATTACATAATTAAACTAAGCTTGATGAAAAATAGATTTTACATATATTCAAGTTCTGTCAAAAAGAATTAAAAAATACATATAATAAATCATGATTTGTTGATTATTTGATTTCAAAAAATCGTTGACTGTCAGATTGTTTTTGACGACCTTTGTCAAAGTTTCGAATATCAAGTATACGCTTAAATAGGTTAAGAATTATGAGCACAGGCCGTTTAAAAAGTGTTTTGTGTTGATGTTTATGCTGTAATTTGATACGAAGAGCTGTGAGTTGAGCACGCGATCTCTTATTGATTTTTAAATAATTTTTTTGTTAGAAGTTATTTCCTGAGATATTCTGAATATGAATCTTGTATATTGCAGAAAACTTTTACTCGAAATATGCCCCTTCCGTTGGCTTATTAGGTGCTGGGTATATAAAAAGCATTTTTATAGCAGAAATGCCTGACATTATGGCCGGCAACAATTTCCAACGAAATGAAATCGAACGGCATTGATTGCATGCCAATGTGGCTCCAAAGTTCTTGGCTGACACCTGCAGCCAGAGCCCAGACAAGTAACCATTTATAGAGTAGCAAGACGATCAACAGACGATCAACTTTCAAGGCGAATGACGCAAAGCACGCAATGCTACCGCTTCGTTCCTCCTCCTGTTGCCTTCGTTCCTCCTTCAACAACTCCGCCCCTGCCTCTGTTGCTCTGTCTCCGACTCAATCTCAGTCTCTCGGTCTCTCTATCAGTGTCTGCGACTCTCGTTGGCTTTCTCTGGTGACGCTGCTGCGGCTGCTGCTGCGTTAATTATTATGAGCAGAGGAAGTGCAGACGACTTTGGCAGCGACTAATTGCACTTGCGGTGCCTTGCTTCAGTTGCAGAACCAGCCTTAGACAACAACAAACAACCTGGCGACAACAAAACGCGTTCAATGTCTGCGCTTTGTCAATCCACTTCAATCAACTTTTAATATTACTTTTTATTTGTCCACTTTCAGTGTTACAACATGCTGCGTCTGTAGATATAAATATCAGCTATAAAATTGTGTTGCCAAAATGCCCACTCGCCACAATTGGGATACAGAGCGCGTGGGCGTGGCACATTTAGCGGGCGCACTGAGCCCGCTTTGCATAACAGATGCCAATCATGAGATACTGCGGCCAAAACCGCGAAGGTAAGAAGAAAATTTTAAAACTTTTTTTAATTTAAATAATATTATTTTAGCTTAAATCATATTTATAATGTTTAGTTAAGTAATGTTTATTCTTGGTTAAATCATATTCTTAAGTCAATGTTTACTTGTTAATTTACCATACCATGACCATATCGTTAGAGCATCCAACAACCCAAAGATGGCGCTAATAACTGACTTTTATGTGAGCTGCCTGAAAGTATGCAACAATTTTTGTTGGACTATAAGCATTTGTGACGCGTTTATTCGTGTGAATTATTCGAAGCGGATTTCCACGCCTTTATGACTTAAGCTCCAGAATGTTATAACAAACATACGAGAAATTGCAACACGCTGTTATTGTTTCTAAATGGAAAATTCAGTCATTTTTTTTCAATTACCACTGCATAACAATTATATTTTCTAATACATATTTAAAAATTTCGAAATCATTACTGTAGTTTCAGACTATATTAGCATCGATACTTTCTGTTAGTAACGCCTTGAAGCTGCTTGAGTATCGATGGTGCTTAAAGAGATAGTTTTTTTACGTTCTTGGTTCTTGTTTGTTTTGTCTCTCGGCTGTTGTTTCCGATAGGTCTCGAGTCGAAGTCCAAACAATGGATACTATTTTTGGTCTTGGACACTTGCATGCACAATTGTGCACAAAAGCGTGAAGCGTCCAAACGTTGAATGGACAATAAACTTTACTTTTGTTTGCTGTCCCTCTTCTCATCTACTATTTGTTGCTGTCTTTTTTTTTCGTTCTGAGCTGCGACCAACTTCTTTTCGGAAGTGGCAGTAATACCATTACACGCAACAAAAACAACAAAATAATGGCAACAGCAAAAGAGTCAGACCATTTTTAGGAAATCTACAGACAGTTTTTTCTATTTTTTTTGGTTTTTGATTTTCTTACTATTGTAGAAGAAGACTCAGATGAAGAAGAAACGGGTACAAGTCGTCTAGATATCTTTTTGAAATCGCATTGTGAAGCCGGTCAAGGTTAATTTGGGGAAAATTAATGCCAACGTTGTCAGTGTCAGACGGAATAGAGCAGAGAAGATCTTCACTTCTGCACTTGGTCAGCGGATGTGGGCCAAAAAACAATCACAAACTTGTTTTATGACTTGAAGCTATGAATATAGTTATTTTTGGAAAAATAACTCAGTTAGACTATTGCCAGTCACTATATACTCAACTAATTCAATTTAATTGAAAACTCTGCATAACTGTTGATGAACATATATCAATTTTTTGTACTACAGATTCGATTTCACAAGCAGACAAAAGCCGCAACAATTGCAGATTTCAATCTCTTCGAGTTGTCTCCGTACGTGTGTGTGTGTTTGAGTGTGTGTGTGTGTGATGCATGTGCACAACAGAAGACAACACAGGAAGCCGAAATATGACTGGCATTTTGGAAACTTTTTGCATGGACAAACAATTAAAAAGCTAAGGTTTTGAAATACGTGTAACAACAAACAAATGACAGTACGAATAGAAATTCACACAAATGAAAGTGAAAATGGCAAAATGTGAATAATTAGCTGCAAACAATAACAATCATAATAATATATACACACAAACATACAGCAAACGAATTGAAATAGGAAAAATTTACTCGAAATATTTGCCAGCCGCACACAATTCGCTAGCTATCTGCTGACAACAACACCAACAACAACAGAAACTAATTGTATCTGTATCTGACTCGCGGCTGTTGCTATCTTTATCTACGCCAATGACAATGGCATACGCTTTGGGTCTCGGCCTGGGCATGGGCCTAGACCTGGGGCCTGTGCAATGTTGGGGGCAATAAACCCCGCCATAGTTGTTACATTTTTCTATGAAGCATCTTCAATACGACGACGACGACGACATGAGGCAAGTGAAAATATTGTTACCTTTTTACCTTGCTCGTGCCGCTGTCGCAGCCGCTGCCAACACTTTCTTTCACACAGATCGCGAGGCAGTGAGAGAGACAAAGACAGCGGCAGCCACATTAAAGTCAAGCGCAACGAAATCAGGCACATTATCCATACATTTGTACGTGTATCTGTGAGATACTTTTAACGCTTGTCAAAATATCTGAGACTGCAGTCAGCATTGCTGGACGCGAAAGTGTGGGAGTTGCTTGTGGCAGCCTAGTGTCAGCTGCTGCCCAGTCTGCCACATGCCACATGCCACAGGCCACCAGCTAGCAGCTAGCAACTAGCAGCCACATGTTAGAGATAGTCACGTCAACGTCACTCGCTTGACTAATTAAGCCGTTGAAACCAAATGCGACCCTAAGTTGCAGCTCAACGGAAGCATCGCCCCGCGCCTTCAATCCAATGACCGCAACTGTTGCTGTCTTCCTCACTCTCGCTTCCTTTCCTCTTCGCAAAGTTGATGCTGATGCTGCTTAATGGGCAATGTAAAGCAGGCGGAAAGATGCGGAAATCTTGTTAGCGCCCCAACACAATCAACGCATATATTTTGTATTCATGTACGCGCGTATCTATAAATGTATCTACAAATCAGGTGCAGATGTAATGATAGCTACTAAGGCATCAAATCTGGATATTACACAAGAGTCACACAGATAATAAAAGCACAAAATAAAAGCACAAAACAAAACAACCAAGTGCTACGTTGATTGCTTTGCTTATAGTAGAGACCTTATATAAGCACTGCAATTAGCTGCATAAACAAAACATCCACAAAATACGACGAAAGCAAACTTATGGTTACAACTCTATGAATTCAGCAGCAGCAGCAGCAGCGGCAGACGCACATCAAAGTCTCGGCTGGTCTTTGACCCGCTTTACGTTTCCTGTTGTAAACCATAAACAAATAATACATAGTTTATTTTATTAATCAAATCGTGCATGGAGTCATTGAGTTGCCAATATTTTCTGTGGCTCATAATTAAATACGCAATTTTAGCTTTACTTAATTAACTCAAATTTCAATTTCTACCATGAATAATCTTTGCTTCCTGAGTTCAACTACCACTTATTAAATCAAATAGTATTTAGGCGGGTAATTTTAGCAGACTAATTAGATACTTCTATTTTTGTAGTCATTTTTTTTTTTTGCCAACTACAATAACTATCTTAAGTGATTCTTTGTTAGCTCATCTCATCAGCAGTCATATATATAATATATTTATTATTTAAACATTTCTAGTTTTTGGCAACTACTATAACAATCTTAAGAGATTCTTTCTTGGCACATATCATCATCAAAATATTCTCAGCTTCTTTACTCCAATATAATCTAAAGTTTATATTTTGAGTTCACTATAAAAATATTGTCAATTTTATATTTATTTTCCCTTTTTTGTATCTATTAGATACCGTTTAAAATTGTTATTTGGATCAACATCTTCACTTTATCATGTTTGACAAGCCCCGATTTACCATCTATTTAATAGAACCAGTTTTATTTTATTGCCAACTCTCTTACTATTCTTAACTATTTTAGTGTATGTAAAATGAGGTTGTGCATTGATTTCTAACTTTGACTACGACAATAAGATTTTCTATCTTTAGATCTAAAATCCTCAGTTTGTGGCACATTACATTTCGTAACGAATCGAGATTTACTACTGGATGAAATTCGGGTTTTCAGTTCCCAGACTTGAAGCAGTGACTTGACACAAACGTTTGCAACTCAAAACATTTAGTGTCAAAATGTAGTGACGAAAAGTCTTTCTTTATCGCAGCTGAATTTGAGGTTTTCCAAGCCGTGTTGAATAGAAATCGACACAAAGTCTTGAGCTAACCTTGCGAGAACATTAGCAATTAATTCTAATTATATTTATGTCTTAACGATGTTATTAATGGACAGCAGCAGGCAAACAAGTTAGACGTCTGCTCAAAGACCGAGTTCTAATGATCTACTAACTTTAAGTAAATGCCCAAAAACAATTTCCTGTTTGAATGTCGGCATGAAAAACGAAAGTTCTCTTTGAGGTTGGGCTCGGTTCGAGTAACTGCAGTAATCTCATTAGTTGGCCAACTCGCAATGACACACATACTCGATAGTTTTCGGATATTTTGGAATATTACTGCAGCCCCCAAAGGGCTGGGCAGAGATAATAGGTTTTTTTGTCTTTCGAATTTTTCTTTGAGGTTTTGCCTTTTGGCTTTTTGAATTGCAGTTGCCGCCTTTGGCCAGTTTTTCCACCTCTCCCCCTCACTCTCTGTCTTTTTCTCTCTCACACTCTTTGCGTTGGTCGAGTTGTTTTATAAACACGCAAATCTTACATTAAACTTTTGCTTTTTCGGCTCTTTTTGTTTAAGTCGTTTTTTTTGGTTTTTTGTTTCTTTAATATTTTTCTGTGTGTAATGGGTGTAAGCATATTTATAGTCTGTCATTACAATTCCGTAAATTAAACTTTTTAATGCGCAAATTGTTTCGTTCATAATTTTGTTTTTTTAAATAATTAACTACGCCAGCAAGTTGGGCTAGAAACCCCGTCAAAAGAGTGCACAGAAGAAAGTTATTGTATAATCCGACGAGCAAGTGTAGAGCGCACTCCTCTAGACGTGTCTTTTGCGTTGGTTTTTCCGCATTACGTGGGCGTTGTGTTCCCCTCCTCACTGGAATAGTATTTTCTTCTCTTCATCGTTCCATCTTTCGTTGACCAAATGACCAACGATTGGTCATAACTTTCTAATTGCGTACGCGTTTTGTGGTTTTTGGGCTGCAGGCCCTAGGATACGATTTTCGCTTGAACCACACAAAAAGAATATGTTAAAGCTGCCCAATAAAATATAAAGAGAGAGAGAACCTCAAACAACCGTTAGATCAACAGCATCAACATCAACATCAACATCAACATCAGCATGAGCGCTGTAAATCATTAGAAGCAGGTTACGCTTTACCAATTTATCACTGCTACACATGAAATGTATCTACAAGATGTATCTTGAGCCTCAACCTACGCGTGTCTGCACATGCTCAGAACACAAAACGTGATCTTGGACCTCAGCCTCAACCTGAGCTGAGGGAACCCAAGAGCTTCAGCTCCCATCTGCTGTTGGCCAGGCGCGGAAGGAAGGAAGCTAGCAAAACGATCTGATAAGTGTCAAGATTGTATAACCTTCGAGTGTGTCCCAGGCCACAGCAGTCGGCCCCTCAAAACAGTTGTACATAATTAAATTCACAAACTCAAGGCACAGTGATGAGCAGCATAAAGTGATAGATTAAAGTTTAGTGTAGGCAATGTGTATTAGAAATAATGAAATCACTTTTATATTTTACTTAAATAGAATTCAAATATACACCAATATTATATTAATATATTAATTTCAGAAGATTGGAATTATATTTAGTAGACTTTAATATATTGTAATATATAAATTACTCAATGTTAATTTAGATTATTATCTCTATATTTTTACTCATATTTAAAAAGTAAATTTTTTTTTAAATGTTTTTATATTATTATATATATTTAAAACACATTAATATGTATTTCATTTCATTAAAACTCTTGTTTATTTCATACTAAAAAAGTACATTTTTTACATTTAATATATATTTTATTTTATTAAAACTCAAAGATAAATAGTTTATATATTTATCAAATATAAATTTGTTACATTTTAATTTTATATATTTAAGCAATAAGTTATTTTACTTTAATTTCCAATACTCATAACATTGTCTAAAAAATATAATATTTTATTGCGCCAGAAACTATTTTAAAAACATTCCATCAAGTAAATTTGGAACAGGAATATGTTACTTTACAACATTATGTTTGATTCGAAAAGCAAATTAAAAACAATTTATTTTTGGAACTATGTCGTGTTTATATTTAAACGACAATGCTGACCTCGAGACAGCTCCAACATATTCATAAATTATTAAGAACTGCTCATCAGAATAAAACATAGATACAGGCTGATAGTAAATCATATCTCATTTGATATATATTTGAAATGAAAAATGTTCACAGTAAAAGTGACTCGAAATAGTTTTTCCACCACAATCACAGTGACTGGGAAAACTTGCTTAGCGAGTATCGCTTTCAATGGGAGTACGCAGAGCTGTTGTGGGCTCTGCCCTGGAGTAAATCTCCGCCTGCTGTTGTTGTTGTTGTTGTTATAGTTGTTGTGCTTCTACCTGCCCCTTGGCTGCTGTTGTCTGTTACAGTTGTGCCATTGTTTTGGTCACACAGCTGAGAAACAACAACTCACGGCAGCTGAAATTACCCAAGCCAAAGACCTGCAAGGTGGCATGAGCCCCAAAGGCAGCAGAGCCAGGCCTACGCCGCTGCATAGAGTACACACTCTGTGAAAAATCAGGAAAAACAGAGACGTACACAATGACTAGCGTTAACACAACGCTAGCTTCGACGTCAGCAGCGCAGCCAGCGTCAACAGCGAGCAGAGAAGCAGCGAGGCAGCGAGGCAGCAGCTGGGTTTGGCTTTGAAACCGCCGGCTGGCAGTTGGCAAGCTTCAGTCGAGCTTGATGTCTGAGCGCGCGTGGTAACGTCGAAGAGTTGAATCGGAGTTTTCGAATCTAAATCGGAATTAGAAGCGAGCGAGAGAGAGATTGCGACTGAAAGATTTTGTTTGGATGCGGTTACGGAACGTTGCGCAGACGGCGCTAGAGCAATGATAATTTATAATTTGCATAATTGTTGTTATTATTTTGTGTATTAAATTGTGTATGTCGCCGAGCGTCGCGATTTCCAGTGCAAAGTGAAATGAAACCAAAGCGAAAAATCTCAACATTTAAATTCTAAATCAACTTGCAACATCACCATCATCTTCATCGTGTATTCAACATTGGGATTTGCCTCATCATTGTCTCATCAACATGTACTGCACCAAAGATTGCACCTGTCGCCTTTGCCGCGAACTGCGCGATTACAAGCTGAAGAAGGCACCGCCACAGCAATCCAAGCAGCACCAGCAAAAGCATCAGCAGCAGCAACAGAAGGGAGACAAGGGAGTGGGGGTGACGCCACCAAGTTCCCTGCTGGGTCGCATGCTAAATGAGAACTTCATATTGAGGCGACGAGGCATCTCGCTGAAGAACTTTCAGCCGCAATCGCTGCGCAACAGCGAAATGTGTCAGTTGGCTCCTCGAGATCTGCCACGCCCCACACAAACGCCCTCGCCCACGCCCATCGAAGAGTTGCCCGACTGGGCGGCCACACAGCGCAGACAACCAGGCAATGGAAATGGGAATAGCAATGGGAATGGGAACGGGAACGGGATTGGGAATCTAGGAGATCGAGAGGTCAAACCAAATCACAAGGTGGTCATCTATTTTGGTGACTCCATGAATCGAGGACAACCCGCAGATGCAGCAGCCAATCTGCGCTCACAGTTGCTGCAGGAGATGTGCCACAAACTGCAGGCCAATGGATCCAATGACAAGCTTAAGCCAAAGCCGAAGCCAGAGCCAGATCAAGAGGCGGCAGCAACAGGGCCAGATTTGGAGCTAAAGCAGCAGGCGAAGCCAGTGCCAGAGGCAGAGGCAGAAACGGAGGTGACTGCGGGTGGTGATGCTGATGAACTACCGCCCTACATTGAGAGCGTGCAGAATGGCGTAATTAATATCAAAATTGAAGGCAATTACCGGCGTGCCAGTGCGCTGGTGGAAACGGTGGCAAAGCCAACTCTAGCCGTTGTTGGCCAAATGAAACCCGATGCTCTTGCAGCTGATGATCATCATCAACATCGCAATGACGATAACCAAAACGACGACGACGACGACGACGACGATGATGACAGCGACCCTGGCCACGATGCGGAGACAGCCAGTCAGTCGGATTCATGCGATTGGAGCTACGTTCAGGAGTGGCGACGTGCTGCGAGACGGTAGTGAAAATATTTCAAATGATTTGCCATTATTTTTCGCCCATTTTTCACTCTGGGTTGTTTTTTTTTTGTGTCTGTCTTTCCACTCCAACAATTGTTGTCTGGGCTCCCATTCTAGTATTGTGAAAGCAAACTGGAGGCAGAGGGTTTGCCCAGTCAAAAAAACACCCAAAGCCAAGCTGAATAGCAAGTGAAAACAGTTTCAATTTAATTTTTCCACCTTTTTTCATTACGTTTTGTTACTGGTGGGCTTATTTGCATGGGATTCGATAGTAAAAGGGAAAATCTGAACTTGAAGATCGTATTCTTTATTACCTTTCTTATAATTTTTTCACTTTTTAAAAATTCAATTGAATTTTCACAGTTTTGTTGCTTTGCAGCTGCATCTTTAAGATATTCCTATGCGTTATTAATTAATTAACATTAGCAGCTAAAAGTATGCAATGAAAATTTTCACTATTTTAGATAAATTTCAGTTTGTGTATTGGGTAATTTTATGCTTAGAAAAAGTTAATTTATAATTTGCAAATTATAGTCATATGTTTATTTTATTCGCTTTTAGACTCAAAATTTATGAGCAGCTAAACTTGGTCAGCTAGACAAACAGATAAATATCTTTTAATTATACAATGATAAAATACAAAAACTTCTCGCACTATTGTTTCAACTTTTCCCATTGTATTTAACTCAAGTTAAAGTCTGTTAATATTTGGACTGCTAAATAAACTTGTGACTACTGTAAGAATGTCAAAAGGTCGGTGATCGCAGAATAAAGACGCGAGATCCATTAAATGGGAGCATGTCAATGCATTGTAAAAACAATTCAAAAACAATAAATCGCATTTAGCTGAACGCATTGTCAGATTGCCAGCTTCAAGAACAATAGACACTTTTCACAATAAAAGAAACTTTGCTGCCAAAAATTCTAGGTCAATCAGCAGCAGCAACATAAGAGGCAAGTTTTATGTTACAACATGAAATCAAAAATCATAATAAAAGCAAACGATTTAATTCGCATCTTTTGGCGGCATGCAAATGAGTTGCTCGTAACTGGCTTTTCATTTTCTATTCCCCCTTTTATGTTTTTTTATTTTGACCGAGCCCAGTTAGAAGATTATGATGATGATCGCAAAGACAGTGCAGAAATGTGAGAACAAAAATCTCAACCCACTTTCATAAACAAAAGGAAATGTTTAGCTCAGCCCGAACTCAGAATAGGGAATACTCTAACAAGTTAATGAAGTGGAGACCTTGAAGAGAAGTCGCATTATCATAATTATATCTGTCATTTACTTGATATAATTTATTTATGCTGGTGACAAAATTGCAAGAAATTTGCATACTTAATGCCAAGGATTATTTAACTATTATTTAACAATAGAATTCCTTAGTGAGTTATTCGTAATGCTCACTCGGTTCTTTAGAGTATATTGTGAGAGTGTGCCTCTACTTTTAATTAGATGCCACCTTTCCTCCAAGCTGAAGCTCAAGCTCATGCTCAAGACCAGACCCAAGCCTCAGACCATTCTCAACGATACTTTAAATATGCAGATATATAGAAAAGGTGGCCAACTCGATTGGCACGACAGTGTGAAAGATAAGCGGTAATATGACAGATATATGACAGTCCGTTAGAAGCAGTTTTATTGTTTGTTTTGTCTCGTTCTGTTTTTGAATTCTAATGAGTTGCATAACTGAGTGCTCTTTATGTGGGCCAAATTTTGCTTTACGGTTGCTAACATATTTAAATGCGATTGCTTTCTTTTTTATTCCGCTTTTTATTTATTTCAGTGTATTCACTCATACGACAAAACTTCTTCCCGAATTTTAATAGATGTTTAAATTTTCGTTGATTTTAATTCAAATTAATTCTTATTGTTCTACTGTTATATAAATGTTTGTTCTTAGATTTGTTATTTAACTTCATATTTTGCTGAATGACGCATTTTTATTGAGCTATACTTTTTATTTCTCTCGAAGTGTTTATAGGCACGAGTTGAATATAATTCAATTCATTTCAAAATTGTTCAATTGAAATTGAATTTTTGTGAAATAATTCAAATTCAGTCATTGACCTGCTTAGTGATTAAATAAATATCACATTTATATTTATGCATTAGAAATAATGTGGATTAAATTTTGCTTAGTATTGACAGAACTCGATTCCAATTACTTTGACGATTTGGCAAATATTGTTTATAATTATATGCAAAGTGTGTATGTATAATTAAATTTCGTTAGAGACTGAACGTATTAACCTCACATTTTTCGATTAAGAATGAAAGTTAAAGGTTTTTTCAATCATTGAACTAGTATAAGACGTATAGATTATTGAATATATTTTTCATAATTATTTTAAATGGTATAACATGGAATATTATACACATTATATATATAAATATATTTATTTTATTTTAATATTTCCTTAATTTATTTTATTTCCATGTTTTATAGTAGAAAAACATATTTTTGATTTTAATAGCAAATTTTCTTTATTGTCTTCATTTATAATATTGAATATTTGCAATTTTATAAAATATTAAATATATTAATATTAATTATAATTATTATTCCCTAATACTATCTATCAATAATATGTAGTGTTCTGTTTGTTTCTGTTTCCTCAAATTATTGTTGGATTGTTGTTTCTTATATTTCGGACTATTATTTAATTGTAAATCTTCCCTAAATTTTATTTCCATCTAAAATTACGAATTTGTTCTACTGGATATTTCAAATTTTCGCTATTATTAGGAAAGATTAATATTATTTGCTTGTATTGAAATTGAATTTATTTTTTTTATATATCAGACTAATAATTAATTGTAAATTTACTTCATTTTAAATATAGATTTTTATTATTACAAATGTACATTTCAATATTCTAAAAGAGAAAGTCTATATGACAATTTATGGATAAATGTAATTTACTATTAGTTATTTTATTATTTCTTGTTTATTCTGTATACAAATTCCTTAAATTTCTAACTCTTAATTAATGGACAATTTTCTACTTTTCTTTTCAAATTCTTCCGACAGACCGACCGGAAATTTGCCGCCCAACTTCGGGGGACAGCAGCCGCCGAGCCAGATGACGGGGTTGCCGCCGGTGCCGGTGTCGGCGCCCGTGGCGCTGCAGTCGCAAGCGCAGCTGCAACAGTTGCAGGGAGCGCCGCACACGCCGCAGGCCGGAGGCGCTGGACTGGCTGTGGCGATGGCCACGCCAGCACCACGAGTGTTCAAGGAACTGGCGCAGCAGCCGAACAAGGCGCCAGTGGGTGGCAGCAAGCTGGTCAGCAGTCCGTTGCCACAGCCACAGCTGGCTACGTCGGTGGCCAAGGGTGGCATGCCACAGCGGGCGGTGACGGGACCGGCTCGCCTCACAGTGCAGAGCACGCCAGTGAAGTCGCAGCCACCGCAGTTAAGCGGCAGCTTGCAGAGCTCACCCAGTCGCCCCACGCTGGGCATTCCCACAGCGACGCCTCCCCAGCAACAGCAGCAGCAACAACCACAGCAGCAGGCAGCTCCCAGACATCAGCATGAACAGTTTCGGGCGCTGCAGCGAGTGCAGGAATGCCACAGCTCGTCGGATGAGAATCGCAGCTCGGGCCATGCCAGCATGTCGGACACAGGCGGCCACAGTTCCTCCCCAGCGGGAGGAATGACTTTGGGACCGCTGCCCGAGGATCGGCTGGCTGCTGGGGTGACCAATCGCAGCACACGTTCAAGGAGGCATCGCGGCATCATGCCGGGAGGGAAGGCGCCGTGGAGCGGCACTGGGCTGGAGGACATCAAGTTGGCCATACAGCAGCTGACGATGCGTTCCCAGACGAGCAGCAGCACCTACAGCAGCCTCAGTGCCGGCTCGGAGAGTTCGGAGCCAGCGCGACGCCTGGGACGCTACTCATCGCTGGAGACGGTGATCACGAGCACAAGTGCGGATGAGTTTGTCTGGGTGGATTCACATAATAGACTTGTGGAGCTGCAGCATCCGCCGTGGAGTCAGCAGTGTATAATGCGTGTGCTCCGCCACGGACGTTGCAAGCAGCAGGCGGAACAGGTGACCGTCGAGGTCATCTCGAGGCTGGGCTATTTGCTGCAGCGCGCCTTGGTGCGCATTGCCCGCGAGATTCAGCGCTTTTCGGCGGGCTTGGGACTGTGCTCCAAGCAGGAGGTGGCAGGCGCCTTTAAGGTGGTGCTGTGCTCCACGCTGGCTGATTCCTGCACCAAGGCCTGTCTGCGTGCTGCGGCGATGTTCGCTGTGCCCGGCGAGAGTGCGCTGAAGCAGAGCAAATCCGCTCGAGCTGGACTGCAGCTGAGTGTGGGCAGTTTCTTTCGATGGATGACGGATGCCCGACTAGGCAAATTTATACACGAATATGCAGCGGTCTATCTCTGCGCTGGCATTGAGAATCTGCTTGAGGAGATCATGCTGCAGTGCGGCAATGGCAATGGCAACTCCACGGCCGCTGCTTTGGATCAAAGCATCGCTAGCAGCGGCGATTTCTGGGGTTTGCTGCAACCGTTTGCGCATCTGAATGCCGGACGCATTGCATCCGGCGCCTTGGCCATGCCCCGCTGGGCCAGTCCCTTCTCGTTGGCCACTTGTGTGGGCAGTATACGTGAGCTGAAGGAGAAGGCGCTGCGCACTCAGCAAGAGTTCCAGCATGCTGCCGCCTTGTCGAATGCCGCACTGAGTGCGCTCTTCTACTTCATGCGCTGCTCCCAGCTGGAGCACACCGAACTGGCGGCACAGAGCTCCACAGCTGGACAGGCGCCCCCCAACAGTGGCACCCAGAATGTCCAGGAGTTGTGCTATGAACGTGCCTACGTCGTGTTGCCTCCGCTGGCCGAGTGGCTGCGAGTCGCCTCCGCGCATGCCGAGCATCGTAACGGGCTTATGATTGACAAGGATGACATACTGCAGGTGAGAAAGTAGTATATAATATTATAATTAGTATTAGTAATAGTAATAATAATTATATAGTATATAAATAGTATATGAAAGTTACATTGAATAGGATGAGAAACCCCATACATATTTTTCAGTGATTAATCGAAATTAAGAGCCACTAAGTAAGTAAATGAGCAACTGGAGTCATCTCTTTATTTTCAACTATTAAGTAGGTGTACTAAATGATATCATTCCTACAATATACTAAATTAATTAGTAAACAGAAATACTGAAATATACCAAAGACTATATTTGGTAGATTGATAAGTACTACATTAAACACATATCATAGAATTTAAAGTATACCAGATTGTCAGACAAAGAAACTACTTCCCGTAACAACGAGGGTTTTTTGTCCATACAAAAGTACTCTATAGGTAGCAAGCATGGTTGCCATTCCAAAAAAATTGTTTGTACCAAAATTTTGAAAAAATGTACCAATTTTAGCAAAAATGTACCACACATTTTTTCACGGAAGATCTTTTGTATTTCACAAATTGTGATTCACAATATATAACTGTTTACGTAGTGATAGACCTTAGTCATGGTTCAATTTCTAACTGATTCAAAATTTATGTCTGGTGGAACAGAGCCATTTGTTAAAATAATATGTTTGAACATAAAAGGCAGGCATATTGAAAATGTACCAAAATAAAAAAAAAGAAATCCAATGTACCAACGCATAAAAAATGTACCAGTTTTGGTACATTTGTACCAAAAGTGGCAACCGTGGTAGCGAGTATAAGAAGCGACTGATAGTTTAATGCCCATACATTTGGCTTCTCTTAGTATTTGTTAAATTTTTGCTTCTCGTATAGTATATTTCAATCACTGAAATCCCTTACCATAACTATCTTTACCCTTTACTCTCGCAGGCTGCGCGTTTGTTGCTCCCCGGCGTCGACTGCCCCATACGTGCCGTGGCCCACGACGAGGAGCTGCCCACCAAGAAGACGCACTTCGGCAACAGCTGCAGCAGCAGCAGCTCGACAGGCGGCGGCAGCGTCACAGGCACCGCCAGCAGCTGCAGTTCGCCAGCAGCGGCAGTGAGCAGCATTGGCGAGGACACCTCCGAGCTGGGACGACGTGCCACCATCGGTGTGGCCTTCAAGCTGCTGCTCACCGGACGCGCTGAGTTGCTCGCTCAAGCAGCTCAGCTGCTGCCGCCCACCACACGCTACGATACGCAGAACAGCGCCGGATTGACTGCGTTGATGGTGGCCAGCATACGGAACGATGAGGTGGCACTGCATGCACTGCTCGATGCGGGCTGTGATCCCAATGTGGAGGTGCCAGCAGCGGGCAGCAATGGCTATCCGGCCATACAGCCGGACACACAGCACTGGACGGCGCTAAGCTTCGCCGCCAGTCGGGCCAACTATGTGGCACTGCGGATACTCCTGGAGCGTGGCGGCAAAGTGGAGGGCGGTGCACGCAGCAGCGAGGAGAAGTGCACGTTGACGCCACTCCAACTGGCTGCGGGCACAGGGAATCTGGAGATGGTAGCGCTGCTTTTGGCACATGGCGCAAATGCTTTTCTCTCCACGCAGCAGAAGGACACGCTCTGCTTTGCGGCGGCGGCGCAGAAGGGTTGCTTCTGTGCCATCTCGGTGGCAGCGGCACACGGACATCGCAGCTGTCTGCGCAAGCTGCTCACGCATCCCGTCTCGCCAGGCACACGCGATGTGCTCTCCCTAGAGGAGATGCTGGCCGAGGGCGATGTGGTGGGCGTGCGTGGCGCTGGAGCTGCCTCGGTTGGACCTGGAGAGGATCTGCTGCCGTTGCTCAACAAGACGCAGATCAAGCGGCTGCAGGAGGCCATGTACCACAGTGCTGAGAATAATCATTTGGGTGCGTAGTAAATCTAATCCTTAATAGCTTCTTCACTTACAGTTGCTTCTCTCTATTTGTAGATATTACCATTGAGCTGCGCAAGCTGGGCGTGCCTTGGACTCTACATTGTTGGATGCATGCGCTGTCGGCTGCCCATGAGCTGCGCCTTGATGCAGTCATCGATCAGCTGCTCCAAGACTTTCTGCAGGTGTGTCCCGATGACTACAGCGCCCAGTTTGTCAGCGAGTGTCTGCCCCTGCTCTTCAACATTTTTCGCAATAAGAACGAAGGCACCACGCTCCTGCTGGCCGACATTTTTGCCACCTGCTTCGGCTGGGAGGCACTGCATCCGCTGAAGGAACAGCCGCCTATGCAACCCGTGCAGGGCACACGCATCGATCCAAAGTTTGTCAACAATCCAGAGCTAAGCGATGTTACTTTTCGGTAAGACAAACTTACATTCCACATTCCACATTTATTAATGTTAATTCCTTAACAGCGTTGAGGGCAAAATCTTCTATGGCCACAAGATTGTTTTGGTCACCGCATCGCCACGTTTCCAGAGCATGCTCAGCTCCAAGCTGAGCGATGCCAACAGCACACCCACTGTGCAGATCAACGACATTCGCTATCACATCTTCCAGCTTGTCATGCAGTTCCTCTACAGCGGCGGCTGCAATGCCCTCGATGTCTCCCACGCCGATGTCCTCGAGCTGATGGCAGCCGCTAGCTTCTTTCAACTGGAGGCACTCTTGCGCTACACCGAGGCACGCTGCTCCGAAATGGTTGATGTCGACAATGTCGTCGCCATGTATATTCATGCCAAGGTGAGTGCGGGTTTTTAAGTTTGTGTAGAAATAATTTTTAGCTTGAAGAGTTTATAACTGCTTTTATAAAGGCAAGTGTAGTTTATTATTCAAGTCCTTATTAAATTTACTACAATTCTTAAATAGTTAAGATAACAAGCAGTTTTGCACTTTACTTTGTATATATAAATATTGCAAACATTACAGAGCAAAATGAGTGCTGCATTTTTGTCGGTTTTTGAGCTTGATTAAAAATAGTGTTCAGCTTAAAAATTTCATAACTTCATTTATAATTACATAAGTTTAAAAGATATTCGATTATTGGAGTAGCTTACTAAATTTACTACCATTCTTACATGGGCAACATTACAATCAGCTTTGTACTTTAGTTTGTATTTATAAATATTTTAGGCAGCATATATAAAAAACTGTATCAGAATTTTAAAGATTGAATTTTGAATTTGGTACAAAAATGTTAAAGAACTGTCTTATTCTTATTTCTTATTCAGAAATTAAGCAATAATATATATTGACAGCTTTAAACTAATGAATAAACTAGTAAATACAAATTATTATTATTATTACATTTTTATATTCACTCGCATTTGCATTGAATTTCAAAGAAATATTTCATAGTTAGAATGCTTTGTATTCCGCGGAAATAAAAGTATTTATTGCCACTCATGCAAATTACAAATATTTTCGAATATAAAACGAAAGAAATCTTCCAAAAATGAATTCAAAAGAATTGTTTAATTATAAAACTACAAAACTATATTCACTTTTAAACATCATAAAGTAAAGTATATATGAGCAAGTCGAAAACTATTTTCAAATAATAAATTATACAAACGTAATTGATTTATTTTTGTTCTAATCAAATAAACAAAATTGTAAATTTCTACATATACTTAATTTAGTTACTTGTTAAATAAACAAAATTGTGAATTTCTATAAATAAGTTAATCCATTTTAAAAGAATATAATTTTATTTTTAGTTACTTGGTAAATCAAAAGAGTTTTATACACGTTTAAGAATAGTTGGCTAATTTGTAAACTTTGAATTTTTCGTTGCCAGGTGTACAATGCCAACAATCTCTTGGAGTACTGCCAGAGCTTTCTGCTGCAGAACATGGTCGCCCTGCTGACCTACGATGATTCCGTGAAGCGTCTGCTGTTTGCCAAGAAGATACCAAATCACGATGTGCTCGCTGGACTGTTGCACACGTTGCAGCAGCGACTGAAGAGCCGCAAGCCTGGAAATGCTGGAGGATTGCTCAACTCCTATCGATCGCCGCCGGCGACGCCAGTGAAGAAGTAGTAGAAATGCGTCTGCTGTGCATAAGATGTATCTATGTCCTACTCACTTAATGTCATATTTATTGCATTGTTTTAAACGATATATAAACATTTGAGCTCTGTATTATATAATGCCCCTATATTATACTATATACTATATACACAATGTATACCCTATAATATACCCTGTACGAGTAGTTGTGTAGTTTGTACTCTCAACTTGTTCAGCGCACTGTTATTTTTAACGAACAGCTTAGCAATCGTATCCTGTAGTTAGTTGAAATTGTTTCTGCATTAATCGAATAAAAAAACCTACAAAAAAACTACTATAAAAAATACTCGCAAAATCGCTTTTTTTACTTTGTAGGGATTATTTTTATTTTAAAATTTAAAACTTTGGCGGTTTCTGGTAATCGGTCTCGGGCACATATTGCGCCTCGCTGGCCTGCTTGGCGGCCAGTGAGATTTCCTTGGAGATGCTGCCGCCCTCGGGCACAAAGCCATGATCGTTGGCCTTGTAGTTGACAACGACCTCCTTGCCATCGGCATCGTAGTACGAATAGTTGCCGCTGATCTCGAGATGTTCGTTCTCGGTGCCGGCATCGACTACCACAGCGGTCTCCTCACGATGTGTGCCATCCTCGCTCTGGTAGAAGAAGTGATACGAACCATCCTGATTCTTCTCATTGATCGAATCCAAAATGGCCACAGGAGGCGCGTAATCAACGGGTGCGGCCAGAGCGCTGGCGATGCACAGGACAAAGACACTAAGGCACTGCAAGAGAGAGATCATCGTAGAATTTAATGAGTCTGGATCACGACGGGTTATCCATGCGCTTGAAACTTACGAGCTTGAACATGTTGCTGTTGATTCGTTGGCTGGGCTCAGTTTGACTTCAGCTGCTGTTGAGCAGACGTCTTATATAGGCCATCTTCCTTACCGGTTTTTTGCACTTCTTTTTTCGATTGTTTTTTGGCAACCAGTGACATACATTAAGACGTTCAAATCGCACGCTGAAACTCGTTCTAAGAATTAATTTAATATCAATTAAGCGCGCTTGCATACGCCCCGGTAATTTTAAGGGGGGAACAGAAATAATCGAGCTGCCAATCGATGCGGTACTCTAGAGATTGCTGCTCCGTGTGTTAAGTGTAGTTTGGAATGGTATTCATGGGTCTTCGCCGCATTCCATACACTTGTTTACTTAGCTCTTGCGTTTCGGTTTGTACTCATTAATTCAACATGATTATACTTACACCACCAGAGTGTCGAATCCAATCATGATCATGGTGATGATGATGATGATGTTTAAATTATGATGCGGTTCGCCAACAACATTTCTGCATGCATTGTTACCACTGATTCAGCCTCCTCCTCGATTTGGATTTGTTTTCGGTTACGGAATTTTATTGGCTGCATGCAGTTTGCCTCGATTTTTCTCGAACAAAGAAAGACTTCTCAATTGCAATTGTTTATAGGAAAACTATAAACAAATCTCAGTGCCCCGCCAACAAACACACATCTTCATCGCCGCGGCCCTCACAGAAGAACATTTCTGTTATTTTTGGCTCGGTTCGTGCTAGAGAGAGAGCACTAAATTTTCCAGCACCCTCTACACGGAGGAACACAATGCATAGCCCGAGAGACCTGCGATGGAGAGATGGAGTGGTAGAGGGAGGCAAGCTACAAATCGAAATACTTAAAGGTGCCACATGCGCTTCGGTTGCGTTTCGTTCGATTTTTGATTCGGTTTCTTGGCTTTTGTTTATGCAACAATAAATTATACATTTAATTTCGTTTCATTAGAAATGCTACAAAAATATCAATGCCTCGATTACGGGGGTGGTACGATTCTATATATACATATATATGAATAAGTATATATAGTACATATATAAAATATAAGTATACATCATATACATATCGAGAGCAAATTCAATATACATATACATAGTTGGAACTGGAAATACTATTACTTGACCACATGCACATATAGTATTCTGACATAAATTTGATATATGGCAATGTACACATGTATCGACTAATAACAGATCTTAAATATATATATTCAAATATATAGTATATGCATAGACTGTTCGTTGAAGAAGTCGCCTGTTCGATATAACGGAATTACTGGTTTCTCTTTTTTCTTGATTTGTAACTCATTTAAATATTTATTTTTGACCTTTTTTGTTTCAATTTTTTGTGTGCTTTCAATTGTGCAATAATTAACATTCTAATTGTTATTCGCTGGTATAACAAGTATGTATATTAATGTATTTTTAAACTGTCTGCTGTGCGTACTTAAACAGGTTTTATTAGAATAAGAATTACTGAGCTCCTCAGAATAAGTCAGAATATATATATATCATCCTATAATGAATTGCTTTATATTTAATTTAAAAATTTCTTAAATATCTCGGTAGCATTCGGAAACTTTTTTTTAATTATATGCTGACATTGAGAATCAATGATACCATATATTATTTTAATGAATCTTTCAGTATTTTAATACAAATAATTTCAATTTTGTAGTTAAATTTTGCAGAATATGCATTATCATTGTATGTCTTGCTTTAAAGATTAATAATTTCATAAATTGAACAAATAAATTCAATTCATGTTAGCAAGTATAATTCATTTTTTTTAAAATTCAAATTCGATTTTGAGAATATACGTAAATGTATTTGAAATGTTTCAGAACAATGTATGAATCGTAGTATTTTGACACGTTCGAAATTTATGCATTCACTTTAATTGAGACGTCACATTGTGTTGCCTAGCCTGGAATTTGCAGTTATAATTTCTTTGTTCATTTGTCTAAATACGTTCAGCGAAAGTGTGAAATACGTAGATAGATATATGGCGGTAATCGTACCTCTGATATTTGCCAAAGCATTATAGTATAGAGCGAATTTGAATTAATTACCCAACAATTAGCGTCATTATTAATGCGAATTTGTTTATCTGATATCGAAGAAACTAGCTGTGCTTCACTTTCGCTTAGTGGAGATTATTAAGAACTAGAATTCAGAAACAAAAAAAATATAATCACAAATGTATAATGGCATAGAAGAGGAAGAACAAGTTATATGTACACATTGCTATATAGATCAAAAGCTTTGATGAGAAACAGATCTAAATTCTATGATTGATTGTGTTGTTCAAGTATCTTCAAGTATGTATGTTTTTTTTTTTAGGATTTTATTATGCTTTTAAGATATACATTTATTTCGGCACAATTAAGATGAGTCATTAGTGAATCAGATGAATCATTTGACTAAGCGTAAAATTGACTGAATGCCTCATTTAAGCTGTCGTCTGTGATTATCGCATTAAGAAGGAGTTTAAAAAGGCGAAATGAATATAAATAATGAGATACTCACCCGTTTTGAAGTAGGATCAAGTAAATACGCTGCAGGTGTGGGAGAATTCTTTATATATATATGTAAATTGATGATTAAATTCTTAGTAAATACGCCGTTTTCCCTTTCCTGTCGTCGCTCAATAAAAACGGCAGTAAGCGGAAAAAGACAAATCGACTAGAACTTTACATATGTATATCGAAATGAATAGACACATGTACGAGTACGATACGATTTATATATACATATCTGTTTAACACATTGCTGCCGCAAAACTTTAATTTCGTATTCGAAATTCGAATTGAATTAATTGAATTTGCCCTGATTGATTTATGAACTCGACTGGGGGGAATCTGGAAAACTGTGCCAAGAGGCTGATGTCTTTTGCGAAAAAAAAAAAACCAAAAAGAAGGCAAATGCGCTGCTCAAAACGTCGACTGATCTACGCATGCCATACAAAAATAGTTTTATTTTTATAACTTGTGTGCTGGTTTTGATTTTAGTCTCATATTTTTTTTATGGACTTCCCCCACATAAGACACAGCTGTCTTTCCATGCCATGCCCATGTCGATGTCGATGCCGATGTCGATGTCGATGGTGATGGTGATGGCGATGCTGATGTCGTGGCATGCGTTACATATTTAGAATTTGGGAAAAGTAAAGAGCTGTGCAGTCAAGGAAGTTGTAAACTACGCGCACTGCCCATTAAATTGTGATTTGTTCTTAGTTTTCTCTTTTTAGTTTTTCCTTATGCCAATTTTCCGTCTACCATTCCGTTCCAAAGGCCGCGAAATGCTGCGAAATTGCGAACATCTTGCGAGGGGGTAAACAAAAAAATGACGACATGCAAAATGAGCAAAACGCAATGCAAAATTGACGAGAACATCACGAGAAAATACACCTATACTTTCTACTATATACCAAGCTTATGTATTTATACTATGTGTGTAGATGTGTGCGATAAATAAATAAAGATGAAAAATTATGAAAAACAGGCGGCAGGCGGCAACCAGCACTGAGTTCTCTCTATGCTATTCGGGTTTTTCTTTTTTTTTGCTGCTGTTTCTGTTTCTTTTTGTTTTTGGATATTTCAGCGTTTTTAACGGAAAATATTTTTAGCCAAAAGGCTGAGAGTATAAATATTGGAAAACCGAAAGAATTGTGTACGTACATAAATATAGTATGTATGCGAGTACGTGTATATTATGATATCTATAGACATATGGAACTTGGCAACAGTCTCAAAAATAACGCCCACTTCCGCCAGTTAAAGACGGCGAACACTTCATACCAATCATTGTATCCTTTTGTTATCGAGAGCACTTGCAGCACCAACTTTCACAACTTTCGGATCATTTCTATATATATTTCTTTTTTTTTCAATATTTTTGGAATATTCCTTTTTTTTGTAGTCAGTTTTTTTTTGGGGATAAAAACTTATAGCGCACCGATCCGTACACGCTGACGCGTCGCGACACACTGCACCTACGCTCCAAAATTTTGAAAACTCTAAGACAGCCCAAAAAAAAAAGAAAGAAAACAAAAAAAAATATTGTTGAAAAATTCTATTCGAAAATCGTAGAAAATGAAGAACGAAACGAAAGGCAAGAGCGAGAGGGCATCAAGCGGGCGGGAGTGAGAGGCAAAGAGCGGGCCCGGAACTCAAGTGCACGAACGATCCGAACCGAACCAAAACGACGACGACGGCGACGTCGACGACGAGCACGGCAATTCAACGTAGTCGTATGTGCGATGCTCACCATCAGCAGCTGGCCTCCCATGGTCCTCCCGCCGTCTGCTGCCGCCCTGCCCGCCACATTGCCCCCTCCTAGACATCATCATCATCTCCCACCCACACACACGTTTCCGCTGCTGCTGCTGCTGATGTTGCTGCGTTAGAAAATTGTTTCTAAAAACGGACAAAATAGCTTATTAGGGAGGAGTCGCACTCTGCGCTGCTCTGCTTCTGATTCTGCTGCGATGTTTTGTGCTGTGCCAGATCCGATGGCTGCTGTTGTCGGTGCTGCAGTTCACGTCAAAGTTCAAGCGGTTTGCTTAGGTGTAGGCTGTGTTAGGGAAATTCACTTGGCTTTTGTTTAGACTAAACTGGCACTGGCCACACCCAAGAGCAGACCATGTTTCTGTCAGTTCTCAGCGAAAATAAACAACAACGCTAGCAACACACACACACACACAGCGATACAGAAACGAATTGGAAGTCGGAATGTGTTCGCCTGGAATATGAATTTTTATTCTCTAAACATTCCGAATGTTTATGTTTTCGGGACGTAGAATGATGATGCTGCCTGCTGTCCGCTGTTTGTTGCCTGCCGCCTGCCGCTTGCTGCCTGCTCTTTCGCTACCTCTACCTCGGCTGCAGTCTTCGGCTGCTCAAGTGCTCTGGGCCCCGTTTGGGGCGAATAAGGGGAACAAAAAAAGAAAAGAAGGAAAACTCGGATGCTTAGCCAGCTAATATAGCCTAGCTACATATTTGCTTGCCAGCTTCCATTTAACTTTCTCTCACATTGTAAACATTTCACTTGACGCGTTGCTAAATTTAACATTCTCGCTTCACAAAACATCCAAATAAATTACGGAAATAAACAAATTCAAACAAAAAACAAAGCATATCAACGTGAATTCTATACAAAAATTTACCTGCGCTTTGAGTTGCGGTTTCTTTTATCGCTCGAAATTCTACGAAAAAATCAAGATCTGCAAAACGATTGAAGAGGAAACTCTTTGTGAGGACGGCTAACAAATCATAAATAACTTATAGATACTTTTTTATGCTGGTGGAAAAATGAATTATATGTATTATATGTATGAATTATATGCTACATTTTCAATAAAACTCATAAGTATTGTGTTCACAAAGTTATGGACCTACTAAAATAGGTATTTAATATATACAGGAACTTTTATAAAAAAAAATTTTCTTTTAAATGTAAATATTATAGATTAATATTCAGAATAGTTTAAGAAATAACAGCAGTAGAAATTAAAGACGATGCCAGTCAATTAAGTAAGTCAAATCATTGAAGCTCTTTTATTTTACCCATAGAAAATGAATTTTTAATCAAGTCATCAAACAGAATTTTGAGATTAGAGCAAATGAAGCCCTATAGTTATAGCGGCCATATTCTCGCTGCTGAGAAGTTTGTTATTACCTATCATTTTCATGATATGTGATGATTTTGTTTCTGAATTGATTTATAATCTGTAAAATTTTTTTTATTATCAATCCATAAAAGTAAACTATAATTTCTGTAGTCTGTCACATTATAAATTTGTGTACTTGTCAAATAAAACACAAAATTCGTTAAAGTTTTTACCACAAACATGGATGAAATTGAATCAGAGGGCAATGTGAGTGCGGCCAGTGGTGAGGGGTCACCGGAGGCTCCCAGGAATATGGAGCGTGTGGTCAAGAGTATCTGCAGACGCCTCAAGGTGACCGCCTACGATGTGGAACGTGTGCTGCGGGCCAAGGAGCTACTCTCGTGGCTGCAGCGACGCAAAGCGTTTATTAATCTGTTTGGGCTGGACGACGATGATGTGGTGCAGGGAAATCCCGAGGATTTCGCGAGATTAACATCGATTCATAGTCTGAAGATTTTGTCGCGCTTCTCTCCGATGTGTTCGGTGAGTGAGGATTTGACGAATGAGGATATAAGCGAGGACATGTGTCAGCTACCATTCGAGGAGGAACGTTGGGGCAATTTCTTTACGGGCTTTCAGATATTGGACTCAACCGGCGTCATGACCATGAACGAGAATCGCAAGTGCATTGAACTGACCACCGTACGAAGCCAAGAGGACTTTCATACGTATCTGCGTGAGTAAAAAATTACTTTATTTCTCCCTTCAGTTTCCTCGCAACTCATTTCTAGTCTCCGGCATCCGCTGTTTTCTGCTGGATTTGTTCATTGGACCACTGCAAGAGAATCAGGATCTGATTGTGCAGCTGCGTGAGGCAGAGATCGCTGTGTCCAAGGAGTACGGCTTCCCGGTGGTGTCCACCATCTTTGCCAAGTTGTCGCCACGCTATCAATATACCGGCTATCTGAGTCCCCGGATGACCGCGCCAGTCGAGATGAAAAAAGGGCTTTAAAGTGATGCTGACCACGGATCGCAATTACTCGCGCATGTGCACATCGCAAGTGATCTATGTTAATGCCCGCTTCCTGCTCTTCGATCTGAAGGAGTTCGATATCATACTCCTGGGCGATGATATACAGCTGATGGTGCGCTCGGTGCGTCTGGAGCACGTCTATTGTTGTGTCTGTCGACCGGGCATATTGCAATCCTTCATGCCCGTGCTGTTTCCAGCGCGTTGCAGTCGCTTTCGTGTCTCCTACGAGGAGATCGAGGACTTGACCTTCGCTCGTGAGGTGGGCATCAATGTGGTTGTCTCCTACATCTCGGGTAGCGTCGCCTACGTCGATGATATGGAGAAGGTGATGTCGTCGCTGCAGTGCGATGGTCTGCGTCTTTATGCGCGCGTAGTGCTCAACGAGATGAAGGGCTGCGATGGTGAGCTCAATTGGATTGCAGAGCGCTACGATGGTTTCCTTGTAGAGCTGTCCAATCCCGAGAACATTCCGGATATTTTACGTTTGTGTCCCAATGCCGAATGCTTTATGCAGCAGGCGTATGCGGCCAAGAAGCCCATTCTGCTGGATGCATGGACAATTAATGAGGAGAATCTGCGAGTGGATCCATCGCATTACTATTATACCTTCTACTATCCGGACAAATATGTCTTCAAATCGGACAACAATGGACATTCCTTTTACTTTAGTTTTCTCCAAAGTGCCATCTTCGATCACATTGCAGTCGCGGCGCTCTCCAAGATGCCGCATTGCGATGCCTCGCACACGGGAGCTGATGGACTTGCTCGGGCAATTGTCGCCGCCTCCTTGGAGGTGCAAGCCAAGGTCATTGTCGTCTGCGGTGTCACCACACGCATGGTTCAGAAGATCTCGCACTTTCGGCCACAAGCTTCGATTTTGTTTGTCAGCCACATGCGCTCGGCGGAAGATTATGTCTCTCTGTATCATAACGTGACAATGCTTTCATTTCGCACCAAATCCTTTCGAGATCATCGTCGGAATATATTCCGCAAAGCGGTGTTTGGTTTGGCCTATTTGGCCTCACGACAGATTGCCAAACATGGAGAGCCCATCATATTGGTTTACAATTCTGACACGGGCACAACGTTTCCAGAGAAGTATTTGATTTACAAGTTTGATAAATTGCATTTCGTGGAACATTTGTCCGCTTCCCTGTTTCCGACGGCTCAAAACTTTTTGATTAAACCAGGTGAACTTAAAGTTAAACAGTTAAATCACGAAACTCAGTCAAATTTCTCTGGTAAATTGTAATGAATGTGAATTTGGTTTTTAAAGAAATGTATGTTAAACGTGTGCAAGAAAATTCGTTAAGACGTTAAGAAGGTCCTAAATTATTTTAATTAAAAGAATAAATTATTCGCTAATTAAAAACAAATTATTTTAATTTTATTCAAATAGAATACGTATTTAAGTTACATTTTGTATAAAGTTTATTTATTGAAAATTAGTATTTTAAAACCGAAGTCAAAATTAAAGTTTACCTGACTCTGACTCCAACATTTTAAAAACCTATTCGTATATTTTCGATCCTTTCCATTTCAACACTTCTTTTTAAATAAATCAAAAAATGCCATCAACTTTGCGTCGCTTTAAATAGTTTATTTAATGGGAATGTGTTAGTCTTAAATTGTAAGCTATTATGAATTATTATACACAGTTAGATCGTTAGATCTTTCACCTTTCAAAAGACTGTACAGTTAAGTGTTTAAGCCTAAGCTATGGGAACAGTTGCAAATGGATTCGCCTATATACAGTCTCAATATAACGATTACATAAATATATATTTTCATTTAAGATGCATAAATTAGCCACTATACTCGTAGATTGATCGTTGCATAAAAAGCCATAACAATAATAACAAAAAAATAATAATAACTGCCCACACACAAACACACATTAAGTTTGAGTCTGAGTTCGAGTTCCAGTTCCAGTTCGAGTTCAAGGTGTCCTTTGGAGTGCCCTCATTGTGACATGCTCGTAGGCAGCCTTCAGCGTGGTGTAGCAATAGCCGGCCATGCCATTCATTTCGGCCTGGAAATTGGGGCCACCCGTCAGGTCATCGAGGAGCGCCAGCTCTGCTCCTAAATGCGGCACTGCGGCACGCAGCATGCACAGCATCGACAGCGGTATCATATTGTCGGCATTCAGTTGGGATCCCTTTGCTGCTGCAATTAATAAATGAGTAAATTAATTGAAGTCATGTATGAACAAGTCTTATTCGATTTACTTACCGGCCATGGCGTGCTCATAAGCTTCAGTTAGCAGCTCCATGCTGCGCTGTATCACAGTCAACATATCCTGGGGACTAAACTTCTCCTGCAGCTGCTTGAGTGTCTGCACTGCGGCATCGAATTGCGTGGCCAGCATCACAGCATTGAGACAACTGCAAAACATAAGAAAGCAAAAGTAAAGATCATTAATAAATTCGACTGAATGGGACAATGGAAAACAGGTAAAACAGGTAAAAAGATACATTCACATTGTCTAGAGCGCGTCATCAAGCGAAGCTCACAAATTATTGTTATCCCTCTGCTGAATGAAGTGTTACTACAATTATTTATATCCACAGCGAGGCGAGTTCAATGACTTAAAAAAAGCTACAAACAACAAAAGTGTTTCTTCATTTCATTACTGCACAAACTTCCCTCGTTATGCTTAATTTTTGGCGCATGCAGCTTTAATGGCATTTAAGAGGAATTCTACGACTGCGAAAGTAATAAATTACGATCGCGAACAACACAAATCCCAAATTTAGAGAATCGCAATCGTAAAGATTGTGATAATTCTGTGTTCTGTGTCCATACCTGTCATGGCCCAGCAACTGAACCAGCTCGTCATCGCTCAGCTTCTCGGCATGATTCAAGTTTTGTCTGTAGATCTCATCCTTGCGATTATACTTGTTAGCATAGAGCACAAAGAGTGTGGAATAAATGCCCTCGGACAGCACAAGTGGATAAAGCAGCGTTATGTGTGAGATCACCTCCCTGGTGCCCTCCAGGTGACAATAATCCTCGGGCAAGGCAGGAAACATTTTGCGCACAAAACGATAGATACGTCTCGAGATCGATTCCCACTCCCGCATCGCCTGTTTGGCCAGAATGGGCGTGGGTTTCACCTTCCAATAGCCATACGAGTAATGAAAGCAGTTGGCAATGCGCTCGTTCAGCGCATACAACGGATGATGGCGATCCTTGAAGGCCTGTTCCAGGTACAAACGTATGCAGCTAACATCATGCTCCGTGAGCTGCGAAGCCATGCCAAAACTGGGCACTTGCTCCAGCATTGCACTCGTCGTCGAGGTTGTGGACGTGATCGAGCAGTTGCTGTTCTTCCTCAGCTTTGATATGTTGTTATTGTTGTTATTATTATTGTGGTTTGTATGGTTGTGTGTCATACTGCTGAAGCTGCTGCTCAGATTGCCAGCGCCAGTGTCGCCATTGTAGCTGCGATTCAACAGACTCTCGTCCAGACCAAAGCTAACCAAGCTGCGCGAATCCATTGTCGAGTTGTGGCCAATCGAGAGCAAACTATCCGAACGCTGCAGCTGATCTAGTTTGTGGCACAGCGTCTCTTGTGAGTGAATGCGACGCGGCGTCGAATTGAGCATACTCAGCGTGGGTTGGTGTTGTTGCTTGCCACTCAGAGAGGTCTGCGATGGCGGCGTGCTGCTCGATGCAGGCAATAATGGCGACGACGACTTTTGTGGCAGCGGCAAACTCAGCAGTATGTTGCTGAAATAGTTGCCTGGCTTGGCCGCTTCACGTGCCCGCTGCTTGTTCATGTAGATGGCAATACAGCTCCAGATCTGCGCAGTGCTCAGCGTTGTCTTTGACGACTTCCTCAACGTGCCCATGGAAAGATTAAGCAAGGGACTGCTGTTGCTGCTGATCATGCTGCAATTGGCCACATCCGACTCAAAGTTATGAAACAATGCGCGCCACTTGCGATTATGATCCACCAGCATGCGACCAAGTGAGCTGCAAGCAAGCAGTAAATATTATTATCTTGTTTAAAATAAACTCACTTTCTTACTCACCTGGGATACTTGGGAAAGCGTCGATTAAGCGCCAGCTCACCAGTTTGTATGCGCACCGTTTCCCAGCTGCCGCTGAGATGGCCAAACATCTTGTTGCCAATCAGCTCATAGTTGTCATCGTCCTCCTCACTAGCACCCAGAGTAGGGCCCGCATCTCCACTGGGCATATAATACTCGCCACGTCCATTCGGTCCCTGGAGCGTCAGCTCGCCCTCGTAGTAATAATCGTTCTCAAAGACCGCCACACCGTTGCCAGTTAGATCATCGCTGGCAAAGTTACCTTCAAAGTAGTCACCACGATTCGTGATGCAGCTGCCAATGCCACAGCGTTTGTTGTCCGCAAACATGCCCATGTACTTGTCGCCACTCAGCAGATCCTCCATGACACCATAGCCACTACGTGTGTTCGCCATGTATTCGCCCACATAGATGTAGCGATTGTTGCGCATCATGCCATGGCCATGGAAGAGTCCCTCACAAAAGTTGCCCTCATACACCTCCGTGTCATTGCCACTGCCATTGATTTCGTAGACGCCGTAGCCATGAAAACGTCCGCCTTTAAAGTTGCCCACATAGACGCCAGTGGAGGGAATGACCATCTTGCCGTAACCTATGGAGAAGGAGTTTATGAAATGAGTTAAAGAGAAACAGTGAATTGAATGTACTCTATTGTCCAATTGTCCACTATTGCCTGCTACAGCGCATCGAAATTCTCAGAAATCATTCATTATACGGGTATTATCAAATGCACCAAATTAAGAGAGTTATTGGATTAATACCGTTGTTAAAGAAATATATCTATTAAACTACAGAACCATTGAAACTAATTTAGAGTCCAGCGCTAAAAATTGATATGAATTGGCTATAAATGCATACGGATAGACAGAAAGACGGATAAGTCTGTAGCTCATAGTAAAGACACAAAAGATAGACGTAATACTGAGTAATACATAGCTCTAGCATTTTTACACAAATCTAGCTATAAATACAGACGGACAGACAGTCAGATGAAGAGGCAGTTAATTTCATTACTTTGCAACTACTCTAAGGTCTTAGAAGTGCCTTCTTCTAGTTGTTCTGTACATTCCCGATAGTCACTTAGGTATAATGACCTTCTACCCCTCATGTATAAAAAATACTGATTTTAAATGGTTGCTCACCTTCGATGACGCCGTGATGCACTTCGCCGCAGTAGACACTACCATCGGGATACTCCAGATAGCAGTTGCCATGCAGCACGCCCTTGCGCCACGTGCCACACGCCTTGACCCTCGCATACTTAGGATGCTCTCGACTGTACTCATAGGCCGCGGAGCGCACGCTGGGCACCGGGCTGCCCAAGGGTCGCCCCAAAGCAGCCACAATGCTTGACTGCAGCTGATCCAGCCAAACCTTGCGCGATTCCGATTTGCGGGTGAGCAGCACAAAACTCTTCTCCGGCGTGGTTACTCGCAGTCCCAGCTCGCCTTCGGACCATACCCAGAGCGCATTCAGCGGATATGTGTACAGATGACGGCTGCCCAGCTGGCATAGGAAGTCAGAGAAGAGTATAAAGCTATTGCTGGACATGCTAATTCCGGTGATATCCAGCTTGAGCGGCACCAGCGCCGATGTGAGTATGACGCGTCGTTTTCGTTCGCGCAGATGCGCAATGCGTGGCGTGCACTCTTTACTGCTCCAGAATTCTTTGGTATTCACAGCCAACTCTTGGCTAATGCAACTGAGACGCGCAAACTCCGACCAGGCCAGGCGGTGCTCCTCGTACTCCGGCTGCGTCTTCACCAGCAGCTCCATGAACTGTATGAACTGCTGATAGACACCAAATGGCTGCTGAAACAGCCGCGTCAGATAGCTCTCCTCAGCCAGTTCGGCGAGCGGATTGTGATTACTCAATGGCGGAGCTGCTATGGTGGCCACCGCCTCCCCAAATCCATTCACCGACAGCACATCGCAGTAGGCACGCGTGTAGCCCTCAAAGAGTTCGATGTACTCGCGATGATAGCAGATGAACAACAGATCCGCTGGCTGCACGTAGTCCGCCCGATAGAAGCCCTCCAGCGAGTGCAGTGTCGCCGTCACCAGACACACAATGCGCTCCCATTGCAACAAGAGCGGCGCCAGAGCTGGCAGCTCCCAGATGAGCAACGTTTGCACCGCCTGACGTTGCTTGAGCAGCAGCTGTAGCTGCGATTCCAGGTGACTGAGAAAGTAGTGATACTGTCGCTGGAATTGGCGGCAATTCTGCAACGTATAGCCGCCGGCGCAGTGCAGCAAACGCATCTGACGTGGCCATGCGGCGCCCAGCTGCAGATGCAGCAGTGTCTGCTCATATGTACTGGACTGAGATTGAGCATGTGGCAAGGTTTGCAGGATTTGTCCCGCTGCATTCAGCAGCAGCGTACGATAGTCACCGCAGGTGGCCTCCAGCGCCGTCTGCTGTTCCGATGTCAGCTGCTCCGCTAGACAGATTTCCATAGGCGAACTGAGATCTTCGCCCAACTGTTCACGATTGTTGAGTCCCCAGTGATAAAGCCGTCCGTCCAAAGTGCGTGCCACGCTGTGTTGCCTGCCCGCCGCAATGCTGCAGACGCCCATGCCGTCTAGCTTCTCCAACCGCGCCACATGCGCACGTCGAATGTGATCCCCGGTACCGAGTAATCCACCATTGACGGCGCCAAACGTGAAGAGCTGCGTGTGTAGCAAGGAGTAACCCTGTTGCAGCAGATGCCGCGTATTCGCCGCAAAACTGTGCTCCGAGCTGCCGCTGTGCAAGGACTTGAGGGATCCCGCCTGCGATTCGTCGGGTAACTGTTCCTGCTGCAGCTGGAGTACATCATCTGCGAGCTGATGCGGTGCCAACAGCATTACAAAATGCTCATCACCGGCGGCCAAGTCGAGCAGCTGTTTACCCTCCTCGCATAGACGCATGTGCCGCGGCTGCTCCGCATTGAAGACCTCGCCACAGCTGCCCAGTACATAGGTGGCGCCGCTGACGCTGACAAAGACCACGCCCTGTGCAGAGCAACAGACACGACGCATGGAGACGCCCTCGTCGTGCAGCTCGAGCGGATCAAAGCTCAGGATTTGCCAGGCATTGGGTCGATAACAGTTGCCCGTAATGAGCTGTTGTTGCACACTGCCATTGGCAAGCACCACAAACAGTTGACGATTCCCACGACAGAAATCCACGTCGACCACGTCCGTGCGCAGCAGACACAGTTCCAGCATCTTGCTGTTAGGCAGCAGATGAGCGGAGTACAACGATTGATCGGCGGTCAGCAGTAACAGCCAATTAGTTGAAGCTCCTCCCGCCTCCGTCTCCCGCCCCTCATCGACGCCTACGGAGCAAAGTCGCAATGCGGGCGATCGTGTCAAGGGCGGTACCCCCTTCCACTGCAGCTGCAACGCCTGGCCATCGTAGTAGACGACAAATGCTTCCCCAGACTCAAACTGGGAACTGGACATTGTATTTTGTTGTTGTTGTTGCCGTTGCTGTTATTTTCGTGGGTGACTCCTTCCAGTTTTGTAACACGCAATTGCAAACTACACTCTTCTTATTTACTTATTTACACACACAAACACACATACTGCTCGCATCGCGTCCAATTGCTCAGCTCAGCATTCTTCACGTTGTCGTATAAATGTGTAAATTGCAATTGCTGCAAATAAATTTGCAACGGGAACGCGTTTCCAAATACAATACCAATTAGATTCTTACAAGTTTTTATTTTTGTGATGGTTTTGCGAGCAAGTGTGACCGCGGCACCAAAAAATAAATGCAATGCCAACCGCAAAAAGCACTAAAACCTACACTAGCCAACATAGCTGAAGTTAGATTATTAAATATTTAAATATTACGTAGATTATTTATTTATTTACTGTTTACATATATTTAAAATTAGGCTGTTATGTGTTGACAATTGTTTTTTATTTTCTTAATGGAATACTTTGCTTTTATAAATTCGAATTGGTATTGTTTTAATTGGACCCAGTTCACTTGACCATCCTGCATCGCTGGTATATTTCCGTATGTCGTATAATTAGCCAGAGCTGGTCACATTGGTTTCTTGTTAACAGCTGCGCTGCTGGCAAAAATTGTTGTTCAATTGTTGTGTTTTTTGTTTACCACGCCAAAAATGTAGCTTATTCGCTCTGCAGTGCGTATAAAACAAACAAATTACATAAACTACTGCTATATTTAGCAACTAACAAGGACACAAGACGCCAGCAAGTTTGTAAATGAGTTAGTTTGCTTTTCCCAGATTGCTAAACTTCTAACTTCAATTGTAGATTCACGATGGACTCCGACAGCAGTTGTGGTGCCGCAGCCTTGGCCGATGATTCGGGGCTGTTCAGCTGTAGCAGCGAAACGGAGACAGAGGAGGCAACAAACCATTCCAACAAGGAACAGCAGCAGGATCACAAGGATTCGCTATTTCTGGTGACGCAGGAACTGCGAAAATCGCGCAATGAAGTGGAACGTCTGAGTAAATCAGAACAATGGTACAGACATGAGCTGCAGACGCAAAAACATAATCGTCTGGCTACGCTGGAGCGTCTTTATGCACAGGAGCGTAAATACATGTTGGAGAATCAGAGATTGCAGCAGGAATCGCAACAGCTGCAAGCGAAATGCGCCACGCTGCAAAGCTCTGCACATACAGCAGCTGCTGTAGCAATACAGCCTCTTCCGTTGGAAGCAGATCAATCAAGCAGCATTGCAAATACTTTTGAGTCAGAGCAGCAGCAGGCGCGACTCATGGATCAGCGACAACTGATTGAAGTGCTGCGCAAGCAGAAGAAAGCACTCTTGGAGGACATACAGCGTTTAAGTCTGGATAGCGACGACAAGCTGCTGCAATTGCAACACCAATTGGCCGGCGTGGAGCTCGAGAACAAACACATGACTCGCCAGTGCAAGCAGCTGTTGGATGAGCAACGAGAATTAGCGCACAAACTGGAATTGAAAGCGTCTACGTTACACACTGTGGCAGCGGAGCGAGATCAACTGCGTCAAGTGATCGCGGAACTAACCGAGACGCTGCAAACCCAGGAGCAGCTAATGGCGTTGAAAGAGCGAGAGTTTGTGGAACTGAAGCAACACTATCAGCAAAAATTAAGCAGTGAGTGTAGCGTAGATGCCATGCACAGCTATAGTTTGGCATTCCATAGCGAGATCAATGCCAAGACTAGCGAAATAGCTGCTCTGAAACACGCACTGCACGATCTTCAAACGGAATTGCAAGTGATGTCACAACTGCAAGCGCAGAACGAGCAACAGCAGCGGCAACTGGAGGAGCTCAACTTTCAGCTCGAGGCACAGCAACTGGAGCAGGCGCTAAAAGACGCTCGCCTCGAGGATTTGTCAGCTGAGAAGGCAGCGCTCGCTGATGAGTTGCAGGCAACACAGCAAATGGTGCACAATTTGGAGCATCAACTGGTTGAGCTACACAAACAATATGCAGAGACGTGCACAAAATGCGAGCACACCAAAGTGCAATTGGAGACGCAGCAAAGTCAGAATGTGGAGCAACAGCAGCAACTGTTGCAGCTACGAGAGCAACTGGCTCACTATGTGCAACAGTGCAGTAAACTGAGTGAAGCGGTGCTGCAAATGGAGAACAAATTAGAGCAACAACAGCAGCGAAAAGCAGCACAAGTTCAGGGCACTCAAACACCAGCTGTTGTCAAGGATAACTGTGAGCTGGAGGAACGCATTGCGATGCTCGAGGAACAGCTGGAGGCAGTGAAGAAACAAAAGCAACAAACAGTTGCTTTGTTGCAGAAATTGTTGCAGCAACAGGATGCAAAAATACGCAACACCAATGAAATGGAGGCGGACTGGAGGCAGCTGCTGGAAGCCTTGCAAGCCACACAACAAATGGAGCAACAAGTGCAACTGCAATTGCAACAAAAAGCCGAGGAACTGCATCAATTGAATGAGCTGTTTGCCCAGCAAAACGAGCAACTGCAGCAATTGCAATTGCTGAGTCAGGCGCATGAAACGCAAAACAACAATGAGCTGCAGCAACTCAAGCAGACGCAAGCCTCAGATGCAGTTGCTCTAAGTGAACTGCGAGCACAAGTGCAGGCGTTGCTCGAGGAACGTGAGAATGCGCCTAGGCAGCGGCACAAAACACTGGTGCAAGTGCTGGAAGTGGAAACTGGTCGCAAATTGCAGCACGTCAAGAATTGGCCGCAGCTAACTAAAATGCTGCGGCAGGAGTTGAGAGCCGCTAAAGCTGTAGCAGAGCTCCCAGCGCTGAAAATGAAACTGGTCAAAATAAATGGTAAACACGAGCAGGCACTGGCCAGGATTAAGGTGAGAAACTGGATAGTTAATATCTAAATCGAATTGGCTTACTAATTCAGTGATATTTTGTTAGTTCCTGGAGGAAACATTGGCCGCGGAAAGAGCTCGTTTCGAATCATCCGATTCGGGTAAGTCAACAGCAAGCAGTGCGCCAATGGAACCAGCGCATGAAGTCGCCAATCTCATTGATGACTACAAAAAGGTAAAACACACTGAAATACCAATTACAAATACACTTTAACGAATTCTTATCTTCGCAGCTCATTCAACAAACAGCCCAGGAGACGGGACGTCCACGCAACAGTTACATACTGGAGCTCATTGAGCGCAGTCAACGTTGCCAGCCAAATTTGTGCCAATTGAGCGAGGATCTAGACGCTTGCCGTGAGGATATGCTGGATCTAAATAAACTGCTCGCCAGTCTGGAGCCGAGCTCAACTCGGCCAACGCCCATGCCCTCCTTGATGGAGGAGCTACGCGCGGTTGCCGAGCAGACTTGAGCAGTCATATCCAATTACAATTAGTCATTTGATTTAGATAGCTTCAATTTATTTTTGTACTTAATTTGTGTTCTTTTGTTTTATGTTATTGTCTTTCTTTTGAAAAGAAACAATCTAGGTTTTTTGTTAATTTTGTCATTGAATTGTGCAATTCTGTGAGTGAATAACCCAAAAGATTAGTCTGACCCACCTATGTAAAACTACTTCCAGGCTAACTAGTCCCGCAACTTATTGCTGCCTTCACACCTATTACTACTATTATTTATTTAAGAATCCACTCAAAACTATGCTAATAACCCAAACTATTTCGAATATAATCATAGAGAAAATATGACTATTTTTGTAGAACTCTTAAGGTAAACGAAATTCCAATTAAACAATTATAGTATTTAAAAAACGGATATAAACAAAACGTATGGTGGATATTTACAACTTATGTTATTCTGTTCAGTTTGAAAATTGTCTAATATATTTATTTGATTCGAACAATATATTAAATTGATACAAAATGAAAAATGCATTAAATAAATTACAAAACATAAAGGATTGCTGCAATTTATGTAAGTGTAATGGTATGCTGTTAAATTGCGAATAGGTAAATAGAGATCCACAACAGATGTTTAAGTCAATTCAAATCGATTTCTCACATTTCCATTTGGCGGCGGCATCGTTTTATATGGGATCTGGCATTGTCAACGCCTGAGCTGGATCGTGCCAAGACCGAGACCGAGGCTAAGCCTGGCTGGCATTGACTGTGATATTGGTGATGTTGCTAGTGACTAAGGTAATGTTGCACTGCGGCCACTTGGGTATTGATAAATGCGTTGAAAACTAAGCGACCGCCCAGTAGATTTGCACCCAAGCGATGCCGTTGCTGTTGACGTTGCTGTGGCCCTCGCCCTTGTGCCTTTTGGGGCACACAGGGCACAATCGCTGGCCAAATTCAATTGGCGCAATTTTTCATCGTTTCCCAGTGCCTTTAAGGGGATACCGCGGATCCTTTGCTCTCAACTCTTGTTGCTGTTGGCTCTTGTCTATTGTTGCTGCTGCCTTTGCTATTGTTGTTGTTGTTGTTGTTGCTGCCCTAGCAATTGTTCTTTTGCTGCGGCTCAAGGTTGTTTATTTTGAAAAATCACCAGCTCCACTGAGTGAGAGAGAGAGCACGAGAGGGGACGAGGTGAGAGGAAGGTCGGTGGAACATCGTGGCCATGTGGCCGGACTGGGATTTAATTCAATGCCTGGACATTTATAAATTGCATTCAATTTATACACAACACGAAAGCGTGATTTTTACATTTTTACAATCTAGTGAATAATAGATCAGCGTCGTCCACTCGTTACTGCCCTTCTGCCACAGTTGGTTGCGAGTTGATGTTGTTGCCCGCCGTTGTTGTTGTTGTTGTTGTTGCCACACCGCTCTCTGCCCCACAACGTTTCGTTCGGTCAGACCACAAATGTCATTATTATCATTTGTTTTAATTATTTTCCACTTTATATGTGCAACGAATCCCAATTACAACTTCATTTTCATAAGTATTTCAATGAACTTGTAATGACATTAAATTTAATTAGTTGCGATTTCCATGCGATTTCGATTTTTAGAGATATTTTATTTTATATTTTAATTTTTTTATTTATATTTTAATAATAAGTACTTCATATTTTCTTTATCGATTGTAAATATTTTTTATTGATGCCATTTAAATTCAAACAGATTGTGATCAATTAATAGTTTATATACTTTTCAGGCTAGTTACGAGGAAGTAAATAAATTAATAGTTATATAGTTAAAATTGAAATTATTATTACATTATCATTTATATATAAAAAACCAATAGATACAGAATTTTGTAATATTATAAATATGTTCATTGTTTGTTTCATTATGTTTGCGTTAATATTTTTAAGAGTAGAAAATAAAATATGTTATTAAAATGTAGATTTACTTTTTGATTTGAATTACAAATATATTTTAAATCATTTTTAATATTTTTGGGTTCAATATTTTCCCTAAATAAGAAATTAAAATAAAGTTGTTTACAATTTGCATTATTTTCAGACTTATTATTTTTATGATCAATAAATAAAATAATACTTAGAAAATGGGTTTTTTTTTATGATTTGAAGTATGTTTAAAATGTTTTATTCATTAATTTATGTTTTGAAAACAATTTATAAATGAAGTAAATATATCTTGAATTCCACATTTTTCACATACAATCTATCAAAATATCTTTATGGCCAACAACAGCATATTTACCATAAACAGGATACGCAAATTTCTGCGTTCTTTGAACCTGACAAAACGTTAACGACAGGTGATTAAGTAGATACACGAATTTGACTCGTTCTGGTACTTAATATGAACGATAATTTATGAAAAGGTTGCCTACCAGGCAACCCTAACTATTAATCGCTGGGATTTGCATTCGCCCAAAATCCCCATTGAGATGTGTTCGCATAGATATCTACATCGTATAATCGTATACGCCGACAACATTGTTTTTAGCTGCACTTAAATGTTTAGCAACATTTTAAGCGAGGCAAAGGATTGGATTAGTGTGTTGCTGGGATATCAATTGCTTTGCGTGTAGAGTGCTTTTTGCTGTTTGCGATGGTTTTGGCTTTGGGATTGGGAATGGGATTGGGATTGGGATTGGAGCTGGATGGGGGAGAGGTCGCTCATTAAAATGGTTGGCGGTGCTGGGCAAACACAGCAAACAGCCATAAACATTTAATTCTCACCGAAAGCGATTGATGCGGTTCGCAAGTCGATGTCGGAAAGGTCCGAGCGATGCTGTTGCGGCTGCTGCTGAGGTCCCAAATTGCAAATGCAACTTGTTAACCTTGAAACTAAGCAGACAGCATGGACAGATAGTTGGCCACAGTCGGAGGCAGCAGCAGCCCCTCAAGACCCCAGCACAGTATGAGGCATTTAGTCAGACGTCGTCGTCGTCGTTGCAGTTGCAGTTGTTGTTGTTGTTGCTGTTGTTGTTGCTGTGTTCTTGTTCGTCTGCCGATCACTCGTTTGTCTAGCTGCGGCAGTCCTGCAACTCCTGCTGCCTGCTGCTGCTCCCCCTCCTTCGCCTTCTTCGAAGTTGTATATTGAATAATGCGTTTATGGGCAGATGAATGACACTTCATACAGGCGGCTGTCTGTTCTCGGCCCCAGGCGCAGCGGTTGACTGACTGACTGACTGAATGACTGACTATTCGTCATATCTGTGTGTGTGTGTGTGTGTGTGTGTTGGAGCCATGTCAGTGCTGTGTTTGAAAGAAATTCGTTTAAATTGTCAATTGTCTGTGTGGATTGTGTGTGCCCCTGGAAACTGGTTTCCCGCTTGCCACTCCTAATGAGGCACATCAACGCAACACACAACATCAACATCAGCAGCAAAAAGGAACAAAAATAATGCGAAAAAAACAAACTGAAACTGCAAACTAAATAAAATAAACGAATCCAAAGCAAAACCCTTTTAGCATTCAGCTGCGACGGTGGCCACGGTGGTGCTGCTGCTGTTGGTGGTGCTGTGGTTGCTGCTGTGCGTTTGCATTTAGCAAGCAAACTACATTAAACTCAACTTACCCACACACACACACTCACACACATGCATACCAACTTTATACGTACATATAAACTGCATCTTTAGTGGCTGATTCTGTGATTCGAATTCTGACGCTGATGCGGCAACTTGTGGCAGGAGTAAGGAGGGTATATGTGTGTGTGTGTGTGTTGTCGAGTGTTGCAATGTCATTCGTTGCATTTTATGCACTTTTTGCACTTTACGGCCAGAACATCGTGAACCTGGCGCTGGCCATAAATAAACTTGTATCTTTAAGATACAAAATAGTCGTAAAAAATCAGCAAATAATCCCAAACTCCCAACATCAACCCAAGCAATCCCAAAAGGCAATTGAACTTTTGAGCTTTTTAGCTAAGCGCACCCATTAGCCCACAGCCCACTGAAAGAACTGCCAAGTGACTGCTGGAGACGAAGATCAGCGCAGATCAGATCCTGCCAGCCCATCATCTTACTTACTTACATTGGGCTTAAACACACTCTCATATGTAAAAGCTGGAATATTAAATTTTATATTTAGCGCACGTTTTGAGGCTTTTGCATACAATGGCTTGTCTTTACAGTCGCACAGAGGGGAACTGCCAGCCTGAATAGAACACATCTTGAAAAGATGATTTGGACCACGGCAGCCAGACAGACAGACTTGAAGACAGGCCAGAATCAGAGAGACAGAGAGAGAATCGTGATTGAAGCTTTAAATAGATCAGCGATCAAAGATGCTTACAAAAGGCAGCTGTCTTTTAACCTCTTAATTGCAATATCATCACGAATTGAACAACATTTATTTATTTATTTAAATTAACTTTGGATATCTCATTTCATTCTCAGCCATTCAACTCTATCACTTGTCATGCTGATGGCTTAATAATCTGTTTGAATAATGAGTTTCCAATAAAAATTATTACGATTTTCCATTAGCAAATACTTAAAAAAAAAAGTGTATTATTACCAATAAAATGTGTATTTAGTTTGGTACAGTTTTCTTTTTCAATTTTCCAATTGTTTTTCTTTCACTTTTGTGATGAAGGTAAAGTTTTCTTAGCAATTTTCATTGTTGAAAAGTGCTTAGCTTAAGCCTGGTTACTTTCTTTACACATAAATCACAATTAAACGACCTCCAAATCTCTCCACCTCACGAGTGTGAGAGAGTCTCACTCTTCCATCTCTCTCTCTCTCACTCTTCACACGTACATTTTAACAACTCTATCACCAAATCCCAACAACAACTCAATGAACTTGCATTTCATTGCTGAAGGCAGTAAAAAAAAGAAGCCGAACACAAGAAAAAACCAAAAAATAAACACATTTCAATCTTCTTAACGCTGCTGAAACACTTTGGCCTAATTCAATTCAACAATTCCAAGCATTTAAAGTTCAACTACACGAGATCTCAACCCAAAATTAATGGCATACAGATAAGTTTAGAGGCCCGAATAAAGATAGATGATGGCAGATGGGAGATGAGAGATGAGTCGGTAGCCATTTCACTGAAGATCATAAAAAAATAATTACATAGTCTGTACTTCGTTTACTATTGCGTAATGCTCTCTCTCTCTTCGATTGGGGTATTTAACATTTTCTATGCCGGTTTGTTTATCTTTTATTATTTAGAATTTCAAAAAATAATTTATTTCTTAAGATTTAAGAACGGAGTTTTAAAGATTAGCAATAATATTTCTTTTAAAACTAATTTTTATTAGATTTTTTCCTATTCTTTAAGAAATTAAAAAAAAAAAACAATCTTAAAACAAAATTTAAAAAAATAAGACTTTAAATAATTTATAGAAAATTGTACTTTAAAAAGCTTACAGATATCAAGGAAATCCTGGAATAGAATTTAAAACCTATTTTATTTTCTGGCACACATTGCACATTTGAGTAAAACGATTCTGTAGTGTATTTAAGCATTTAAGTGTTGAGCTGTTGATGAAGCTCTCATATGATTGTTTTACTGGGGGGATTATTTAATCAATGGAGCATGTACATAAAAGGGCATGAGAGCATGAGAGCAGTTTCAATGATACTCCAACGTGCGCTCAACCTGAGATGCAGACAGAAGAAGAGGAGAGCCAGAGAGGCAGAGTGGTGGGTACATTGATCTCGCGCCTTTAGAAAAGTAGTAGAACAAAATAATATAAAAAAAAAACGGAGGAGAGCAGTAAAAACCGTTAAGATTCAAAGATACGAGGCAAAAGAATTCAATGACCCAAACATTTTGGGCCATTTTGTTGATTACGTCAAATGGGCGGCTGCTGCGTCGCATCGCATCGAATCGAATCGCGTTGCGTTGCGTCGCTTCGAACTGGGCGGCTATTTTGGACGTAATGCATTAACATTGCTCAAGATAGATGCCAAGTCAATGGCAATTCTCGTTACCCGACTGCGACAGCCTTGCCGCAGCATGCAAATGCCACACTTTGTGTGTGAGAGACACAGTCTGAAGCTGGAACTGGAGTCAAAGTCGAAGTCTCAGTCGAAGTCTCAGTCGAAGTCTCAGTCTCACTCGCAGTCAATGCCGAAGGCGCAAGGGGCCCTGTCCATGGTCATGCAATTTAGTCAAAGGCCCTAACGGCATTTGAGCCAAATGCGTTTACGCATCCGCTATAAACTTGTATGCCGGCTTGCCGGTTCTAAGCTTAGGTGTTTGCCAAATGGCTTTGCATCGGTTTGGTTTGGTTTTCGTTTTGGTTTTCTCGACTGGCTGGCTGGCTGGGTGGCTGGTCGACTTGGCTGAGTTGGTCGCTTGGTTGGTTGGTCTGTCGGTCGCCAGAACCAGTTATATAACATATATATATATATAGTATCTTATAGTTTGTGCTATAAGCAGGAGCATGCGACAAATGCCGTCCAAGTCACCGCTGACTTCCTTCAGGACGGCGACAGGCACGACACGTAGTTAGAGCGACGTCTCTGGGCACTCTGGGTACTGTTAATTGGACTTACACTGGCACGCCTGTCCAATTGCTACCCTCCACTCTCCTCAGCTCTGCTGCCTGCCCGACCATCCGGCTGTGTGCGTGGCGCACTTAAACGAGGTTAACTGTACTCACTGCCCAGGCTAAAATGGGGGCCTTACCTCAAATTTAATTCCAACTTACGTCAGCGGAGAGTCGCAACTTCAGCTTCAGCTCCAGCTCCAGCTCGAGGGCTGTGCTCGGTCAATGCACGCATTACCAGTTCTGCCCCAGCTTATCAGCAGCCGATCGCCAGACTAACCTCAGCTTCATCTGCAACTGCAACTGCAGCCAAACTCTATCGCCATCTACATCTGCAGACCATCAAATCAGCAACAGCAACGTGACGCTGCCCTTGGGGCCCATAACAGTGTTATGGTCATTCCTTGACGTCTCTTCCTATATATATATATAGAGAGAGAGAAGTTTATTCGGCTGTAACATTTGCACTGCAATAATAGTAGTAATAGTAACCGAGGTGCCTCTGCCAGTGGCCAGTTCGCTGGCATCCATTCATTCAAGGATTATGTTACGGTTAATGCTCTGGCCAACTAATTTAATTTGCCCGCAACGCAAATTATTATAAACCGAGTAAAACAAAAGGAAAATAGCAAAGACCAAGACCAGACATAGCGTTAGACAGTCCCAAGACCCAGTCACAGTCTCAGTCGCAGTCTCAGCCTCGAGTCCAAGTTCCACAGTCTCCGATACAGACAGCTAGCCAAATACTTGGCTAGAAGAGATGAGGCTGTGAACAGTGATCAGCAGGAGAATCGCTTGGGACTGTGTTCTATGTGCTTTCCAAACCATAAACTTGCGATTTTTAAAGCCAATAACAACAAACACTCCGCTGCAGTGTGTGGTGAGAAATATGTGCAAAATAATAAGAAGTCTGAAAGGCGATAAATCAGCAAAGCAACAAAAAACCAAACTAACAGAAGAAATGCCAGTTAAAGGTGTTCAAGAACATCTTGCTTAACAACTCTCTCAACTAAAGGTCACATAACATCCATTAAAAATTGTGCAAGAACGTAAAGCGGAATCCCGAAATGCATATTTTATGACTTCGAGTATTTTTGTGCAGTAGCTCAAGTTTTACTTCCTAATATTTTCTTTGGCATTTTCATGTTTATAGGCAATCTTTAACTTAATACGTATTATGTGCATCGGCTTAGTGTCAGACTTTCTAGTTTCTAATGGCGCAAAATATGTGCAAGCAGTGGGATATCTTGGGAAGCTTCTTAATATCTTGACTAGACGTGCCAATAATCAATCTTAAAGTCAATAAAATCAATAAACATCATACGAAGAGAACAATGAATATTTAATGGCCTTGTTCTAAATACACGAACATAGTAAAAAAAATTTCCAAAACTGGTCGAATTTTAGCAGAGGGAGGATCAGAAATAAAATATGATCGAAATAACATGTCAAAACATGAATTGATTTATGTTGAATCAGTTTAAAGTGTAACAAACAGGAAGAACAATGAAAAATGAAATAAAAAAGAGTAATAAATAAAGTAGACCAATTATTTTAAATAAATGTATCTCATAGGAACAAAATACGGAAGCCAATTGATTTGTGTTTAATCAATTTAAAAAGTAATAACATAAAAATAATCTTTATACATAGAAAAGTATAAACTTAACATTTAATTATAATTATAATTTAAATAAATATAACTTATATGAACAAAATACATAGATCAATAGTTGAGTATAGTCAAATGAATTTAAAATCTTGCAAATATAAGACATAAATAAAATAATAAACTTAAAAATACATAAACTTATTAGTTTAATATAAACCAGTAACATATGTTAAATAAATTTAAAGAGTAACTAAAGACAATCTACGCACTTTAAAAATAGATAAATATAAACTACTTAAAATGAAGTTAATACATATAAAAAAATACATTAATCAATAATTAAATTTTATTTAAGGAATATACGTCTTCCAAATATCAAACTTGAAATAAAATAAATAATTAAAGTGAATAAACTTACATGTTTAATTAAACCAATCCATGAACTGAATAAACTTTTTGAATTTCTTCTTCTCTTTGGTCCAATTACTTATTAAATGTATTTGCATTTGATTTAAATATTCTATGCTCCAGTTGCCGTGACTTTGCTCATCTCTGACAGCCAGTTGTAATGTTTGTGGCTTTCCTCGCCCTCGCAGTTGATGTTGTTGCAACTGTGGCAAGCGCATTTGTGGCGAGTCGTGTTGCCCCATTAGGCCATAAAGCGTTACCAAACGCCATTTGCACGTAAATATTGGCACGCCCCTTTTGGGGGCTATCGCAATTTGGAGCTGCATATCGAAACTGATATTGTATCTAGATGCAAGATGCTAGATGCTGGCTGCTGATAATGATGATGGGTATGATGAAATGAAATTGTTGGTTTCGATTTTGGCTAATTGCAGAGTCCATTGAAATGCCTACTTAGGGCTAATTGGTCCCATCGGAAGCGCCGCCGAGACATGTACAAACATTTCACGCTGTGCTGTCATAGATGTTGTAATTGATGCCGCCGCAGTGCCATGTCACAGATGTCAACCTAGACCGCCAGACCGCAGCTGGACACAGTCCAGAGAAAGAGAAAAAGAAAGAGATGGGCCCAGACCTAGACTCTGTTGCTTTTTTCAAAGCTAAGGACGGCAAATCTAACAACTTTGATTGACTTGTGATTTGAAGGCGCGCCTAATTGAACCGAGGCGAGTCAGCGACTGCGACTGCGATTGCAACTGCTGCGACTGCAGTGAAGTGGAGTCCAGTGCGGAGATGCTGAGATGCTGAGATGCAGACACTGACATGCCTTGGAGACTGGACATCTGGACATGACACTGTCTCTCTGCATCGTCCCTTTCCCTCTGTATGTCTTTTGCGTTGTTGTCAGTAGCTCGAGCAAAATGTTCGTGAGAAATGTCATTAATACGAACGACGTGTTGTGGATGTGCTTCTTCTCTATGTGGCTCTCGTTACTATGTAAGTACTACGTACTATGTGTGTCCATCTTCAGCCAGCATTCGCATCTGTACTCGGTTCAGTGTTTAGTGTTCACTCTGTATGCTACATTGTTGCACTTAATTAATGCGAGGCTGCAAGTCTTTGGATCACTTCTTTGCCCGTTCTCAACACGCCCTCGGCATGCATTTGTGTTTGTGTCTCGCCTTATAAGGTCAATTGATAGGCGTTGGCCATGTCCAGTGGCGTTAGCAGTAGGGGGATTTTTTCTAGAGGCTGAAGAACAAAAGCAAAAAGAACTGAAAGCCTTTTGTGTGGCTTTATAACAAACAGCTGTAAGAACAAAATTCCTCTCTATAATTTTTATACATTCCAAAAAAACATCCAACAATAACATGAAGCAATAGTTCTTTATATAAATTTCAGATATAATATTGAAGACTTCATCTTTTACTCAATAATCCAACTTCAAAATTAGCATGAGAATGATTTATAATCACTCGCTCGAAAAATTATTTCATACTTTTAGATTTCTTAAGGTTGCATTTCAAAAAAAATTAACAGGAATGTTAAGCTACTCCTTAACAATTATTCTCTATATCACTTTCAGAAATTATATTTAAAAGTTCATCGTTTACTCCATAATTCAAAGTTTCAAAATCGAGACAAGAATGCATACAAAATACTTTCTTCAAAAAAAAAAAGGTTAATGCATTGTCTTTGCCAAAGTTTCTATAAGTGATATCCATCCTTATTATTTTGATATATTCCAAAAAGCTTTTATTTCAAGCAACACCATAATAATTATTCTTTAATTCAATATACGATTTTTTATAACATACTTTATTCCCTTAAATAGTTTCAATAAGTTCTTTTCTGTTTTTTATTTTTATTTATTTTCTTTATCCATTGTTTTCACATTTAAAACGTTTAAAGAGAATGTCAATTGAATTAGCAAAGGCTAATCCTTTTCCCTCTCAAAGCGTCTTTGGTCTATGCCACTGTTTGCTGTGTAATGAAATTGCTTTAAGGCACTTACGCTTAGAACTTGGCTATAATAGCGCAGCATTAACGTTTAGCCAACTGGCACCCAATCTCTCAAAGCGTTAAGAAATTATTTGAAACATGCAGCGCCGCTGCCGCATCGGCATCCAATAATATAGGTCTGTACCTCCCCCCCTCCCAAGTCCAATCCACTTCACTGCAATCTAAAGTGAAGCATAGACTATGCTATAGACAATACCAGTTACTGAGGCCTCTTGTTGTTGTTTGTTTGAAGGCGTTAATAGGCGCTGCAATGCCAATAATTTGCAATTATATTTAATTGTAATTGTAATTGCAATTGTAATCGTAATCGTTGTGTGGTACAACAACTCGTAATTGAGTGTAAGTTGTTTTCAGTTGTTTTGTGTTTTCTTCTTTATTTTTTTTTATCAGCTTTTATTGAGAGTATTTGCTCATCGTGTTTGTGTGTGCTTGAGTGTGTCTGTGTGTGTTTGCCCGGGGGCATTATGTACATACATATAACATTATTGTGTTGTGTTCGCTTAAACGATCTTTTACTTGGCTAAACAAATTGTGTTGACCATTATTATTATTGGGGGCTTAATTGCTCGTGAAGGCATAAATCTTAGTGCGTTATAAAACTGTCAGAAATCATCAAGATTATTATTATTTCAATTATTAAATTACTATAAACTTGCACACAAAGTGTATTTCAATTATAAAATACTACACAAAAAATCATCTAGACTTGATATACTTAGTTCTATTTTCTTTTTATTTTTATTGTAGATCTTGCATAATAGATATCGATTGTTAAATTAAATTACTTAAATTCTCTTCGATCGGCTGCAACAATCGATATCCACCATATATATATAGTTCTTAATTTCACCATTATTGCAGACTAAATGAGAATAGCTATAGTCAATATCAACTGATTAGATCAACGTTCGTACTATATACTTATATGGCCTGTGTAAATGGTGAATTATGCTTCGATTTAAACTTATTCGTTTGTTTGTTTTTTTTTGTCTTTTAACTAGGACTACAAATTGCAAATCCATTTCGAGTCGTCGCTGAAATATATCAAAATTCCAGTACATATTTTATCATAAGATATCTTAAGTATATATATCTGCTATATGCTATTGAATTCGTTACAAACTATGAGCTTAGCAATTATGACAAAAGTATTACACTATTCAATTGAATCATCATTCACTTATTGCTGCTCCTTGGGAGCCGTATTAGGGTTAGATGAGAGGGGGAGGGAGGAAGGGGTAAAGGGAATGGGTGTGGGTATGGGAAGGGAGCGCTATGTGCTGCATCTTAATATTACGAAAAAATACTCAGTTCCAGTGTTCTCGATAGCTCCGGTGGCTCTCTGTTGACTCCTGTTCGCCTGCCTTCAGTCAGTACAATATTCCCGGATGCACAGCGCCGCTTCGCTGGAAGTAGACATTCGGATTGCTGCTCAATGTGGGCTCCAGCGTCGTATAAAGGTTCGTTTCGTCGGGTCGTATAAACATGCCTGATGTGGAGGGAGTAATAAGAGAAGAGGTGGTAGGTTATGATAATGTATCAAGGAAATAACTGATAAAGATAAGTTCAAGTTTGTGAAGGCAAATTAATAAGTTTTTAAAAAAAAAAATAAGTTATTCAAAAAATATTCTTATTCCTAATAAGTACAATGTATTGAATAGTTAAGATTAATTTTGCAGATAGTAAAATCAAAAATTGTATTCCAAATTTTTCAAATTAAAATGTGAATTCTATTCATCAACCAAACCAAGTGTTCTTCTATTAAATTATTAAATACTTTATAGCTTAAAATAATTACTGGCTTAAACAACTGTTTGCTTGAATAATTTACTGCCGCCTTTATTGATCTATTGATATAAAGAGCTAAGCATAAACAAAAAAGAATGCTAGTATGTTATTACCTGGCGCATAGCGCAGCGTTTTGGCCAATTGCGTTGCCTGTGTCATGGAGGTAAGCGAGTTACCCAGCTGTTTGAGGGTCAGCGGTGTGGCCAGCTGTGTGGGCGGTGCGGGCGGTGGTGGTGGTGGTGGTGCGGGTGGGTAATAGCAAAACGGGTGCGCGCTCAAATGTGCTGGAAAATAGTGATACATACGTGTATAGCTCGGCGGTGCGGCGGTGACCAAAGCGACTCGATCTGCTGGCCCGGAACCCAAGTGGTTGTTGTTTTGGTTGTTGTTGTTGGTGTGCATAGGGTTTTGTTGTAGTTGTATTGTGTGTGTGTGTGCAGTTGCGTGCATGTGTGCGTTTTATCGATAGCAATTCCAAACCAAATCCAAACCAAAATCAAACCCAGCCGTGACACACACACACACACATATACACATAGGCATACGGGTATAATAATAAATATATATATATATATAGAGAGTGTGTAAATATATGTACAGTAATTATTTTGGTTGTGCCACACATACAGATGTGTGTCGTTCGTTATTTTTTTTTTTGTATGGTTTGTGTTGGGTTTGACAATAAATGTAAATTTAATTAAATTTGAAAAAGGTAAAATACCGGAAACAAAACCAAAAATGAGAAAAAGATATTCAAAATGATTGATGAATAAAATAATAAAAATCAACAAAAATAACATGAAAAGATTATGTAATGTACATTGAGGTGTACGTGTGTATGTATGTATGTGTGTGAGTCGTGAGCGTGTCGAGAATTTTGGATGATGTTGACAAATTCGATGAGGGTGACCATTGGATTTTGGTATTGAAGTTGTTGCCGTTGTAATGATAAGATTGTGTTTTGTGAGTGTCGCAATGATGATGAACGTGATGATAATGATGAAGATGAAGATGATGATGTTGGTGATGATGATGATCATGATGTTTGATGGATTGACAAAAAAAAATGTGATAGAAAAATGTATGGTATATGTATATGAAAATGAATTGAGTGCAAGGTAAATAAATGTCTTAAGTTCATAACAATCGTAAACGAGATTTTATATATCAAATAACGAAAAATGAAAAAAGATGTCACAATGGCTGCATTGGGCACACATTGCGGCTCAGACCACTAACCACTGACCACTGACCACTTATGTAGCTGCGACCACTAATTAGCCGCGTTGACCCAACTGGCCGCCAGACACACAACCTAATTTCCTAAAAAAAAAGGCAAACCAAAATTACTCTGTCATATTTCACACTTTTGCCTAGGCGCCATAGATATACAAAATGCAGAGAGTTAAGCAGCAATTTATGGTGAGCTTTAATGATGCCAAATCTGAGCTAAAACCTTTCGTGTCAATGGGCCAACTTTATAACACCCTCAAGCTATAGAGAAAGTCTGATGATTATGGTGCGTATTGAGCAAAAACCTAAAGCGTCAGTTTGTCTTTAGCTTATTACAGTTTGCGTGTGTATTTATGAACGACAAGGTCATTAACAGCATAAATCGATTTATAAGAAACTGTTTTATGACATTTTATAGTTCGCATAAGCATATAATTGATTGCACTCATCAGAGATCAGAGTCCCCTCTCTCAACAACGTTCCGGCCTGATCATATAACTCCGCATGTCATTGAACCGTGTGTGTATATATATCACACAAATATGATGCTTATCAATAGCTCGCGTGATTTACTAGTCTCCATTAGTTTCAACCATTTAACAAGATGGTTTATTAAGCGAGTTAACAGCAGCAAAACAAAACAGAAAAAATACAAAATAAAAAAATAGATATGCTGATAGAAACAAACAACATAGACCTTAAGCAGAAACAAAACAAGTTGCGGCTCTAATTATACTGAGAATCTATAGCTAAAATTAGTATTTCCCACTAGACGCAGCTGTGTGCTTTGTCTCCGCTATCGCTCGATTCAGATCAATTAAACTTGTAAATATTTGTTAAGTAAATCTTGTTTTAGTTTTGCACTGTTATGAATAACATTTTGTATAATCATGATTAACTGCGCTCACGAGTTCGTTGCCTAAGTCTTTTGCATTGCAAGTTGAGTTTGTCGCCTAAGTCTTTTGTTTGCATAAGCTTTGTAATTAGCAGTAGACAAGTATTTTTAGCAACAATTACATTACATTATAGTGCGAACAAGACAAACTTGTCAGTAATTAGGTAACTACACCATCAAGTTTGTCGCTTAAGTCTTTTGTTTGGCAGCACATGAAATTCTATTTTTGTGCACAAATTTCAAGCTTATCATTAGCTTGCTCGTTCCGCGTCTGTTATACACAAGGTATATAAATAAATAAAGTAAAACATGCAAAGCCAAACAAATGCGAGCCAATCAGCCGGCTGTTCGCCTGTCGCTGCCCGATTTTTCAGACATGGCTTATAAATTATGATTATTATATTTTCAACAGCTTGCAGGGCAATGTAAGAAAACGGCACACACACATACACACACATACGTGCAGTAAAGTATGTTAATGACATAAAAACTGAACAAAAATAACAGAGGCTGAGATAAATAAAAACGTCGACGTCGGAAATTCTGCTAAGCTCTGAGAGCAGAGGCAGAGGCAGAGGCTGGCGACTGGGATTCAGATTGGGGCTGCTGACTGGGCTGCTGCCTGCCTGGCTGCTGAACTCTTGACAGTGTTAAATGCAGCAGTTACACACATGCTGACTTGGTTTCTCTGATGCCATTGCAAAAGCCTATGCCCCGACTGGCCTCTGTGTCTCTCCCTCCTTTCCCTTTCCCTTCCCCTATCCCCTTTCCATCTGGCTGGTTTAGTTGTGGCCGTCTTGGTTTTCTAATTAACTTAGAACAAATACTGCAATTAAGCTCGCTTGTTTCTGCTTGCTGCCCTGGCAGCGCACGAGCTGTGAATCTGGAATTATGTGTCAGAAAATGAAAATACATATGCACCTCTCTCTCTCTCTGTCTGTGTGTGTTGTGTGTGTGTGTGTTGCACATTTGCAAACAAGTTTGTTGCTGCTGCTGCTGCAGCTGAAGCGGCAAATTTGGCTTAATTCTTGGCTGCCTGATTCCACATTTGCAGAGCCAACTAAATGAGATTTTCACCAGCTTCTGCGCGTCTGCGCTAAAGTGTCTGTCAGTTAGCTCGCTTTACCATTATGAATTATGCTCGCTTGCATAAAATATGCCACTTTGCGACTGCTGCCACTTGCAACAGCTGTCTATTCTGGACACCAACAACAACAACAGCAACGTCAACAACGTCAACAAGTACAACGACAACTGCATAAAATACAGCTAGAAAATGAGCCAAAACAGCAAAAATAAATGGCTAATTAAGTGCAAATATGTATGACCAGACTCAACTCGTGCGTGTTCCGCACTGCATTCGTATTGGTGCATCCAGACTTTGCATGTGTGGGCGTAAAGTTACAGTTCGCTAGCGATGACAGTGACTACAAGTGACTGTCAGTGACTGGCAACTAATTGCAGTGACTGTAAGAGCCACTTATTATAGTACTATTTAAGGAAATTGTATTAATAAATAGCTATCAATATTAAAAGATTTTATTTAGATTAATTTTCAATTTCAATTATTTTTTCATTTGATAGCAATAAGTTTGGAATATCTAAGTATTTAATATTAATATTCAAAAGTATTTCAAAGTGTAGAAAATAACATATTTCAAAAGAATTTCAAAATGTATATTATTTATTTATATATATTTAAGAAATTTGTGTTTACTTCCAATTAAATTATTATCAATATTGAAAGTTTTTTGAGATTAAGTTATAAAAATTTTAAATTTTGTTCTTAGCTTTGAATTTCATTTAAATGAATTTTTGAAGTTTAATAAGCAAAAATTTTGAAAATATGAGAATCAAATATGTGCCTATAAATATTTTACATGATGCAGAAAATAAATTGAAATATTACAAAATGTATATAATCAATTTATTTTTATGAATATGCATTGAGTTTTAGTTAAATGGATATTATTGATAAATAATTTTATGAATATTCAAAGTTTTTAATTAATTAATAAACTGAAGGAAGAGGTGAATATTGAAATTATATCAAATTTAATATTTTGTTCCAAGTTTTAAAATTTGAATTTAATTTTTGAAGTTTAAATTAAGATTTCATTTTATAATGAAAAATTATGAAAATCTGAGAAATATGTATTAATTTACTAAGCCAAACAAAATATGTATTTTATTTTTGTATATATTTAGGAAATTTATTGTATTTTGCTTAAATCAAACAATCGAAATTAAATTGTTTTAGCAATTTTTTGTGTTTGTTGTTCGAGTACCTATAATGAGAGATAACTGTGCAGTTTCCCTTCGTTTATACGCTTTGGTATTTTTAAAGCTTTTCCGGCATTTGGCAAGTTGAACGTTTTTTCTTTCTTTCCACCTTGACCATGAAAATCACATAATTGCTCATCTCTATTGACAGTCAACTAACCGCTAACGTTTTTCCACGTTTTGCATTTTGCAGTTGTCGTTCGTTGCCGGATCTGCCCGCCTCTTCCCCTTCTTTCGCCCCTCTATCTGTCTCTCCCCCCTCGCTACTCACTCTCTCTCTCTCTCTCGCTAGCTGAGTCTCACACGTAGTATCGCTGGCAACAAGTTAAAGTTAAACCAACTGCCGCACGTTGACTGATTGCTACGTGCAGATTGTCATTGTTCGCTCTTGTTGTTGTTCTTATTGTCGTTGTTCTAGTCGCTGCCAAGTATTCTTAGAGTATTGTTGTTGTTGTTAGTGTTGTTGTTTGTTGCTCGTACATACTTTGCAGACTTGAGTAATTTCCTTGGCGAGCGTCGAGTTTTTCCTTATTGGCTGCAGCTCGTACAACTCTGGGGTCTTCCGTCCCCCGACTACTACTTCTCTGGGTTCTATAAATGTGTATGTGTGTGTGTGTGTGTGCTTCGAGAGTGAGTTGCCAGATGTTGTGATATCACGAAGCAGCATTATAACTAATTGGCCACGTTCGTTGGGAGCTCTCTCTCTCTCTCTCTCCCTCTCACTCTCTAACTGAATGTGTGCAGAGTTCATTGTCATGAACGTGGCTCGCTTTTAGCCAGCCGAGAGCAAGGGTCTAGCCACAGTTAGAGGCCTAAGCGGAAGAGTTGCATTTTTCACATGCTCGCAAACGCAACGCAAACGCAAACGCAAGATAACACAGTTGGCAATTTGCATATTTCGGCTAAGGAAGGGCGTCTGACCTTCAAATTGCTAACATAAGTACAATTCAATTTGCATTATACGAGCGCTGCTTGTGCTGCTTGTGCTGTGGCATTAACCGCAAATCAGTGAATGCCTGATACCGTACGCAGCATCAGTTTGGTCTTGGCCAATTTAGCGTCATAATTTAACTTATGCAGTTGGCATGGCTCATTGGCTGCCGCTGTTGCTCCACTCGCTTGGCTCGCTGGCTAACTGGTTGACTACTGCTTCAATCGCTTGGCTTTTCCGCTTTCGGTTTCATTGCAACAATTCGGAACTGGTTATCGATTACGTTTACAACGTCGCCGTTGCCGTCGTCATCCACATCGTTCCCAGCTCCCAGCTCCCAGCTCTGTGACTCCACTTCTAGGCGCAAAACTTAAATATCATCCAAGAGTTTCAGACTCAGTCGCAGTCTCAGTCTTTGTGGCTGGGCTGCTGCTGCTGTTGTTATTGCAAAACCGCTATAATTTTGTGGTAATATACAGCGACGCTCGTTTCAAGCACGTGCTGCAGCGTTTACTCGACTCATATATTAAGTTACCAACACACACACACACATACAGATACAGATACTACAGATACTCAGCAACACGTACTTCACAGATTTGTACGTTACGCCATAGTCATCGCCATCGCCATCGTCAGCTCTCAGTTCTCAGTTCTTTGCTGTCCATTTTCTGTTCAATTCAATTTGTTTTCCTTCCTTGCTTTTTTTTTTTGAGTAGTATTTTTCAATTTCAAGTTCGTTGCCTAAGTCTTTGGTTTTTTGTTTGTGCTGCTGAAGAGGGCTTAGAACAATTGAGGCTAATCGATTTTTTTTCCATCTCCAATATTTGCTGTTTTTTGACAGCTGATGCTGGTGGTCAAAGCAATCCAGTGAACCACTCGAAGCGATCAAGCCAGTTTTAGTTTTTTTTTCTGTTATTGTTGTTTATAGGGCCTCAAATTGGGGAATTTGACAAAAGAAAAGTAAATGTTGTGTGTTGGACATATTGGAAAACAGTTGAATAAACTCTAAACGATAGATTGATGATACAACATTATAATATTATTAAAAATATAACGAACATTTTTTTGGTCAAAGTAATCAATAACTATTTCGCATTCAGATATCGATTATTAATTGTTTTTAGTTCTTCTTCGGATTCAAGTTTCATTAGCAAAACAACTTTTTTTTTGGAAAGCTATTCGAAGGTCAATAAAATTTGTTAAGGCTGCCGTTTGTATTACATGATTATGAAGGTTCTTTCACTGTCAGATCAAATGACTGAGGGCACAAACTTGTTTCTTTCTTCACAAGAACAATTCTATAGAAGTAAGAGGTTCATTTTGAGATCTATATTTATTTAACATTTCACACCTAGAAAACAGTTACCTTAATTCTTAAACTAATTCGAGCTCAATTATCAAATCATTAGATAAAGCTGGGAAAACTGTTGACATGCTTTTTGATTGCCCACAATTTGTTTAACAAAAGACTTGTGCAACTTGTGATGATTCTGTTATGAATAATTCTTTTAAATATCAGAAATTATGTTAATTATAACAGAACTTTCTTTACGTTTCGCCGAGTCGCTTAAGCTTGAAGTTTTGCTTGTTTTGTTGACATTGAAAGATCGATCAGTTTCTCAAGTATATTTAAAGTCTCAAAGTCGGCACAGTTAAATCGATATGCCATTATGGCCTCCTCAGGCGGCTTATTGTAGCGATAACTATTGACATATCCCCAAGATAAACAACGAACGAACGAAACAAGACGAGACGAGATGAAGAAAAAAACTTCCGCAGAGCTCTTAACCTTCTCCCGGTTAAGCACGTTGACAACGCAATACAAGTAAGTGAATTAGCATTGTTGTTGCTACGATTATTATTATTATTATTATTGGATGTTATTGTTATTGCTGCTGTTGTCGTTGCTGCAGCCATCGGCATGAATGATTGATTTTATGTATGTAGCTGCCTGGCATAAAGTCACTCAATAAAATTACGAAAAAATGCGCCGTCGCATAGAACAAAGGCCACAAGGCAGATGCATCTCTCATCCTCATCTCTGCCTCTACCTTACTGACCAAGTGGCCATCGTCAGTTCAAGTGCCTGACGACGACACATCATTGAACAAAACAAAAAACAACTGAGACGCAACAACACGAAAAAAAATGATTTCATCATGCAACCGCGGCGGAAGTACCTAAATAATGGGGTAGTTCATTGAGTACTTAGTTAGCTGCGTAAAGGGCTTATCTGCCCAATGGACAAAAGTGTTGATCATCCTATTTTGTGTCATTAAGTTTATTATTTATTGCTTGTATGCGCTTAGCTTTAATTTCAGTGGTGTCTTTAATTATTTGGCTGCTACGAACACAGTTTACAGAATTACGAGTCAGCTTTTATTGTTTAATTAATCAATTTATATATTGGAAATATTTTTAAGTTTTTCTTGTAACCCACATTTATAATTGCATTAAGAAAATAAAATAAACAAACATTTATGGAAAGTCATTGTCTTGGCAGACTTCCTTAATTATTACTTGATTTCATGTCATAGTTTTCGCTGATATTTTGCAGTCTTCTTGCACAGATCTTAATGTATTTATTTAGCTGATTTATGACATTTGTTGTTGTTGTTGCCCTGTGTGGTGAAACCCACATATTTATTGAACCTCCCTCTGAGTGTCTATTTTTGTGACTAGGCCTGTCATCGCTCAGTTTGTTCAGTTGCTCCCTGCTGCTGTTGCTGTTTCTGCTGCTGTCGTCGTCGTCGTCATCGTCATCATCATCGTTGTCGTAGTCGTCGTCGTTGCTGTCGTCGTGTTGGCCAGGTTGGCGGTGTTGTAGCTGTTACAACAATGCGCCTTCAATTAAAGCGAGCAACCTTGAACTCTTTTCAAGCGGTTTATGCGCGTTCAATCAACGGCAACCGCCGGCCTCATATCGGCCATATCGCGAGTCAGCAACTCAGCAGCCGATCCTTGGCCATGTTGGCGACGCGTCGCAACAACAATAACAAACAGCCAAACAGCCGAACAGCAACAACAACCCGACTAGTGAGCTCTGCCAAGCACTGAAACTGAAGCTGTAGCTGTAGCTGAAGCTGTCAATCTGCGTTCCTCGTCTTTGGCTTTTGCCTTTGCCTCAACAATCATCGAGTGATTCGGAGTCTGTGGCTCAACCTCGACTTCGGCATCGACTTCGACTTCGACTTTGGCTCATTCCTTGGCGTCAACGCCGTTAGCTGTCGTTTAGTTTATTGTTGCAAATTGCTCAGTGAATTATGTGCCGAACTGCTTACTGAGAACGACCACACACACACACACACACACTCGCACACACATACTTAGAGTTGCAGGTATGCTTGTGCTGTTTGACAGGAAATTTGATCTTGTGGGTTTATTAGAAACCATTTGACTGTGCTTTATATAAGAACGGTTCATTTATTTGCCTTTGAGTTTATCCTCGATTACGATTTAATGACTGGACTTCTGCTGAAGCTTAAAAATGTTTATCGCAACAGCCATCAAAAGTCGACACAACTTTGGATATTTCAGTTTTTTGCGCTCGCTCTCAATTCAATCAGATAACACATTCCATATGTTCTTAAGGCTTTCAATCATTGCAAATTGAGCTGCTCTGTGCAGGTTCGTTTCCTGTGTCTTTTTATTTTTCTTGTTGTTGTTACTCAACTACTTTTGCTTTTGACTTTGGTTTATGTAAATTTGTTTGTTGTTACGTTTTCGTTTTTTTTTGTTTTGTTCGCTTTGCAGCCCACGTACAGCACCAGTTTTTTTTTATTTGGATTTTGATTTTTGTTTTGCCCTTAATCAAGCAAAAACCCTTTTTGCCTGTACCTCAGTCACTTCACTCAGCGCTGTGGCTTGGCTTGGCTTCGCTTGGCTCAAATCACAACTACAACCCACACACATGCCAGAGGCCCGGACCTGGGGACGGTACCCGATAATGTCAGCTCAGCTTGGCTCAGCTCAGCTCCGTCTCCATCTCCATCTCCATCTCCATCTCCGGCTTGTTATAAGCCCTGTGCCAACTTTGATTTTGTGCTCTGTGTCTCCAGACATTTGTCTTTGAGTTTCGTTTTTTTTTTTATATATATTTTTTGTCATAGCTGATGTTGTCGTTGTTGCTGTTGCTGTTACCCTCAAATGCACTTTCAATTGCAGACAGTTTGACGTATATATGCAGCCTGGCAAAAGTACTATATCTTTCATTTATCTATCTGTGTGTATATACTACGAACCTACCTATATTTTGTTGTCTGTCTGTCTGTCTAGCTGTCTTCTCTGCTTGCCTTGCTTTCTTTGCTCTGCGACGCAGTCGATGCAGAGAGCGAGGCTGCCCACAGGCACTTGGCGTGAGACGAAGCGTTTCGGCAGTGGGCTGTGCGCGGCTCCAGCTCCAGCTCCAGCTATGGCTTTAGCTCTCTGCTTTTTGTATCGCTTGTATTTGCTTTCATGCGTGGCATGAGCTGCAATCTAACACACACACACACACACTCGCATACACATAAAGTCATCGTCAAGGAGCTGCCATGTGCAACGCTTCCTACTTAAGCCCAGCGGCGCAGTGTTATAATTCGGTAAATTATTGCAACATTTATACCCTAACCAGAAGAATTGTTACGTAAGTTGGCTTATGGCAGCTTAAACGCCGAGAATAACCCATGGCGAGTCATCAATTGCGTTTGCTCATGACAAATCCGTTATTAAATAATGCGATTTGTGCTTCTGCGTATTCGCATTAAAAATCGATAAGCAATTAAGCATTTAGACATTAATTGGTTACATTAATTAAGTTTTGAATAGCTCTAATTAACATACAACTTTGTTTGTCAAGTGTTGACATAAACGATAAACAATTAATTAAAAATAAGCAATTGCTATTAATGTATTTAAATTATTGCAATAAGCAATTCTATTCAACTAAAGTAGACTTTAACTCAACCCTAGAAAGTGCATTTCGAATTCGTCTTTATTCAATTATTTACTTTCTTTTGGGCTATAAATATTGTTGTTAATTGTTTAATGCAACCATAAATTTAATGGATTTTTATTAATTAAATTACGTAAAAGTGTAAAAATGTGTGTTGCATGTTTCGGACACGCACACTCATTACTTCCCCCTCTTCTTGCTGTCTGCCAACTTATCCAACTGTTTTTGCTTTCATTAGAAAGCCAAAAGAAAAGACAGTGTTTTGTTTGCTGATCGGCTTTGTAGTTGTTTAGAAATTTCAAACAAAAATGCTGGCAAAAAAGAAATGATCTCCTTTGATGTCATTCTGTTTGCCCGTGGCAACGTTTCACTTGCCACTTTGACTATCGCCATTTTTGTCGGAGGTCGCGGCCAATTTCTACAAATTGACAATGACATTTAACACCATTTAATGACCAGATGTGAAATCTAGCTAATAAATATGATCTCGTTGATGGCTCCATTAGCACAACAACAACAAGTAGAAGAGAAGCAACCGCAGCAGTTATCAAAAATTATTAAGAAAGCCGCCGTAGCAGAGGGAACTAAATCAAAAGACTTAGGCAACGAACTTGTGCGACGTTCTCACCAACGAAAATGAAAGCAGCCGTTGCGAGCACACAAATGAACATGGAGATAGAGACAGCCAGATAGATAGGTAAACAGACAGTCGGACAGACGGAGAGACAGACAGAAAGACAGACTGGCAGATAGACAGATGGATAACTCCATGTATGTATGTGTGTGTGTAAGTGTGTGAGTGCTCTTTTTACACTTGGCTTACACGACGGCCTCGAGGAAATTAATATGCCAAACAATTACACGGCATGGCAAAACAATTTTAAGCCCAGTTGATGTCGCTGCACAGTGGCACAAAATTGATAGCATAGCGGCGCAGCAATAAGCAATTGATGATATACAATTTGCGCTATCTACAATTGAGCTTTATTGCGACGAAATTTTCCTTTCGTTGTGAGTGTGTGTCAAGTTTGTTGCCTAAGTCTTTTGATTTTGGCCGAGAAAAATAAGGAAAATTGCAGATGAATTTTAATAGTTCTTAAAATAATTCCACAATAGTTAAGCTAATAAAAAATGAATCTAGTTCATTGCCTGAATCTTTTATTTGTATCAGCGTGAAATTATGAAATTCTTTGAAATTCTTAGTTTGGGGAATACAAACCCATAACTCTTTGATCTAAGAATTATTCTTTTTCATATGGCTCAAAAATTCTTGAAGAAAAAAACAAGCAATATAAAGCTCAAGTTCGTCGCCTAAGTCTTTTGTTTTAAACTGTTCAAATAAAAGAAAAAAAAACTAAATAATTTGTAGAATAATATAATAAATGATGCCAGTTTTGACGACTGAGTTTTTTGCTTGCAGCTGCTTGATTTAAATTAATGAAATATTGAATTTGTTAAATATTTTTCTATATGTCGAGAATACGAAACAATAATGTTAATCTCTACAAACACAAAACATCAAGACCCTAAATGTTTCATATTAATTACAAGTTCGTTTCCTAAGTCTTTCGTTTTTGACTGCATAAAATGTAGGAAAAGTCATAGAATATCAAAAAAAAAAAGTTAGTTAGTCTTTAAAATAATTTATTATGAAATTCCTTAAACGATATACATATTTAAGAATAACTAAAAAAGCCTAAAACAAACATCACAAAGTTGACAAATTGTATAAATGTCTTACAAGTTCGTTGCCTAAGTCTTTTGTTTTAGTTTGTATCAAATTTAAGAAAAATTGCTGAAAAACTTTATAAAATACGAAACAATAACATTAAGCTCTATAATTAATGTGCTTGCTATGTGCACAATGCCTAAATTGTGGACTTAACAGTTGCAGTTTGGACCACTGTGCAGTGTGTTGGCTACCGTTTGAAAGTCAAGACTTTTGCTTTTCTACGTTTTTGTTTTTAGAAAGACCGAACGAGCAGATAAACACAACAAAGAGTTCAAGAGTTCGCCTCGAGGCTTGCAACACACACACACACATACCCCCTTCCCGCAACCCCTCGGCACATGTGGAGCAAGAAAAGAAAGTTATTACAAAATTAATAGCAACTGACAGCTGAGGCGAGGGACACCCTGCAGCTAAGGCTGGGTCTGGGTCTGCGACTGCGTCTGCGTCTGTGACTACGATTGTGTCTGGCCTGCAAATGCGATTCGATGCACGCAATTGTGACAAACTCCAAAGAGTGCTTTAAGCCTAAGCTAAACGATATAACATCAGATAACACTGAACGAGAGACTTACCTCCACCATTGTTGGCACTGGAGCAGTGCTTGGAGCTCAGTCCCTGGCCCGTATTCGTTGCCGAATTGGGCATGCCACTCATCACGCCGTATTTGATGGGCTTGAAGTGGAAGAAGGACGGCGAATAGCCCGAACCGGCGCGACTCAACGAACTGAACTGCTCCTCGCGATCCTCGACGTAGAGTCCCTCCTTGCCCATTGCCGCCAGCTGCCTGCCCTTGGGCATGAACATCACCAGAAACACGGTGGCCGATGTGGCCACCAAACCAAAAGCAATGCACGCATCCTTGTGCCGCTCTGCCACAGCCAAGCCGCAGAGCATCCAGCCCAGCCAAATGGGAATAGCGCCACCGATGGCCAGTCCGATGTAGGTCGCCTCGCGATAATTGTCGCGTATGCCGCGCGACTTGATCGCCAGCACAGCAATGAAAACGATGAGGAACACAATGTAGATGAGCGAGAAGAGCAGCTCCGAGAACTGCGTCTTGCATAGCGGTATCAACACAGTGCTGACGGCCGCAATGCGCGTATAAATCTCCGGCGTGCCATCCAACGTCGTATACGATGTGGGATAGAAGAGTGCGGAGTAATTGGTCTGCGATGCCACCGTCGTGGAGAGGAAACCGCTGCCCATCACCGGCACACTTGTCGTGTAGATCTCCGGCGGTTGCGTGAGCAGCCACTGTGCACCGATGGCCACCTGAATGAGCAGCGCAAAGAGCAGCAATAATCCTTGATAAGGTGCGGGCAAATAGACGCCACCGTTCAGACTGATGAGGAATACGCATTTGACGAGCAGCGCGGCAAAGACCAAAGCATAAGCAACGCCCACGCCAAAGCGTATGGCGCCGCAGCTCAGCAGCGTGGGCTGAGCAGTGATGACAGCACCGAGTCCGGCGCAGGCGAAGAGACCGAGCAGCAGCATTTGACCCAGAAAGAGATGGCGACGCGACGGCGAAGTGCGCCAAGCCTTGAACAGCACAAAGATCTCGAAGGCGCCCATCATTAGCATGGTCAAGCTGGCCAGCACCAGCACGGGCACCACCCACACCTCCTTGCGCAGTCCGGCGAACGGCAGCTGTGTGGTGGACACAATGCTGGGCGGTGTCGCATTGCTGTTGCCAGTTGCTCCGTTGCTGCTCTGTGTGGCACGCGGCGTATTGGCGGCGCGTGCTCGGGCGCCTTGACTGCGCGTGGGCGTGGCTGTTGTGGTGACACTGCTGCGATTGCTACTTCCGCTGCTGCTCCTGGTGCCCGCTGTCAACGTGGGCACCACAAAGAATTCCGTGGACATTTCCAAACGCGCCGCACTCGACACATTGCCCTCGAGCACATGCAGCTGATCCTCGCGACGCAGCAGCTGCTTGGCACTGCGACGCGGTGTCGCAGGCGTCGTCGATGTCGTCGTCGACGTCGTTGTTGTTGTTGATGTGCTTGTTGTTGTTGTTGAAGTGGAGCTGCTATTGTTGGCCTTGAGCAGCTGATAAGCATTGCGTTCTCGCTCCTGGGCGGGCGAACTGGCGCTAACGCTGGTCACGAGACGCACGCGTCGCCAAATATTATTATTGTTCACATTGTTATTGTTGTTGTTGCTGTTTGTGTTGTAGTTGGTGTTGGGATTGCGCGCCGCTGGCGTTGCTGCAATCAGTTGCAGGATGATCAAGAGCAACAGCAGCAGTCTGCTGGCCTCGATCCAGCGTCTGGCCAGAGTCCAGTTGGCCATTTGGATCGAGTAGTCGCCGTTACGCCCGTTACGTGCTAACTCAAATGCTGCACATGCTCAACACACACACACGCACACAAACACAGAATCACACACACAGTAAGAAACACGCACAGTCACAAAACAGAAAAGCGTCGTTTACACGTTCTACTTCTTCTTCGTCGTCTTCGCTTTCGTCTTTCGTTCAACGCTATCGCTTTTTATCGTATCGTTTTATGTTCGCCTCTTACGTTTTACGCGCTCGTCACGTCCGCTCGCCAGGCCCAACCAACATCGACTGGTGTCTTGGTCCGCTCTGCAAGTTCGCCTTTGCTTTGGCCCCCCGGTTCAGTCTTGAGCCGTTTGAGGCATGTTTGAAGTCGCTTGCAACTCATACCAAACACTTTGGTTTGATCTCTTCTCTGCTTTGCTTTGCTCTGCTCTGCTCTGCGCTGCTCTGCTTTGCTCTCCCTCTTCACTCTGTCTGGAAGCGAATTGGAGCTTGTTATAGAGAACACTTTCATTCGTTCTGCATATGTGAATAGTATTCTTCTTTTCAGTTGTTGTTGTTATTGTTTTATTTGGTTTTTGGCTGGAAAGTGCTATTAGCCGCACTCAGGCACATTTATTGTGCTAAGCTAAGCGAACACCAAACACCAAAGAGTCGAACCACTCGCCAAAATGGGCCCAACAAAAGGCCAAAACAAAGGCGATTGTAAATCAAAAGACTGCTAATGATATATCGATATAGTTCAGCTCAACTCTGCTCAGCTTTCTGCGGAGGCCTCATTCAGACTCAGCTGAGAGCTGCGGCAACATTCTGATCTTCAGCTTTTATTGTTCTGGAGCACCGTTAGAATCAAGTCAAGCTTACACTTGCAAATCCATTATCAACAATGTAACATTCGAAAGTATTATTATTGGCAATGGCCCCGCAAATTTATATTGTTAACGACCTGCTAAATTTCTTTTACACTTTTGCCTTATCAATTTCGATAGCAGCGAAAAACATACTAATTATGTTAAGAACAGATTTTTTTAATTTTTAAATTTCCATGAATACTAAATTAATAGATTACATTATAAAAATTATGTTTAGCTTGTCCTAATAATAGCAATAATTAATATATGGGCAATTCTTGAAAATGGTAAACCACGACCGAAAAAAAAATCTTTACATTATTTTTTTGTATAATGTCATAAAGAAATAACCAAATTTTCATAATACAATGGATCCGTAGAATATCTCCGTTGTTTTTATAAAAAAAATTGCCTGCAAGCTACTTATATATCTAAAAGTAATTATATATAATAATTATTGAGTGTTTACCAAACCTTAGTTTTTAGTGATAATCTTTTTTTTAATTTATTATCATGTCATATACATATTACACTAATAAAATAAAATAAATAAATATATTATTTAATTTTGAATATATATTTTGTGTTAGAAGAAATTTAATATTTATTTTTGAAAATCTTTATTATTTTTTTTTAAACATTTTTTATTGTTTTTCTTAAATATTGCTAGAAATATTTTTCAGTACAATTGATTTTTAATTATTATTAGCAATTTTGAATTTATTTTGCAAAGTGTACGCATTTATTGGACACTCTGCCCATTGGCCGTTGGTCATCCAAATCGAAATCTAAATCCAGAAACAAATCCGCATCCAGCCATCTCCATTCCAATCCATATTTGGCATAGCGCACAACGAGCCATTAGCCGCAGCAAATGTTATGTAGATCGTGTTGACTTCGCTCTTGTGGTGGGAGTGTGAAGAGGGGAGAAGGGGAGAGCAAATGCCCCGCATACGGTATCGTTAGTGGAGATCTGTCTAAGCTAGAACTGTGGCCAGGCAGTCAGCCAGTCAGCCGGCCGGCCGGCTGTCAGTCCGTTGTTGTACTCCATTATTGACGTAAAGGCGGGTAAATAACCTTTCGGCATGCCCCAACACTTTTGTCCCGTCACATAAATGAAGGTGTAGTCCAAGTTGTGCGTTGCGCTGGCTGCCACAAGCGGTCGGCATCAGCCACAGAACTGAACTGTACATGACTGATTGCCAGATTGAGGTGTCAGCATACCTAACGCGCATTTATGAGTAGTACTCACACTCACTCCACTATTCATATTGGTATTCGTATTCACAGTGTAGTTTTGATGTTGATAAAGAAAGCATGTAAGGAGCGAACTTTATAAGTTTGCATACCGAACAGTAGACGCAAACTACACTCGACGAAATACAGAGTGAACTTTTCGAGAAAAAAAAGAAATTATACTCGAAATTCTTTTTGGCATTTTTGCAAAGTCAGCATACTTGAAAGGAAATCTTAGCCAATTGCTAATGAAATGTGAGCCCAAGATAATTAACTCTTTTTTTTTTTTTTTTTTTTTTGCCTGCGCACGAGCCAAATCAACAACTCGCTGTGCAGTCATCAGTTATTAACGCAATGTGTCTCCGGTTTGTCAATGGAGCACACTGAAATTTGATCGTGCAACGAAGCGGCAAAATGCGTAGTCAGCGACGCGACAAAACTAGCTAGCTAGAATTTTGTTGAGTTTGAGGCTAAGTGCTTAAGGTTGAGGATTATGCTTATGCTAAAGAGTTGGCCAGGCGACACTTTAATTAAAGAGCTCTGAAGGCAGACAGATATTAAATCGTCATAAGCTGGGATTAGGCGGCAGCTAAGTTGACATTGACAGAGGCGCTGAAGATGTAATTTTCTTTCAAAATGAGGTTGTAATTTACCAGCAAGAATGCTAAGTATGAAATGAGAAAAATAACTTTAAATTGCAGCATCTTAGAAAAGAAAAAATTAAAAAAACGTTGGAGTATTCTTTCGTGTTCTATATGAAAGTTTGAAGTCAATTGATTGGCAAACCAGATTTCTGGTTGTTTGTTGTTTATTCTGGTTGTTGTTTGCTTTGTGCTCCTTGCGGCATATCTTTGAACACCTTAATTTATTGGCAACAAGACGATCCGGCGCCAGGGTCAAGTGTCAGCCATGGACGCCGTTTGAAATGTGAATGTTGATTCGCAAAAAGGTTCTTTCGGGCTCTTATAATTTGCATCGTAAAGCATTCTGATATTAATTTGCTCAATATACTATACAAAAAAAAAAGAACAGTATAAAAGAAGGCGACTCGACGTGCAACCAGAGATGCTGCACATAAATCAACCAAAATGAATTTTCAAATTTTAATTTAAACCAGTTGCATAAAGTGCATTGAACTTGGCACAAAAAACACACACAAAAATAAAAAAACAAGCTGCATCAGGAACAGCAACTGAAGTTACTTGTAAAGACAAAAGCCTTTGGCAAAACTTATTTATTTATCAATATGTGCTGCGTACCCGCAGTTGCTCGGCTTTTCGAGTTCATTGTCGACGTCATTGGGAGCAGCACAGAGAATTCTGATTTATAAGCAGAGCTCGCACGCCCGCTCCAGCGGGGCTCTCCCCCCTATCCCCTTCAACTTACTCAACGGGGCTGCGCTTTAATCACGTGCGTGCAATGCGCACATGATGCGATTCCCCCCTTCCCGCTTCTCTCCCTCCCTCGTCTCCCTATGGCCATGCACCATGCATGCCTCCAGCCCCAGTTGAAGCTGTAGCTGAGTGCAATGTCGATGCCGATGCTCATGTCGATGCCGCTCTGGTGTTGCAAATGCTGCCAGGGCAAACACCCAGCCAAGCAGGCAGCTAGCGAGCCCCTTTTTACATTGCTGGACACAAAAGTGGGGGAGCTGCTCATTAGTTATTGTTTAAATTGCAATTAAATATTCATGAGTCAAGAAAATGGGAAAGAAAAAAGAAATTAAATTAAATCAACAAATGTTGTACATTGAGATTAAATCTTATGCGTCAATTTCTTATAACATACAGGGGTGCCACAGAAATCACAAGTGATTTAGGATTTTGGCACCTACAAGTGAAATTCGAGTGGAAGTGTTTTCTGAGGCATCCCTGATAAATAAAGTGAGTGTAATTCTGAGTAGAAAAATAAATAATAATAATAATAATTTAGAATAATTTTGAATATTGTTAACTATTTTTATTTGAATGCTCTGTCGATGAATTATTATTATTTAAATTGTACTACTTAAAACTTATTTATGTTTAGAATAATATTCTATTATATATATTATATGTTAAAATATTATATATACGGAAGTTATTGAAATTTATTTCATATTATTTTCTATCAAAAATGCAAAAATTAAATATAAAATGTTATATATTCCTTTCCTTACCTTTAATTATTTTCAATGCAGAATTCTGCCTATAATTGATTTATTTCAAGATTATTATATAGAAGAACAAACTACTTCTCATACGTCTATATAAGCATTGGCGTCTTTCAAATTAAATTTAATTGCTAAGAAGGAATTTTTTGCTCCATGGATTCTACACTCATAAATAAATACTAAAAATAACTTATAAAGAAGAATAAATAAAAAATGTGTTATTATTATTTATAATATAAAATTGAATTTAATATTTGATTCATTACTTTATATAATACATTGAATAATAATTTTTAGTCCACTGTTCTGGCCATAAATAAATATGATTGTTAAATAGTATCAGAGTTATTTTTAATAAAATGTGCAAATATTAGTTTTCTATTCTTATATTTGTTGAACGACTAAACTTAAAATATTTATAAAATGTGTTTTATTTTTATTGATTTTATTATATTAAATCTGATATTAAATATTATCTTTAATTATACAGTAAAGAGTACTGAGTGCTGGGGTCTTCGACTCAAAAATAAAATGTGAAAACCTATTTGTAAATGTAATAATTTGCATTAATTGCTACTGTTTCTAAACAGCTGAACAGCATTGTGTCTGTAAGCTGCTGCCCATTATGCAGCAGCAACAGCAGCAGCATCGCTAGTGCTATGTTTGTGTAAGTATGTGTGTGTGTGTGTGTGTGCGCGCGCGCATGCGTGAAGAGTCCGTTTTAATCGTTGCCTGGCCATCGAATATTTCTTGGCCACGACGTCGTCGGTTTGGCTCGTAAATCCGGCGTATAAAAGGCGCATTGCTCGCTCCATTGGCTCGATCGGCCATTGTTGTTGAATCTCTTTTGGCTAGCTGGGCAGGGCTCGTCGGCCTGGCCAGGCCATCGTCAAAGCCAACGCCAAAGCTAAAGCCAATGCCAAAGCCATAGTCACAGCTAGAGCCTGGGCCATCGTCTGCCTACCAAAGGCTGATTTACTATGATCCGCTTGAGTTTTATGTGCAGAAAGATAACATTTTTAAGATATTGACACCTTGTTAGGCATTTGAGAGCGAGAACGAGAGAGAGAGAGGTAGCACAGCTAAAAACAGCTGAAACAGCTATCGAATAAGAACCTTTAAGGCAAGGGTTAGACATGGCCAGCAGCAACAGCGCAGCACAGCGTTAGTATTAAGCGTTCTTCTCGGGGCTTTAGCAGTTGCGTGGCTAATTGTTGTAAAAATTAAATGCAGCACCATCGTCAAATGCATAAACATTTGCCAGATAATCAAAGCGGCGACGTGCCAGATGCAAAGGGACGCTCTTTTTCCTGTTTACCCCTTTCGGGCTGCTCCTCTCGTCTCCATGTCCATCTCCATTTCCATGTGGGTGTCATAGCCAAAGCGCAAGGCGGCTCATCTAAATTTATGGCATAGGAATAATACATATCTTTATGGCTTCATTAGCGAAAAGCCGTTCAGCAACCAAAACGCCCCACACCAAGCCGCTGGCTGCACAAGCAGCAACCACGCTGCATCGCTGCACCATCACATATCCCATTCGACACGCTGTCTGCAGCGGCAGCGACAGCGGCAGAGACAGGGGCAAAGGATCGACATCGACGCAGTCATCAAGTCAGCGACGACGTCGCTGTTGTCTCACTGTCACTACACTTGGTATCGGACTCGGACTCTGACTCCGAGTCGGAACTCGAACTCAAAGTCAAACTCAAACTTAAACTTAAACTCAAATTCAAGCTCGACCCAGCATCACATCACCTCGCATCACAAGCCCCAAGCACTTCAGACATTGTATGCACACTTCAAAGTGATTCTTCTTCTTCTTCTTCGCCATGCCCTTGTGGCATATGCAAACTCGAGTGTTGACTCTGCGCGATGCAGCATGCAACAAAAACAACGCCAAATATTAATATGCAATAAATGCATATAATTCCAAAATAAATGTGCTTGCGGAGCATAAGGAAAAACGATAAACTGTTTATAATTTTATATTATATTTAAAATATTTATTTGAAATCAAACAATATTTGAATTTGTTTTCATATAAGTCGATCTACGCTGTTGATATAGGAAAAATTACTTTTAAATTTAAAAATTACATAATAACATTTCCTTTAGAGAATCTTAGAATTAAGAAAATTAATTTAATTTCTTATATTATTTCTTTAAATTCTAAAATTATTTGTAAAGTTTAATTAATATTCATATTATTGAGGAACTTGACAAAATAATAATTCAATAAGTTCATAATTCACAACAAGTAACTGGAATGGATGACTTTTATTAATAGAAATACATATTTTTGTGGTTTTAAACTATTATTATAATATTAATAGAACAATCCTGAACTTGGTTATCAGTCTATTTCTTATTAATAGAATGAATTGAAGCTAATTTTAAAATTATTAATTATTAATAATATAATAATGTCTTTTCTATAAATTGTCTTAACATAAATTGATTGACTTTCAATATTCTGAATATTTTCTCAATATTTTTTTTAAATTGTGTATGTAATTATTAATCTTAAACTTAATCGTATTAACTGCGAATATTGTAACAAATTGTTGCTATAAATTCTTGTAGATATTTATTAAGCATTGAAATAAACTGTCAAGAGCATCTCTGCGTCGAGCAGCTGTTAATGTGCTGTTCCCACATGTTTGATTTTTTTCATAGGGTTCACTTTTTTTTGTTATATTCTTATTGTTGTTTCGGTTTATGTGGTTGTTGTTGTTGCTCTTCGCGCACAGATTGATTGAGCCTTTTATTAAAGCGCACGTACAGCATATTAAATAAATTGTTAGTTACGTTGCGGACTGCAGACCTCATACTCCATACACCAAGTGCAAGCTGCAAGCTGGAGAGAGATCCCAGCCCTTCTTAAGTTCTTGTTGCTTTTTGTTGTTGTTGTTGTTGTAGTTGTTGTTCATCTCTTTTGGTGTCGTATGGCAAACGGCACAAAACGCCCCCGAGGTGTTGTATAAGAAAATCTTGTGCCGGGGAAAAACACAGCATGAAAAAGCCGCTCAACGTGCTGCCATTTTTACAACGTCATTTTCTGAGATCCAAGTGTCTAGTCGCCAGTCGATATGGATGTGTGTGTGTGTGTGTGTGTGTGTGTGCGAGTGTGTGTGTATGGTTGTATATGTTGTCTATGCATTTTGCTTTATGGCCCGGCCACGTATCAATTATGTGCCAAAGTGCTAATGGCTGTTGACGGCTCAACAAACGGCCAGTATGGCAAACTCATTGCTGGCTTTGGAGTATGAATAGTGAATAGTGCATTGTGAGTGCACTGAGTGTCCATTGTGGGTGTACTCATAGAAATTCCAATGCGAAATGTTCTCAGCACTCTGATCTGTCTGTCTCTGCACTTCACATGCGAGTAGAGAAAATGCTCGCAATGTTGCTCGGCTCCTTGGTTCGTTGGCCAGGAAGGGAAAAGGGTTTTGGGGTTATTGGTGGTAAAAGTGAAAACTGGTTTTAATTGTTGTAGCTGGCGATGCGCTTAGAAAATCGCGTGCAACCAGTCGAATGCAATTTCAGTTATGACACAAATCCATTGCATGCTCGCAATGGAAAATTGCCGAAAAACTCAACGGAGCGCAAATCGCGCGAAATATGTATGTGGCACGTTATGCATCTGCATCCAATTAGGCGTTTGTTGAGCAATATGCTAGCTCTATATACTACTTTCTTTGTTAGCCTCCAACACAGGAGTGACCTAAGCCAGGGCCAGAGCAGAGCTCTTGAGCTCCATTCCATTGGCCTTTTTTGGGCCAATGCGCTAGTAACTTATACGCTTGTCGTTCACAGCGCATGATTAATGACCAACAAGGGCCGAGGCCAATCCCAAATGGAAGTCGTGTAAGAGAACAGCAGAACAGCAAAGCAGCAAAACAGAAAAAAGAACAACGACAAGGGAAAAAGGATGCCAGCCAAGCAAGCTTCTAGCTTCAGCCCAAGTGATATTTGAGCCGATTCTCCAATGAGCTACTGCAGTGGCTGCTGCTCTGACACGGATGGAAAGATTGCTGCGACCTGGCAACAAGAACTTCTACTGACGAAATTTTAACTTGTTTTTTGGCTGAATGGAAAAGTAGTTATAAAATATTTGAAATACTTAAAGTATATCAACTAAGGAGCTGGGGAAGAAAAGCAGTTATTAAATATTCTAAATACTTATAGTATATAAACTACAGCGACTGTCAAGAACTTCTACTGTCGCAATTTTAACTTGTTTTTTGACCGAAAAAAAGTTGTTATAAGTGTATCCATATTATTATAATGTTTCATAATTACCATATCAAACGTAACCGTATTTAGTTTTAAATATTCTCCTGTTTTATTTTCTCTAGATTCGATGTGATTAGATGTGCAGCGAGTATCGAAAATATAAGTTAATTTCAAAATATTCTAAATACTTAAAGTTTATAAACTGTTCAAGGATATCAGCAGACGACGTTTCAACTTGCCTTGGCAGCTATTTAATATTCTAAATATTTATGGCTAAAGGGTATCAGCAACGACTGCCAAGCTGAGCCAGTTGCCAATTGAAGTGTTTGCTGTGTACAAAACAAGTAAATCGCTGCGATATATGTACGTTTCACACCTGAATGTAATCGAATTTTTATCATTTTACCTCCGCATTGCATTGTTGCCAAGCAGCCTAGCCAGACACAGACATAGACACAGACTCAGTTGCAGACAGTCCAGGCCCTGGCTCGCAGTCTCAGTTGCAGTCGCAGTTGCAGTTGCAGGCAGCAAATTGAAATTTATTGCAACTGAGCCACTGCAAAATGCAAGCGAGTTCCGCAACACAATTCAGCAAAAGGTGGGATGGGGAAGGGGAGTCAATCTAAAATTTGGTCAGTCAACTGGTCGCGTATGTGGGTCGCATTTGTTAGGCAGCAACAGCAGCAGCAATTGTATGATTGCAACTCTCTGGTTGATAGGAAGTGTGACATTCGACCATTAGACTGTGGCTGAGGATCGCCAAGAATTGGGCAGCGATTGCGCATATCGCGTATTGCGCATCGAGACTTTGATTGTCAGTCAGTCAGTCAGCGAGGCAGATGTCGACTTAGTCAGTTGGCCATCAAGTGCGGCTGAAGCTCTGGCATTGGCATTAGCGTTGGCCTAAGGCAAAAGGCAAAGCCAACGCCCGCACGACTTGGACTTGAACTGGGTAGCTGGCAGTTGGGAGTTGGGAGTTGCAAGTTGGGAACTTGCCACCGCCATCGAAGATTTATTGCTTAGATAAGCGCGAAAAGTTACAGATGCTTATGCAGCGGCAGCCACCGCAAGGCGCGTCTCAGGTTCAGGTTTAGAATCATCCAAATGGACGAGGGTAGCTCCTAAAGTTGCGAACAATGTGTCAACACATTAATAAATAACTTAAATTATATTATGCTACGATTCATTATGAAAAGATTGCAGCAGCTCAAATCATTGTAACTAATAATTGCAATTAACAAATATTTTCAAATATTTACAAGTCATTCATTGATAATTTGTTTTGAAAATATGCATGCAGCTGAAATCAATACAGCGCAAACATTTTTTAATCAAATTAAAAAATATCATAAAAATATTTTCAAGTCATTATCTACAAAAAAATTACTCTGATTTATTAATAAAGTATTTTAGCAGCTAAAATTAGTGAAGCATAAAAAGTTGAGAAGACTCGAGTTTAGTAGTAGTCATATGAAATATTCCATATGAAGTCACAATCATGAAATAATTTTAGCATACTCATTGTTAATAAGGTTCAAAAATGATTGGCTTTTCCTCAATCAGATATCTATGTATAAATATTTTATAATTTATTAGGCATTTTAAAAATTAAATAAAAACTATTTTTTTACTATATTATTTGGTCATATATTATTCAGAATATTAATCAGAATTTTTGTATAATATTAATTTAGGTGTTAAATCTTTTTCGTAGCAAGTTGCATTAAATAAATTTGGCTTAAAAGTCTAATATTTTTTTATTTTTTTGGCATGTCTTTAATTAGTGACAAAATTGGGAAATGTTCTGAATAAACCCTCGCTGATAGTGCCTGCAGCACGTTGTCATCGTCGTCTCGTTAGCGAGGCGCGATTGCTGGCCGCGATTGGCAATTGGCAACAGCAGCAGCAGCAGCAGCAGCAGCAGCAGAAGCATCTGGCAGCATCAGCAGCCAACGTCAACGTCTTTTGGTCTAGGCTTAAGGGCCGCTCGATAAGCATCACACACAGCCTTGCTGAGTGGCTGGCTAGTTTCATTGGACTTGGACAGGCTGCGCAACTGGTTGAGATGGTCTCTCTATCTTTCTGTCTCTTTCGATCCTCGAACTTGGGCTAAATTAGTGGATGCCGCTTTTAATTCCTATCTGGCTTATCGCAGCAGTCGCATCTTAAATGAGGTCAATTATCAAAAGTGCAAGTTGTTGGCAAGCCTAGGCCGAGGCCCCGCCCCAGCATCAGCATCAGCGACAACCACAGCCACAGCATCAACAACAGCAGCAGCAGCCACAGATTGAGATAGAGTTTTGAGCTCATAAAGCTAAAAGTTTCACTTTCAGTCAGCAGCAGTGAGAAGAGGCGAGAGTAATAGAAACTGCACATTAAACGCGAACGCAAACGCGAATGCGAACGTGAACGCAACACGTGCCACGCTTCATGGGAGCAGACTGTGGCAAGTGCAACTGCAACGCTGCACTTGCAATCAATCACAAAAGCCAGCTATGGCTGTAATTAGTGCAGGGAAAAACAACACCAGCAACAACTAAGAGAAGGAGAGCAGCAGCAACAATGCACATTGTGCATTAAAACAAAGAAAGCATGACGAAGTCAAAGCAGCAAAGTAAAATTTTTTGTTGCAGACATCGAAGAGAAGGCCGCAGAACAGATTGCAATTTGTGCGCGCAATGGAGCAGCAACTTCGGCCAGTTTCATTAAAATTAAAATTATTTTGGTTGAATAACAATAGTAATAATGCGCCAGCACACAAACGAACGAAAAGTGAAATTTTTGCACCTGATGCAGCCCATGAGCAATTGAAAAAATCGACAGCAGCCGCAAGCAACAAGCAACAAACTAACCACAGCAATAGCAACAGTAACAGCAACAACAAGATGCTCTCTCGCAGTCGGTAATCATCATGGAAATTTTCTTTTATATAAAATTGCAAATGAGCGTGGCAAACATCCCAGACTCAAAAGCAAGAGTCAGAGCCACAGTCAAAGCCATTGCCAAGGCTAGTTATAGTGATAGTGGCTGTCGAAACTAGCCAAGTTAACAGCTTCAGCTTTTAAGTACTTCCCATTTGGCTGTATTTGCAACAGTTCCGGCAACTTACTGACAGTTCAGCGACATTTGTGTAACAGCTACAACCACCTAAACAACAAGAAAGAAAAACACCCAAAAACTTGTTGAAATTTTCAAGTAAGTATATTTGTAATTAAATTCAACTAAGAATATAGAATTAATGAATTTGCTAATTACTTATATTTAAGTGCATTTCTTATATTATCAATATTCAAAAAAATCTACTTTTTCATATACAATTAGCTAAGTTTACAATCCATCGATGCTACAACTGCACACACTCAAATAACGAGAAAGAAAAACACAAAACTTATTAAGAGTTGCAACAGAAAAAAATCATTAAGGAAATCTAGCAAATAATATGAAGAGCATTTAAAAGTTGAGATAAAATTAATTCAATTGAGTTTTAAGAATTCATTATGTGAAATGCATTGGGATAAATTGAATTTTATAAAAACTTTTTATTTTACAAATTTCAGAATTACTTATGCACAGTTTTCACATACAATTGAGCAGAGTTTAACATTGCGGGAAACATCCATTGATACTGCAGCTATAATTCCAGCAACTTATCGCCAGTTCAGCGATATTTGTGTAGTAACTACAATCACAAAAAAAAAGAAGAAAATCATTTAAAACCTGTTGAAAGTTGCAAGGGAAAAAATCATGAATGAAATCAATTCTGACAAATAAAATGAATGTCAATTAAAAATTAAAATATATTCAATTAAATTTAAATTAGAATAGAATAATAATATAAATTATTATATATAATTGTAGTATAAAGAACGAAATTTATTTAGCAATCTTCAGTTCAGCGACGTTTTTGTGATAACTACGATCACTAAAAAACTTATAAACTTACAATCATGAATAAAAATCCATTCGAGCCAATAAGATTAATATCATTTAAAAGAACTCATTGATTGAAAATGCATTAGGAAAAATTGCATAAACATTTTATGGTTTATTTCGCAATTTCGAAAATTATTTAAGCACATTTTTCACATGCAATTGAGCTGGCAACATGCGTCGATGCTGCAGCTGTGCAGGTCTAATTTGCTTTTCCGTTTGCCTGATCATGCCATTGACAACATGCACAAATGTTGACCTTTAATTACGACAACCGAAGCAGGAGCACAAACAGAAACAGCAACAACAACAACAACAACAACAACCACATACTGACAACTTGTTTGTGGCTGGCCACTGTTTGCATAACTACGCACATAGCAACGGGCAGATGCTGGCAGAAATATTATAAAAGGGGCCAAAGGAGGCAGCAACAGAAACAGCAGCAACAACAGCAGCAACGACAACGACGACGACAACTGCAATTTGTCCAGCTGCATGAGACAAACCCAGAGACAGAGGCAAAGGCAGAGTCTGCAACTGAGACAAACGGAGACACACGCATGCAGCGAGCGAGTTGGACTCGATGGAGACTTGGGGCTGGGTGACAAGTGCTTAGTGTCAGCACCTTGGTTAGCATGCAGAGTGCGGAGTGCGCTCTCTCTCTCTCTCCCGCTCCCTCTCTCTTTCACTCGGTCTCTGCTCCCCCTGTTGACAATTTTGTTTTCGCTCGACCAGCATCCTGGACATGACACGACAGTGAGAGAGAGAGAGATGCAAAGAAGGTGAGCGCTTTGGGATTCAGTTTACACATTAATTATCACTTTTGTTGCCGGACGGTAGCACGCCACAAGTATAAGTGCTGGTCGAGGAAGAAGCTGGAAGACAGACAGGCGACAGATGAGAATATTAGAAGACAGCCGCACTTAGTTCGTTGCCTAAGTCTTTTGTTTTCCTATGCCATTTGCCAAGAGATAAATGAACTGCTGAAAGACAAGTAAGAAATGGAAAGAGGATGAAGCGAAGGCGTGGGCTGAGGCAAAGGAGTGCTCTCGTCGAGCCCTACAGGACCCAGCACTGATTTATGCTTGCCAGGGCACAAAAGTAATCGATAATAATCGATAGCAACACCCACTTGATAGCGCAGACGTCGCGACGTTTCAGGCGTTCGTATGAAAATTAAATTATAAAATGCTTTACAAGTGGGTCGGCCCCAATGGGTTCGAGTCAGAGTCGGAGTTGGAGTTGCAGTTGAAGTAGAAGTTCTTGCAGCCAGCCAGCCAGCCTGCCTGCCACGCCCCATACAGCACACACGGTGCTGTGGAGAGCCTTTCAGCCTTGATACTGCGCAATAAAATTGCACACAAAACGAGGGTGGACATGCGATTTCCTTGACATTTATGCAATGCAAACTGGCGACGCAGCAGTTTTGGGGCGGGCATCAACTTGTCTGCCACAGTCGCAGTCGGAGTCGGAGTCGCTGGCTGCCTCTGCCACGCCCCACTCGTGTTGCAGATGCGTTCTCTCTCGCTGAACAAGCGAGCAGCCAAAGCAAATAGCCCGCGGACAGATTTTGTCTTTGCGCACAGTGCAACACGTATCAATTATATGCAACCACAGCAACAGCAACAGCAACAACAATAGCAACAACAACTTGCAGCACAATCTCAATATGGCCAACGACATCAAATTATTGGTTTGGGGGCCAAAGCGCTTGTAGGGCAATGGGAATTGCTCCAGAAAATCAATTGTACAGCACGGCGCAAGCAAATAGAAGCATGCAGCAATCCACTTGTTGTTTACACAACTAAACTAACAGTAAATGATTTATGCTCAATTTATGCAAACACGCTAATATATCATGTTCCTCTCTTTCTTGTAGTCAGTCAATAGATTTTATTTTTATGTATTTTCTTTTTTTTTTTATTTACTATTGCAATATGCTGAACTGCAATGTGCAGAGTGTTTGCTGAAGGCGCCAAGACAAAGACAAAAATGCAAAGCGACTTTAAGTGGCCACAAGCCTGGGCCAGTTACGAGTCGATGCCAAACTATGACTATGCCCTGGTACCTAATGGACACAACGTTCAGTTGAGTTGAGCGCTGAGCTGAGCTGAGCTGAACTGAACTGGATTTGAGGCTGAAGTGTGGCGCGGGTCCGCAGTCCGGCGCAGCAGTCCTGCATAAAAAATGATTAATTCCTGGACTGATAATTTATGTAGACACATAATTCACAGCGGGACATATTTTAGCCAGAGTTCAGGCCGCAAAAGCGGTCGCCACTTAAATGCACCTCTAAAAATAGCGCAAAACTTAGCTTTGTCTGTGAGTGTGTGTGTTTGTGTGTGTGTCGGTCATATGCTTATGCTAAAAATAAAATACAATAAAAATAAAACACAACACAAAATGAGAAATATAAGGTAAAACCTCAGCGCGGCATCGGCGCGCACATTTGATTTAAATTGAAGGTAAAAGCCAACGGCAAAGCCGCAGCTTAAGGCTAAGATCAAGGCTATTTCTATGGCCATGCAGGGATTAGGGTTCGAGTAGTATGTGGCATGCGCACGCCTTGCCTTTACCTTGCCTCGCCATATCATCATTATCATTAAATATTTATGACGCGCCAGCTGAGCACAAAACTGAGAGCAACTTACGCGTAAGCTGGCCGTTTGCCTTTTTACCTAGAAAACTTTGTCAAGTTCGTTGTCCAAGTCTTTTGTTTTCCGTTCATCTCAGCTGGGTTCTGTGGAAGCACAAAGGGGTTAAACAAATGGCAAATTAGCCATTGACACGACTGCTCGCAAAGGATACAGATAATAAAGGAAAGGAAAATGGGAATAAAAATCACATTTGCAAGGATTCCAAATAAAAATTTGTAAAATTAACTCATTCAGAAACGGAAATCATTGTAGCTTGGTGTTCAAAACAAATAAAATAGAGAAAATTATCTATTATCAACTTAAATACATAAAAAAGAAATGTTTAATATGCTATCTCATATTAAATTGAAATGTTTTTCATACCAAGGATTTTTAGAAGCAAAAACTTTATCGTTTAACGAATTAGCCATTAAGAAATGATACAGCTAATAAAGAAAAGAGAAATGACAATCAACTTCACATTTGCAAGTATTTCAAATAAAAGTCTGAAACATAGTAGAAGAATATTATTTAATACTATGCTAATTTCAAGCATTCTCAATAATAATGTGTAAAACAAGCGAAGAATATTGTTGGAAAAATCAACTGACTAAGAAAGCGGACATACATTTAAAATAAAATAGAGAAAAGTATCTATTTTAAAGTGATTACATGGAAATAAAAAACCAGAAAACACGAAATCCCATTGAATTAAAATATTCTTCATATATTTATATTTACTAAGAGTTTTATTAAAAAAGAAAAACTGAACCAACTAATTGCTGTGTTTATTCTAATCCCTAAACTAGTGGAGCTTAATAATTTATTTCCTCGCTGTTGATCCTCCGTATGCCGTATCTTAGAAGTTGTGTGCACATTTTACCCTTGGCAACCGCATGAACAATGCTAAACACACACTTCCTACTTAAGATAAACAATCAGAAATGTGCAGCATAAAGAAGCAGTAGCTGCTTCGCTGACTTCGCCAGCCCCTCCGCTCCTTTGGCCGCAATTTGACAAGTGTCCCCAATGGGGGGAAAACATCATCAGCATACAGTTGACATTATTATGACGATGGTAGCGCATTAGTTATCTGCAGGTAGGATACTTGAGCTGCACTTCCTCCCCAGGCCAACAACATCAACCGATGGCACATTGGCAATGCCAATGCAATGCATTGATCTTCAATAGATGGTCAAGCGTGCCTCCTCCACTGATTGAGTTAGCTCCACTGTCGTCGGCAGCCACCAAAAACAGACCTCAGACATCAGCAGCAGCAGACCAAAAACCCAATCGATGCGAGGGACTGGCATAAATTTCTAGGCAGGCAACCCGCTGGCTTTCATTTCTAATTTTTGCATTTGGACCAAGGCAGAACGGCTACTGGTCGAGCGATGGGGTCCTCATGTCTTCGATGTTTTAGCGCATTTTATTGCTTTATTTGAGGGAGAGAGAGAAAGAGAAGGATAGAGGGAGAGAGCAGCGAGCAACGCTTGTCAATTTTACAACTTTATAGAGGCGAGCGAGCGCCTTATCGTTTGCATATTTATGCCTTGCTCGATGGCCCATGTCTCTTAATATTTTTGACATATTGGCCATGCCGTGTGCTGTGTCCGAAACCATTGTCTGCCATGCCGCAAACTATGGCTGCACTTCCTCTCAGCTACTTCCCCGTCCCCTCTGTGAGCTGTGAGAGGCTCATTGTTGTCGTCATTTGTTGACTGCGCCTTCCACAGAAATTTGCGCAACTCGACTTGCGAGTTCTGTATTTGCGTTTTGTGTCTGTGTCCAACTACGACTACGACTTCGACTATGACTCCAACTCCAACTCTGACTCCGAGTTTTGCTGTCTGTGTGCTTGCTTGTTTGTGTGTGTGTGTGTGTGTGTGTGTGTGTCTGTCTGTGCTCTGCGTTCGCATTTGAATTGCAAATCCTATTATGACTTGTGAAATTATAATTTTTCTAGCCAGGCCGCACAGCCACTCCAGGTTCATGTCCATGTCCATGTCCAGGGTCCAGTCTCGCCTGCTGCCTCCCTCTCTCTTTCTCTCCCTCTCTTGCTCTTCCGCTCTTCATCTTGCTCTCTTGAGACTGTTCTTGTTGTTGTCTGCAGAGAGGGTTCAATAGCATGAATTATGCATATGCAGGCGCTTTCGGGGAGCACACGCATCCCATGCACTTAGTTATGATAACGTTGCACATTTTTGTTGCCACAGCCTCACAGTCTCATCCTTGTGTATTTGTTTTGGCCAGCCCATCCGCAGAATCAGCAGCAGCAGCAGCAGCATCCAAATGGCCAAATGGCTTATGCTTTATGCGTAGCAGCTGCTGCTGTTGCTCTTTGGAGTACAACACTCTTCTGTGTGAGTTGTAGACGCTGACGACGCCCCCTCTTTTGGGCTGCTACCGCAAACTGCGACTGCGACTGCGACTGCAACTTGAGGCTTGGGCCCAAGCATTGCTGACAGAACAAAGAAGTCGTTCATTTGTAATTGTTGTTGCTGTTGCTGCTGCTGCAAAGGGCAGACAAGGATTACCAGCAACAACAGCGGCAACAGCAGCAGATGTAGACGCACATACTTCAACACGTATACATATGTAGACATATATGTACATACATACATCTACATCTCAGTACATACTTGTGTGTATATTTATGCTTTGAGCTGGAGTCTGTGTGCTTGCATATCTTTTTTGACTTTTGACTTGGCTTTGACTTTGGTCAGGTTGAGTTAAGTTGAATGACCGCGACATGTGTCGGCAGATGAGCTTTTGTCCAAATTCCATGGTCAACAAGCAACAAGCAGCCATAAACTCCTAAATGTTAAGGTCTAGCCAAACTAGCTGCAAGGCAAGACTTACAAAAAAGAGAGTATTTAACTACGAAAGATTCTCCTTTATAAACCAAAAGGTTCTGTTTAGGAAAATGCTCTTCTATATTTAAGTGGACTACTGGCAATTTTCCCCATTAGCTGGACAATTAGATGTCAGTCAAGAGGCAACTTGCTGGTCAACTTGCCACACGATTCGTTGCAAAGGTATCAGCTCTGGCTTCGCTGAGGGATTTCAGCTATGACATTACCTCAATGTCAGCGCAAATTTTGCAAATTAGCATCAGACAACAAAAGAATTATATATGCACATTATATAATGCAAAACGGGCAACGTCAACTGCAAAGACGGGAGAGGCAAGAGGCAGACAAGCAAAACCAAATCAATTTGCTGCGCTACACAAAATGAAAACGAGAACCAGAATCGTCATTGCTGCCAAGCTAAGCTAAGCCAAGCACAGCTCTGTCATTGGTACTGATCCTCCTTCTTCTCCATGGTTCTCTGTGTCTTCCTCAGTCTCCATCTCCGACTCCGTCTACGTCTTCGTTTACGTCTGCAGCTCTTTAAGTTTTGTATCAAGCGCACAGTTTTCCCATCATTAACATTGCCCAGGCGAAATTTGCATGCAGATGAAGTTGAGGCCGGCCAAGAAACATGCGTACTTAGTTACAGAGCTCTTGTGTCTGCGACTATTTGTTTCACGAATTCGCAGCGCATTAAACTAGTAGAACAACAACAACAACTACAATCGCAGAAGTCACAAACAACAACAAATAACAAACATCTTCAATTGAAGCTACTTCAATTGGGGCATGATCAACCAGCAAATATCCTTGACTAACAATAATAAGCATATCTTCAAAATGATTAGAAACATTTTTTAGAAATATTATTCCATTGAAATATTTAGCTGTTGATAAACTTTAAATATTCAGAAATTCAACAAATTTATTTACTTACAAACAATTTAATTTCATAGTAACAAAATATTGTCACTATTTATTGTATTTTTAATTTATCCCTAATATCAGAAGAATTTCATTATATGATGCAATTTATGCAATCAATTTCTCTAAACAAATAGTTTTATCATATGAAATCATTGTTAGAAATATTATTCAATATTTTATCATAGTTTATATAATACATTTAATTATCTTTCGTTGCCCCTTTAGTTACAATTCAGTTTGTAATTTAATACTTCATTTAGTATAATAAATTAACAAAACATTTATTATATTTGAGCATTATCTAAGTAAATGAATTTAAATTTAAAATATATTAGTTAAAAATTATAAAAAGTAATAGAAGTTAATTGAATTAAGAAGTGAAAATAATAAAATATATTTCGAAGTGATTTATTCATACATTCGTTGTTAACATGTGATATATTTCTTTTGAAGCATTTTACAGGGTGTATGACAGCAGCCTTAGCAGACGAGGCCTAGGCAGCCGCAGCAGTGGCACTCTGTCCATCGGTCCAAACAAGGCAAAAGGCATGTCCATCCTCCTATCGTAACAAGAACAATTTGTTCTAATGCGCCTTGGCAGCAGCTGGAGCCGCAGTCAGTGGCCAAAGTCAATGGCAAAGCTTTGGTTTGCAGCTGGAACCACAGAGCGGAGGAAGAGGAGGTGGTGGTGGTGCATGGCAAAAGGAAAGGGCAGCCACTGAACACGCAATGGCCAGAACAAATGTAGACATTAAGCTGCTGGCCGTGGCCAAAGCAGACGAGGCGCACCTTAACATCCAATGACACGCAATGGACAAACGCCAACGCCACACAGCTCTCTGGGCTCCATCATAAAAAGTATGCACACACACTACAAACACTCAGACAACCTTGTTTAGTATATAGTATTAGATATGTTATATACAATTTTCAAATATTTCGCGCGCTGAAGTTTTTCCAACCAAGGCAAGCAACCATTTCAATAAATTCGCTGTGAAAATTTCATTAATCGCAATTCAAAGAGAGGAAGAGGAGATCATAGTGAGACGGGGCAATGAAAAGCCTTGAGCGGACAGCAGGTGAATGTCTAAGTGCTGAGCAGCAGCAGCAGCAGCGGCAACAGTTGTAACCACATGGCCATAAAAATATTTGCCGCCTTAATGTGAGTGGCTTATAAATTTGCACAAACGCGACCATATATAGCATATAGCATTACAGCCATGGGCCCATGGCTCCATCGTTCCATGGTCACATGCTCCCATGGGGGACCACCAACTGTCGAGCAGCAGCTAGATCCAATGCCTGACGATTGTACATAACTGTTATTGTGGTTTCTTCGCTGGTCATTTAGACAGTTTTGGTTCCCTGGGTGTGTTGACGACTTTGCCTCTGTTGTCCATTTGCAATGCGTGTGATCCGATCTGCCTTGAAGCACGCCAACTATTTAACGTTTTTGTAAAACATAATACATAAGAGCATATGAATTTGTCAACCATATACACAATGAATAAATTAACTGATATATCCACACTACAAATAATAGTGCTAAAATTCAATAAGCATTTATACATTATTAATATAAACTTTATATTTAAATATTTTGCATTTTTAACTTCATTTATTTTCGTTTTTTACAAGTTTTTCTTTGACTTACAGTTTGCATTTCTTAACTTGTACTTTTGCATTATATGTAATTGTTGAATTCGATATTTGGTTTTGTTAAATGGTTGTGCACAGTTTAAAACTAATTACAATGAGGTTGTACAAAATGCATTTGGCTTACACACTCATGTAAATAATTCTGCATGGCCACATTGAATTAAATTAGAACTTAATCTAAAGTTTAAGCACTGCTCTGGCAAGTTGTTACTTCATTTATCTTCATTTTTTTGGTATTAGCTTAAAAATAATAAAGTTGGGTAAATTCACATAATAAATCAGTGCTTAAAGTGTTTATATCTTTGGGCTAAATCATTTGGTTGCAACGTTTGTTAGGATTTCTTGGGCTAAATTAAATGGCAAGAACTAATGCTAAAATGTGTTAAATCTATGGCACAATCACTCGCGAAAGTATTTCACTACCTCAACAGCTTCTACTTTTGTTTCATATACATTGTCGCAATCTTATCGAGTATCGTATCGATCGAGAGCAACTCCTCGCTAAACTTTTGCATTGTGGGTGCCGGCACAATCCACTTGAGGAACTCCTCAACATTTAAGCGCAGTCGGGCCAACGGTGTCAGCGCTGCATCATCATGCGATGGCCGCTGCGCTAACTTCAGCGATGCAATTATAACATTATCAATCAGACGTTTCTCGTAGCCCAGTTGTCGCAGCTTTTGTGCCGAGCTAATCTTCTTCAGCACCACAGCCATATTGAAGCGTATGCTGGACAATGTTTGCGCATCCTCCGCCTGATTATCGTTGGGCTCATCCTGCGTAACTTGGCACTTGGCACACTGCTCCGCATGCGCCTGCAGTTCCACCTTGATCTTGAAGAACTCGTGGCAGCCTTCGCACATGTAGGGCTTCTGCTGTTTGTGTATCTTCTTCATGTGGTTCTTGAGATGCGCCAGCTGCGAAAAGGCCACCTCATCCGTACAGAGCTGACAGCGAAACGGCTTCTCGCCCGTGTGCTTGCGTATGTGCAGCTTCAGCACACTGGAGTGGGCAAAGGTCTGATGACAGATCTGCAATGCACAAAAAGAACTTACATGAATATCTGTCATTCTCCAAACTCTCGCCTTGACTCACACGACATTGATAGGGACGCTCTCCTGTGTGCATCCGCATATGGACATTGTACTGGGACTTTTGTGTAAAATACGAATTGCACACTTCGCAGACGTGCGTCTTAACTGCCGCATGTTTCTGCATGTGCGTTGCCAGATCCTCATCCGGCTCAATGGTTTTGTGGCATATCTCGCAATCGAAACGGCTGAGCTTGTGATGCTCCTGATTGATGTGTGCTCGCAGCGCTAATTCGTTGGCAAACTGACTCTCGCAGATGGTACATCTGTGTTCCATGCCCTGTTCGTGGCGTTCCATGTGCACGCGAAGATTGGCATTCGTGGAGAAGCTGGCCGAGCACTTGGTGCAGTTAAATTGCTGTATGCTCGTCTTATGATGCGACACCATGTGCTGCTGCAGCTGTAAATGGTATCAAACTATTAAACTGTGAATTCGAAAGGAAATTAGCATTGCTTGACTCACTTGACCACCGCGGGCAAAGCGTTTGTCGCACAGCGCACATGGATACGGTTTTTCGCCTGAATGCAGTCGCATGTGCAGCCTCAGACGCTCCTTGAGCGCAAAAGTCTTGGGACATGCGGTGCAGGCAAATTGTTTCTTGTGCTCGTGGGCGGTGGTTATGTGATTCTTGAGATTCACCGCCTGGCGATAGCATTTGCCGCATTCCGTGCATTTGTGTGGCCGCTCATCCGAGTGGATGAGCACATGGCGCAACAGATCCGTCTTGCCACCAAATTCCTTGGAACAATGACTGCACACGTGTTGCTTTCGTTTCGTTGTGTCCGCCTTGCGTGGCGATTTCTTGGGCTCCGGTTGCACATAGTCTGCATCCGTTTCGGCATCGCCCTCATCAGCAGCATCATCGTCATCGTCATCTGTGGAATCCTGTGCGCCAGTCACAAACAAATCCTGCAGACTGGCAAGACTACTCTTGCGTCGCTTTAGCGGTATCGGTGGTAACGTTGTTGTGGGCGAGGATTCGCGTGCCGCCGGCGGCGATGACAACGAGATGCCGCTGTCGGTGAGCAGAGATGCGGCATCCTCCTTGGAGAGACTGCGACGACTGCGCACCATGCTGGGAGTTAAGTCTTATGGCTATCGCTGCACCCGGCACCAGCTGCTTACTTTACTTTATTTTACTTTTATTTGTTGTTTATGGGATTTGTTAGAGGGTTAATGTTACTACGAGGAGAGTTCAACTTTGGTCTACGTTTAGTTTAAGAAGGAGTCCCAAACACCGTGTTATATCGATTTAGTTAAGCGTTTTGCTGCAAGAGAAATTTGAAGTTCTATTATTTATTTAGCATTCACAATGCCACGTTCGACACAACTCACAAGAAATAAACAACAAAAGAATAAAACACGAATCGAAACGGAATGAAACGAAACACAATATGAATTTCAGCTGTGTCCACCGAACTTTTAAAACTGAAGTAAACGATAAGAACAATTTTAAATGGGGAGCGTAGTGCTTAGAGACAAATACACTAAGCGAAATGAATGGGTTTTATCTCATAATATTTGATGTTAGATATAACATTCAATATTTTATATAAGAAATCAATTTTTGGGAGATTTGAATAAATGGTTTCTTTAAAATGTTTCCTTTTTATATACAATCTCTTAATATGCAACTGGCATTAAAATATTGTTTTTTTTTAACGAAATAAAACGAGAGAAAATGTTACCATTTTATGTAAAAATAATGCAGAAACGAGGGTAAAACCTTAGTGAAATATCGTCCCTTTCCGCCAAATTCTACATATAACCAAAGTTTCTGCTAGGAAACAACGTACTTATATAGAATAACCCATATTTATCCAATTCACTCACAATTTTGCGCAGTGCAGCAATACGAAATATTTGCTTTTATCACTTTATCAGCTAGAATTTCCAGGTACACACACACACACATACACGTTACATGGAGCTCACTTGGAAGAGTTTCTCAGTTTGTTTTCTCAATCTTTTGTTTGGAAAACGCAGCGAGAGCGAATGCGAGCGAGATATCTGAAGGGAATGTGAGGTGGGAGGCAGGCAGACAAAGAGAGCGTGTATTACTGATAAGCCACGAACGAACAAAGGCAATAACTGATAAGGTCTAAAGACTGATAACAGAGTTAACTTATGGAAAATATGGTAACTTCATTTTTCTATACCTTTTTAAATTATTTCTGCCGCTGTAGTTGCTGCTGCTGCTGTCGATCTCGGAAGTTCTAATGAAACGACGATTGGGAAAATGCAAGCGCAACAAAGAAAGACTGTAAAAATCAAGAGTAGTTGACGATGACCCTGGGCACAGTTAGCGCTAAGTAATGTATGTTAACATCTGGCGACCAGATTGCCCATGATGTGAGAACACTCAGACACACATACATAATTATATACACACACACACACACACACACACACATGCTGGTAGTGTGGAGGTTTATAGACCTTTGGCGACGCTTCATTGAGCCAAAGGGTGGCGCATGCCAAAAACTTACTGTACAACGATGATGAATATGACGATGGCGACGATGAGGGCAGCATTGAAGCATGATTGCTCCAAGTGCAGGGACAGGGACAGCGATATTCACAGTCACCGTTCACACAGCTGCACGTTACGCAAATGAAGCGTAAAACGAAAATGAAAACAACTGTTGAAAAGCGAATTGAAAGCGCGAACGTGAACTGACGACCGCGAAGCACCAACAACAAACCCAAAACCCATCCCAAAATAAAAAGAGCTTTAACTGTAACTATGAGTACTGCAGCCCAGCTGTACTTCTCTCCATCTTGCTCTCTCGTTCGTTCGCACGGTAGTCAGCCCAGCAGACCAGCGACCAGCGCGATTCATTAAATTGAAAGAGAACGTTGGAAAAAGCACGAACGACAGCGAAAATAATTCACAAAAGGTGTGCGACACAAAAGAATACAAAAACAGCAGCAGCACACAATTTTGTAATGCTAAATAGGCAAATGGAAGGAAGGGGACACCAAAGGGGCAGACTTTTGACTTGGCTGGGGGTCAAAACACATTGAAGTCTTTTGTTTGTGTGGCGCTGAAATCACAACAACAAATGATCAACAACTTCTGTTAGTAAAATAACCAGCACCAATAGCAATTGTTTACAGCTACTATAATTACAATTTATCCAATAAGTAACCAACACCACAACTAAATCAGAGCAAAAGACGGACTTACCCGCAAAATTAAGTGTGATTAATTCATGAAGCAGCTGCAAGCAAAAGTAAAACAAACACGCACACACACGCAGCTCACACACAAAGACAGACAGAAGCACACACAACCAACAGAGCAATTTCTGCTGGGCTGGCTTGGCAAATACAATTTTCTGCATTTTATTTGTTTATTTATCTCTCAGTGCAATCGCCCAGCGAACGCCCCTTTCTTTTCATTTCTTTTGCACTGCACATTACACATTTGCTTTACCTTAAGAAGCCGCACAGACAACATTTTGTAATTTACAAACACAAATTGCAGCACTGCATTACATTCCAAAAAGAGGAGAACCAAGTAATTGATTTGTTTAGTTGTTATGTTGTGTTTAATTAGTTTTCTCCCTACAACGTACACACACACACCCGCTGTGCCGTTTGCAGTGAGACCAACGATTTTTAATATTCTATTAGAGATCGAAAAATATACCAAGTGCGACGATATCCAGGAATTTATTCAAAATATATGCATATTCACTTGGATTTATTTTCGATTGCACTAAACCAAGCCTAATGTTGCTTGCTGAACACTTCAAAACAATTCGATTTGTAAATTCCCATAATCTCAAGCGTTCAACCATTTAAAGCATATTCAATTTTTATGGTATATTTGGTGAACCAAACTACAGCCACACTTCTCTGATGTTTTTGTTATTGCAAATCTAGAATGGAAACAGAAATGTACAAATATAATTGATTTATTATATACAACTCAAAATGCCAGTCGTTTCATCAGCAAGTACATATGTTGATCCACTTCGAAGCCATGCAAATTGTTTGCATCACCTTGCAGACGCATCAGCAGGCCACCAAATGAAACATACGCCGACAGACGTGAGGATTCGTTGTGCGCTTCGTCGCCTTCAATGCGATAGATTTTGCCATACATCACATACTCAAAACTGTCTGCGCGCGTTCCTTCGTGCTCCATAGGATTGTATTCGCCGCTGTCAGGGCAGCCATCTTCGCGCAGCGTTGTGGCCAGCACCAAGCGAAATTTGTCACCCAATTCCATGGGATACAGCCACGAGTTGATGTCCAGGATAAGGTCCATTTTGAAGGATTCGGATTCGCAGTGCAGGCGGGAGACACGGTCAAACTTTTTGCCCTCTGGATCCATGTCCTTGACATTGAATATATCCTCGAAAAGCACTCCAGCCATGTTAACTAAAAACAAATGTTATTAGACTAATTTCATTTATTGCTGCCGCCAAAATCGCACCTTTTGTTGAATTTCACGTTGTCGATGATTTGTAGTTTGTGGTTTGGCTCCTAGCAGTTAAATGCTGCTGATCTTATAGTTATTTAATTAACCAATATGGTACTAACTGTTTTAATTGAATAAGTCGTGTTTTATTTACTTCTTCCGGCACTTGTTAAATATTTTTGGTTTAGCGTGCTTATTTCGTTTAGTTCCTAAAACAGTGTGACAGAAGCATGCTCTGGAACTGAGCTAGTTCCAGTGAACTAAGAAATGTCATGTTTTCAATGTTATGATATTTATAAAATACTAACAATTTTACTTTTACTAATTTAAATTGAACTAACAAATTTTTCCTGTTAAAAACATAAAAGTAATAAGAACATAAAGTGAATCGCCCGAAAATAATATAAATCAAATGATTTTCGCATTCCGATATACAAATATATCGATATTCATAAATACCGCAGACAGTATTTTCTCGAATCTCCCATCTCTATTATTCTCCAATTAAAAATAAATAACGACAATTTAAATCAAGTGCTTGTGTTTATTAAAATCATATTTTACAAGTGCTATAATTATTTACCAGTTCTGCGCTCTGTCAGAATAGGCAATAATGCGACCACCCGATACAATAGGCCTACGTATAGCTGGCGTAAGTTGTGCTAGTGAATTAACCGTTAATTTCGCTGGCTTTCGCTTCAATGGCGCATTCAAAATTAGGCGCGCAGGTCTAAAGGGAATGCGACGCTCGACAAACGGAAGCGTCAATTGAGTGGCTGGAAAGATAGCTGCGTTGACCGTGACGATCTTTGCTGGTCTGTGCTGTGGCCGTGTCGTCAACTTTGCGGGTCTGCGTTGTGACGAAGTCGCTGGACGACGCAGCTGCCGGAAAGTGTTGAAACGTTGCACGAGAGGAAGGACAAACTGTGCCGCAGGTCGCAAGCTGGCCAAACTGATGGTGGCTGCACTTTGTGCTGCAGCATTGGCATCATCATTCGCTGGTGGCCCGTAGGTCTGATCAGGCAGCACTTCTGCAGCTGGAGGGCCATAAGTGTCAGCTGGTGGCCCATAAACCAGTTCGGGTTGCTCCTCTGGTGGCCCATAAACTAGCTCAGGTTGCTCCTCTGGTGGCCCATAAACCAGCTCGGGTTGCTCCTCTGGTGGCCCATACACCAATTCCGGCTCCTCGGGTGGACCATAAGTCAAGTCTGGCTGAGGAAAGTTTGCCTCCTGCTCAGTGGGCAACTCAAATGGTGGATCAGGCGTTGCACCAGCTGCGGGATATGGCGCTGCCTCCTGACGCTGCAGCACAGGACCCGGAAAGCGTAATCTTGCCGCCTCGCTGGCAGCCAACGAGCTGAGCAGCACACAAAGCGTCACCAAGCGAACAGAAGAAGCACCACCAAACATTTTGCTGTACAAGCATAAACTGATGTCAGCAACAGCCTAAAGGTGGCTTTAAATACGCCCATGGATGACCTTCATCCACACATTGGCCACAGTGACCAAAATGCCGACGAGGTCGTCCGATGACTTATACGGCAAACCCCAAAAAGAGGTTACGTGCCCAAATAATGGTGGACGATGGTGAGTAAAGCACAACAATTACGATTACGTGTAAAGCAAAGATTTATTAATAGCGTTTACATGTTATGGATTATGGATTAGAAATTAAGTGTTCACCAGTTGCGTCGCAGCACCAGACGCTGTGGCACTGGCTGCTCACGGCGACGTCCTTGGGGGAATCGCTGGTAGAATCTCGCTGACTTTGGCTGATCAAGTGTCGTGGAGACGGCAATGACGGTGCCATCGTCGGACACTTCCACCAGCACATTCTCATCCTCAGGCTCAGGTGCAGGCTCCGGCTGCAGCTTGACATCGCCAGGCGTCTCCTCCTCCGCCTCCTCTGGTGCTGGAATGTCGTCCGTTTCAATTGGCTGCTCTGGCTCTTGCTCCGGCTCGGGTTCTGGCGCTGGCTCGTCCGCACTTGTTGTGGGCGGTCCGTAAACGCTGTCTGGTGGTCCGTATGTGTTATCCGGTGGCAAATAGCTCACTTCCGGTTGCGCAGTTGAGCTGGGCAAATCGAAGGGTACTTCGGGCGTTATGCCCGCCTCTGGGTAGCCTGTGGGCGCTGGACTTGGAGGCGCAGCCAGTTCCTGGCGTGCCAAGCCACGTCGTGGCACAAAGCGTTGACGCAGTGGCTCTGAGCTGGCCAAAACGGCGAAGCCCAACAATAGAATGGCAGTGCAAGTTGTTGATTTAGTCATTGTGAAGTCTGTTTGGTTTATGTTCTGAGTTGGGCAACACGGCGGCCTATTTATACTCGAATGGGTCACGGGAGACGGTCGACGGCAGATCAGTTTGTTTTTATAATTTATGCTCGTCACTTTCAGTTTCAGTTTTTAGTTTTAGGCCTGGCCAAGCAACGTTGTTGTTTATCCCGTTCGCTCGGCACTCGGCACTTTGATTATGTTGCCCCGATCGAGTCGGCTTTTGAGTTTCTGTTTTGCTTTTAATGCTGACTACGTGACCCTTTTCCCAATTTTAGCGGCCAATGCTAACAGCGTCAAGTGCCATGTGCCTTGTGCCATGTGCCGTATGCAACACATGGCAGCTTCTCCGATGAGCTCTTGCTCATTAACACGCCGTCGTCGATGGTAGCTTTAGCTCGTAATCGAATTGTCCGCTCGTTTCTCTATTTTTTGTTGTTGGACAATTTGTTGGTTCTTGGCTATTCATAATTTTATTTGATGGCTTTTATATTCATATGAATCCAGTGGCCTTGATGGGGGGAACGTGTTGGGCGTTGGGTGTTGGGAGGAGTGCCCTTCCCATTAGACATAATTCTTCTCTAGGTCAAACGGAGGCAATAATCATAAAATATTCATTGCCTTTAATTATGTTCTTGCACCTTGCCAATTATGCTGTTCTTATCAAGGTCACAGATTTTTATTTCCTTTTGCGATTTATTATGAATTATATCTTATAACATTTTTTCATCTTGGATAAAACGAAATTATCCCTACACGACAGTTTATTCGTAGTATAGGACTTTGAAAACATTGTTCCACATATTGTTAAATTCGACTGCAGAACCTTTCTTTAATTCAAATATCTTTATATGTTATTGTTAACATTAAAAATAACATTAACATTATAAATAATATATTATAATAATATGGTAAATTGTTTATAAATGAATACTATAACGAAATAAATAATAATATTAATTTTATTAAGTATATTTTAAAGTATTGTTTAAGAAGAATATTCACACCTATTAAATCTGTAAATTTTTTTTAATTATTTAAATTGAAAAAAATTATTTCAATAAAATTTACCATTTAGTGTTTTGATTAAAAAATATATTAGTAATTAATAATACAATATGGGTAACTCCATAACGAAATTTATTCCGTGCCAGACTCTTTACAGTGAAAATAACATAAACTGAAAAAGTTTTAAAAATAAATGAATGTTATTCTTAAAGCTTTAGATAAGCACTATATTTAGAGTTAAGATTGAATTTAGGAACTTGTTCTGTTTTACGATAAAAAATATATAAATTCGTTTATTTTTTTGGTTTGCGTAAGAATTTTTTCTTTTTGGAAATTATCCTAAAGCAGAAAAAAAAATGTTAAACCATTTTTAGCTCTAATTAAAGTACTAACTTAGAGCTAAATGAATTCCCTTTTCTTGTTTTTAAAATTGTTTCAGTTTATGTTATTTTCACTGTACAGAGTCTCGCATGGTACAAATCCGTCATGGTTTTACCCATATATTATATAAATAGAAATAATTTTTAACCAGTTGAAATGGAAATAATCATTTTATTTAGAGCGCAATGAATTTTACTCATATCTTCTCTTTTAGGTATTGCGTATCTAATAAATTATTGTTTAAATAATATACATATAACATGCATGAAATGTAATAACTTATAATCTCGCCTTCTTTTATTTAAAAACAATTGTTGTAATTTTAATTTTTCGTAGTAGTAGAAAAACAAATCTTAATGCTTATTAAATGTTTTCAGTCTAAAGTATTCTCAAATTTAGGTGTAATAACGTTAACAATTTATTTCCAAAGTTTCGCTTTGTATATTAATCTTCTGTTTTATAGTATATTTTATATAATATAACATACTCAATTTTATTGACTAAGTGCCTGTCAGTAATAACTTTATTATATCAATATCAATCAATATTTGTTTTCCATTAATTTTTTTATAAAACACATTCACTACCTTAAAGTGAAACCAGTAATTCTCAAAAACAAGTTAGCTTTCAATATATAGATATGTATTTACGAGTAAATATACTTATTTTAATATTACAAATATCAAATTGAACTGGAACTTTTATTTAATGGTAAGAGAACAAAAACGAGTACCATAAACACTCTCCAAACACATTTTATGATTATGCAAATGTTTCGAAAGTAAAATTCTGTTGAGTAACGTCAGGGGACGCCCAACGGGACTTACAGTAACTTCTTGAGTTATAGATTTAAGAAATTCTGTGATTTGTTTGGATATTGTTTTTCCCCACTAAAGTAATGAAAAAATGTTTCCGTTTAAAATGCCAACAAAGATATTCTTATATTTTATTTGTAACAAAAATTTCGATAAATCGCTTAAGTATTAACAACAATTTAGACCTTAAATGGTGTACACTAGAACGGGCCTCGAGCGGATGATCTGGACTGGAGCTGCGCGTAGTTTCTCTGCCACTGGACGACGCAAGCGGAGGCGACTGTTGCGTGGCTGGATGAGGCTGGCTGGGATGGGCTCGGAGGCTGGATCAGCGTCTTCTACGGGCAGATCCTGATCAGCCGAGGGAGCCGGAGGACCGTAGGTGTTGTCGGGCTCAGCAGGCGGACCATAAGTGTTATCGGGCTCAGCAGGTGGACCGTAAGTGTTGTCGGGTTCGGCAGGTGGGCCATAAGTCAAATCTGGTTGCGCTTCCGTCTCCGTCTCAGTAGGCAGATCAAATGGTACCTCGGGAGTGACGCCAGCTGGTTGATAAGGCGCCGAGGCGGGCGTGGGTGCCGCATCCACAACGGGATCCACCGGAGCAGCCTCCTGGCGAGCCAGCTGCAGGCGAGAGGAGCGACTGCGACTGCGCAAACGCGCTGGTTCCGCGGAAGTCAAGGCGGCGATGGCAGCCAGGATGAGCAGAGAGGTGGTAAACTTGAAAGCCATGTTGCTGAATTGCTGATTGTTGTTAGAATGTTGATATCGAGTGGCAATCGTGCAGCTTTTATACACAACATTTTGGCAGTCATAAATGGCACCGTGAGGGACAAAAAAGTGGTTATGATGATGGTTTTTTTTGTATTTTGTTTGCGGGGTTCGAGTACCTACGTGACAATATTTTGTCAAGGGCCCATGTCCATCCCATAACCATTGACCATTAATTCGCTTGGGCACTTAACTCTGAACTCCAAGCGCTTTAAAGTAGTCGCACAGTGGTACCAAATGCGCTATGTTTAACATACGAGAAGCGATCATTGCATAGACAATCACTTAGCAAGCACACTGGAGCAAAGGCGTTCAGATGTTTTAATCAATTAATTTTAAATTGTGGTTTCATCAATCAAATAAATGGTTAATCAAGTACAAACAAAAAAATGTGTATAATATGTTGTGAATTTAGCACTTTCACTTTAGCACTTTGATTAGAGCTAAGAATAATTTTGGATTTCTTTTTCTGTTTTAAGATAATTTCGAAAATTAACGAATTCGTATAAACTGCATAATGAACGAATTTATATAGTTTTATCGTAATACAGAAAAAGTTCCTAAAATTAATCGCAGCTCTAAATATAGTGCTAATCCAGATCTAAAAGAACTACCATTATTCAAATTGATTTATAATGTCGCACGCGACAAATTCCGTCAGAGAAAGCCATGACAACATAAAGAAGTATATTTGATATAATATAGTATAATTGAAATAAGATTTTGACATTGTAATCATTTTTGCATTCAAGATGTAATATAAAATTTTCATTAACTTCAATAGTTTTCTTTTTATATTATATTAAAATATAGTAAATACTTGTGATAGAATCAGAATTACCTTTTTCTTTACCATCATATTGGCTTAAGCTTTATTCTTTATGTAAGTTTATAGTATTCATATAAAAGCCCCCTTTTGAAAATATATCTTAAGCATATCGACTTGGTCCATTTAAGATATTTTATTAGCTTTTCAGCAGTTTTAATTTTATTCTCATATTCAAATATTGTATACTTTTGCTTCTGATAAATTTAAAATTTTTTGTTTCTTTACAATCAGATGGATTTCAGTTTAATTTCTGAAATAAATATAATATATACAATTATTTTATAAGTAGACTATTAAAAACTTATCGGCAAATCAACTGGAGTATTGGCATTATTGCTATATTTTCATTTAAGATATTTGATTATATTTTCATAGTTTACTCTTTAAGTTTCTCAAATTGCTTTTTTTTACTATGATCTGCTACAAATCAGCTATCTTTATCAGTACTTATAAAAAAGTTGTATATTTTGTTTTTGTACAAAGTACAAAGAGAAATTAAGCTGAAATATATCTGTTATTAATTTGTCTAATATTGAAATGCTTTGGCAATGCAAAACTGAACTCGCTGTTATTTTGAGGCCCCAACATGTGCGCTTGTTTCCCAGAAGTGTTCGAAGGCGACCTCTGTGAAATGCCGAAAACCCCATTAAAAGTTTTTGTTGCTCGCACAATGTTAACTCGCATTTGGAAGCACTGTGCGGCGCCTGTTTGTCATGCAGGTCAATTATTTTTTGTTGCTGTGTTGTGCTGTGTTGTGACTTGTGTTTGTTTATTTTCTTTGGTTTTTGAATGGTACTATCAAATTATTGACTGCTTTATATGCGTTGCGTTGCGGCGCTGGTCTAGAATTGTTCGAGCCACGGGGCCACGGGGCCAACTACTATGAGTATAAAAGTACAAGCTCCATATACGAATGGCAACAAAGCTTCACCACAAGTTATACGATCATGGCACGTTATCAGCTCATCAGCTCCCTTTTGCTCCTGACCATTTTGGTTGCCTCGACGGCAGCGCAAGCGCCACGTCGACTGCGCCTCCAGCTGCGTCAACGTCAGCAATTTGCTCGCCAGGAGGTGGCACCAACGCCATATCCCTCGGCCGATGAACTCAAGCCCGAAGAACCAGCTCTTATCTATGGCCCACCGCCGTCGACAGATGTGGATGAGCTGCCCGCCGAGCAGGAGCCGGATGTGAATAGTTTCCAACCCGATGCTGAGCCGCAGCCAGAGCCCGAGACAAGCGACGATGTCGATGTGGATGTGGATGCCGAAGAGCTGGACACCGATGAGAACTCCGTGGAGGCGACAACTCAAGCCGCTGCTGCTCCAGCTCGTCTGCGCATCAGTCGCCAGCGTCTGGCCAAGTTGCAGCTGGCCAAGGCTCAACCCAAACGTTTGCGTCTTCAACCTCTGCGTCAGCGTCAACGCATCGCTCGTCTCGAGGAGCTGTCCCCTGCTGTTGCCCCAGTTGCTGCTCCCGTGCCCGTGGCTGCTGCTGCTCCAGTGCCACAATTCTACTATGTCGGTGCCCAGCAGCCGTATGTGGTAGCCTACAACGCAGCTCCACAGCAGCTGGGCTGGTAGAGATCGATTGATTGCCTAATTGTTATTGAACGTGTTAAGCCCAAGGCTGTTATTTGTGTTTTTGTCTATTAAATAACGTTAAACATAACTTTGCTGCTATTTTATTTTTGTTTTTCGCATTTTGCTTTTACTTGAGACACTTTGGCGCCTTCGACTTGGATAAATCATTGGCCATTAACAAGCCATTCAAGTGCAGCTCAAGTTGCCAAGCACTTTGCATTGTTTGAATCCATTTCGTCCTGTCGTTAGAGTGTCCTTTTTTCCGGCGCATTTCTCTTGTTTCGCCTTTGTTCTCAGCGTTCAGAGCAGCGTTTGAATGCATTTTTCATGCTTTCGCCTGCTTATAAAATGTTATTGTACCCTGTGCTCATTGCAAATGGCACCCAAGAGTTCAGGGCAACATTCATTTCTGATGTGTGAGTATTTTTTATTCAGCAACATTAATTGAAAACTATATCTGTTAGGTGAGAATACTAGAAATACTCAGAACTTCTCGAAGACATTATTTTGTACTACATAAGTGTACGAAAAACTATCCCATACAATGTATTCAAGAAAATACTATTTAAAAAAACACTGGCGCCATCTAGTGTTCAGAGTAATTTTTAATTATTCTTGTATCTAATACTAAGTATGGAATACAGCGTATCTCGCTATCGAACATGCACAACTTTAAATTTTTTCTTCTTTTCAGCTAGTTTTCTTTTCTTCTCCTGCAGCAATTCACTGGTTGCTCTTATTAAAAAGTTCGTCTGATATATATATATATATATATATATATAGCTGGCAAATTATTCTATTTTCAAAGGTAAATCCTATTGTGACAGTCTCTGAGTAATGCACAATCAATTAATGGTGAACTTCGAACGCCAGACTTGAACAAAATGTGTCATGTTTATGGTACTAACTTATAGAATCACAAGACAATAACTCGAAGCTACACATGCAATTTAATTAGCATTTTATAATTTCGCCATTAGTTTAATTGACTCATAGTATATATAAATTTATGGGGTTTCTATTCCTAGTGTAGTAGCAAATAATTCACAATTAATACATTTTTATAAGAGTGCTACTGAGTAGCATTGATGATTGATAATAATAGATAACAACAAAGAAACTTGTTATCTTTGATTTAGCTGCTTAGATCGATATACACATGAATGTATATGCCAAATTAGATAATGGGGGGTCTTTCTCGCAGTTATCGTTCAATTTCTTATCAGTCAAAGAAAAATATTTATAACCGTGAAAATTTCGTGAATCAGTTCAGTTTCGATCGAGTTCTGTGCGAAAAAATAACTATGGAAGACAAAAAGCTAAACATTGAATTTGCTGAAAATTCAGCATGCAACTTATTAGACGATCGCAATGTGAGTATGATAAATGTCAAAGTTACTCCATAAAATTCAGTTTTAAATCTATTCATTCTGCAGTTTGATCATTTTGACAATCGTTATGATTCTTCAAATAACCTAAATAACGGAAAGGAAACTTTAATCGATGTTATACAAAAGCAAGATTGTCAAATAAACGACCTCAAATCTAAGTTATCGGAGCTTGAAAAGAAAGTGTCGATGCGTGAAGAAATGGACAAGTTGTATAGGGATAAGCTGCAATCTAAAGAGGATCTAATCGAGTCTTTAAAATTGACCAATGAACCGTCAAAGAACAATGAAAATTATACGCAGAAGAACTGCGAACTGGTTACGAAAAATGATAATATCAGTATTCAAATGGAATATGGTGGATCGAAATTGTCGATGAAAGTACCACAATTGAAATCCTTTGAGCCTGTGCTGGAGAATAACATTGCCGGTCCAGGTTGGATTGTCATACATCGTCGTGTCAACGGCAACTGTGATTTTAAGAGAAATGAAGGCGAGTACTATGATGGGTTTGGCAAGAGGACTGGCGACTTTTGGCTTGGACTCGAAAAAATGCATCTAATAACATCGCATCAGCGGCATGAACTTTATGTACACATTGTTGACTTTGATGGCATTGCGCATTATGCAAAATACGACAACTTTGTTGTGGGCAGCAGGCAGGAGAAAGGTGTGCTGAGGTCATTGGGTCATTACAGCGGAGATGCCAACGATATGATGCGTTTAAATGAGGGCAAAGCATTTTCTGTTGCCACGAAAGCATACAAGAATGGTTGGTGGTGGATGCCGAATGTGAAGCCCACTTGGTAAGCAGCCATTAGTTCAATTAATTCGAAGCTAATATCTCACTATCACTGTTCGTTTGTTTTTTGCAGTAATCTTAGTGGCAAAGTTACCGATACAAGTATTGAGAAGCACGAATATATTTTCTGGGGATACAAGACGTGGGGAAATAAGAAGAATTATATCAAATCTGTGCAAATGCTGATAAGGCCCATAAAGGAATTGCCCAAATAATTAAATGCAATGCTGTTATAGAAATTATTATAATATTAAATTAATATGTAATTTGTACAAATCGTTGTTTGTCGAACTTACAAAAGCAGGTCACGCTAATATTAAAGATATAATATGCATATCCGAAAATTCCATCGGGGATTAGAGAAATTGTCAGGTTTATGAGCCATCTGGAGTCGTATTACTTTAACACCAGATGGCTGATCATAAAACAGTCCCATTGTAAAACACCAGAGAGGGATTATACATTTAAGCATCGCAGGTAAACAAAAGGACGAAGCACTACCTAGAAGAAGCTCATTAGAATAGAAACCCCCTCTATGATAACTATATAAGGCCTAGAATCTTAAAAAGAAAACGTCAGTTCACATTTTGAATTCAGGAGGTAAAGTTGTGGTCACTCACTTTCGCCAGCTAAGTTTCTATTCACGTCATTGAAAAATAGTATTCTCTATATCATGGAAGGTAAAACGCTAAATTTACAATTAGCTGAAAATTCGGAATGCGACACCTTCGATCACTATTTTGTAAGTACCATGAAAATTCATATATGTGTTCCATTAAATTAATTCGAAATCTATAAAATTTTCAGATCAAGCATTATGACAATCAATGTGTAACAAATTATAAAGTGGAGAATTTAAACGACGTTATACAACAGCAAGATACCGAAATATACGATCTAAAAACTAAGTTATCAAAGCTTGAAATGAAAGCGGCACTGGACGAAGAAAAGTTGAATTTGTATAAAGATAAGCTGAAGTATAAGGATGATCAAATTGAATTTTTAAAATTGCGAATTGAATCGTTCAAGAACGGAAATAATGATAACTTTACGGAAAGTAATCTTCAACTGGAGCCTTTTGAGAACAATGGCGAAATGTTTGAACGGTTTTACAAGCTTTTTAGAGAACAGAATGATTTAATTGAAATATTACAGAATGATTTAATTGAATTATTCCAAAATAGATGATTGCAAAACGAAGCCTAAGATGAAAGCGTCGACGTATTATGAAAAGGACAAACTGTGTTAGCATAAACAGAAACTAAAGGGAATTCAATTGAATTAACTTTCTTTGAGTTTGCAGCAATCTTAATGGCTTATTTTGAGATGTATTGATTAAGAATACATATTCTGGATGGCTGGAAAGAGGAAATGTATAATATAAACTAAATGTACATTAATTTATTAATGAATAAATAATATTTACAAATTCAATAAGGAGCAACTGCTTTACATTTTCCTCATATACAGATGTGTATGTGATCAATTCAAAATGTATTTATTTAAATACTTGAGACTTAATAATTCACTGAATTATTATCGCCATCTCAGATTCAGATTCCGTGGAATACTTAGCTCACGTTTTGTGTAATTCCACTCATTTGTTTTCGAGTGTGCGCATACTTGTTTCTATGTACGAGAGTGCTTAGTTTTAATTATATTAAGAAAGCAATGTCTTAAAAGCTGAAAAGCAAGTTTTTTAGCCCGCAAAGAAAGATCCCCGATTCTCAACTGCATTCACATTGGGTCTGCTGCTGTTGCGCAATGCTTCGATAGCCTGATAGTTGAGGAACCAGAACGGACGCTGATCCTCGGGCAGCGAATTCAGATGATTCACATACGCCTGATCGCCGCGAGCATCGATGGGCAGCGCATTGGCCACCGGGCTGGCAGCCGCAGTTGCCACTCCCGCGGTGCCGCTGAGTGGAATCGTGGCATCATTGCTGCCACCAAAACGATTGGCCACGCCTACCGCGCTTGTCGCGGCTGTTGTTGATGACTGTTGTGAAGGCGCCACTGGCACAGGGTCGGACAGTGGCACAAAATTATTGACGGGCAGCACTAGGGGCACGCCCACTGGCGGCTTTTGTGAGGCGCCAAATGGTAGATTAATTGGCGTCTTCTGGGCAACGGCCTCCTCACCGAATCGTGTGGCAATGCTAACGCCGGATAGATTCTCCACGGCCGTATTCTGTGTGCCCAGATATTTATCTTTCTGATTAAGGCCACCGGGCGGACGGATGCCAGCGAACGAGGGTCGCTGAGCCAGCGAGATTTCGACGCCAAGTATCATGAATATGCACAAATTTCGCAGCATTTTGACCATATATTGTTTTTGGCACAATTTCACTTTTCGCCTACGTTAAGTTACGTTGCTGTCTTGTTGAGACTGACACTGAGACTGAGAGCTGAAAGCTTTCGCAATTATTTAAATAAGCTGCCAGATGCTGTTCGACAAGCATTTAATTGACTCAGTCCAGAGGCGAAGTCGCTCAGTTAGATAGAGACAGAGACAGAGATCGAGACTGAGACTGAGTCCAGCCACAATAAAGTTGTCGGGCTTATCAAAACGATTCGACACCCTTGCTGACCCCATAGATTATTTCCAGTTTTGCCATATCATTCCGAATGTCACATACTGATTTGTGTTTTCATACCAAATTTCCAATTTCTATATGCACGTAGTCGTAAAATTACATTTGTACACTTCACTGCTCCTCTGTAATAATTTTTCACAGCAACTATTACGGTTTTAAGTTATTAAATTTGGGGTATTTCAGCTGTGTCCTCAAGTTTGCTTTTATTTTTATATTATTTTGTGAAATATTCTAGAAGAAGGAATAGAAATGAAAATATATTTCGAAAATTGTAATCAGATTTACTAAAATAATAAAACAAATATTTCAATTATAAATAAATTACATATTCTATTCTACAATATGTAGAACTAAAAATATATTTCGAAAATTATAATGAAAGAAATTTTTCAAATATAAATTAAATACTTTTGTATCCGTTTTTATTTTATTTTGTAAAATATTTTATTCTCCGCTGAGGAAACTGAACTGAAAATATATTTCGAAAATTATAATCAAATTTAATTCCAGTATGCATGGAATCTAAAAGATGATTCCATCTTTTGAATGGAAATAATTTAAATTATAGTTGAAGTTTTGAATCGAAAAGTCACTTTTACGAAAAAGTAAATTACAATAAATGTTTGCCAACAAAAGCATCAGAGCAGAACAAATTTACCAAAACAATCTTAGAAAATTATATACTTAAGACAAATAAAATATTAAGTACAGGTCCACAAAAGATGCCTTGTTTGATTTCTCTAAGTCATATCATTTTCTAAATATGTTTGGTTAAATTTTAAATAGAAATATATCAAATATAAATCCACAAAAGAAAGATGTGTATATGTTATAATGGTTACAGTTAAAGTTATGTTTCTTACTTGTTATGCTATTTTGTATTGAATTGTCAGAAAAATAAAGTCCTGTTTAATGATGTCAATAATTGGCATTGCCAAAGCAATTATTAAGGTTAAATGGTGAGCTTTAAAATATTTAAATATCTATTGTTGTAATCTCAGTTGCATAAACTTGTAATATTCAAATGCTATGTCCGGTCGGGTGTAAATTTGTTGAGGGTATTTCAGCATCGTCTTAATGCTGAGAGATTGCGCATTTCTTGTTTACTTGCGGTCAGGGAGATACCCAAACTCAACTGTAATCTCTGACTCTGGGAGGTTCGTCATCAATTTCTTGTTTTTATGACGCGCACGCGTATGTCCCGCAACCGGTTTTTCGGTTTGCGATTTAAAACAATGGACCCCAGACAACCATTTGGGAGCAAAACCGCGCCAAAAGCTCGCTGTGATTCACAGACAGAGAGGCAAGTGGGAATGTCTGTCTGAATGCACGCAAGTATACATACATATATGTATGTACATATGTTAGATAGGTATATGGAGAACTTTTGTTATGATTTCCAAACAATTTATTTGCAATTCTCATACAATCCAAAGTAATATATTATTTACGCTGTGAGTGAATGTTTTGTGCTGTGTTGTGTTGTGGCAGTGTGCGTGTGTGTGTGTGTGTGTTTTGCATGCCGTCATCATCATTATCATCGAAGTATCGTCGTTTTGAATCGTCATGGGTTTTAGCGGGGAATCTAACTCTGCGACTGCCCAGCTCAGGCAGCTCGCAAGCAGATGCACTGGAATCTCTCTAGAAGCGTCTGGCTGCGCTCAGCTTGGCCGGACGTGCCGCAGCGGAGACGACACGACGACTGACAGATGCTGCTGCTACTGGCTGGCTGGCACGACGCAGCTTGGCCGCACGCCTGGCGGCCACTAGACGCGCCTGCTGCTCGGCAGGCACATCGGCGGCAGCGGGCAGATCGTTGCCAGTGACATCGGGCGGGCCGTAGACCTCGTCGGGCACATTGTTGGGTGCTGGCGCTGCATCTGGTGGCCCATAGACGGCATCTGGCGTCGGCTCAGCAGCGGCTGGAGCGGCTGCCTCATCGAATGGCACTTCCGGTTTAAGTTCATCGGCCAGAGGATATGGCGTAACGGCGGCATCGGCATCCGCTGCTGGTGCCAACTCCTGACGAGCAAAGTAACGCGAGCGTCCGCGGCTCAAACGCTGGCGCTGAAATTGTTGCTGCTGCTGCTGTCGTTGCTGCCGTTGCTGCTGCTGCTGGGCTCCGACGATGGCCAACAGGCCGAAGGCAATCATTAGCACCACTTGAAACTTGGCCATATCGCTGCGAAGGATTTTCTTGTTGAGGGTTGTGTCTGGAAAGCTGAAGCCGACAACTGTTGCTCTTGACTGGCTTGCGCATCGCTTTTATACCTAGGACAAGCATTGGAAGTGCCACTGGAATTGCTAAGCTGTTTAGTGTGCGCCGCATCGCATACTCCATGCTTGGGCATCCTTTTTTGGCACACGCTCTGACGTCGACACACACACATGCGGCACACTATTCTGCGATCGGTGGGAGGCTTTATGAGCTATAGACGTGACCTGAAAGAAGAACTAGCAGTAGAGCTACGCTGCGCTGGAAGCTCGAATTTATAGTTCCGCCATTAATCAATCCAAAAGCGGAGCGATTGTAGAGTGACTGGAGAGTGTCTTTTGATCGCCAATAAATCGATTAGGGCCAACAATCGAAAGTTATTTCAACTAAAGTCTAGAATTTAATATTTGTTTGGATGGGAATCAAGAAATGTGTTTAACTAATTTTATTCAATGGTTTATTCGTTTTTTAATATATATTATCCATTTTTTTTTTTGATTGGTGAATACTTTCGACATAATTAGTAACCTCACAAAGGATGTAGGATTTAAACCTTGTTCATCAGTCACCATTTATTTGACGGCTCAATCCGATAATAATCTCAATCGCGTGATTAATCTCTTTCTCATTTCTACTAATTGTTGATGTCAGCATTGCAATCTCATTATCTTTATCAATCATTTTCTCATTGGCAGTGGCCAGTTGAGCCATAAGATTATCTATTTTAGTTGTCATTTCTAATTGGTTCTTGTCCCATAGCTTGCGATTATCTTCAGATAGCTCCAGTGATTCTTTTAGTTTTTCTATTAGTTCATCCTTAGTCTTAAGTGCTTCATTATTTTCTTTTCTATTAAATATAGTATTAAATACTAGAGTTAATATAATACAAAAAACAAAAATAAATAAATAAATAAATTCCTCGAATCCCGCTTTCTTATCGGAATTCTCCAGCAATTGTTTAGCAGCTTTAAAGCATGATGATTCACACAAATTTTGACTGATATCGAACTAGAAAAATATCAGTTTTTTATTAAAAATAAATTGGATTTTAATTATTTACTTCTTCAAATTGTATATTAACCTTTCGATCTTCCATTTTGATTATCTGATTTATGAATTAAGAATTGACTTGGATGTTCTTCTCTTCTGCAAAGTTGATGGAAGACTAATGTCTCAACATGAAGAGAAATTTGCACTAAATGTATTTCGATAAGATAAAAACGCATTCGAAAATATGAACTTTTATAGGTTTGCGATAGTCGTTATCTTCTCAAAGAGTTTAACCAGTGAGTAAATTATTTCTCATTAATCCCGTTACTCATGGGTTAAAAGCGTACGATAACTTTGTGCCTACAGAAAATGTAATGACAGAAGAAGGCATGTCCGATCCCATAGGTATATATATTCTTGATCATCCTCGATCGCCGATAGACGATGCTGCCATGTCTGTTTGTCAGTCTGTCTGTATCAACACTTAGATTTAATTGTCTATAAGAGCCAAATTTGCATTAGATATTTGCCATTCAAACTTCCGCCCCTCAAATTTTTGCTACATAGCTACAGTCACTATGATTACTAATTTTATAAATTCCTGATTAGTTGCTATCAAGTGTAGTATTGATGAAATAATTTTATATGGCACGACACGGCAGCATTTTTATTGGTTGAAAATCTTTTGAATTCTATGGTATATTTTGAATATAGTAGTACATTAATATACCAAATGTCGACAAGAATAAAACGGCACTCTTTTGCTTATATTGAAATAGGGTTGCGAGTATCTCATAGTCGAGCACACTCGATTGTAAGTTTCTTACATGCTTATTATTTGTTTGGATGAAGTTCAAAATATATATTACAATCCATTATTTTATTTTATACATACATAAATACATTTATATACTAAAATTGTATTGAAGAACTACTTAGTAACAAGTATTTTTTAAAGAATTTATTCCTTTCGTAAAAATGTCTTTGTACGTTAGTTGCTCTCGGATATATTCCGAAATTTGTATTTTAAGTGACTTAATTTCAATTCCACTGTAATCACGAATATCCAAATTATTAATAAATTTCTGTATTTCGTTTGTGCTGCATGTATTGTAAATATCTGTTTGATATAGAATACGAATTTCACTTTTTAGTTGATTACGTTTACTATTTAGTCTACGGACAGCATATTCTAATACCTCAATTACCTCATTTGTATTAATTTTTGTTTTAAGCCATACGATCTCATTATCTCTTCTAATCATTTTCTCATTAGCAGTTGCCAGTTGAGACATAAGATTATCTATTTTAGTTGTCATTTCTAATTGGTTCTTGTCCCATAGCTTGTGATTATCTTTGGATAGCTTAAGTGATTCTTTTAGTTTTTCTATTAGTTCATCCTTAGTCTTAAGTGCTTCAGTATTTTCTTTTCTATTAAATATAGTATTAAATACTAGAGTTAATATAATACAAAAAACAAAAATAAATAAATAAATAAATTCCTCGAATCTCGCTTTCTTATCGGAATTCTCCAGCAATTGTTTAGCAGCTTTAAAGCATGATGATTCACACAAATTTTGACTGATATCGAACTAGAAAAAATATCAGTTTTTTATTGAAAATTAATTGGATTTTAATTATTTACTCCTTCAAATTGTATATTAACCTTTCGATCTTCCATTTTGATTATCTGATTTATGAATTAAGAATTGACTTAGGTGTTCTTCTCTTCTGCAAAGTTGATGGAAGACTAATGTCTCAACATGAAGAAAAATTTGCAGTAAATGTATTTCGATAAGATAAAAATGCATTCAAAGATATGAACATTTATAGGCTTGCGATAGTCGTTATCTTCTCAAAGAGTTTAACCAGTGAGTAAATTATTTCTCTGTAATCCCGTTACTCATGATAACTTTGTGCCTACAGAAAATGTATGTAACTGGCAGAATGAGGCATGTCCGATTCCATAGGTATATATATTCTTGATCATCCTCGATAGCCGAGACGATGCTGCCATGTCTGTTTGTCGGTCTGCTTATATCAACACTTAGATCTCAGAGTCTATAAAAGCCAAATTTGCATTAGATATTTGCCATTCAAACTTCCCCCCTGCAAGTTTTTGGTATATACATAGCTAATTATTACTAATTTTATAAATTTCTGATTTCAGATAAAAAAGTAGTATTGATGAAATAATTTTATATGACACGACACGGCTGCATTTCTGTGGTTAAAAATCTTTTTAATTCTATAGTATATTTTGAATATAGTAGTACATTAATATACCAAATACCGACTTTGGTACATTTAATAATATTTTCGGTATATTCATTTGGTATATTCCAAGCATAAAACTGTAATATTTTGCTTATATTGAAATAGGGTAGCGAGTATCTCACAGTCGAGCATACTCGATTGTAAGTTTCTTGTTTATTATTTTTTTGGATGCAATACGAAATATTAACTACAATCCATTATTTTAAATTATACAATATATACATTTATGAACTAAAATTGTATTAATGAACTACTTAGTAATTGGCATATTCTTCAAAGGTCCCCCATTGGTTTTTTTTTTTAATTATTTATTAGTACTTTCGTAATAGTATCTTTGTAAATGAGTTGCGCATGGATACATTCCGAAAATCGTATTTTAAATGTCTTAGTTGCAATGTCACTGTAATTACAAATATTTAAATTTTTAATGCATTTTTGTATTTCGTTTGTACTGCATGCTTTGTAAATATCTGTGCGAAATAGTTCTAGTATTTCTTCTTTTAGTTCATTAAGGTTACTATTTAGTCTAAGAACAGTATCTTCTAATGCTTTTATTTCATGTTTCATTTCGTCAATAATTTTTATATTTTCTTTAATTTCTACATCTTTTGTATTAATTATTGATTTTAGCCGTATAATCTCATTATCTCTTTCAATCATATCCTCATTAGCAGTTGCCTGTTGAGCCAAAAGAAGATTTATTCTTGTTGTCATTGCTAGTTTATTAATATCCCATAGCTTTCGATTATCTTTAGATAGTTTAAGTGATTCCTTTAATGATTCTATTAGTTCATTCTTAGTCTTAATTGTTTCAGTACTCTCTTTTCTATTAAATGTAGTATTAAATACTAAAATTAGTATAATAATAAAAAAATAAAATAAATAAAATAAATTCCTCGAATACCGCTTTCTTTTTGGAATTCTCCAGCAAAAGATTAACAGCCTTAAAGCATGATGATTCACACAAATTTTGACGGATATCGAACTAGAAAAATATCAGTTTTTTAATAAAAAGTAATACGATTTTAATTAATAATTTAAAAAACATAATTTTCTTTATTTATTAACCTTTTGATCTTCCATTTTGATTATCTAATTTATAAATTCAAAATTTACTTGGGTGTTCTTCTTTCCTGCCAAGTTGATAGAAGACTAATGCCTGTCATGCAGAGAAATTTGCACGAAATCAAAGATTTCGATAAGATACGAATGCATTTGAAGATACGAACTTTTTTTTTTATGGGTTTGCGATAGTCGTAATCTTCTAAACGAGTGTAACCATTGAGTAAATTATATCTTACTCATAGGGTAGAAACGTATGATAGATAATGTTGCGCCTACAGAAAATATATGTAAAAGGCAGATGGAGGCATCTCCGGTCCCAAAGTATTTAAGTATGTATATTCTTGATCATCCTCAATAGCCGAGACGATGCTGTCATGTCTGTCTGTCGGTCTATTCGTATGAACACACGACTTCAACTTCCGCCCCGCAAATTACATACATAACTGCAGTCAGTATGAATTACTTATGCAATAATTTAATATGATACAGCTGATGATAAGAGTCTTTATTTCTTCGGTCTTTTTAATATAATAGTATATTATTCTAAATATGATATATATACTAAATATCGACTTTGGTATATTTAAAAGTATTGTCGATATAATATGTTGGTTCTTCCAAGAACAAATTTGTAATATTTCGCTTATATTGAAATTGGGTAATAGGTATCATACAGTCGAGTACACTCGATTGTATCTTTCTTAAATTATTTTATATTTTATTATTTTATTTATATTATTTATTTATATTATTTTATACATACATTTATGTATAACATTTTTATGGGCGAACTACTAAGGAATTTTTATTTTTATTTTCTTCAGGGTTTGCAAATAGTCGGTTTACAGCAAATAACGCTTCTCTAATTGTATTTCTGAGGGCTTTGTGAGAATCCAAAGTACGCGAAAGATTAAATTTAAGTGACTTCATTTCAAGAGCGCTGTAATCACGAAAATCCAATAGACTACGAAAATTCATTTCCACACAAATCAATTTAAGAGTAGTACGTTTGGGCAATTGACATATTTTATTTAGTACTTCTTTACGGGTACTATTTTGTCTAAGAACAGTATCTTCTAATGCTTTTATTTCATTTTTCATTTCGTTAATAATTTTAATATTTTCTTTAATTTCTACTTCATTTGTATCAGTTTTTGATTTTAGCCGTACAATCTCATTATCTTTTTCAATCATATTCTCATTAGCAGTTGCCTGTTGAGCCAAAAGAAGATCAATTCTTGTTGTCATTGCTAATTGATTAATATCCCATAGCTTTCGATTATCTTTAGATAACTCAAGTGATTCTTTAAGTGTTTCTATTAGTTGATCCTTAGCCTTAATTGTTTCAGCATTTATATCGTTGGTTTCTGTAATCGTTCTTTCATTGTTATTAATTTTTGCTTCATCTGATAAATAAATTTTCCTTTTCAAATAGTCTATTAATTTATTCTTCTCCAGAATTTGCTGCTTATAAATTGATAGTTTTACTTCAAGATCTGAGAGTTTATCCTTTATGTCCATTAATTGATTATCTCTCATGTGCACCATATAAAAAAATTCCTCGAATTCTGCTTTCTTATCGGAGTCCTCCAGCAATTGTTTCACCGCCTTAAAGCATGATGAGTCACACAAATTTGAACTATTATCGATCTAGTAAAAATAGCAGTTTATAAGAGTTTATTAAATAGTAATAGGATTTTAATTATTTGCATTACCAAATTGTCCTCGAGGCTTTTCTGAGAAATATCATTTTCTTCCAATTGTATATTAAGTTTCTTATCTTCCATTTCGATTATCTGATTTATAAATTGAGAATTAACTTGCGTGTTTTTCTCTACTGTAAAGTTGATGGAAGACTAATGCCTGTCATGCAGAGAAATTTGCACGAAATTTCGATAAGATAAGAATGCATTCGAAGCTATGAGCTTTTATAGGTTTGCGCTAGTCGTAATCTTTTAAACGAGTTTAAGCAGTAAATTGATAATTTTGTGCCTACAGAAAAAGTATGTAATCTGCAGAATGAGGTATTCCCGATCTTAAAAGTATATATATTCTTGATCATCGCCAATATCCAAGACGATGCTGACATGTCTATCTGTCGGTTGTGCCTTTACATATGAAATTTCTACAATTTTAATTTTAAATTTTTCAAATGTAGTTCATATTTGTGACTTCATAGATTAACGACAGATTCTTCTAATAATTTTATGTTTCATTTCGTCAATAATTTTAATTTTTTCTTTAATTTCTACCTTTTTTGTATCAATTTTTGATTCCAGCAGTACAATCTCATTATCTCTTTCAATCATATTCTTCTTATCAGTTGCTTGTTGAGCCAAAAGAAGATCTATTCTTGTTGTCATTGCTAATTGATTAATATCCCATAGCTTTCGATTATATTTAGATAGCTTAAGTGATTCCTTTAATGATTCTATTAGTTCATCCTTAGTCTTAATTGTTTCAGTACTCTCTTTTCTATTAAATGTAGTATTAAATACTAAAATTAGTATAATAATAAAAAATAAAATAAATTCCTCGAATACCACTTTCTTTTTGGAATTCTCTAGAACTAGAAACTAGCACTAGAAAAATATCAGTTTTTTATTAAAAAATAATATAATTTTAATTAATAATTTAAGAAATATGATTTTCTTTTTTTATTAACCTTTTGATCTTCCATTTTGATTATCTGATTTATAAATTCAAAATTAACTTGGTGTTCTTCTTTTCTGCCAAGTTGATAGAAGACTAATGGCTGTCATGCAGAGAAATTTGCACGAAATCAAAGATTTCGATAAGGTACAAATGCATTTGAAGATACGAAGATTACTCATAGGGTAGAAGCGTATGATAGATAACGTTGTGCCTACAGAAAATATATGTAAAAGGCAGAAGGAGGCATCTCCGGCCCCAAAAGCCTCATTAGCCGAGATGATGCTTTCATATCTGTCTATTGGTCTATTCGTATAAACACATATAACTCAGATTAGACTTGTATTACATATTTGCGACTTCATCTTTTGCCCCGCAAATTTTTGCTACATACGTAACTACAGTCAGTATGAATTCCTGATTGGTTGCTATAAGATAAACGTGTATTACGTATGAAAATCTTTTTAAAATAATAGTATATTATTATAAATATGATATGTTATATATACTAAATATTCCAAGAATAAATTTGAAATATTTCGCTTTTATTGAAATTGGGTAATGGGTATCTCACAGTCGAGTACACTTGTAGCTTTCTTATATTATTTAATTTTAGGCATACATTTATGTACAACATTTTTATGGGCGAACTACTAAGCAATCTTTGTTTTCTTCAAAGTCTTTCGATAGTTTTTTTTTTTAAAGCAATTAACCCTTTCGTGATAGTATCTTTGATGATTAGCTGATAATGCAAATTAAACGAAAGATTACCTTTAAGTGACTTAATTTCAAGGACGCAGTAATCTCGAATATCCAATTTATTGATTAGTCTTTTAAATTCGTTTGTTTTGACCACGACGAACATTGGGCGATTTGGTCTGGCTAGTGGCATTTAATTCAAATTTTGAAATTTTAAAAGCGTTCATATTTTTTCACAAGTCGACAACAGATGCTTTTATTAGATTTATCAAATCGTTTTAAAAGCTCTACGATCAACTGATCATCAGCTGTGAACGGACAAACACAAGCAAAGAGCTCAACGAAATTCTAGGCACAGTGTTAGTAGTAAAAAGGGATCTTTTTTAGTATGGCACTCAGAAGTCATCCCATTTTTTTTCCATCATTCCATCATTTTTTAGATAAAGTTTATATTAGAAATTTGTTAATTGAAGTTTAAAAAAAAAATATTTTATATTTAATAAAAAAAATTTTAAAATTAAAAAATTAATTAATTAATCATCATCATTATTATGTTCTTCATCATAATAAGTCAAATGACCGTGGACGCAAGAACCATAAATCTCTTAAACAAATTTCAGCCTTTTCTAATTCTTTTCTTAGTTCCTTAATGATATTATCTCTTTTAATCATATTCTCATTAGCAGTTTTTATTTCATGTTTCATTTCGTCAATAATTTTTATATTTTCTTTAATTTCTACCTCTTTTGTATCAATTATTGATTTTAGCCCTATAATCTCATTATCTATTTCAATCATATTCTCATTAGCAGTTTTTATTCCATGTTTCATTTCGTCAATAATTTTTATATTTTCTTTAATTTCTACCTCTTTTGTATCAATTATTGATTTTAGCCGTATAATCTCATTATCTCTTTCAATCATATTCTCATTAGCAGTTTTTATTTCATGTTTCATTTCGTCAATAATTTTTATATTTTCTTTAATTTCTACTTCATTTGTATCAGTTTTTGATTTTAGCCGTACAATCTCATTATCTTTTTCAATCATATTCTCATTAGCAGTTGCCTGTTGAGCCAAAAGAAGATCTATTCTTGTTGTCATTGCTAATTGATTACTATCCCATAGCTTTCGATTATCTTTAGATAACTTAAGTGATTCTTTAAGTGATTCTATTAGTTCATCCTTAGCCTTAATTGTTTCAGCATTTATCTTGTTCGTTTCTGTAATCGTTCTTTCATTGTTATTAATTTTTGCTTCATCTGATAAATAAATTTTCCTTTTCAAAATGTCTATTAATTTATTCTTCTCCAGAATTTGCTGCTTATAAATTGATAGTTTTACTTCAAGATCTGAGAGTTTATCCTTTATGTCCATTAATTGATTATCTCTCATATGCACTATATAAATAAAATCCTCGAATTCTTCTTTCTTATCGGAGTTTTCCATCAATTGTTTCACAGCCTTAAAGCATGATGAGTCACACAAATTTGAACTATTATCGATCTAGTACAAATAGCAGTTTATAAAAGTTTATTAAATAGTAATAGGATTTTAATTGTTTGCATTACCAAATTGTCCTCGAGGCTTTTCTGAGAAATATCATTTTCTTCCAATTGTATATTAAGTTTCTTATCTTCCATTTTTATTATCTGATTTATAAATTGAGAATTAACTTCCGTGTTCTTCTCTACTCTAAAGTTGATGGAAGACTAATGTCTGAACATGCAGAGAAATTTGCACGAAATGTATTTCGATAAGATAAGATTACATTTGAAGATACGATAATCTAGAAAACAAGTTTAATCACTGAGTAACTTATTACTTTTTTTGTTTACTAGTTTGTTATCAATTATTACATTTTTATAGGCCAAAAACAGCCGGCCAATTTGGTGAATGGTTCTTAGGTTTGTTTAATTGTTTTATTGAGGTTTAATTTCTCTAGCTTTACGTTTATAACATATTATTATATTTTCACTTAGTCCTTTAATATTCATATTTTGAATACTCTATTGTTCTGATTGAAATGTATAATTGTTTTTCATTCGTATGTTTCCTACATTTTATGGAAATTAGAATATTATTTTAGTAGCAAATATATAAATATTCAATATTAAATTATTTATTATATACAAATATGCGATCTTTATGGTGTGCCAACTGAGGACGTGCCATGACGTGGCTAGTTAGTCATAGTTGCCCTTGACGATTACCTCCCTTCCCAGTCGTTGATCGCATAAATATCGATTATAAGTGTTTAATAAAAATTCTAACAGTCAAAAAAGAAATAAATAAATACCTATACATAAATGTATAAATATGTAAATAAAACGAATCGAGACTTGACATAATGCAATTGACAACAAATTTTCGCTTTCAATTGATGTGGCCAAGTTGTCAATGGTGTTGTGAGTCTATTTTAACTTTCTTATCACGTAGGAAACGCATTTTTATTTCCATAGAACATGGCGACGATTCGGACGTGGTGGACGTGGATAAGCTGGCAAACACCAGAAGTGAACAAAAATTAATGTCAAATATGCACTTGAGAATGTTAGACAACAAAATACCCTGTACGCAGTGATCACAACTCTTAAAATATAATATTCAATTAATAATATGTATAATATATTGTACATATTTTGAATATCTGCAATTTAAATGCAATTGTTTCAATAATAAAATTGAAAGTACTTCATATGGATTTTAATTTCTTTTTCTTTTTTCTTTATTATTTATTGCTTTACAATTTTAATAAATTTAACAATTTATTAAATTGTAATACCCTCTTTTAGCTGCATTGAAGAGCATTACGTATAAATTTATAAAATAAATCATTAAATGTGATAACCGTGCGCCTAATGATGTCTCATTTATGCACTCTCACATACATACACAAAACCGATTCAGTATATAGACACATGTACATATATTTCTCGATATGACTTCTCCAACTGGATTGGGACGACTCTCGCTTTCATTGGCTGAGACCTTAGACGGACCGAGAACATTGTATAAAAAGAGCAGACGCATCCGGGCCGCAAATCAGTTGAGACACTTATATCGGGTGAATTAGATAGCAGACGTTATATGTATATAGAATGCAGTGGATATTCGCTCTCGTTCTATGCTTTTGGGCATCTGGAATCGCCGAGACACGTCAGATACGAATCAATCGTTATGCGGCCAGCGTTCAGGAGGATGACGTACAGCAGGCAGATGTTAAAGAGCTGAAGCCGACGCCGTATCCGGCTGCTGGCTATCGACCAGAGGGACGCGCCTTCTGGCTGCCGGGTGAGGTAGACGCGACCAGTGAAGGTTCAGGAGCTGGTGGCGATGAAGCGACGACAACAACAACTGAATTGCCTTTGGATGAAGCCACAACAAGCACAACAGAGTCACTTGACTGGAGCACAACCACCGTGCTGACAACCACAGTGGATAATCTGGAAGTTGCCACAGCAGCAACAACAACAGCAGCTCCGTCGCAGGTTGAGTTGCGCTCTGGACGCGCCTATGCTAAGGCACCGTATCCAGCAGCTGGCTATCGACCAAGTCGCGCATTTCTGCTGCCCACAGAGCAACAACAACAACAGCAGCAGCAGCAGCAACAGCAACAAGTTGATGCAGCTCCAGCTGCATCTGAGGATAATGCCAATCATCCAGTTTGCGGTGTCAGCACGAATCCATTGATGCCTACACCGGAGCCGGGCTCCAAGGACGAACCCGATGCTGAGAGTGTCGTTATCACCGGCAATCTGGGACCAGCTGTCCTCGTTGCCAGTGCCCCAATCCCAGTGCCAGCACCAGCATCAGCTAATGGCATTCCGGTGGCGATTCCGCTACGCTCTCAGCCTCTAATGCAGGCGCCACGTCGTGGATTCGTCTACACAACGCATGTGGAGCAGCGTTGGTAGAGCAATAAGTCAATCCTATTATACTGTTAACTTTTGAGTAATTGTAATTCCCCTATTAATTCCTATATTAAAGTCGTTTGTTTTCCTTGTTATCGAACTATTTCAGAATAATGCAAACATCATTTAGAAATTGGTTCAGAAATATATGTAATATATTGAAATTTCGCTGCCAAGCCTTGTTGATTATCTTAGATTTAAAAGGATAGTGTCTCCAGCGAATGTTTGCAACAGACAAAGAATGTATCTTCGAAAGTTTCGAAGTTCGAAACCATAAAGAAATTTTATTCTTTATCAGCGACAACAGCTGGGACAAAATAGCTTTGGTATATTTTGCATTCGATGGTATATTTTGAATGAAGAGTATATTAATATACACAATATAGCTTTTGATATATTTTCACATTTTTTAAGTTTATTCATTTACTATATTAAAATAAAACAAAAGTGGTATCAAATAGCGTGCTGTTTTGCTTCTATTTAAAATGGGTAATGGATATCTTGTATTGGTAGGGAACTCAGCTTAAAGTTGCCCCTAACCAATGTTGGAAGCCTAACTTTAAAATCTTATACCTTACTTAATTAATTAATTTATTTATTTACATGTTAATTATTATACAAAATAATATAATAACTAAAAGAAGGGAGTGCTAGCAACTAAGGCCATCGACTCTACTTAATTAATAGAATCATTCATTTCTTTAAGCTTATTTGAAAAAACTCTACAATATATAATATTTTTTGTATTTCCGGTTCAGATTGGTTACTGTAAACATTGCTCTTTTTAATTGAATTTTGAATTTCAAATTTTTCATTCAGCTTTATGTTTTATAATGGTATTCATTTTCTTTATTACGTAAATTTATTGCAAATTTAATAACTTCCATTTGTTCATTTGTATTAGTGTTCTAGTTTTTTCTTGATTCTTTTTACTTTTGCGCTTAATCTGAAAAGCTACGTTTATTGTCAATGATTCAACTAACATAAAAAATTTTGTTTTGCCCACAATGTCTCTTCGATTACTTGTTGGCTGATAAGATAACTGCAAATGCGATTTGCACAATTCAAAATATATATAATATATATGTAATTAAATTAAAACAGATAAAAGGTTCGTAGGAGAAAAAACTGTATTTTAAAAGTATTTTAAAGTATCAAAAGTATGTTAATTAAATAAACATTTTGACAACTACAAAATAATAATTGAACCTGTATTACTTGAATATTTGCTGAATGTGTAATCACCTAAAATAAAAGGGGCGATAAGCCTATCAAGAGATAGCTTATCAAATTTGTCACTTCACCTTCAGTATAAGCGTTTACTTAATAATCAAATACAATTTTCTCAGAGTAGTAAATATTTTTTTTTAATAAATTTTCGATTATTAATTGCCTAAAACTAATTCTGTTAAATGTATTTCGTTGTGTAAAACATAAAAACAAACATTAACTTTGCGGTCACAGCGATGGATGTGGCCATTTTGCTTAGCTGCGTGGAGAGAGAATCAGCGGAAATTGTGCACATAATTGACAATGAGGGGGTCATCGAAGCGGGTGGGTACGATTTCCACAGAATGCACCACAGGCTGCAAGTGAGCATCGCTGTCAATGTGCGTGAAGCTGCCCAGCTGCAGTTCATCATGTGTGACCGACGAGACGGAGACGGATGCCAGGTCCGGGCTTGTGTCGAGCAGCACGTACTCGGCCTCAGGTTCAACGAGGGCCAACTCAATGGCCACATTGTTGTTGCCAGCTGGCTGCGGCTGTTCGGCAATCGAAATTGTGGCATTGTCTGTGGCAACGGCAACAGCGACGTTCGGCTCAGACGAGTCCTTCGAGGATATTGTCGCATCAATGGCAAACAGTTTGGTTGTTGTTGCAGTTGTTGCTTTGCGGTCAATTGTTGCTGCTGTAGTGACTGCTGCTGTCGCCTCTGTTGTTGTCTCTGTGTGCTCCGTGGTGCTGGTGTTATCCAATTGCTCCTCCTGCTGCTGTGGCGTTGTGGTCGGCACGTTGGCCTCCGAACTGCCAGCAGCTGCGGTCTCGCTTTCATCCGGCTCCTCGAACTGCTGTTCCACCTCAGCGGGCCGCTTGGCGGGCGTGCTCAGCAGCAACAGTTTGGCTGACTTCTGCGGCTGCCTGTCCAGCCTCACATTCAGATCACCTTCCACTGTACCTGGCGCTGGATCTACACTAGCCTCAAGTTCTATTTGCACAGTCGCATCCTTGTCGCGACTCACTGCAAACTGTGGTGTGCTGCTCTCCACCGTCGCCATTGTCGTCGTCTCCTCGGCAGCGTTCAATGTGTTTGCTGTTGTCGTCTCCACTGGCTCTGCTGGGCGTATGACAGCCGAGTGTGTGCTCGCCAGGACGATGACGAGCATCAGTGTCACATGAATGCCAAATCGTTGCCACATCTTCTAGGTTTCGGTCTAGTTCTGTTTATTTGCTATTTGAATGTGCTACTAAGCGCTGACATTTGCCAACATCGCATATTTATACGAATTCCCAGTCAATCCCCGAAAAACTCACTCAGTATCCAGCTGAAGCAGCAACTAAAGCAGCTGTCATAATTTTAGCCCTGAAGGTGACCAAATTGACGCGCAACTTCCGCATGCCGACCCCCAAAAAGCCGGAAATGTAATTCTCTCTCTCTCTATCTGCTTCGGTGTGTGTGTGTGCGTGGGTGTGGTTGTGTGGGTGGCCAGTGTCTCAGTCGTGGTCATCGTGTCAACGTCGAGGCCAAAAGGCGGACATCGTTCGTTACACCTTAAACCTGCCCGTTGACCGCAATGATGGTCACCGAGTCAGCCCCAAAATCGCTTTACATTCCATACCTCCCCCACCCACCTACCTACCTCTTCACTCTGTCTCGTCGCAAGCAAACACTGTCTGCTGTAGTTGCTGTTGTTGCTGATGAGCAAAGTTTTTGCGGCTGACCAGTGTCAGTTGTGTTCGTTGTCGTTGTCGGCGTTGGCCATGTTCGACATGCTGGTCACGTTCACTCGGTGACTTTGTTTTCGTCTTAAATGCGAATTGAGAAAATTGAAATAAATAGCCACATGTTCTCGTACTCTCTGAAGGTACACACACATACACAAATATATATATATATATCTATGGTCATTCCTTGTGCTATATACATATATATATTGTAAAGTCATGTCAATAACTAAACATCTCACAATCCTTTGCATCTGTTTAAGCCATTCAACATCAAAGTTGCATGGCAAACTAAGCCAGTTCCTGTTAAGCTAACTGTCTTCCTGAATATTCTAGATGGGATGGCAACGTAAAAATGAATTTTAAGCTAAAGCCTACAGTGCTCTATATAATTTCCAATGATGTTTGTCACATTTATAATATCAGAAAGTTTTAAATTAAATTTGAATGATTATATAAGAATCTTATTGGCCATTTTCCATAAATAGAAATAGTTAAAATGATTTTACATGCAATTTTACTACTTGATGTCTTTTATTTATCAAATGAAACCTAGTAATATTTTCTATTAATATAAAAAAGAAAACGCTGCTAAGAATAACGTTTCAATTCATGATTATAAATCTAATTTTTCCCAATTAACATTCCCATTGAAAAACACACGTTTTATGTTTTATTTATATTATTATATATAAGTTTATTATCGAAGATTCAACACTACTTACGTTAAAAATATTATACGTCTTAAGTTTATGATTTTATGTTGATTTTCTTGGTTGATTTTTTGTTTTTCGTTTTCGTTTGAATTTATGTTTTGGTTTTAATTTTGTTTTTTGTTTTGCACGAAATTTCTAATTTCATAAAATGAATATTTCATGTTTGTTATGTACGTTAGTTTTGTTTGTATAATAATTGCATATGATCGATCGATGTTGTACAAATAGAATGTTGTGGGGAAGTTGCGAAATGGCAAGAAAATACATAGATGCGTATCTTTTGTTATTTGTCTTATTCTTGGATTTTTGCTAGGTATTATTTTGTATATACTTGGTATGGCATGATGGATTTGATTTTGATATTCGATATATGTACGTATGTATTTATATGTATATATGTATATGGGTAGAGGGGCCTAATACATCGAGAGATATGTGTGCTTCGTTTAGATACAAGATACAATTAGTTAAGTACAATTACGATAATTATTGTTCAACGTGTATTCAATGTAGATATCAGATTTGGATTTAGATGTAAATTTTAGTTATTTTGTAGATATTCGATTTCGATATAAATTTTAATTTTAGATCATATTAGATGGTATTCTTTTTGCTCTAATTCTTTTTCGTCTGCACGTATAAAATGAATTTACTTCTACTTACAATATAAAAATTGTTTTGGTTTGTGCTTTTCTGTTGTTATTTCAATATTATTTTGTTTTAGTTATTTTCTTCCTCATGCTCGCACTCAAAAAGATTCTACTTTTGTTTCTTTTTGCTAAACTTACAAATAGCCCATAGCCAAGGGGAAGCACGTAATGCTCACTCGGCATTTGCCAGATCCTAACGATATGGTAGCTCAAAAATGTGATGTTGAAATCACTTACAAACATAACTGATATACAACTAATTTACAAAACAATTAAATAAATGTGCTGATTAATATCATCAATTAAATAATTAAACACAAAATAAAGTGAAAATATTACAAAAAAAACAAAAACACTTTAAAAATAATCATAATATAATCAAAACAAAGTTGCTAATACATAATTGTTCAAGTTCTGTGGCTGTTCTGAGAGATTTTACACCCAGCTAATCAGCTTCTGCCTCAGTCTAGGCAATGTTGTGCACCTTGGCCGAGAGGCAATTGTGAACCACAAACACAACTGGCTTTGGACAGCACTCCATGTCTAGTTCCTGCAATAAAAGAAGGTTGAATTCAGGTATCGATGCAGTAGATGTATGCTGTTTGACTTACGATTTCGCCATCGTCGCCAAAATCCAAATACAGCATGCGATTGCCATCGTCCGCCGAACCCTTCAGCTTATCGAACGCAAATTGCCAGAGCTGCGTTTTGTTGGCCACCGCCGCTGTGGGCGTGGATGAGGCAAATCCACCGCAATCGTATAGAAAGAAGCCGCGATTTATGTGCACAACCAATTGACACTGCCTGCCCTGGTACAGGCAGCGAAACGAGAACTCTCGCTGCAAATTGACCGCCTGATGGGAGCCCTGAACCAATGCTCGTGCCCACGCAGCCATATCCCGATGCGTCTCCGATCGCAGCCAATACACAAGCACTCCCCGGGCTGTGCCGCAGCGCACACAAAACACTGTCGTTTGCTGGCCCTGTAAATATTTGAGAACATATTATATACTATAGATAATAACTACGTTATTTATTAAGCTAATTACTTGTAACAAAAAAAAAGTGATGTACGTTCAAAATTTGTTTGCGGTCAGATAAAATCTTAGAAGTATTTTAAGAAATAATTTGATGTGGCAAAAACCGGCTTAAGTTGGCGTAGCTTAATTGTATTGGTTTATACTATGGTATGTTTTGTATATTATTGTATATTTTGAATGAAATGGTATATAAGCCCTTGCGTATACTTTGGATAGATTTATTTGGTATATTTAGTAGAAAATAGTACGTGTTTATTATATTCTGTTATCTACGGTATATTTGAAATGAAATGGGGTCTAAGCTCGTATATTTTAGAATGTATTGGTACCACTTGTTTAGTATATTTTGAATGAAATGGTATATAAGCCCTTACGTATATTTTTGAATTTATTGATATATTTATTAGGCATATTTGATAGATGATACCAATTGTTTAGTATATTTCGAATGAAATGGTATATTTTAAATCAATACCACTTGTTTGAAATATTTTGAATTAAATGGTATATATTTAGAAAGAATGGATAATACCACTTGTTTAGCACAATAACAAAAATAACAAAAAAAAGTATATTTTAGAATGTTTAGGTATATTTACATGGTATATTTACAAAATAATACCATTTTTCCAATTTTTGCTTTGATTCACTTTATTAGTTATACAATTTATCGACATTATAATGTACTTACATTCAATGAGGAATTATTGCCGGCGCCCGCCAAACGTGTGGTGGCCAGCGCATAGCTCTCCAAGGGTCGACTCCAAGCCTCCACGGACCAAGGAGCACTCTCGTATATGCGAAACTCGCGCTCGGTCACCGCCACAAAGATGGGCAACCATTTGTCGGTCTCATCAGAACTCTCCGAGCTGGATCGTCCGCTTGGCTAAAGACAAATCATTAACAGCGATTAGTCAAATGTGCTTCACATTGTAAACTTCCCACTTACCACCTCGCCGGCAACACCCCCGCTATTGGATGTGCCGCTGCCACCGCTGGCGGCTCCACTGCCGCCACCACCACCAGCACTGCCAGAACTGCCGCCACCGCTTCCATTCAGACGCTTGCTCAGCCAACCAATGTGCTTGAGCTCACCGATGAGATTCACCAACGCACGATTGGCCTCGACCAAAGCGCGCTGCGTGCTGCTGCCCATGGCCGAGTGGAGCGCATTGAACCAGACGAGCGCCTCGGCGGAGTCGGCCGCACGGAGAATGCACGAGTGCACGCCATCCGGCGAATGCAGCTCCAGGCAGCGATTCTCTGCAAAGCAATTGTTCGATTACCATTCACACTATCCACTATTATTGGGTTAGGGAGCATCGGGGGTGAGGAAGAAACTTACCCGGATCGATGTACTTCAGATTGCGCGCCAGATGCGTCAGCTGCAGCGGAATGTAGCGCGTATCGGCACGCGGCGTCGTCTTGGGCGTTGGAGCTGGCGGCGATGTTGGCGCACCCGGACCCAGTGGGCAGAGGAACGCTCGCTGCAGCTCCCATCCCACCTCCGAAATGATGCTCGCCTTGCGAAAGTAGGGCGTTACTTCGCGCAGGAATTTAACTGCAAATAGAAGAAGCCAGAAGACAGACATCAATATTGAGGCACATGAATATGCATGCCAAAAAGGATGTTGGGGTTGTGGTCGTTGCCAGTCTGTCTGCCTGCCTGCCGCCTGCCTCCCTGCCCCATGGCGTCACATGTGAGGCTCTGCACAGGATGTGGTGACACATCAACCACTCACACACACACATACACATACTCCCAGCCTGACACACAGCATTCAATCAGTTCGCTCTCAACGGCATCAGCGTCAAACACAAACGTTGCGGCATAAATTCATTAGAGTTTCCGCTCCATTTTTATTCGATTTGCAAGCACACATACGCACTGTGGTACGTGTGTTAACAGAAAGTTGTCAAGCTTCTTTTCTATTAAGCTTAAGCACGCAAAATTACAACGTTTCTTTAGCTGCCCCAGCAGAAATGATTTAATTTTATTTAAAACAAATTGAAAATTTTGCTTTTCTTGGTAAAGATGTAAGTTTAGAGAACAATTCTTTAAACTATATTCCCAAATACAGCATTATGGAAGAGTCTTTTCTTGAATCCAGTTTAGTAAGTTGATCTTCTACTTTACGTCAGATTCTAACGCAATATATTTAAAAAGCCTCAAGTTGTAACTTAATTCAACACAATTTATGCTTTAGTAATATAATTTAGACTGATTTAAACAAATTTTTAAATCAGTAGTCAATCGTTTATAATTATGTATTAACGTTTTGTTTTGCATTTCGAATTTAATTTCAAAATCAACATAATTTTTAGAGTCTTCAAATTAACATTAAATCTTTAATGAATCTGAGTTTTTCTTTTGCTTTTTATATGCGTCTTTTGTATTGTTATTGACTTCGATATTAATTATATAAGAAGTGGATTATAGCTGATATTGTAAAATACATTTTCTTGTTAATAAAAAACAGTTTTTGTAAGAATTACAAAATTAATTTCTGTAATATAAATTTCGACTTTTCTTATTGCTAAGACATTTTCAATGGATTGTGCACCACTGTGCAGCCTCTATGCAAATGCTGATGGCAGGTGGCTTGTGGCAGATTTGTATATGTATATGTATGTGTATGCGTATAGTATACATAGATGCTCGTCTATCTGGGCACCGGACCCCGTTCCGCCCACAACATTTGCACATTTGCATTTCCGTTGACGACGTCGACGACGACGTGGACTATGAGGATGTTGTCGATGTTGTTGTAGTTGTTGTTGTTGTTGTCGTTCGAGTGATTTGAAAATTCAATTTTCACACTTAATGCCAACTGTTGGCCGAGGGTTTGGGTCGTTTTATGCGACTCAATTCGTGTGTTTAGACCAACTAATTAGTCCAGACGGCTCCCGAGCCGCCGCCATAATTGTCTGACAGACTTCAAACTCCCAGCTTCGCCTGCTTCTTGGCCACATTGCCGCACTAATTGCTTGGCATTTACGTGTAGCAAACGGGTTGCCAAGTGGACGTTGTCGTCGTTGTTCGTTGTCGTTGCCGTTGCCGTTGCCATTGCCTTAGCTTGAAGCTGGAAGCTCAGTAAACATTTACATACAGAAATATGCAACCGACAACTAGCAAACAAACAAGCAAGTAAGCTACAAAAAAAATGTAGCATAGCGTCAGGCGCTGTTGAGAACTGGGCAGCCGAGCAGCAGCATTTAGAAGTGTGGGAGGCGGCAGCGGGTGGAGATTTGGTAAGCTTGGAGTGCACTAAAAAGCAAACAAAACCTAAACGCAACGCAAAAGTTTAGAAACAACAATAACAACTGTAATAAGTTGTGCAAATTTTTGCATTTCAGTGTAAATAAAGTTGCAATTCCAGAAAAGAAGAATAACAAAAATGAGAAATAAAACAACAACTGAAAATAAACAAACAACAATAACAAACCATAAATGCTGTAAGCCAAATGTAAACTGTTATAGTTATATAACAAACACACACTCAGATATGTGCATATATATTACATTTCGTATACAATATATATTTTATATGAGCCCAGTATATTAAAGCAAACTCAACTCACATGACCTTTTAAGTTCTCAACTTTTGATTGAAACTCTGGCAAATACTGCAAGAAACACACGGAAAAATAAAAACAATATTTCTCTTAACGGCATTCTGCACATATTGCTCGCAATTAACAATAAACTAAATGCAATCCTTAATTTAATTAAAATTTCACATTATGTGCGTATACTTGATATGTGAGAGTCACCTTTGCACAAAGGGGCAACTCAACTCTTCTAAAGTTAATTTGCCTTTGTGTGTTCGTGCAAATTAATAACCAAGCAACTGTTTACATAAATATGCTAAATATTCATTAATTAAATGAAGAGCAATTTGTTGTCTTATTAAAAGTAAATATGTTAAATGTGCTGCTTCACATGAATCTTGCTATAAAACACTTTAACGCTTAACTTTAGACAAATAAATTAAATGTTAATGCTTAAGATGGAAATTAATGAATAACTTAAATTTATATGAATTTTACAATAGTTTGGTAACTAAATAATTCATTTAAGCAATGACAAGTTAAGGTATGAAAAGTTTAATACAAATCAATTATCAATGTATATTTTATACACACAATAATATTTATCATGAAAATGAACGTATAAATTAAAGTACTATAAATTATAAATATTTGGTAAATAAATAATAAGAGTTTGGTTAATAAATATTAGACATAAAATTTAATATGTACAATAGAAATTAATATATTGTATGTATACACAATAAACATAACAACAAAGATTAAATGGAATGAAAAACGTGTAGCTCGACTTCACATAATTCAAATCAATGTCAATGCTTAAAATGAAAATGAACAAATAACTTGAATTAATATATATTTCACAATAGTTTGGTAGATAAATAACAAATATAAATTACAAAATGTATAGCAAACATACAAACATATAAATAAAATAAATTTACCTTCAATGTACATATTTGAAATAAATAAGAAATATAAACAACGAAATTTATAGCATACTGCAAAAGTTTAATTAAAATCAATTATCCATGTCCGTCTATCTAAGTGCTAAATGCAGCTTATACGAGTTGAGCATTTAGCAGACAAAGTCTGGCCAAAGATTACACAGGTGTGTGGCGCAGAGGGAAATGGGGGAGAGAAGTAAGTTTTTTACACCTTTTTGGCAAGGGAAGCGAAGTACGCCCGCATAAATCACGCCGTAAGGCAGCCAAAGTGGGCGTGTCCGTGGGCGCACAAATATGATATCAAGTGCAGGCGGTTCTCACTCGCAAATCGTGCGTTAAAACTTTGCACAAAGTTTTTAGAGTAAAATCTCACGCGCTGCGTTGCCAGAGAGACGAAGGCGAGTGGTCAGAGGGGGCAGCGTACAGATGCGGGCGGATGTGTGTATGTGAGTGTGTCGGTGTGTGTGTGTGAGTGTCGACTGCCTGCCCACAAAAGTATGCCAAGCTGTAAAAACCATTGCTAATGGACTTTTAGTAGGCAGAGGGTAAAGAATGCCAAGGCAAGGCAAAGCAAGGCATTACATTACGGTGACAGAGGGGGGACAACGGGAAGGAACTGAAGCGAAGCTGTGTAGCCAACTGTTGTCGACGCCTTTTGCCTGGGCGATGAAATCTGGCGTTGACATTTGGCAGTTCGGAGCGAGTTTTGCTGGAATTTGTGCAACTGGACGGTTGGCAAAAGTTGGCCAGCTCCCGCTTCGCGCCGCTGGAATCGTTGCTATACGGGCCGGGGGTAGCTTATTTAAATTACAATGAGCATGGCTAAAGACGACGATGGCAACCAAGTCTGGCAAACAACTTGGACCAAGTTGTAAATTGAAGTTCGAGCCGAAGATGCCAACAGGCACGGGTCATGCTTACAGCTTACAGCATACAGCTTGCAGCCTAATCCATTCCCATTTCCATTCTCATTCTCATTCGCAGTCTAAGTCTCAGTCACAGCTCAGTCCATTCGCATGGCCCCAAAAAAGACCTTAGCAATTGCAATTGCCAACTGTCATTGTGTGTGGGTTAATGCTAATGCCTGCTTGGGCCACTTTACGTGCTTATAGATCTGGGCCAATTTCATTTAATGCCCAGTCCCCCATTGAAATTATGAAAGCCTCCTAAAATGCATAATCAAATCAACACAAAAGGCTAATTTCATATACTCTAGCCTTACAAAGGTATTTTTATTAAGTAAAGCAAGTTGCTCAACTTTATTTCAACATTTGTTTAAGCCAACTTTAGATCATCAATAATTAAAGTGGTAAACTTTTTCTAAAGACATGTTTTCTAAAGTCGTGATTTGTCCATTTGATATACCAATTGAAATTTGCATAATTTAGCCCAACAAATACTTATTATTTTTAAGGGTAAAGTCTGTTAAGAAATGCGAACTGAATTTTAAATTTCGTCTACATCTTTGAGCTTTGCATAAAAAGCTAAAGCTCTTTATTTAAGGAAGTCATGCAGAATTTTCATCTGCATCTTTTTCTTTAAAATATTTTTTATTTTTATTGGAATTTAATAATTGACTCGGTTTAGCATTTTATTTGGCCAAGTCTTTCACTCAATGTGAAACAAATTTCTTTATATTTCATTGTCTTTTATGCCATTTCTATACATGTTCAAAAATAAGGAAAACGAATAATTTATTAGAAATTAAAAGCAAAATCAGATTAATGTATAACTTAAATAATGTAATTTTGTTGATGGACATAAACTATATTTTTTAAATACTTAATTGAAAATAAATCGCATATAAAAACGAATAATTTAGCTTAAATATAAAAGTAAAATAACATTAATTATATGATCTAAATAATGTAATTTCTTTATAGAAATAAATTAATTATTTTCTTTTATGCTATTCCTAAGCATAATCAAGAAGAAATACCTTATGAAATAATATAAAAGCAAAATAACATTAAATACATGATGTGAACAATGTCAGAGAGTATTCAGTTTGTAACTCATTTCGCAAAATGAAATGCTCAAGGAGAAAGTTAAGAATGTCGCTGTGAAAATGAGACTAGCTTTAGGATATTTGTGTAAGTCGTAACCCTTTTTAGCTTACAGCCAGTTAGGGCATTCAATATGCGTTGAGCGGTGGCTTAGTTAGTTGCTCGGAATTTATGTGCTCTTAATTTTTGTTGGGCGGGGCGGGGCGGTAGATGACAAAACTTTTTGGCGAAATGGATCAGCGATGGAGCTGTCGACCAACGAATGGCGAGCGAGGGAGGGGGGCGAGAGGAGCGGCATGTGTGCGAGGTGCACGCATCGAAATGCGAGGCACGTTGACGATGACGACGAAGCTAGCGATAGCATGGGTAATGGAAACGGACGTGGACGTGGATATCGACGTCGACGTCGACGTTTGATGTGCCTTCAGGGGCGTGGGAGTGTGCGGAGCTGAGGTTGAATATTGTCGCCGTGAGGTTGTATCATATTAAAGCGGCGTTAACATTGAGCTTGATGGCTCATTTGATGGGCCATCGATACGTTTTTAAATTGCGCGAATATTGCGACTCGTGTCCCATTTGCATTGCCCCGAAGAGTTATCGTTATCATAGCCGAAAAACTACATAATACAGGCGACCTTGCGACCGTTACTGAATTCTGATGTAGAATCCGCACTCAACTCGAACGCAACTTCAATTCAACGGTGATATAAAAGCTAGTGCACCCACAGCAGCCAGTCATATACCGTTTAGCAAGCAGCAGCAACATGCAGTCATTCACTGGACTAATCCTGATCAGCCTAATGCTAGCCGCCACCATCGTAACGGCAACACCGCTGCGCAAGCATGCGAGGCAGTCAATAAAGAGCCAGCGACAAGTGGAATTGGTGGCAGCAAGCACACCATATCCGGCAGCTGGTTTCCGTCCCAAAATCCCCTTCGATTTGCCCAGCGAGCGACAGCCTAAGTTGGAGGAGCCATTGGCCACCACAACGACGCCAGCCGCAGCCACCTCAAGCAGCGATGTTGAGGTTGAGGTCGAGGAATTCGCCAGCACAGATGCCCAAAGCACCACGACCACAGTTGATGAGGAGGAGCAAGAGGAACAGCAAACGGAAATTGAGATAAATGCACGCACGCCAGCCAACACTTATGGCGCACCCGAAACCGACTCCGAAGTGAATCCCGAGGATACCATCGAGGTGGTTGCCCAGGCGCCGTCACAGGAGTTTCAGCCACCCACACGCGAGGCTGTGGAGGATTTTGCCGCTGTTGCCATTGATGGCCCTGCTATTGAGCAGCAGCCTGTTGCTGATCTGCCTGCCCTGCCTGACCAAGCCGAGGCGCCGCTAAGCGGCGTCAGCAATGACGCCGAGTTGCCCCCCCTCGCTGCGGCCACAACGCCAGCCAACACTTATGGAGCACCAAACACACCTGCACGCAGCTATGGACCACCCGAGCTGGAGGAGCCCGACAACGAATTGGAGGTGGATGAATCGCAGGTGGAACTGGTTGAGGAGGCGGAACAGGAGCTCAGCGAGGCGGCGGCCCTCGATGGTTTGGCCAGCGGTCGCCTGATACTGTTGCCCATTAACGCAGCCGGTGGTCAATTCGGACGTCTCATTCTTGCTGTGGAGCGGCCCAAGCAACGTCGCAGCGAACGTCTGCGTCTGCGTCGTCGGAACTAAGTTCGGAATCAAATTCAACTGACCCCAGCTGACAAATCGACAATGGATAATAAATATTTGCTGATAGCCTATAAGTCCTTGTTTGTTGTTTGTTCATCGTCTCAGTCTCGAGTCTCGATTCTCGTGTGCTTCGTCAGCTGTTGTCCGGAAATGGAATTGACTTGCATCAAAGTCAAACTGAAGTGCGTGTTTGCCACACACACACACACACACATGCACAAGTACTTTGTGTTGTTTTAGCAAAATTGTGCTCAATGCTTCATTGCGTATTGTTTGCTTTAAACTTCCCCCAAATCCATTTGCCAGTCTAGCTCAATCATCTAATTGCTGCTTATGGCAAACTACCGAAAAAAGGCAAAGCTCTTTTATAGCTTGGCTCACTTTGACATAATAAGAGCCCGAGGCCCGAGGATCGCTTCATTTCGATTAACGTTGCTGATGCGAGTTTTTCTGCTTTTCGGTATGAAAATTCCACAAGCAACTTGCGTATTTAGCCAAGTAATTAGTAGAGCATCTCCGTTTCGCATTCGGGCATGTTATTATCCTATATATATGTATATATGTATGTATATATTGGCATTTGGCACCGAGTCTTCGTTTGCTTTGCCGTATGAAAATGTAGTGCGTAGCATTCATTTCAATTCGCAAGTGGCAAGTGGCAAGTGGAATGCCACGCCCACTCGGCTCTGGTGGCTGACTACTATGTATTTTGGGGCCATTTGATCAAATGGAAGGAAAACTTTTCTCATTACTCATTGCCAAGCCGAGCCAAGGCAAACAAACAAACCAAGCAACCAGCCAGCCAGCCAGCCAACCAGCCAACCCACCCAACAAAACGAGCCAACGAACCGACGAACGAACGAAGAGCGAGCGAGCGAGCGACCAACAAAACCAAACGCAACTAACAGCAGTCAACAGCTAAGAGTCAACAGGCAAAAAGAGGTGGGGTGCATTGACAGCAAAAGATGGGTGGGAGAGGGGCTCGGCACAGTATGCGGGGGATTTATAACAGTACACAGCTGCAGCAGCAGCAGCAGCAACAACAGCAACAAGAGCAACAAAGCGACAGCGGACAGTAACTCGCATGTTGTGCTGACTAATCCCACATCCCACGTATGCACTGCATCAGCTGCACTGCAACAAAAAACTGACAAAGTTTTAAAGTCAAACTGGCAAAATTATAATTTGCGTTAACTTCGTGCTGTGCACGTTATTAAGTTTCGTTTCTTGCGTCAAAAGCAATGCACAGAGAGAAAAATCGTTTTAAAATGAAACAAAAAATCTATTAAGAAGATCATAGTTTATATTTAGTTACGTTTTTGTAATTTAATGAATCTTTTTCGCTTTATGTACAGAAGTTTAAAACCTAAATAAAAATTTTAGTTTCACTTCTTTCGTTAAAAATTGTTTTCAGATTCTGAACTTCAGAACAAATCATTTAACATTTAAAAAAGTAATCTTGTAGTAAGATCACAATTTATATTCAGTTACTTTAGTTTATTATATCCTACAGTATGTTTAACTATGAACTATCATTGATAAGATCACACTTTATGTTATATTCGCCAAAAGGAAATTGCTCAGTTAAGATAAGAGACCGAAATTCTAAATTGACGTAAATGTCTTCAAGATAGCTTAAAACGTCATCTTAAGATTGCATCTCATAAAAGAAAAACAATCCAGATTTAACATTAAATGAAAATATTATGTCGAATTTCTTTTAAGATACATTTGCTAAAATCAACAATAATAATACAAATAAATAGTAATATTCCTACTTCGAAAATTCAAGAATTCTTTAATATTAAGATTACAAGTCTAGATAAAATACAACCATATTTTCAAAAGTAAGTATTTTTATTATTTAAATATTTTTATATTTCTCTAGAAACTCTCAAATTAAATTTGTTTGCTCTTTTAGCCAACCTAAAAATGTGCTTTATAATAATGTTGGATAAAAACATAATATACAATGCTGCAATTTCAAATTTTGCGAAACTTTTTATGTGTACTTTTATTTTGAAATATTTTTTTTGCAGTGCATAGTTGTGCACATAGTTTGCTTGTTAGTTTGACTCTCTCAATGGCACTTTTTAAGCACTCCCGCTCTCGCTCTCACTCTCGCACTCTTGCACACGTTATCTCTTATTTTTTCTCTATCTCAATTTCTTTTTTTGGGGCCAAACAACAATGTCAGCATTTGACAGGACTAGCAAGCACACACATGAGTTGATAGGGTTGGGTGTTTAGGTTGGTACTTACCTTCCAAATCCACCACTCGACCGGCACGCTTCAGCGCACGCACTGCCTCATCGTGGGTGGCATCACGGAGCTCTTCGCCATTGACCGTGAGTATGGCGTCACCCACATAGAGTCCTTTGGCCTGATCGGCGGCCATGCCACGGAATATCTTCGAGATGAGGATGGGCATGCGATTCTCGCGTCCGCCCTTTATCGAGATGCCCAGTCCGTTGTTGTCCGACTTGATGATGCGCACATGTCGCTTCTGATTGGCCACATGATCAGGTACATCGCACATGTCCAGCCCCACGCCATCCGCATTGTTATTGTTGTTCAGGCACAGCTCTCCGTTGTCGTTGTTACTCGTGCCCGCCCCCGCTGCCGATCCCCCCGTTCCGCTGCCCGAACCCGTGCCATCCAGCTCCGTGTCCTGCACAACCATGCCCTGCAACGATGCCGAGCTGGGCAGCGTGCCATTCTGTCCAGCACCACCGCCGCCACTGTGATTGCTTCTGCAAAAATACGATTCCAATAATTTAACATTTATCTACTCGATGCTATCGATGCTTACCCAAGTGTGCCGTTCAATGTGGTCGACTGCCCATCGCCAGAGTGCTGCGAGGACTCGCAAGACTCGTCCAGACTGATGGCCAGAAAGTCCGTTTCGAGTGTGACCATCACACGATACCAGGAGCCGCGCACCCGCGTCTCCAGATTGCCACAACGCATTCCCGACGGCGACGGCGAATGCTGCTGTGGTATGGGCTGCTGTGCCGCTGGCGGCGTGCGCCCCAAACTCGATGATTCCACCATGTCGCTAGCTTACAGTGGTTGCCACACGGTGTGATCTACATTGCAACGCCAGCGCCAGCTGAAATAAGACGACGTTTAAGAAGTTGAACATTTTGAAATAGATACAACAGTTATACTAAAATACCTTAAGTATACTTAAATAAAATAATTATCAGAACGTCTTTAAGATATCTAAGATAATAAACTTTAGTTGACTTAACGCTGCTGGTAAATTAAATGGATTGTACTTTAGACCTATATATAGACCTTTAATTCCAAATAGTATTTATATATACCTTATCTAAATATCATTCAATTCACTGAATAAATTCGTTAGTTCATTTCAATAAACAGTGCACTAGAGTGTGCTTTTTGTTCCTTGGATTTTATTCCCTATATCGCTCAGTATTGTTATACATCATTCTGTTATATTATGTTTTCGTTTGATTTTCCATTAAAGAAAGTATAGATTCAAGCATTTACTTTATACAGTTTTAATAACACAAAAAAATCAAAATTTGTAAAAATGTACATCATATGCAAACCTTTTGAATGTGTAATATATATTTTGTGTTAAGGCATAACCATATTGATATGTGGCTTTGCTGCAACGCATCGAAACTAGTAAGGAAAACTACGAGCCAGAAAACAACTTCAACAAAATGAGTAAGCATTAAGATTAAAAGTGAATAACTGACGAAAATTGAACTAGGATTCTAAAGTAAATTGAATAAAAACGAACTGTGAAGGAAGAAAATCTCTATTCAGTTCGTTCACAAGAAAAATTAATTTTTGTTTGTTTGTTTAGGGATGACACAAAATTAGTAAAAATAACACTATCTGAACATTTTGAAGCATCATTTTCTTTGCCATAATAAATTACATTATTATAGCTTGCAGTATAAAGAATTTTGTGTTACTCTTCTTTGTTGTTTTGTAAGATAAGAATGCTAAATAAACTTTTATAGTAAAACCCTCATTGTTTCTCGTATTAAAATCACTGTTGAACAATTTAAAATTGATTGCACACTTAAATCAGTTCAATTGCACTCAACTTGTGAAGCAGAACAGTTTCTTATTAATTCTGAAATATTGCTCGCAAACCGTGCAGCTGATAGTTCACATTCTTGACGACTAAAACTCGAGTAAGCTGCGATTTCTTTGGGGAAAACATCGAGTTGAGCTTTCTGCTGCGTTTTCCCCAATATCAAGCTAAGCCTCAAGTTGCTGCACTCTGCTCTCTGGAGACCTCCCAAGTCACCTGACTGTGGCTTCTGTTGGCCATAAACACCTCAATTTCCGGTGCGGCAAATCTGCAAAATATTCATTCGGGTGTGGTAGAGAGAAGGGGGGAGAGAAAGATAGACAGAGATAGGAAACATGTTTGGGGTTAACAGCGGATATCAAATGAAGTGTCCGCAGGGGGGCAAAACCACAAATTTGGACAGGACAGTCACAACATTTGTCATTGTTTTGCTGGGCAAGATTTATTGCATTCCACGACGCAATATGAAGAGCAAGAAGAAGCGCAAGATGATAACAGCAACAAGAACAACAACAACAGCAATAAGGAGAGCAATTGGAATAGCAACAAGAATGCAAATGCAGCGAATTGTGCGCATCCTGTGCATCCATCGGATTCGTATTCGCATTCGTATTCGCATTCAGTCAGAAGGAGCGCAACAGTCGTCAACAGAAGCCAGAAACAGAAGCAGGAGCTGCAATTACGCATCTTGTCGCTGCCGCGAGGGGAGTTTTTGTCTGATTTTGTTTTTGACAAGTGACTGTTCCCCTGTGTAGCCCCTCTACCCTTCCCTCATCACTCCTCTGCTACGGCAAGCAGTCAACTTTACTTCCACTCTCCGAGTGAGTGTGTGTGTGTGTGCTTCGCATGTGTGTGTGTGTGTGTGTGTCTGGCATTTGTATGCACATTTCCGCTGACGCTTGAGCAGGAAGTAATTTTGCCACTGCAGTCGGTCTTCGTTTCTGGCCCTGCCACATCCACAACGTTGCCAGAGAGCGTTGAGTCTGTTTACTTTGCAATTTATTGTGCAACATTTGTAATTATTATTGCAATGCTGCATACACTTCTCTGCCTCTGTCACTGCCACTGCCACAGCCACAGCCCCAAGCCTTCAAGTAAGGATAGCAAAAAGTTTTGTGAAAAGCGCCAAGTGTGCGAATGCTTGAGACGATGACGACGACGCTGACGCTGACGTGGACTTGAATGTGGACGAGGCAGCTGAAGACGACGCCGACGAAGATGACAACACACTCATAATTGTAAGTAAACACAAACAAATAGCAACAGTAACAGCACAACACACATACACACACACATGAATTCATATGTCGACAGCTACTGCTAAAGAGACATGGCATTCATGTGCTCAGAGAGGTTCACTTGAGGAGTAGCTAAGAGCATGGCATCTATTCATTTGGATTTCTAATTATTGAAAATATTTAATGAATAAATGTCTGATAAGATGATGAAGTGAAAGCATAACACTATAGGAAATTTGATCACTAGCATCTATCGAAATTTTATTTAAAAAAAAAATATTGAAATTATTTTATGAATCCCAGAAAAGAGTTGATGTTGTGAGAGCATTGCATTTTTTAATCAAATTTGAAATTCATTCTTTGACAACATAAGTATTGAAAATACTTGAAAAAGGAATGAAAAATGAATTCATTTATATTTTGTAGTAAAAACATAGCATCAATCGATCAAATTAGAAATAGTTTTCTGTGGCATTCTCAGAAATATATGTATGTGTTGAAAATAGTTAATGTATGAATAAAAGAATAATAAATTTATCATTTTTAGTTGAAGCCTAGAATCAATTAATCTGATTTTTGACAAAAACTTAAATATTCACAAGAGTAAATGAATGTGATATTTTTTTTTTTTGAGTGTGTTTTGAACATGCAAGTTCCTTTACATGAATAATGCCAATGTAAGATCTTTTTATTTCAGATCCTTCAGTTAGAGATAAAAATCTTAATACAATTTAAAAGCAGAACGTCTTATGTGAACGTTCTTTGAAATAGTGAAAATTAATGTTTAAGATTCTTATAAACTTTTATACGTATACGTATTCACTTAGACAATTTGTAAAAAAAAGAAGTGAAAAATTGCATAGCATACTTTTGGGCATGTTTGAAAAGGATTGTTGAAAAAAGCTTTTCAAAATTGAGTTGATCTTAAAGTTTCCAACGCTTTTTGTATTTTTATAATTACTATAATTAATAGCTAAGACTATGCTGCACATTTAAAGTTTTAAATGAATAGTTGGTACATCTAAAAAAAACTGGTATTTCTATTTGTAACTTGCCTACACTTTACCAAAAATATTGCATTGACTAATAGCTTTTTGTTATTCCTTATTTCCAATAAATTGCAATTAAGGAAATTTGCCACCATTTTTATAAAGCACATTATTACAAGCAGTTTTTTATGGGCAGCCCTCGCTGGCTGGGACTGATGCCACTTTATGCCTGGCAGCTAGCCAGTTATCCATCCATCCATCCAAGCTGCTAGCGCGTTGTGACTAATTAGACGAAGTTCGTGCAACAATTCAAAATCAAACCGTAATATTAATAGCTCGGGGGAGCGACGAAGACTATGAATGCATGAGTATGTGTATGTGTGTGTGTGTGTTTGTGTTTGTGTGTGTTCTTCCCATGCTCAACAACTTCAACGTCACACGCCGCGGGTGCCATCCTGGCAATTGGCGGTAGGGTTCGCTATACATTTACTCTGTGTATTTCTTTTTTACTCGTTCGCTTATTTTTGTAGGTGCCTAATAAGCGCTGGACGCCGGACGTTGGACGTCGCCTGCCGTCTGCGGGGCCATTTTTCATGCTGCGCTTTGGCTAATTTAATGCTAGGCGGTCATAAATTATGCGGCGCCCCGAAAAGTAGGCAACGAAAAAGTGAATGAGAAAAAAACCGAATCGGGAAAATGCCTGGGAAATGGCAGCAGCTGCTGTTGCAGCAGCAACAGCAGTAAACTCGCACACACACACACACACACACACACACACACACACACGATATGGCGGGCACACGCACTGTGCCTGTTGCTGACCCAACCAGTGGGAAGAGGTCGTTTAAAGACTTGTTGGAGCGCTTGGGCACGGAGCTGGACGGCCTTTCCGAGCAGTTTGCCTCACAGAGGCACATCAACGAAAAAATGAGGAGCAAGTTGGCAAGAATGCAGAAATTGCATCGAGCCGCAACAGAGCTGTGTAAAGAGGCAAGCGTCACAGTCACCACAGACACAGCCACTGAAGGAGCATTGGATAAAGCGGCCCCAAGAGCAGTCGTGTCAGCGGCAACCGGCATCAAGCCGTCGGCAACGCCCAAGAGACAGAGGGACACCGAGGCGGAGCCGAGGAAAACTCCACCTAAGCGAAATAAAACAGCAGTAACTCACGCCGAGTGGACTACTGTGGAGTCGAAAAGCACGGGGAGGAAGAGGACCACTACCAAGCCACGCCCTGACGCACTGGTGGTCAGTGCAAAAGGAGAGATGAGCTATAGTGACGTGCTCTCAATGGTTACCAGACGGCAGGATGGGAAGCTGCAAAATGTCGCTGATAGCGTGATCACAGCGCGAAGAACTGCCAAGGGAGATCTTCTGTTGGAGCTCGGCGGCTCTGGGCTGGACAGTACTTCCAAACTGAAGGACGCAATCGAGAACGTGCTAGGGGATTGCGCAGAGGTGCGCAGCATAACCCAGCGGACCACAATTGCTATTCGTGACTTGGACGAACTCACGCGACAGGAGGAAGTGTTGGCAGCAGTGCATGCGCAAGCGGGCGTTCCTATCGACGTGTGCCAGCTGAAGAGCCTGAGAGCGGCATACGCAGGCACGCAGGTAGCTATTCTTCAGGTGCCACCACTATGGGCTCCAAAAATCCTTGAGTTGGGCAAACTCAAGGTAGGGTGGTCTCGCTGCAGAATTGTGGAGCAAGAGCAGAGGACGAGGTGCTTCAAATGCCTTGAGATCGGGCACATAGCCAGCAGATGCAAAAATCTCATAGATAGGAGTAACTGCTGTCTAAGATGTGGAGTACCTGGCCACAAAGTGGCATCGTGCACCAACGCAGCGAATTGCTACATTTGCAGCGCAAACGGAAGCAAACAGCTAAACCACCAGGCTGGTAGTCGCAATTGCCCATTGGTAGCAAAGAGCGCAACGAAAGCACACTCATGCAAGTAGTCCAGCTCAACCTAAATCACTGTGCAGCTGCGCATGATCTTCTTCAGCAAGCAGTGCGAGACGATAGCGCTGATGTAGCTATCATAAGTGAACCGTACAGAGCGGTAACAGGCTCAGTCTGGGCAGCGGATACTACGGGCAAGGCAGCAATCTGGGTGTGCGGCAAATCACCGTTGCAGTTCGGACACGAGCATGCTGCACGTGGATTTGTGCGAGCAAAAATTGGCGGTACATGGGTCTACAGCGTGTATCTGGCCCCCAGTCTGTCTCTGGAGGAATACGGGCGCACTCTGGATGAACTCGCAGCAGATGCTATAGGCCGCTCCCCATTAATTGTCGGCGGCGACTTCAACGCATGGGCAATGGAATGGGGCAGTCCCTGCACAAATGCGAGAGGCTCGATTGTGACGGAGACGTTTCAAATGCTGGATCTAATCCTTTTGAACGAGGGCACGCAGCAGACTTTTTGCAGAGCTGGCGTGGGGTCCATAGTCGACCTGACTTACGTGTGCAGCGCGTTGTCGCCTTCGGCACGTTGGCGCTTGAGCGACGCCTACACAGCTAGCGACCACCGTGCCATTCTGTGCGAAGTTGGCGGGCGGCGCCCCAGCAATACAAGTGACCCATCAAGATGGGTTAGCTTCAACGCGGATAAGATGGATGTGCTGCGCTTCAGCGCTCGCATCCAGTGCATGGAAGCGGCAGGAAGCGCCGAGCAGATGGCTACGATAGCATTGCATGCGTTAGCGCAAGCATGCAAAGACACGATGCCCCCAGAAGATCTTCCACCCATCACCATCTGCCAGTGTACTGGTGGAATGAGGATATCGCCACCGCCAGGCGGGAATGCAACCGCGTGAGAAGATGCTACCAGCGATCGCGAGGCAGACCGTCCTACACATCGTGGCAGCGCGAATTCAAAGAGAGGCGGAAAGCTCTGAAACATGCCATCAAGGCGAGCAAACGCAAATGCTTCATCGAGCTTTGTGAGACTTTGGAGAGCGACCCATGGGGGAAGGCGTATCAACTGGTCACTAAAAGATCTCGGCACACAAAGCGTCTATGCCACCGGATGATGTGATGCACTGCATTGTCCGTGAGCTGTTTCCGACTACAGCTGGTGAGACGGTGCGAAATCGTGATGTCGCCACATCCAATAATAGTGCGGCAATTGAGTTAGTTACCAGTGCAGAGATAAGTACTATCGCTGGAAGCATGAAGCTGGGAAAGGCGCCTGGGCCGGATGGCATTCCACTGAGAGCTCTTCGGCTCGCCTGCGCTCTGAGGCCGGAAATCTTCGTTGACATGTTCAACAGGTGTCTACAGGAGGCTGTCTTTCCAAATATCTGGAAATCGCAGAGACTGGTTCTGCTCCCTAAACCAGGCAAGAATCCGGGCGAACCTGCTGCATATCGGCCAATCTGCCTCATTGACAATGCGGGAAAAATGTTGGAGAAAATCATATGCACCCGGCTGGAGCGCGCTATTGCCGCAGGAGGTGACCTATCGCCAAATCAATTTGGTTTTCGCAAGGCCAGATCGACAGTCGACGCAGCGACTAGAGTTGTGGAGATCGCCTCACACGCCATAGCGGGCAGCAGATGGAAAGGTGGAGCCAAGGAGTACTGCTTAATGGTCACGCTGGACATCAAGAATGCCTTTAACTCGGCTCGTTGGGACTGCATTCTCAAGGCTCTGGCAGTGTTCCAAGTGCCGAGTTATCTTCTGGAAATCGTGCGTAGCTACCTATCCTGCAGGCGGCTATTGTACGAGACAAGCGCTGGTACAGAGGAGTACGTCGTGACGGCAGGTGTTCCACAAGGGTCGGTCTTGGGCCCTCTTCTGTGGAATGTCATGTATGATGGCATCCTGAGACTAACCCTCCCACCGGGCACGCACATGGTTGGCTTCGCAGACGACATCGCTGTCCTTGTCGTGAGGAAGGAGCTGTTGCAGGCCGAGAGTGTGTGCAACCAAGCAATTGCGACCATCCAGCAGTGGCTTGTCTCAGTTGGGCTGGCACTTGCGCCGCATAAAACGGAAGCCGTGCTGATAAGCAGCAGGAAACGTGTAGAAGTAGCGAAAATTTCGGTTGGTTGCACAACTATTTCGTCCAAAAGAGCGATTAAGTATCTGGGAGTATGGATCGATACAAGGCTCAGCTTTCGAGAGCACCTGGAAGCGACGAGCAATAAAGCTGCAGGCATGAACCGGCTACTTTCGAAGCTCATGGCGAATATTGGAGGCCCAAAACAATTGCGACGATCGCTGATCGCGGGTGCCATGCGATCCATCGCACTGTTCGCGGCACCAGTATGGGTTCGAGCACTGGACACTAGGAGTTACTGCCAAGGGCTGGAGGCAGCGTTCAGGAAGAGTGCCATCCGCATCATTAGCGGATTCCGCACAATCTCTGAGGACGCTGCGTTCGTCATTGCTGGTGTACCTCCGTTTGTGGAAATGGCCAGAGAGCGAGCTGATACCTATCGGCAGCTGCGTTCCCGGTACCACAGCAACGCCGAAACGCGAACCGTGCGGACGGCAGGTCGGCAAGAATGCCTAGAGAGGTGGCAACGACGTTGGGATAGGTCTCCAAAAGGCCGCTGGACGCATCGGCTCATCCCGAACATCGGGGAATGGACCGGCAGGAAGCACGGCCAAGTCAACTTCCACTTGACTCAGGTGCTAAGCGGCCATGGATGCTTCAGAAGCTATCTGCACCGCTTTGGTCATGAAGCTTCTGGCAACTGCTCTGAGTGTGGAACACTGGAGGATGCTGAGCATACTATGTTCGCCTGCAAGATTTACGGATCACTACGCAATGACTTGGAAAGGGCACTTGGCGTATCGATTGCGGTGGGAAACTTGGTCCCGCTTATGCTGCAATCAGTGGGCAACTGGGTCGTGATATGCGAGTTTGTGTCAACTGTGATGCAGACCCAACGAAGCATGGAGAGAGCCAGGAGAGAGTCGATGGAATAGGTGGCGCTATGTCTCTTGTGAAGCATTGCTTCACGGCCGTACCACAGGGGATCGCTCTGCCCTATACCCATCATAATTTATTTATATTGTATATCTCGTTAGCATATTAAAACTAGTAATAGTAGAGCAAAGTCGAAATAAAAAAAAACACACACACACACACACACACACACACACACACACACACAGAGACAGAGACAAGCGCACACATGCAAGTTGCATTCAACTCGAAATTTTTATGCTCGCTTTTCAGAAATAACTTTTATTTGGTTTTTGTTTTTATTATTTTGTGCTTTAAAGTTTTTCTTTTTGGCCAGCTTTGTTTTTTGTGCCAATTTTACTCACTTGTGTGTGTGTGTGTGGGGTTTTTTTTTTAATTTAAAATGTGCAAATGTGAGTGCAAGAGTTTTTGTATTGATATAACGCAGAGGGCGTGAGGCGGCAATAAATAAATACGCAAGCGTTTGCCTTGCAGCATTTGCCTCGACACTTTGTTCCCCAATCTGTCTCTCTCTCTCTCTCTCTCTCTCTCTTTCTGCCTCTTTCTCTGTCTCTCTGCATATCTATACCAATGTGTGTGTGTGTGTAGGCGTATGTATATGTGTGTGTGTGAGGGAGTTTTGTGGCTACGCCATCAAAAAGTCATAAAATCATAATTTGTAAACGAGAATTTATTTCGAAAAATATTTATGGGTTGCTCCTTTGCAGCTTCAGCTTCAGCCGCGAGCATTCGCGGAATTTACCCCAGCGCCATCTGTATAAGTATGTGTGTATATATGCATGTATATGTGGCTGTTTGAGTGTGTGGGTGCCGCTTCATTACAGTCATGTCTGCATGTGGCAAGCAACAACATGTACTCCCACGCCAGCCACGTTTGCTACCATTAATTTGTTGCCAACCTTGGCAAATGTTTTTCTTCCCTCCGACTTTCATTCGTAATCTTTTTTTCCCTCGACGAAACGGTTCAATTGACTTTGTGCACTCGCTTGTAACACACACACACACACACTCCTACACACATACACCGTTAGTAAGTTAAATAAAAAACACAAAATGTCACATAATATATTTAGATAGTATCGCACTAAGCGCTTATACAGGTGGAAAATCAAGCAAGTATATAACATATTCTTCTCAACAATTGAAATAGGGTCAAACAATGAGTTCTGCTAACAAAAACTGCTTGTTTGCTTTGACTCTATGTAGGTCAGCTAAGGGATTGGATAGTATATAAAAATATTAAACTTTGCTAAAAGTAAGTACAAAGAATTTGAGCAAAATATTTGTACAAAATTCTGTTTTAGAACAAATTAATAAGTTTTTCTTTTAGGAAGAGTGAATCAAGAAAAAATATATTAAAGTGAAATATATAAATGCTTTTCTAGATGAACTAAGTTATTAAATGAAAATTTTCATTTTTTTTACTCAAGATTTTTGAAGCATCAAGGCTTGAGTTCCAAACAAAAAATTTGAAACAAAAATTGCAATTTTTTTTCCATTTTTATGAGCCATCTAAACTTCAGTTACAAATGTATTAAATTCTAATTTAGGCTGTCACACATCTTGAATAAAATTCCCAAATTTTGTTGAATATTTTTGACTCATCTAAACTTCAGTTGAAAACATATTAAAGTACCATTTTATTCTGTGCATTTCAAATGACACATCCTAAATAAAAATTCTCATTTTTATTTTCAGGCCATATAAAGTTCAGTTGCAAATATCGAAATTTTTCAAAATAGATTAGATTAACAATGCTGTCTGTCAATGTCAAACCACAGACTTTTGGAATAAAAATTCGCATTTATTTTTAAATATTTTGAAGCCATCTAAACTTCAGTTGCACATATATTAAATTATCGTTTGCTGTCTGCAAATGGCAAACCACAAACTTTTTGGAATAAAAAATCGTATTTATTATTGAATGCTTGTGAAGTATCTAAACTTTAGTGGCAAATATATAAATTGTTAAAAATAGCAATAAATATGCATATAAATTTGATGTGTAGCCGAATTCGTAAACTCAACGCATTCTGTTAGATTAACAAAAATAAAAAAAAAAGAATAATTTAATTTCAACGATAAAACGTGATTTTGATTGCTTAAAGAAAAAGCAGCAAAAACAGAGGCAATGCGAATTGAATTTTTGGAAAAAGGCAGAAAGCAGACACACAGCAGATGTGCTCGGAAAATGAAATTTTTGTTTTTATCCAGCAAACTGCCAGCGTCAATTAAATGCGTTTAATAGTTGCCAACGAGGGAGTTGAGTGCGCCATAGACAAGAACGAGAACGAGAAGGAAAAGGCAAAGTGCTCTGCTCACGTACTCTTATGCTGCAGGTCGTTCATATATAATATTATATACTGTATATATAAGTATAACCCGTGTCACATTATATTTCGATAATTACATATAGATACGCCAAATACACACACACATACACAGTTAAACGCATATGGCCTTGACATCGCCTGGCAGCTGCCAGCAGCTACTTGCCACAAGCCAATGTTGCCGCTGCCAGGGGGCATTTAATAAAAGAGAGAGTGCGATTGCAAGTTCTCTAAGAGCAACTCCCATACCATCTCCCATTCGCCGGCAAGCCGTGCGGTGAGCCTCTTAATCATTCTTAACAATGCCGCGTTTGGCGTCGACGTTGTTGGCGTTAAGCTCAAAGACCGCTCAACTGGTGGAAATCGATATGTATATTAAACCTATACGTGCAACAAATTGTACACTAATGATCTTTAAATACACATAATGCGCAGACACACACACACACTCTCTCACTCTCTTTGTGTGTTTGTGTGTGTAGTGTGCGAACAGTCGGAAAATTTAGTTGAGATGATGCTTTAGTCATTTAGTTGCGGTTTTTGCTTGTTTTTGCCAATGCTAGCTCACTGAAAGCCAATCTGAAATTGAAGCCCTGTTCACACCAGTTACATGGAAATGTTTATCTTGAATACATTTTAATTATGTTGTTTTTTGTGTGCTGAATTTGCAAAGAGAGCTAGGTTAGGCAAGTTACGACTTTTCTTACATTTAGTGTTTATCTTTTTTTTTATTTTATGATTGTATTTTAATCTTTTTGGAAATCATTTCACAACTAGTTTGTTTGCCAAATCATAATTAGCATTATTTCCTGAACATTTGGAGAATTAACTGCACATTCTATAATTTTGTTTATGTCAACAAGTTACCCATTCCATTTTAAAGGATTTAATGTCTTTTCTAATTAAAATTTGTTTTATAAATATGTTTGCACAACATTTTGCATTCAAATAAATAAACAAATAAATGCATTTGCCATTAAAAACAAAATAAATTTCAGAAATAAAGTTTGATTTAAGTTTTCATTTAAAACATTCAGCAAAACCTACAAATAAGTCAATAAAAACAACTTTAAATTCAAAAAAATTTAACACATATGAATATTTTTCTTAAAGTTTCGCAAAACTTTTCATTTAAATCTGTTGTATTAACATTAAGCAAAAACTACAATTAAACAAAAACATAAATAACACAAAATTAAAAATTATGTCATCTTGTGAGCTAAAGTTAACCATTATATTTAAATCGAATTCATTTCATTTCTAACCAAATATGTTTATGAAAATATTTCTTTTTCATTCAACACATAAATTCATTGTTCAGTAAAAAATAATCTAATATACATAAATTTAAAAATTGTCTGTATTTTGTGAGCTTAAATTAAGTTTTATATTTAAAACGATTTCATCTCTTCTCTAACCAAATTTATTTATATAAATAATTTAAAATTTGTCATCTAAAAAGTTTTTTTTTTGCACTTGCAGCAGAAAAACCAAGAATAAATTCATATCTATAAAACATAAATTTTGAAATAATGCGATATTTGTGTTGAATTTATGTCAAAAATCGGTTAAATGTTCAGTTGGAAATCAGTTGAGCAATTTGGAAGCCAATAATTCATAATAATGTTGAGCAGTCGTGATAAGGGTTTGACAAGGCAGCCAAAAGTATCATAAATCTTTTGGGAATTATGAATATGCTTATTTATGTTTATAGAGTAAATTCAATTTATAGCAGAATTTGAACAAAAATGTATTCACTTTGCTAGTCTAAACAGAGCTCTTGTTATTGTAATTCTGTTTGTTGAGGTTGTTGTTGTTTTTGTTACAGTTGTTGTTGTTATAGTTGTTGCTATTGGCACGTCCACCCACTGGAAAATCCGTTCGTGTGTTTTCATATTGATATGTTATGTGGGTAACCACAAAGCCGCCGCTGCGACCGATAAAAGCCAAAAGCAAACCTCTGAGATTTGCTTATTAACACACACACTCTCACGCACACACATTGACACGCTCGCACACCTAATGCCACACACTTGCACACACATACACACACACTGCCTATGTCAACAAACCAAGCTGAGAGCCTTTGGCTTTGGCTTTGGCTGGCGCGGCCTCACAAATTATTCAGCATTGATTAATTATGAAAATGCGTTTATATTGATTGTCGTGTACGTGAGTGCGAAGGTGTGTGTGTGTTCTACGTGTGTGTAGGTGTGAGAGGGAGTGGAGTGTGTGTGTATTTTGGTCTCTGCTTAATTCCAGCGTACAGCTTGCGTGTCTGTTTATGTATATTAGTTGCACATTCGCTTGGATTGGGAATCTCTCTCTCCCTCTCTCTTCCTCTCGCTCTCGTTCTCTCTCACGTTCTGGCTCCCCATAACAATTACCAAGTGCTGATTGTGTGGACTCGGCTATGTTCGGGGGATTATTATGTGGAGTCCCGTTGGCGAAATACTCCCCTTAGTCTAGAAGCGACCTCCTCTCTCCGTCTCTCTCTCTTGCTCTCTCTCTCTACTCTTTGGGCTGTGTAACAAATGCTTGAATGCAAATCAGGCAAATGTGCCAAATGAGGCAGGCGGCTGTGCGTCTCCGGGGGCGTTTGTAATCTTTATGATGGCAGCCCAGTGCTTTGGCCAGGTGAGGCATGCGGCATGTGGCAGGTGGCAGCCATGGTGGCCGTCGCCTTTTCCACTTATTAATTGCCAGTGTCTTGGCATAATTTCCACTCATTTGTCTGCTGAATGCAAGTGGCTGCTGCTGCCATTGTTTCACACAAAAGTCAAGAATCAGCTCACGTACTTGAGAGAGAGGACGAGGCTGAGACGATGAAACGATGAGACTGAGACTGAGACTGAGACGAGGATGAAATGCAAAATGTGATGATGCAGCTTCATTAAGTGCAATTTAAGTGCGATATCTCTGTCTCTCACTCTGCTGTACTGTGCCTCGTGCTTCGCTTCGTTGAGCTGCTGAAAGGCATGATGACAAAAGGTGCAAGAACACGGGATGCTGCCAGCAGAAGTTGGCGGCAGTCAGGACACACACACACACACACACACACACAGGAGAAGAAGTAAGCTCAAGAGCCAACTGAACGTTGAGAATGAGCACAAAGTTCGCATTCGCATTCAGCATTCTCATTCCCATTCCTATTTCCATTGCCATTTTCATTCCCTAATGCAAGTAATTGCACGTCGCTCTGATTAAGTTGGGGGCGACAGAGAAGAGGCATAGGCGGGAGAGGGGGGAGCATCGCAATTTGGGTTTTTTGTCTCGCACAAAATGCTAAGCCAAAAAGCGGATTATGTCCTTTCAAATGTAATTTACACGCTGAATTTGAAAGTGACCTCAGAATTGCAAATGCTTTTAGAGAGCAAGAGCTTTGCTTTTGCTTTTCCTGTTTCTGTTTCTGTTTTGTTTTGTTTTTGTGATAAAATAAAATGCCCGAGTTTTTCGAATACACATACATAATAGCCAAGACTGGATATTACAAGGGGATTAGGGCATTAACAATCTATTATGTCGGCTCTCAATTAAATTATAAAAACAAATTATTGAATTTGCACAGTCAACACCTAGAATATTAATCGCTTTTGTCCTGAATTAATTGAACATGTTGTCTGTGGTTTTTCAAGCAGCACAAAGTCATTGACGATGATGTGTATTTATCTCAATTGCTTTGATTTTCTATTTGCACAGATTAAATAATTCATTTAATTACAATGATTAACAGAAGAGTGGTAAATATTTAATATTTAATCATTTCTGAGTATTTCGCATAACTGAATTAATCATTTATAATAATTAATAGTGGAATACTAATCATTTAAAATTAAATTTGTGCTAAGTAAATGTATCAAAATTATATTAATAAACAAACTTAAATGAGAAAATGGATAATGATTAATGGATTAGTAGTATCTTAAATTATCCAAAAGATATTTGATTTACAGAATAATTTTTGTTAGAGTTCCCAATTAATATGTTCTTATTAAGAACTAAATACAATTAACAATTACCCAATCCAAATGATATATAATCTAAATAATAATCATTTCTATGCCTTTATTAAAGATTTTCGATCTAACTAATCCGTCAGAAATATATTCCGTAGACCATTTAAAAAAAAATGTTCATTTAAGTCATATTAATTAATCTTCATTTGACATGTTGAAAGTTAACAAGATTATCAACTAATCCATAAGCTATTTGATTATTTATTTTTGAATTCCTTTTTCTTCTATCTTTTTTTCAGAAGTTCGAACTTAATCCCGAATATATTTAATCGAGATACTATGTATTCCTATTCCCATTTTCCGTCATTAATAAAAGCTGATACTCAACACGAAAGTCTAATTAATTCATAATATATTTAATCAATAGAATATTTACTTTTAGAATTCTCATTTCTTACGCCTTTATGAAATAAGTACTTTCAATTGAGGCAGATTAATCGATTTCCATTTAGAATACTTAAGCGCTAATCGCGTTCAGATTATTTAGATGTACAAGTATGATAAATAGCAGCCATAACTTCCATGAAATCCTCACAATCTTTTATTGCGAGCACAAGAATTTTAATTCCATGAGCTAGAGCTACCATCTGCACCTTCATTATGGATTTAATGCTGAGAGCCATTAAAATAATCATCGTAGTTCTTTTTTTTTTTAGCTTTTGAGGGCGCAAAAATGGCAAAGCTGCTTGAAAGCCTCGGCAAAGAGCAAAGGAATTATAGTTATCTGTCAACACATATCGCCAAATGCATGTCAATTATGACTTAAATGCTTAACACAAAAGCCGGCAAGACGCTCAGCGAGTGGTTGGGGGGGGGGGCGAGGGAAGAAAGGACAGGCCATTGTGCAGGGGGTGAGACCGGGGATGAGGTGGGTGATGATGGCAAAGTGGCAACGCCAACACCGCTGATGATGTTGATGAATGCCGATAGTAAACGGAATTAACTTTCACGCAACATAACGACGTCGACTGCGGCGTCGACGACGACAGCGGCGGCAATGCTCCCAACAACTTGAATGAAAGAAAAAGCTTACGCTAATGGTAGCCGACGCCGCAGAGCACAACTGGAAAAAGCTTTCGACAAGCGCGCGTAGTAAATGTGCGGGTGGAAGTGGAGTATTGTTTGCTGGGTTGCAGAAGTAGTGAAGGGGGTGCGAGTACGACGAATGCGGCTCGTTTGACTGGTTGCGTGAATGTGTGTGTGTGTGTGTGTGTGCGTGTCTGTGTGTATCTGTTGTGTGAGTACAAATGGTGTGTTTGTGTGCGTGCCCGTGGGTGGGTATTGGTATGGGGGACAAGCCAAACAAACGGCTCTGATGACATCGACGCAGCAGCAGCAGCAGCGGCAGAGGCAGAGGCGTCGTCGGCAAGCGAGCGTCAAGCTTACAGCCAACAAAAATGTTTGTAAATTAATAAACATAACGTGTTCGCTTGTATACGAATATGTGTGTATATGTTTGCATGTAATTACATACCGTCTCAGGTCTCAGTGTTTGTTGTTGTTGTAATTGCAAATGTTGCTTTTTTTTGGCTCGTCGAAAAATACAATTAATGCAAAAGTTGGCAGCGACTTTTTTGGTTGACGACGTCGACGCATGCGCTAAAACTTGCTGCACTGAAGCATTTCTATACACACGCACACAATCACAACACACACGCTGTATTTGTGTGTGCGTGTGAGTGTACTAAGGATTTTTGCTTTTAATTTTTATATTTATTTGATTACACTCGCCGAATTCGCTGGAAATGCGAAAGGCCAAACTTTTTAGCTGTATTTATTGGGCTTGGTCAGCATTTAATATGATCGATATAACAACAGTGGCAACAATAACAATGGCAGCCAATTAGCATCTATTATTATTTTGTCTAGCGCTTTTTTTTTATTATTATTGTTTGTGTAGCACACTCAAAGCGACGACGCGACGGTGACGGCGACGCAAGCTTTGGACACGCTTGGACGAACGGCGCGCAGCGAACCCGTTACCGTTAGAAAATGAACAGCGACTGAACCTGAAGCTGAAGTTGCAATGCCGAAGCGGCGCTTGGTCCAAAGCTTTCACTGCCAGCAGCGGCGCTGGCGTTGGCGTCTTTTGTTGTGTTGGTGGTGCGAATTCCATAGTATTGGTGTTGTTTGCCCGGCAGCATAACAGCACAACTTGTTTAACAGACGACGACTGTTAATTACAGTTTTGTGTAGTGTTGCCACGCAGCGGGAGCAAACAGTGCTGCCACACTGTTGTAAAATTTGCGACTGGCAATGCCGCCAGCAAACAGCTGAGACTGGTTGGCGGTAAATTTGAATAGTGGAAAATGTAAGATACAATTGAATTTAGTATGCTGTTTGTAAAGCTCTTCAGGATTTTATTTAGTTGTACAAATAAGAATAAACTAATTGCATTTCCATGTGATTGCCAATCATTACGATAGATTATTTTATTTAGTAGGAAAATGCATTGAACTGCGGGTGTTAAACCCGCTTCCATTTTCCTTTGCGGCCAACTGCACAACGCGGGTGCACGATCTCCACGAATGGGAATGCCATGCAAGCGCTTTTCCAGCCAATGCGACGACACAAGTGCATATTTTCCAAGCAGCCGCCAGCCACCAGATTTTGGCAAGAAAATGCATCGCAACACAAAAAAAAAAGAAAAGAAAAGAGTTTTCCACGCATCCGACGCATTTCTCACTGCCTGGCAATATCGGTAATCATCAGCAGCAACAGCAACAACAACAATAAAACGTGTTGCTGACTTTTTTGCTGATGTTACCTGTTGCCCGGTTGCCTGGTTGCCTTGTTGCCTGGTTGCCGTCGGCTCTGTTGACCCGGCCTGGCCAATTATGCGCCGCGCGCCAAGTGGTGAAATCGATGAAGATGCACAAAATGCAAACGCACTCGGCTAATGGTCAATATGGTGATGCTGATGGCGTCTTATGTACGATATGTGGCCCGGACAATTATGGCCAAAAACAGCCAGGCTACAGGTGGGTTGTGGTTGTGCCTGTATCTTTAGCTGTAGCTTTGGCTTTGGCTTTGGCTTTGGCCAGCGATTCATGCGGCTAACGAGCTGTGAACGTGATTATAACTGCTAGCCCGACATATGAAAATTATGTTCAAAATACAATTTGGTCGAAAAGTAGCAACAACAATGGCCAAAAGACAAACAAACTGCTGCTAACCAGAAGCTCAATTCAGATTAGGCAATCGACCAGCCCCAAAACAACATCGCATAGAGTGAAAATATTTGCTTAGCATTGATCTCTTGTTGCTTTTGTTGTTGTTATTGTTGTTGTTGTTGCTGGAGCATTGTTTGTTAATGCTTTCGGCCGAGCTTGGTCAGAGCCAATAAAATATGAATTTGTCTGTCTGCAGTTTGTTGTTTCTTCCTTTCCTTCCTCCTTGCGACTTTTTGCATGTTTTTCTTCTGCTTTGGCATTACGAAGTCGGGCAGAGCATTTATCTAACGGCATATAATAACAGGTGGGGTTCATTGGATCAGCGACGGGTCAAAGTCAAAGCAGTCCATTGCATTTTATTGAGCCAAGACCAACAAAGAGAGAAATATCTAGAAGGAAATTGCCTAGTTTATTGGTAGCTGACCAGTTTAATTATTTGTGGCATGGGAATCCTCAGTTATAAGTTTTAGATTTAATATTTTCATCGCCCTGAACTTCAATAATAACTCTGGGCATAACTATATCTGAGTAAACATAGATAAGTAACTATTTTAAATTAAAGTTATTTTTTTGACAATATTTTACAAATCTATAAATCCGAAAACTATGCTTTAATGAATTTGTATTTATATAGTCAAGTAATAATAAAAAATTACTGACTTAACTTGAGGGTAGAGTAGCGCTGATTCCAATAATATTTGACATATGCTCATATTTTAGTAAATCAAATAGTATTTAATATTACATATGGGCATTTCCAAAATCGCGCACGGGACATTCGTACGCGTTCAAAGTAAAAACACGGCAAAAAGGAAACGTTTTTTTTTTCAACTGAAACGCTTAATGTACAGCATTTTATTAGCTCTTTCATTGGTGCAAAGATTGATGATGGGTATTTTTTCATTTAGAAGATAATTGCAGAAGTCAAGTGATTCGCACGGGACACAAAACGGAAGTGGTTTAAGAGGTCAACCAATTCAAACGCAAATTTCAGCTAATCCAGAGGCAATATTTTAATGCAACTAATTTTAAATTTTTGTGCATTGATGCCTCATTAAGAAGATTATAATTTTTTTCAAAAACGACTTGTATTTTTTTTTAAATTCAATTTGAAGTAAATTCGCACGGGACATCGCGCACGGGACATTTTTACCACCACTATTTTACACCCGCTACCCATAGGGTAGAAGGGTATTATAACTTTGTGCCGACAGGAAATGTATGTAACAGGTAGAAAGAGGCATCTCCGACCCCATAAAGTATATATATTCATGATCAGCGTCAACAGGTGAGACGATCTAGCCATGTCCGTCTGTCCGTCTGTGTGTCTGTCCGTATGAACACCTAGATATCACAGACTATAAGAGATAGAGCTATAATTTTTTTTCGACAGCATTTGTTATGTTTGCACGCAGATCAAGTTTGTTTCAAATTTTTCCACGCCCACTTCCGCCCCGCAAATCAAAAAAGTTGAATAACAATCGTAATTTTATAGCTAGAGTTGCGTATTCTGGTATATAGAATAATAACTATAATAGTTATGATTCCTAAAAATTTGGTTGCGATCAGACTAAGATTGTGGAAGTTATTAAAGAAATACTTTTGTATGGGCAAAAACACCTACTTACTATGGGTCTGAGTTTCTTTGGCTGACAATCTGGTATATTGTGCCGTCTAGGGTATATTTTGAATGCGGTACTATATCGATATACCATATATACCAGTTGGTATATTTTTTAGTATTTTTGTTGAATATTTGGTATATTTTGAGAATAATACCGCAAATATATTGCTTTTTTTCAAAATGGGTAGCGGGTATCTCACAGTCGAGCACACTCGACTGTAGCTTTCTTACTTGTTAATTTTGCGGCAATGCTGCCAACTTACTCCATCATTCATATTGTGTAAATATGAGAGAGGAATAAGTTGGTACTTATGTTGTGTACTTACGGTCGCGCACGGGACAAACTTTAAATGATCACCAAAAATACAAATATTTTTTTTCTCCAAATTTTATTTATATATTTACTGCGCGCATAAACTCTGTTTGCAAAAAAAATTTGATGCAATTCGAACAAGTGATTTGGATTTACTGATAAGAAATGTTGTTTTTCGGTCGCGCACGGGACATTAAAATAAGTGATAATGCAAATCAAAATTTTTACCGTTATTGGTGATCGCATGTCACTTTTTGCGTTCTCTTTCGTTTCTTGCAATCTCCAAATGATTTTACAAAGCAAAAGACAAAGCATAATGCATTTATTTTAGAAGTTGTTATCAAAACAAAATATGCCCTACAAACATCATAATCACAACAGGTGCGTTTGCGGGACTTTGCATTCGAATATTTTGAAATCTATAAATGATAAATGCAAAATTCTTTCAAGTTTATTAAATTTGAATATTTCTTTATGTAACCATGTTGGAAAAAATCATTTTCAAGAAATTTTAATTTTTTGGTCGCGGTGGACCTTTCTGTGGAAATGCCCATATTCAACCGTGTTGATTCAAATTAAAAAAAAAATGCAAAATTGGAGACTGTCGTTAACTGATTATTTCTGAAACATCGCTAAATTTATTATTTGACTAAATTTCATAAATGAAAGAGCAAAAACTTGTACTAATAATATTAATATATGGTAACATTTACGTAATTTGTATATTTTTATTAAATTTGTGTCAATTTAATACTTATATAACTATCAAAATTAAGACTATTTTGACTAAGTCTCAAATATTGCTAAAAATAACTATTGAGACTTTTGACTTAGAATCTTTATTGTATTTTCCGCAGAAGTAAATGTTGTTCATATAATACCTAATTATTGATTATGTTTTACACTCTTTACTGTATAATTAAATTAAGAATTTAATACTAGATTTAATAAAAATATAAATAAATTGAATTTTAGTAATTGTATCTATCATTGTAAAATAAATAATAAATAATAAAGTTCTGAAAACATAAATAAAATTAATGGCTTTAAGAGTTTTAAGTTTAAGCACAAAGTTTCCTGTAAAAAGATTTCTACAATATTACAAAAATGCAATACAAATAAAATGCTGTATCTTTATAATTTTTAAACAAAACTTTAATGCCTATATTGAGCTGAAGAGAGTTTAAATCTATTTTCACTTTAATGTTTATATTCGACTTAAGACAATTTTCAAACTATTTTATGAGTTTGTTAACTTGCAACTTAAGCCAACTATTGGATGCAAATGCTTTCCAATTTCCCTTTGTTTTAATCTAAGTTAAAGTACTTTATGTCAGTCCTTTGTTTATTTACCTTTTTTCGTGAAAAACTGCAGCTGCCAAAAGCAGCTCAAAGTGAAGCTTCCATTTCATCACTTTGCATAAAATTACAATCCTGAAGAGCTGCACTTCAATGTGGGTGTTGCCCTGTTTCGATTTCGTTAAAAGCAAAAAAACAATGCAGCAGCTGTTGTTGCATGTAACAAAAAACACAAGCCATGGACAATGCTCATGTGACTTGTCAACGCTTCCAGCGGCAAAACTCTCGCAAGCGGCAACAACAGCAGCAACAGCCACAACAATGTTGATAGAAACACGAAGCTCCTGCTGGAAGATTTGCAAGCACTTCACAGCTTCCTAGCACAAAGATCAAAGCACAAATGCCGGCACAGCTGGTGTGGGAATCAGTTGCAGCTTTGCCGTCGCCGTTGCCGTTGCAGTTTCAGTTGCAAGCGAGGCGCTAAACGGTGGCAAAAAGCCCGAAAACGGCGGGAATTTTCATTGCACATACGCCCCGTTGGCCCGCCTCAATGCCGGACATTGCACGCCCGCCGCCCGCCGCCCGTCGCTGTCCTCGCCATCGCCAACTACAACAACGATCAATCTATTGCTGTGGAGCAGCTTCTTCTTCGTCGTCGTCGTGTGTTGGTTGGGTCACTTGTTAGGCGCCTTGGAGCGTTTTGTAAGAACATAAATCCTTCAGCTGTTTGCAACACGGCTGCCGCAGCCACTGTGATGCTGCCACACTGCCTGTGGATGGCATTTGAATGCGTCTCCTGTTCGCTGCCAAAGCCAAAGCCAGCCTCAGTCTCTCTCCGTTTCTCTCTCAGCAGTCGCTGCAATCCCGGCTTAAGTTTGCTGCCATGGGCTGGACGTTTTTTTTTATTGCCATAAGTGGCAGGTAATTATGTCGCTTACCTGATAAATTACCTTGTTGACAACGCCAGCTCGAGAGCTTTCAGCTTCAACTTCAGTTGCAACTTCAATTGCAGCTAAACTTCAACTGCCTGGCGGTTACAATTTTTGGATATCAAAACTCAAACCTATTCTCTATCCAACTTTCATTTATTTTCGCGGCATTTTGATAGCGAGTTTTCGTTTATTTTTTAAAAACAACTTTTTCATTTACTAAACTTATAATGAAGACTTCATTCAGTTTTAATTTCAAACTATTTCCATATATATGCATGCTTATCCCTTTAAAATCCTCTTTAAATCATTTAAATAATTTATTTTTTTCTTAATAAAAATAAGATGTAGTTAACTAACTATTAGTATATTCCAAAAGAAAACTTTCATGTATGTTATATTATTTTTTCATTTGAACTTTCTTTGTATAATGTGAATTGTTGTACTTATATATAAATAATGCAAATAATACATAATTTATTTTATAATATTCCCTCAAAATCCAATAATGAATCACGCGCATAAAATATAATGTGGATACACAAATAATATATTCAATGAAAACAAGTAAGAAAGTTACAGTCGAGTGTGCTCGACTGTGAGATACCCGCTACCCATTTTTAATAAAGGCAAAATATTGCGGTATCATTTTGAAAATATACCGAAAATACTTAAAAAATACTAAAAATATACCAAATGGTATGTTTGGTATATCAATATAGTACCACATTCAAAATATACCATAGACGGCTCAATATACCAGATTGTCAGCCAAAGTAACTAAGACCCTTATAAGTAGGCGTTTTTGCCCATACAAAAGTATTTCTTTTATAACTTCCACAATTTTTATCTGATCGCAACCAAACTTTCAGGAATCATAACTACTATAGTTATTATTATATATACCAAAATTCGCAACTCTAGCTTTAAAATTACGCTTGTTATTCGATTTTTTTGATTTGCGGGGGCGGAAGTGGGCGTGGCAAAAATTTGAAACAAACTTGATCTGCGTGCAAACATAACAAATGCTGTCGAAAAAAAATTATAGCTCTATCTCTCGTAGTCTCTGAGATCTAGGTGTTCATACGGACAGACGGACGGACACACAGACACACAGACACACAGACACACAGACGGACAGACGGACATGGCTATATCGTCTCGGCTGTTGACGCTGATCAAGAATATATATACTTTATAGGGTCGGAGATGCCTCCTTCTACCTGTTACATACATTTCCTGCCGGCACAAAGTTATAATACCCTTCTACCCTATGGGTAGCGGGTATAAAAATGAATAATTTAATAAAGCGATATTAAAACACAACACAATAAAAGAATCAAAAATATACAAAAGAATTATTTTAACTAAACTGTTGTAAGCCTAAAATTGTATTTTTTAGTATGTTTAGCAATTTTGCTGACATTTCTGAGGGAATTATTAAAATTGTTTAAATTAGGGTGAAGGGAGAGCGCAATAAAGCTTTCTGAGCGAATTCGCTGCGCTTCGCCACTTTAGTTAAGTTAGGATAACAATGTAAACAAACATTTGGAGTAAAATTAGTTGAAGAACAGCTAAGTCACAACAATCCCACTTTTCGATCGCGAAAGTGATAAATTCAATTACTTGAGATTTTTCAATATTTGTATTTAAAAGTTATATTTTTAAACTTTCATTTAACAAAACATAAATTATTTGTAAAAGTCGAACTTCAACTGAAATGCTTATTTTCTTAATCTATTTTTGACAGTTTTCCCTTAAAATGTTGACTTGACACAGCAAATTCATATTCCATTTTCATTTTACAGTACGTAGGCTTTTCCAAATTTATAAAAGTTTTTCTTTTTTTTTAATTTAATAGTTTAGTATGTTTAATATTTTAAGGACTCGCGCTTTATTGCGTATACGACACCGAAATGTAACTGCTTTCTTGAAGTACTCCAGCTCAATCCCAAAGCCGCAAACTTGTCCGGAAGTCCGTCACACGGACATCTTCATCAACAACGAGTGGCAGAAGAGCAAGTCGGGCAAGAGCTTCGAGACCATCAATCCCGCCACCGAGGAACCGATTGCCGAAGTGCAATGCGGATGCAAGGAGGATGTTGAACTCGCCGTCAAGGCGGCGCGTCAGGCTTTCAAGTGGGGTTCCCCCTGGCGTCGCATGGATGCTTCGGATCGTGGCCAACTGCTTTACAAGCTGGCATCACTCTTAGAACGCGATTGGGTTTATCTCGCAAGTCTGGAGACGCTGGACAATGGCAAACCGTATGCAATGTCCTACAACGTGGATTTGCCCATGTCGATCAAGAGTTTGCGCTACTTTGCCGGCTGGGCGGATAAGAACCATGGCAAAACGATTCCCATCGATGGCGACTTCTTCGCCTACACACGCCACGAGCCGGTGGGCGTATGCGCCCAGATTATACCCTGGAACTTCCCGATTTTAATGATGTGCTGGAAACTCGGACCTGCGCTGGCCACTGGCAACACGATCATCCTCAAACCGGCGGAGCAAACGAGTCTCACAGCCTTGTACATTGCGCAACTGATCAAAGAGGCAGGCTTTCCGCCGGGTGTGGTCAATGTGGTGCCGGGATTCGGTGAAGCTGGCGCTTTGCTGGCCAATCACTGGGATGTCGATAAGGTTGCCTTCACCGGCTCCACAGAGGTGGGACACTTGATACAGCTGGCCTCAGGCAATACGAATCTGAAGCGTGTCACACTCGAGTTGGGCGGAAAATCACCCAACATTATTTTGGCCGACTCGGATTTGGATTTTGCCGTCGAGCAGGCGCATTTTGCGCTCTTCTTCAACATGGGTCAATGTTGCTGTGCGGGTTCGCGTACCTTTGTCGAGGACAAGATCTACGATGAGTTTGTGCAACGCAGCGCAGAGCGCGCCAAGAAACGTGTCGTCGGTAATCCTTTCGAGGAGAAGACCGAGCAAGGACCACAGATCAGCGAAGAGCAAATGGAGAAGATTCTGTGCCTCATCAAGTCGGGCAAGGAGGAAGGCGCCAAGCTGGTGGCTGGTGGTGAACGTCCTGAGGATATGCCTGGTTACTTTGTGCAGCCCACCGTCTTTGCCGATGTCAAGGATGACATGACTATTGCTCGTGAGGAGATCTTCGGTCCCGTGCAGCAGCTGATACGCTTTAAGGATCTCGACGATGCCATCACGAGAGCCAACAACTCGGAGTATGGACTAGCTGCTGGTATCTACACCAAGGATCTGGATAAGGCCAACTATCTGGCGAATGGTTTGCGCGCCGGCACCGTTTGGGTCAATAACTACAACAACCTGCCCGCCCAAGCTCCATTTGGCGGCTATAAGATGTCCGGCCATGGGCGGGAGAATGGCGAATATGCTTTGTCCAACTACACAGAAGTTAAAAGCGTCATTGTCAAGGTGCCGCAGAAGAACTCTTAGGTAGAGAAAATACACAGTTGTAAGAAATGTATTGATTCAGATACCCCGGCAGAATTTACAAGTAGTAAACGGATAGCGATGTTTCAGACAATTTTGCATAGAGCTTCTACTTTATTTACGTATTTTTAGCTAGATTTATCCCACATAAACTAGAATACTTTACATTGATAATCAAAGAAAAGGTTTTCTTATGATACTTGTATTACAAATATTTTTCAAAATTACTTATAATGCAATAAATTATGATTGATAATTAAAAAGATTCTACACTGTTGTTGAAGTAATTCATTATACAAATAGTTGGCTATACTTAAATATAAGAAGGCACTCTATATTCTTAAAATCAATGTTCTGTAAAGAACTTCATTGTAAACATAAATGTCGCTCTCGAAGATATCGAAAAAAGGAAAAACTTCGAAATTCTTTAATTTGCACACATTAAAAGTCAGTATATTAACGCTTTCATATTATATTGTTTGATGTTGATGGAAAAAAATGCATTTCAATATTTGAATTTTTATATGTTTTAATTATATTTCACAATTAACAGCAAAAGTTTTGTTTTGTTTAATATATATTTTAAACAAAGTGTAATTAAGTAAACATAAATCTTAGGTTTACATTAAATGTTGCTTTATATTTTAACAAATTGCATATTTTACTTTTTAATACTTTATCTTATTTTAAAAAAATATTTTAAAAGTAAGTTTTCTGTCTAAATAAATATAAATTCAAGATGTTTAAATTATGTATACCAATTAATAATAAAAAAGTGCGTCCTAATAAATGTAATATAATTTAATTAGTTTAATTTATATATCAACTAAAAGCTAATTAAAGTATTAAGTTAAGAAATCAATTGAAATGTATGCTTTATAGCCTATATAAATTTTTCTCTGAAAATAATTCACTTAAACTTGCTAAGCTAAACTAATAACTGTTAACATCATGAGTAGGTGCAATAAATAATCAAGTGAAGTTGTCCACATGCTCGTATAGTAAAAAGATTCTCGCCCTCGCCGCATTGAAGATGGAATATGGAAGGGGAAGGGGAATGCGAAACTGTGGGCGATTGCATGTCTGTGATAAGGCGTGTGCCGCAACCGGAGTCGCAACAGTTGCAACAAAGTCTCGCTGCTGAGTGGCGCGATCAATCGCCTTGGGGCCAAAGAGTGTGAGAGTCGAGGAGTGGGAGAGAGAGGGAGACAGAGAGTGAGAGACTGCGCTCGATATCTGTGAACACGGTAGCTAACATGCTTAAGTTTAATTAATGATAAGAAATCTGTATCTAAGGACGTTGCCGCCACGCCACGCCACGCTTCTGTGAAGCGTAATGAGCAGAGAGATCTTGGCTTTGCTTTTGGCCCTGGAATTCAGGTGTGCGCTTTGTCGATTGGCAGCAACCGAGAGCCAACAGTCGAGAGCTAAGAGCCAAGAGCCAAATAGGCACTTGCAACTTGGCCATGGTCAACATTGGCATTGCATCGCCATCGGCATCGGCATCTCAATATCATGTAGATTTTGTGCTAATGTGCAGCCTCGGCACTGGTTTTGCTTTTCTTTTTGTTGTGCGGCATTACGTGGCACACACACACACATACATACACACAGAAGAGTCAATCTGTTCTGCTCTCATACTCGCCATTAATTAGTTGAATTTATTAGATGGCCATCTCGTCGTCCGCTTCGTCGTCGCTCCATACGCCTGGGAATTTTTCGAATCCCTTGCATTGCTTTTCGCACTATGAAAACGATACGTAACCAAAAACCGGAACGTACTAAATATACGCATCTTTTCTTTCCTCCCCCTCTCTCTCTCTCTCTCTCTCTCTCTCTCTCTCGTGTGTTGCTTCTTTACGATGTGAGTCTGCTCATGTTCGGGCTCCAATCGAATGCCACCAAATATTTTATCGCTGCCCGATTGGCAGCTCACTCAGAAGAAGTACGAAGGGGGGATAATCTCGACTTCGAGCTGCATATTAGTTGTAATAAATGGTCGACTCGGCGCATCTATTTTGTCTTCCAACCAATCTGGCACTTTATGTGCCTGTATTGACACTTGATTGCTCCCCAGATTGCCTTATTAGCAATCCCATATATCTGGTTCTATGTTGCAAACGAAATCTATATTGCCACTAATCGGGCGATTAATCGTTATGAGATTTGACAGTAAATTCATGTGGGTTGCAATTGAAATAGGCATAGATCCAAAATTTAAAATGTAGTTTATAAACAGTTCATGAAGTTGCAGATTTCAAAATTGAAGTAATTAAACGAATGTGCTACATTTTTAAAAGTAAATTAAATGGTAGATTTTTCAATTTTGATAAAAATTAAATATTTATATAATATATTCATTGTATCAAATAAGATTTAGCTTGGAACATCAACTAATTTTAGATCTTAAATATCAATCGAATAAACTACTTTCAGAGCTGGTGATCCAAACTGAATGGTATTCTATTTCCATTTAAGAAATAATAATATAATATAATTTTAAAATTTGTATTATTATCATTTTTTTAAAGTAGATTACATTTAATTTATACAATTTCTATGTATTATTGCATTCATCTTTACCTAGAAATCATAATTAACAGTTGGTTATAATAATTATTCTTTAATTTGTGCACTTCATTTATATAAGAAATACTAATATTATTTATTCATATTCATCTACAAATTGTAATTCATAACTTCAAGTATGTATTATTATTATTTGTACTCTTTTAATCTTCATTAAATTTATTCACTTTGTTGGATACATTTTCATAATTCTTACCCTAATCTTATTGCTCACCAGCTGCACAAATGCTCATAAATACCTTCTAAATGCCAAAGTGGTATAATAAATTTGAATTGTTATTTAACAATTTCGATTATGGTCGCCGCAAATCGGAATTGTAGCTGAAATTGCCAGCATCTTCTAAGTTTAATCGCTTTTAATAAGTTAAAGCCAACGAAAAGAAATAAATAAGTGTGTTGTAGTATTTTGCCATTTGATCGTTTTAATTCATTAAAATGTTTTTGCACATATGTGCAACCGAAGATCGAGGGGAGAAGTAGGATAAATCAGTTGCAAAGATGCACAGCAGCAGAGGACGTCGCATAGTTCAGCTGCCCGCCGACCAATTTTTGTTGTGCAGCAATTCAATGCGGAACTGCAACAACACGATTTTGTCAACCTCTGAGGCGAATTTGCCGCCGCCGCAGTTGCAGTTGCAGTCACAGTTACAGTCACTGCGGCGTGGCAATTGCTTTTGTGGCAATGCCAAAAATGTGTGCCACAAGCAAAAGACAAAAGCTGCTGATTAAACGACGCCCAACTAGGCGTATGCTTAATTATATGACAAACAGTGAACTAGCTAAGAAATACTATACATATATGAATTATGTGAAGTAGAAAACTATTTAGGTTAATGTAGATTGAATTAACAAACTACATTTCATATTAATCTTCATAAAATATAAAAAATAAAGATATTAAAATGTATAATTATTTGATACATTCTCAACACAACTTTGTGATTTTATAGATATATTAAACAAATAGATTTTTTATGAGTTGTTTTCTTTATCAGAAAATCAGAATAAATAATAATAAATGAATCGTTTCTTGTTATAAAGCATGAATACATTTCGAAGATTTAAACATTGGTAGAGAGAAGAAAAAAACAATTATTTTAATATTCTGATAAAACTATAAAGTTGTATCGTAGATATAAAGTTTTATAAAGAGAAGCAGTTCTCTGAAGAGAAGCAGTTCTTTATAAAACTTTATGTCAACGATAAAACTTTATAGTTTTATCAGAATATTAAAATAATTGTTGTTTCTTGTTAATGAGCAGTTTCTTTATACAAATCCTCGTAATGTATTCATGCAACATACTATGATATACTACTAGGAGTTTAAAGATGTATGAGATCACAGCTTTACCTTTTGCAAATCACATTCATATCCATCAAAAAACGTCTGAACGTTTGGCAATTAGTTGAAACTGGGCATAAATCAAATTGTTAATAAGCAGCGGGCTGCCGTTGCTTGGCTAAACCTGTTGCCAATTACATTGACCAGACAAAGAGGCAGCCAATAACCACAGCATTGGCAACATCATCAGCAGGCGATCTGCATATATGTATGTACATATATGTGTATAGTATAGTATGGAATGCACACACATTCAATATGCCACTCGTATTCCACCAGCTCACCTACAATGCAGATTCGAGGGCTTTCTGGTGCAGGTGCAACAATGTTTGCGGGGGTAAAAGAAAATTAAAAAAACATACAACAAGAAACAAAAGGTGGCAGCCAGCTGATGAGGTTGTGCGAATGAGCAGATGATCTTCAATTTGTAGGAGGGCGGCGTGAAACCGAAGCACGATACAGTGGAAAAAGTATTCAATTATACACGCAAAATTTGCAAACCGAAACTGAAATTTGTAATAGTAACCTACAACGATATACATACAAAATGATCGTATTATATATCTATAATTTTTAATAGCTTATGTGGTATCAAAGTTTTCCGACTCTTCTTCTTAAGAGGAAGCCTTAAGTAATTATTTATTGAATTAAGGTTTAAAGTTTAAACAAATTATTAATAAGGTGTTCATCAATTTATTTGTTCTTAAATAAATGGTATGCATTTTTCGTTTTTTTTAATAATGTAATGATCGAATAGATTAAAACGACCTTGCATTTTCGATATTTTCCTGTATTATCAATTTCACTAAAGAAAGCATTTAAATATTTGTTGATATAGGTTTTATTACAAACTTATTAAAAATCACGATATTACCAAAAAAATAACATACTACACTATTAATACAAAGCTTTCAATAAAGCAACATAAAAAAGGTTATACATTCAGTACTTTTAGAAACATCCGATGAACAATTTCTTTGAGTGATCATGGAATTTAACAGCAGTTTGTTTCTTTCAACCATTGTGCATAGACAGTGAGGGCTTAGAGTCGATGTTAATGATGCCAAAGTGGTTTCACTTTTTTCCTCTTAAACATCTATGCATCTGGTGCGTTTGTTGTCGAGCTGCCGATCTGCTGATGCTGTTGCTGTTGCTGTTGTTGAACTGCTGCCGTTGCTGCTACTTTTGGCCTAGGCCCAACCTCTTGGCCTGCCGCAGACTATTTAACAATTTTTACTACTACTAAAAATTGCAACAACAACAAAGAGGAACCTGCGAATAGCTTTGACTGTTATTTGTAATGCGGGCGTTGCAAAAAGAATCACGGGCTGTAAAATCTGACTAATGGCAAGTTTGTTGCAAAAGCGTTAATTAAAATACATGCGAGCAAACACACACATACATATGTACATACATATAACAACAACAATTTGCAAAGTGCATTAACTTTGTTGCCAACTTGTGCGGGACACTTTGACATTATGTAGTAGTCGAAATGGAGGTTGCACTCTCGACTCTCCGCACTCGACTCTGGACTGTGTACGTTGCACTCATTGTTGCACTAATTTGGTTTCGCTTCGGACTCTCAAATACTTATATCGATTGACAGTTTAGTCTATCAGCGTCGGGTAATCGCTGCAATTGTTCCCCGTTTTGGCAACCAAATCAATAATAATCCTTAATATGGAGCACACAAATGCGATCACTACAATTCTCATAAAAGGCTTGCCGTATTGACATTTAATGCCAAAATCAATTTGGTTGCCTCCGACTGCATTGCATGGGAATTGCAAATATGAGTAACTAGCCCCCGGTTTCAATGTTGACTCATTTTGCAGATGCAACAATCGCTTAGAATGCATTTTGGAATGGCTGTAAGCAGCTTTCAGGTGATTTTTGTTGGAAGAGAACTTAAGCAGTAAATTTATCAACATGAAAAGAGAACGATTGATATAAACATAGCAATTTATTTAACTTACTTTTAATTTAGTTTAATTTTAATTTCAAATAAGAAGTAAGGGACCAGAAATATGCATTTATAGCTTGCATATCAAATATATATGTATACAAATAATTCAGAGTCTTTTATAAATTGAAAATTGATATCTTTATCAACACTTTAATTTACTTTCAAAATAATGTAATAGTAGAGATGAATTGCAGATGCAACAATTCTTTAGAATGCAGTTTAGATTGGATGTTGGCAGGTCTCATGAACTTTTTTTTTAGAGAAACTTTTCGAGGCAAATTAATTAGCTTGACATTCAAAGAGAGGATTTGTTAGAAAGTTGAAAATGTATTTAAGTTACTTTTAATTAGGTTTCATTTTATTTTTAATAGTAAGTTTGCAGCTTTCAGGTTCTTTTTTTTGCAGCAAATTTATTGATTTGACATTTGAAGAGAACTTTTTTTTGGTTTTGATTTTAAGGTAAGAAGAAAGTTAGCTGAAAGATAAGCTTGTAGATTGTATATCAATATACGTAAATCTCAAAAAATCTTTTGTAAAGTTTATATATAAATATTATATTTATTATTATAGATTTTTGTTCAGCGATATTGCTTCTGCAGCAATTTTATTGGCTTTGCATTAGAGCATTAATAGAATCTTGCAAATTTATGTAAGTTACTTTTAATTTAAATTATTGTATGTTAATATATGTAAAGTTGAATATTGATATAGACATATAGTTTGCAGCACTCTTTTTTGGTACCACAATTTTCATTTAAAATAAAATAATAATAATAGAGATGTTTAGGCAATTATGTTTATTTGGAGGCATCTTTTACAGAATCGCAATAACACACACTTAATTTGCTTATCCTTCGAGTAATCGAACTCACAAAATAAATTGAACAGGCAGCTCTACAGCATCAATATCAATCGAGAGTAAAACTTGGCAAGTGATCAATTGCTCCGATGTAGCTGTCTGACAGCAGTTCAAGAGTCTGGTAATTTATACACTGAGCACTAAAAGGCAATGCATTGACACTGAGATAGAGACAGCTACTGCTACAGTTAGTTGTAGTGCTTTGTAAATAGGCTATTACGGCTTAACTGGTCGATGGTAAATGATAGTAGCTGGTAACTGGTAACTGGCAAGTGGTAAGTGGCGAGAGTAAACTGCTGGCAGGCAGTGTAAACAAGCAAGCTAAATGTTGCAACATACACACTACTGGGGGATTGTGGGGTCCAAAGTGCGTACATTTTCACAATGTGGAACATGAGTTTTGCATTTGGCCGATTTGGCCATTAAAATGAGCGCAAATTAAATGCGGGCCGGCAAAATGTTGCACACACAAAATTAGCACACACACTGCACACACTGCAGTTGCAGTTGCAATGAGTGGCAAAAAGATTTTCCATGCCTGCGCATCGTGTGTTGTACTTGAATGTTGCAAGCAAATTATGCTGGCATTGACACGCCAGCGACGCGATGCGATGCGCTCCAGCTTTAGCTCTTTAGCTTCAGGTTCAGGCCACAATTCCAGCTGCGAGCTGCCGATACTGAGGTGCCATTGCCACTGCAACTGCAACACAGTAATAGCAACAGCAACAGCAGCAGCAACAACAACAACAACAACTGCAACAGCAGCCAGTAACAGCAGCTGTGGCAAACCAATAAAAACGCGCATTAGAAAGGTAGCAATTGCCTGTGGTCAAGATTAAAAATCAGAACGTGAGACATTTTACAAAATGGTCTTTGACTTTCGCTTGGACAGTTTGGAAACGAGCCGAAGCTGAGTGCTTTAAGAGATCTCCCCACCACACCAAATGCGCTATTTATCTATTGTTGAACACCATCAGATCAGCACTTAATCTTAATCATTGTACACAGTATTCTCTCAGCTCTTCCCTCTGTCGGATTTGTTGTTCAGCTTGTTCTGATTGTTACTGTTGCAACAGTAGCCAAAGATTTGTTGAGAGTGCTTCTGATCATTTCATGTGCTTGCCATTTACAAACTCAATCAACAGAGTGTAGAAACATTTACAAAACTACATTTTTAAGTATTTGAGTTTTAAATTAACAAACACTTTGTTTTCTTGATCACCATTTATTTTATTCATAAAGCTTACAATATTTAAGGTCAACTCTGACAGCCCAATATTTAGTATTTCAATAAAATACTAGAAAAAATTCTATAACAAATTTGATAGGTATTTACCTATCTACATTTCAGCATCAAAAATATGCTTATCATCCCAATTTCAGTTTTGAAACATTGGCGGACAACTAAGGTACATAAACAGAATAAGTTTTACAATATTTTCCACATTAAGCATTAGTTATTGTATAACCAAAAAGTATACCAATTTGTGCTCTTTATAAGATCGTAACTGTATCTGCAAAACCTGAAAAATTTTTTCCTCTGGTGTGATTACGTTTGGTTGGCGCATCATAAAATTTCCCACATTTCTCGCAGTTGGTGAACCCAACCCAAAAGTTCAATAGAATTTTTGGTGTGTGCAATGCCGAAAGCGTATCAAATGCCTGGCTAAAAAGCCAGCTAAACAGCCTCCTGACCAAGCCACAATTGTCATTGAACGTCCATTCAAATGTCACAAATTGTTTGCCAAATCGCGCATTGGACATGAAATAGTTTCGACAGTTTAATTTGCCTGCCCCGAACCGATGGGGCGATGCCAATTGTTGTTGTTGTTGTTGCTGTGGTTTTGGTGTTTGCCTGCTTTTCCATACTATACTATACTGGATATACATATGTGTATATAGTGGTTTAGGTGGCTTGTCGATGACTTGGTGGCTACCATGAAACACCTACCAAATGCTTATGGCCATTATTTGAAGGCAACTCTGTCTGTCGGCATGCAAATGCCTAAATGCCGCTGATGCTACACATAGAGAAATGTTCAGAGATTCTATAGATAAAAGTCGAGTAAAGTCATATAACGGGAATATTATTAAGAGAATTAAAGTTTACAAAAATTACATCAAGGGAATAGCTTTAAAATTGAACATGGATTGATTTGGAGAATTATTTGACATACCTGCATTTATGTAATATTCGTTTACTTATAAAGATATAAGCAAAAAAGCATTGTAAACGGGAAAACTGAATTTAAGAAAAATTTCATGGGCAAAATAGCATTTTAATTTATATTAAATTATTATGAGTACTTATAAAGTAAACTTTCATTTAAGTAGTCTTTGTTTGTCTTTAAAGTTGTATTTAAGAAATACATTAATATTCCAACAATATAACATATAGTCTGTTAAAACAGTATTTTCAGTTGATAAAACAATTTTTTGTTAGTAATTTTTAGAATAGCGTATTACGTTATTTTTGTTCCTACTTAAATAAATACAAATGCAATTTCAAATTAGCAAAAGTAGCAAAGACAAAATTAGCCTGTTATGTTTTTTTTTTGTAATTTAAATTACGTTCGCTTGTAAAAATGTATAATAAAGAGTTCTTTCTAATGATCAATTAATATTTATCAGTGTATTTCGTCTATTTGGTGACAGTGGAAGCTCTACTGCTGTGGCTGCTGATGCTGCAGATGCATCCAATAGATATGAGCGCGGCGATAACGTTGACATTCCACCTAAATTTATAATTTTTCGCCGAGTTTTTCCCTTGTGCGCAAAAGCTTTTAATTTTTGCCGCCAATTCCGTTCACATTTGTCGTCGTCGAAGTCGTCGTCGTTTCCCAACTCTCCAGCGGATTTGTCATTTGCCCGTAGTTGTCGTTATTGTTGTTGCTGTTGCTGCTTCTGTTGTTGCTAGGCATACGAGTATTACAACAACTACTGTAGCAGCAGCAGTAGCTCCGCTTTCAAGTATTAAGCTTGCGAGCAGTAGCTCCCATGTCTATGTCTCTGTCTATGTCTATTTCAATGTTCATGGAGTGTATTCAAAATCTGCCATGATCATTACCATAACTGATCTTGTTTTGTCATGGCGCCTCCTCCAAACCATCCCTGCTGTCATCCCTCCTCCTCCATCTCTGCTCTTTGGCTACTGTTTTTTATTTGTTGTAGTTGTCTTCGTTTTTGTGATGATTTTCTGCGGTTCATTTGAGTCACGAATTGCTCGAAATGCCTTCGACTTGGACAACCGCCGAGCACTTGGACCTGGGACTCCAGTTGGCGTGTTCTTTTGTCCGTGATTTCATTTTGATTTGAGCCACAAAACTCTTTGCACACGACAAGAGCGTATCGTAGGTGCCTTCCCTCCTCTCCTCTCGTCTCCTCTCTCTGCTCTCTCCTCTATCCAGCCACTAAATGCTGTCATTGAATTTTAATTTAATTCAATGCATTTGCCAACCAAATAGTACAACAGCAAAGCACAATGTTTGGAGAAGATCGCTTTGCGATAATAAAAGCTGGGAAAATTTTTAGTTGCCTTTGTGCTGCTCTGATTCCCATTATTGGCATGATCATGTTGATATTTGTTTTCTGTGTTTGCCAAATGAAAAAATAAACAGATCGAAATGTCTTCATTTATGCCAGAGTTATGCTAATGGATCAGATACTAGCTTCTGTCTCTCGATTGAGGTCAGCTTGGTCAGCATTACGAAACGACAATACGAATAGAAAATATTGCAAATTTATTAAAGTTTAAAGAAGTTCGAAGGAAGCAATTAATTTGGTTTTCGATACACCGAAGAGTTCACATTAAAGTAGAGCTTTGAAAGTGAAAAAACCTTCCTAAAACTGTGGAATTTTTCACTGCTTTCCCATTGAATTCAATTTAATTTTCCGGTCACATTAATGGCATTTTCTCAAATGGTAGTAAAAATCCTTTGGCTAATTTCACGCCATTAGCATACACTTCGCAGCTAGAAACAGCTGAATTAGCAGTCAAAGTCTGGGCTACGATCATTAACTTGTCCAGAGAGTCCGAAGACAGCAAACGGCGAAAGGCATATAAACCACACGCAAAGGCATTTTAATAATAAAAATTTAATTTGTGACTAACAAATTAATTTCGAAGCGCATTTACACCTCCTAATCTCGAATCACTAAATTGTCGATGGAGCCAACGAATCGAGGCGAGTCGAGTCGAGTCGAGGCGAATGTGAAGCGAAACCTCGAAAGACCGAAAGACCCAAAAGCAATTGCCAAAGAAGTAGGCGTTCACAAGGCAAAATACAAACACACACACACACACACTCGCACACACACTCAGCCATTAGGCGCACCTAAGCGGCAACATTAGTGTGTCTATAGGCAAAAGGCTATGGCAATGGCAATGGCGATGGCAATTTTCCCAAGGAGTCCAAGTTGGAGGCTGCTGCAATTACTGCTGCAAGCGCGACGCCGGCTATCACTCGCGCCAACAATATCAATATTTATGCAGACGATAACACCTTCTGATTTACGTCAGCATCGCATGCAGATGCGAGGCTGGCTGCTCCCCTAGTTGATGCCGCCGCCTACGGATCTTTGCCTTGGCATTGCCAATACAAACTCCAACTCCAACTCCAACTCCAACTCCATCTCAAACTCCTGCTCCAAGTGCAACAGCAACGGCGGCGTTTCGATTTTTCTATTAAGAGCTCAACACTTGCGCTACTGAGCAACTTGCAACAGACAAACTTGCAACTTACAACAGGCAACAGGCAACCAGCAATTTTCAAGTTAACGCCCCGCATTGGCCAAAAAAAAGAAGAACGTCACAGCTTTGCATATGACAAACTACAAGCATATCCTGTAGATAATAAGGAAAACATATTAAAGCGAACTACAGCTAAGCATGGCACTAGTTTTAAATAGCTTGTGTTTAGTGCTTCAAAAATTAAATAATCATTAAATTAATTCCAAAATAAGTATTTTGTATTTCGTAAAATATAGTAATAGAAAAGCATTTAATATTGTTGTTACAATAAAAAAAATCGAATCGCAATTTTTCTGTATTTTTCTATATTTATTAGTCTATTAAATTGTTCTATTGTCTGCATTTTATTACCAGGGCGACTGAAAGAGAACTTTACAAAATAAAGCTAAGAAATAAAAAAGCGTATTTTAATTGAAAGACCCTTTTCAAATTAGTACTGACAGTTAAGTTGATAAATTTATATAATCTTAGAGATACAACATTTTACTATACCATTAAAACTTTTCAGCAACAGTTCAAGTCGATATATTTAAATATCATACTTACAATTCAATGAATTATTTTAAAAATATTAATAATCTACAAGTTTTATAGACGATAATAATAAGTTAAGTTCATATATATTTAAATATTATAGAAGCAATCGATTATTTTGAAATAATATTATAAATTTGTATATAATCATAATCAAATAATCATCTTTATTAAACACTTGTCTTTTATTGGTGCTATAGTGCAATGAAAGTTGAGTACATAATACCATCCGCAGCAATAAATGCTGGGTACAAAAAGTATAACATGTTGGACATAATGGATATTAGCATAAATTTTACGCCGGCTACAACAAAATGTTGCTGCAGCAGTTGATTGCCATTGCCACAAAATGTTGCCGGCAACAAATCGCAATTGGGAACGAGATCGCACAGACACAGACACATCGCCAAGGAGCACATGGTGTGGGGAACTGTGGGGAAGCCCCATTTGCAGGTTGCTTCGATCTTGGCGTCGGCGGTGAAGAAGAAGGCGAAGGCGGCGACGGCGACGGCGTCTCTGGGAACCAGCAAAAAAGCTAAAGTTAAGGAAAATTTGCACAGGCAAATAAGGCTTGAAAAGCAAATAGTACAACAGCAAAAGCAGCAGCAAAAAGTGAGCAAAATGGGTGAAAAATAGTAAAAATAAAAAAAAAAATAAAGATGCGCATGTTTATTATTGTGTGGCTGCGGTGAATGTTGCATTTATTATTTATTGAGTTGTTATTAGTGCAAACTACGCGCCATGTTTATCTGATTCCAATGCTGTTGCAGCTGCTGCTTTTGCTGTTGTTGCTGATGTTGCTGCTGCTTCTGCTTCGGTTGCATGTTCAGGTAGCTGCAACATGTTGCCGCTGCACATTGCGCTAAGCTTGTTGCATGTCTGCAATTGTTGCTGGTAGCTAAAACATTTTGAATTATTATTGGCAAAGCCAAGAGGCAACTTAATTAATACATGCCTCGGGCTTAAGCTCAACAACAATTACCACAAACACTCATCAAGCCGCTAACAGATACAGCTACAAATGCAACTCTCAGATACAGATACAGATACACCGATATAGATAGAGCTGCAATTGAACCAAATTGGTAACGGCAGCTGGTAGTCAACTGCCTGGTTGACAATAACCATTCGGATCCATTCCGGATAGCGGCTCCATTGTCAACTTCAAGTGCTCCAAGTGCTCCAAGTGAAGCTGCTCCATTACTATTTTGAGCTGAAAATTACTTTATAGTGTTTGCTCGCATAAATTGATGTAATCGTTTGTTACCATTTCTGAACTCTGCAACTCCAACTCTGAACTGGCTGCAACACTCGCCGCTTCCATTGTCGTCCAGCAGCAATGACTTGGACTCTGCAGCTCAGTTCAGCTCACCATTTCAACACAGCTGCCAACAAAGACAGCAGCGCATGCGTTTCACACTTTTTTTCGCTCCTTTAAACGCTCAGATATTCGGGCTATGTTTGGCATGCGTACGACTCGGTATAATCGGGGAATTTTGCGACCCTCCTCCACACCTGGCTGCACTACAAAAAGAGCTGCTGAGCAGAGAAACGCAAAAAAAAGTATCAAGAAATAAACTCAATCATTAAAGCAACAAAAACTTATTTTAAGCAGCTGCTGCAAGACGGGAAAAGTGTTTGGAAAAGAGCACAAATTTTGGTCATATTTCTTTTTTGACTACTTATTCAACATACAATTTATTTATTCACATATTATATTATGTTTGACAATGGAGAAATGCATTGCAGAATAATAATAATCTTAAATAAAATGATGAAAAAGTAAAAGTATTATTTCTAAATCAAACAGCATGAATATAATACAAAATTAAATACTATAATATGTTTATATTTATCTGTAACAACTTGATTTTTAATAATTCAAAATTCTGCATCCTTGCTGAAAATCTTTCTTATTTTGGAAATGAATGAATAGTAATTTTCTAATTTTGCTGCCAATATTTTTGTTCAAATGAATGGTAAGTTCCATCAATATTAATGATAAATGCAGTTTATCTAAATCTTTAACCTTGCACCAAACTTTACGTATATGTATTTACAATTTCTATAAAATAATTTTTAGAAAAATCTATATTTTACAACAACTCTGATACTTTGCTGCCAAACTTTTCCCAGCAGTAAATTAATGGCGTTACTTCGACATCATTAACGCGGTGGTTAGTGCTTAAAATAAGTCGGATATTGGCACATTATCAATATGTGTGAGTTGCTGTTTAATGAGTCGTAACCGAAGGAGTAACTCCACATATCACTGCAACACCTACCATTCGCTGTATCTAACGACAACCACTTGAGATTATTGCTGAAATGACTGCAGCTGCCCTTTTGGTCCTCCCGCTTGACTCTCAGTTTGTTGTCATCAGTTTTCAGTTTGTGTGTCACAACAAAAAGGGCGCAGAGTTACACATAGATAATATATATTTCCAGGACAAGGACTAGCTAGAGCACATGCCATTATCTGGCTCTTGCTTTTATTGTTGAAAGAACATTGCGCTTTGTTTCGCTACACAGATTGTTTGTTGTTGTCCTGATGCTTCGACCGAGGGGTCGTCAATGTGGTGCGGAGCTGTGCGGTGTGTCGTCGCTGGCAGCCAAACAAATTTATTGATTAATGCCCCGTTTCGTGTTGGGAAACAAGACAACAACAAAAGGCAGCGTCGCACATACGATAAAACACAGTATAATGGCACAGTTCCACAGCTACCCAATGACAATGACCTTCTGTCTAGCCAATGAAACAAAACGGCATTAAACTAAGCCCATAAATAATGTTGAACAAGTCAAGCATCGACTCGGCATTCTCTCGATCGATGTTTTGACTCTGTTTTCCAACTGTCAGCACAGTTTTCATTATGTTTGTTGCAGCATTTGCTACGCATAACTCATTCTCGAACAATATATAGTTCATTATATAACAATCAATTTGTTTTGACAATTCGCAATAGTTATTCACGTACCTTTCTCCACGCTTCTACCTACAGTTCATTTGTTGATCCTTTTGCCATTTTGAAATTACAATTTAAAGAGGCTTGAATTATATTATGCAATTATTTTACCTTTCATCGGATTAAAGAAACACTTATGAAGCAAATAAATTATGCTAGAGAGGCTTTGGTTTTTAAAAATGTTTTTGATTCAAATTACACTTTAATATAAAAAGTGGATATTTAAGAGTGGTTTAAGGAATACAAATTTTGTTTGTTGTTTCATAAAATTAGCTTAAGAACATAATATCAAAAATATTGAGGTGAAAACATTTGCAAATACTTAAAATATGCCTAAAATAAAATTTTAATTTATAAACTAAAATATCAATGTAGTAATAGAAATTTGAATCATATATTTGAATGATAATATATAAAATATTGGCAATATCTAACTTATTTTATTTTTGAATATTTAACCTAATTATTTGTTCTATTTTAAAAACATGTTGACTAAGCTGTTGTAGTTTTGCTTAGATGTCAGCTTAACAACCGAACTTGTTGGTAGCATTAAAGTCAGTTTCTACTTTGTATTCGTCACTTTAATCCAACAATTAGTCAAGACTAAACACCTTTCACACCTTCAGTACCGAGTATCGAGACCAACAAATCCAACAAACACACAAAGAAGAGTTGCATTCACAGCAACCAATGCCGTCAATGTCATTCATCCAATACGAGCACAAACTATGTGTGTGTTTGTAATTCAATTGCAATCACAGCAAGTGAACCTGGTGGCATTTAACATTGAGCTGGGGCAGAGCGGTGGCAAAGATAGGTGGAAAACAGAGGCAGAACCACTCGGAATCAGCGGGCACACAATAACAAGAAGAGGGCAATGCCAAAAGCGCAGCTGGAAAACAGTCAACAAAACAAAGATTTGAGTTTAGATCAAAGCGATTTCACCGCCACTTGCTGTTAACTCGATGGCGCTCAAGGTACACGATGGACTCTTGCACTGGACCTGGACCTGTACCTCGATGTGGATGTGGATATCGATGTGCTGCGCTGCTCTGCGCTGGATTGGAGTGTAACTAGTGTCTAGTGACCAAAGCTTCCCAGAGGCAGTGCAAAGCGTTGTCAGCAATTGCTTTTATTTTATTTGCGCATACTCTGTGAAAAAGTTTTACAGTATTATTACTGATAATGTAAATAATAAAAATAAATAAAAATGGGTTTTCTTAAATTGAAGTTTTGCATAGTTCAAAATAAACTACATTTGAATTAAAACTATTTTATTTTTTTACTTTTTTATCTTTAGTACAAATCTGCTTCCCTTTAGAGTATTCAATCTTCGCTAAATTGTAACTGCGCTTTCTTTGTTATACTACTTTTTTGTTGCTGTTGTTGTTGTTGGTGATTTTGTGATTTTGCTGCTTGCTTTGCTTTCAAAGTGTGCAAATGTTCGCGTCAGGCAATTTGCTGACGCGTTTGTTGTAATTAAATCGATGGAGCTCTGGCATCGATCTGATCGGCAGCCCCGACAACCCGACAGCCATTCATTGTGTGTGCTCATGAATCTCTCTGGCGCTGTCCAACTTCAACTGACACACACACACACACACACACACATAGGCAGAGCTCTGGGGCGGTCTTTTGGCCTGGACGCTGTTCGCTGTTAGCGTCGAGGTCTGCTAATCTGCTGGGACGAGACTTGGACCGCTTGGATCGTTCGTTGGCTGCTTAGGCTTGTTGGCTCGTTCGCTTGTTACTCTTGCATACAAATGACACAAATGTATGGCTGTGCCGCGTCTGCTTTTTGTATTGTATGTATTTCTAATGCCGTCACAGGCGATCAGATTTGTGGCCACATCAGACTGAAGCCAGGCTGCCTATTGCCTCATGCCTCATGCCTGTTGCCTGTTGCCAGTTGCCAGTTGCCTGCTGCCTGGTTGCTGTTTGAAGCCAGCCAGATGGAGCATTTGATTTCACTTCGACGCTAATGGCGACAAACTGCCGTGGAGCGCTAAATTGTTGCCAGGCATTGCCATCGAGGGATCGAGGGGGGAGGGAATACATAACCTATGCTACTGTCTCACAGCCCGATCGCCCGTTGAGTCGAGCCAATCTTTCGCCAAAACAATTTATCTATTTGTGTCTGTCAGACAGCTTGCTTCATCTCTCTTTCCCTCTCTCTCTCTCTCTTTCTCGCCTGCTCTCCCCTCTGTTGTTCCTGCTCTACACTGCAGCGACAGCATTGATCACATTCGTTTCTGATGATCATATGATGATCTACATGCTAATCAAATCACATTGCTGCGCTGGCCAATTACTCAGAGCAACACCTTCGAAGAAAGAAAAAAAAACGAATGACTTAGGCGACAAACTTGATGCGCACTGATTACCCCGCGATGTGTTAAGTGTGGATAAGTAATGACTTGCATGTTGGTCATTTGTCTTCATTGCCCCATGAAATTGCGCTGAATGCCAGCTGCAGCTATTTTCCAGCTGGTTGATTGGTTCATCACATATATATACATTTTATTTGATAGCAAATCAAATGCGATAAGTTCGATTATCAATGGAAATGTTATTACTTTGCTAAATAAATTATATATAAAATATCTTAAAAACGAAATTAAATTAAATTTAGCTAACGTTAGCTCTGAACAGATTCTTGGTAATAGGAATATTCTTAGCTATGCAGCAAATCATCATTAAAATTCTGTTAGATGAATAATGGAATTAGAACTACTATACTACGAGTATTATAACTAATTTAATCAGCTAAATTTAAAAAATTCTAAAAAAAAAAGCTATTACTTTATAAGAAAGTTATAACTTGGCAACTTGAGGAAAATTCTTGTCTCTGCAGCAAATGGAATCATCTTCAGAATTATGTTAGGTGGTGAATGGAAATATGATTACCTTGCTAAATAAATTAAATTTGAAATAATTGAATAAATAAGTTAAATGAAATTTAGTAAACTTTTTTTGAGCAGATTCTTGGCAAGTTTAGGAATATTCTATGTATGTTCGGCAGCAAATGGAATAATCATCAGAATTCTGTTAGATAGTGAATGGAAATGTGATTGTTTTGCTTATTAATTTAAATTTAATATAGTTTAAAAACAAAGTTAACTGAAATTAAAAAAACTTTATCTTTGATCAGATTCTTGGTAACTTTAGGAATATTCTATGTTCGGCAGCAAATGGAATCATCATCAGAATGTGACTATTTGAGGATAGATCGTGGGCATGCTGTGGATGGTGAGCGTGCTGGCCCCGTGACACATTCACATAGCACATGCTGAGCCTGGTTAATACCAAGTGCTGCCCCCACCAGCCAGCAGAAGCAGAAGCAGCCGAGATGTTTGCACACGGCAAACACAGCCTGCTGTGGATGTCAGGTGAGTGAGAATTGTGTCACATAGTCATGCGCTGACACTCGACTCGCGATGCTAGGTTTGCGTCTAAGTAAGCAAACCTTAGCCAGCTAGCTAGCGGTATATTTGCTGGCCAAAAGTTTTTCCTGGAAACAATCGTCGAGTGTGCAGCATTTTCGCCTGCTACTCGTACTGCAGTGAGTCGCAGCAGTCGCAGCAGCCTCCACTCCATAAATCTCGCCACACAATGACAAAATATTTGCAAATCGCAAGGCGCGCTTCAGAGAAGCCGCCTCTCGATACAAATCTATTTTCATTCGGTTTTGCTTCGCATTGCTTTTGCATTGCGCGTTTCGCGTTTCGCGTTTTACCCGCTCCGTGCGGCATTATTATATTGTTTGCTGTTGTTTTTGTTTGCTTTTTGCTGCCACTGGCAGGCAGAGTGCTCCCCTGGCCACTTGCAACTTGTTGCATAGCGTGCGAGCGTTTGCCTTCAACTTGTTATGCTGCGGCAGCCAAACAATTGTCTATTCTTTTTCAAATGCAACCGCCGAGTTGCGCCGCCTGGTAGCAACAACTGTGCGATGCGCTACGCTGCGATCCGATGCGCCACAAACGACTCCCCCGGGACACTGTCTGTCTGCGCTTTTCCTTCGCAGCTCTTCTCCTGCCCCTCCTGCTGCAGCTCCTGTTACCGCCTGCGGGGCAACAGATGAGAGGCTTGAGGTTTCTGGGCGCGTTTAACATACAAATTGTTACACTTACAAGTGAAATTTATTATTGCTCACACTCCGGGAATCATCTTTTGTGGCTTAGGCATTACTCATGCCAGGATTATCATAAGCTAAACTTGTGCACATCGATACTACTCTGCTCTATACATAGGAGTAGTAGCTGTTGAATGCAGTTGATTTCTCACTTCCTGCAAGCCAAGTGAACGCCACTTGATGCCTTTGCTTTGTGTGCTAACGTGTCACTTCTTTATGGTCCATTCCAAGACTTCAATAGCAACCATAAATCATGCTTTAGTTCATGTCCGCGCCAAAAACCGAAACACTTTTAGCCAAATACGGTCAGTTGGTGCCATAATTTCACAGTCAGTCCGAAAGCCTTTTAAATATGGTCCGCGTACGCAGTGCGCACATTTTAAATATCTCAGTTTCAATATCGAGAAACTGTCAACAATCGTAATGTTGGCAAACGTCTGGCTCATTATGTAATCGACTAGGGAGTGCTTAGAATATTGTTCGACTATTATTTAAGTTGTTGATTTTTCTTCGCAAATTATTCGCCAACTTAACTGAAGCATATTTTAAAGAGCTTTAACTACACAATTGCTGGATATATATTTTTATAAACAGTGTTTATTAAAAAATTAGTTTTATCAAGTATATTTATTTAAGTATAAATTTATTTATATGGTAGTATGTTTACATTGTACAACATTAATCGATGTCTATGTCAAATGATACAAAGAATTAATTTCAATAAAAAAAAACAAGTTTAATTTTCCGCTTTCACAAAAATTATTTACATATATTCTAATTTAATTCAAGGGACACTTAATTACAAAATTAAATATTTGCGAGAGTCCAAGGGTAAATAGACGAACAAAAAGAGAAAATTAGAAATTTGGCATCTTCTAATTCTTTTGAGGAAAACATTTTCAAAAACTTCTTATTTATTTAGTAAAACTTATTTTTTCAAACTTTTTTCACATTTATTTTTTTTGTATATATTTTTTATATCTGCCACTTTTATGTTGATCAATCAGCTGTGTGCGAATCGAATGTGTCAACACTTAAAATTAGATTATACCATATACGCGTTGACTGATTTTCAGACTGTAATCGCGATCATATTTGGGGTGCTGTGCACATGTGCAATATTTAATTTTGGACTGGAAACGCGCCAGTTACTCGCTGCCAAATGATCGAGTGAGAGGAAGGTAGAGACAGAGAGAGAGAGAGAGAGAGAGAGAGAGGTGAAGCACTTGAGATGGTTGAAGCAGTTGCGCGGTGAGCTTGTAATTCAATCTGCTTGCATTCAGACATGTAACAGCAATTTTAAAACAATTTTCAACTTACTGACAGAGCGGCTACCGGATTGGCTCGGCCCCAAGCTAAGCTGAGAGATCACAGATATCTGGGAGCTGTGAGCTGTGAGCTCGAAGCTGAGAGCTTGGCAACGGCAACGCTTTTGAGTGACTTTGGTACCAATCTGTCCATCATCATTACCATCAAGTGTAACATTTGTGACGACAGGCAGGCAAGCAGACGTCGGACAGACAGACAGACAACAGTCAGACAGACGAACAGACAGCATGGACAGATTGAGAGACAAGACGAGATGAGAGACAGATGCCAGCCGCCGCCGCCGCCACAGTTAAGAGGTGCTTCAGGTGCTGCTCCTCTCTCTCTCTCCTAGCTGGCTCCTTGGATCAGAAGCTGATACAGCGTGCTGTGAATGCCAGCGCAATTACTTTGTAATTTAAGTTATTGATTGCCACGCTGCGAATGCGAGCTGTGATCTGCGAGCTGCCAGCTCCACAAGCCGCCAAGCTGCCATCGCCGTCCAGGCAGCTCCAGGTCCATCTTCAACTCCAACTCCAACTACGTTTAAGCTTAGCTCCCAAGCTAAGTCTCTTAGATAATCTCAGCGGTGCACCGTTACAATAGCACCCAACGTTTTAGATGCCCTTTAGTGCCAGAAAATAGGTCGTCTTGGGTACATCAGCTAATACAGCTAATTGTAAATCAACTAAAACTACTATAAACTATTTCATCACTCTTAAAGTCATGAAAGGGTTTAATTATAAGCCTCCTTTAAAATAAATTAATAAACAGAACATACAAATTTACTTCATTGATTTCAATATTATATTTACTTCGAACTCTCTAATTAATAAACTCAGTTTCTAATTTTATCTTGGAAAACTTTTATTAGGAACTTAGAATTATAGTATGTTTTCTTTATCTTCAAATTTGTTTTAATAAAAGGTCAGCTACGTATTAAAAATTTAATGTTTAAATGTTATTTATCCTCAGCTATTTTCATTAATCTTAAAAGATTATTTTCCCGCAAAAATGTGAAATGAAGCCTTCCAAACTTATTTATTTTATTTTTATTTATTAATTTTCATTCTTTCTATATAATTAAATTCCTAAGTTCATATACAATACTAAAGTGTATCCGCTGATTCTACCTTGCCAGCTTCATCGAGCTCCTTTGACGTTTTTTGTGCTGTTTGATATATTTTATGCGTTCATCTTAGAATTTATACAGTCGCAATGGCGACTACAACTTGGTTATTCGAAGATCTTTCATGTTTGGATTAGCTGCGAATGATCTGACGATCTGGCTGTTCGCCAAGTTTGCCATTGATTCAATTTATGGCGAAATTCAATTTAGATTTTTGTAATCATTTAGTTGTAGCTCTGTTTTTTGGTTTTTGTTGTTTGTGAGGCAATCTTTTGATTGGCGCTGTTCTTGATTTCATTAAATGCATTCACTGGCTCTCAGCCATTTGTAGAATTTCTCGAATGTGTTGCTGGCCATTCGATCCCCAGCTCAGTTTGACGCCAGTTGATCGTTTATAATTGCAACACAAGAGGGAGCAAAAAAAAGAAGTCAACTCAGTTTTTTTCCTACATACTTTATGCACTCGAAACTGTCATAATTTATTGTGTTGTGTTGTGTTGACTTTTGTTGTGTGTTGTTTGATGTTTGTTGAGTGTACAGTGTGTTTTGTGTTTTGTGCACTGACAACAGGTTGATGTATTGATTGCCGTCATGTTGTAATGCTGACATTTATGACAGTAATTTGTTTTTCAATTTGTAAGCCAGTTATGAAAACAACCTGCAACTGGAAGAGCGACAGGAAGAATTGCAGTGCAGCCAGGAGGAAAATTTAATAACAATTTACCAGCTACAACTATGAAAATTTGCCAATTTAAATGAATGCTTCAAATGTCTGCGAAATAACAATTAAATACTAAATTAATTTATAGAAATAAATTAGGCGAATCACATTTTCAACGAAATTGAATAAAAAGTTGAAGCTTTTTTTTTTTCGTTCAATTTTTTATTTACAATCTGTCTTAAGACAATAAGAAAATTTTATGACTAATATTTACATAACAGGAATAGCAGATTTCCAGTGAAACCTGCTATTAAATATAACATCTTGTTTACTTAAAATTTACCTATCAGGGAGATCAAGGATGTGAAATCTTTTAAGTCTTCTAACAGTTGAGCTATTGTCTAAAAGAGCTAGGGCTAAATTATTTTCATGATTGTGAAGTCTGTCTGTGTATTTCTTACTATATTTCTTAATCTCTTCTTTTATAGTTGGAATATTTAAATCTCTGTGAATATTTGCATTGGTTACATAAAATGGAGCGTTAACAATTTGTCGCAATGTTTTTGATTGGTAGCGCTGAAGTATTTCAATATTAGAATTGCTAGTTGTTCCCCAGAGCTGAATAGCGTATGTCCAAACAGGCTTCAAAATGGCTTTGTAGAGGAGAATTTTGTTTTCCAAAGTAACCGCTGATTTTCTACTTAGTAACCAGGACATTTTCAGTGTTTATACCCGCTACCCATAGGGTAGAAGGGTATTATAACTTTGTGCCGACAGGAAATGTATGTAACAGGTAAAAGGAGGCATCTCCGACCCTATAAAGTATATATATTCTTGATCAGCGTCAACAGCCGAGACGATCTAGCCATGTCCGTCTGTCCGTCTGTGTGTCTGTGTGTCCGTCCGTCTGTCCGTATGAACACCTAGATCTCAGAGACTACGAGAGATAGAGCTATAATTTTTTTTCGACAGCAATTGTTATGTTTGCACGCAGATCAAGTTTGTTTCAAATTTTTGCCACGCCCACTTCCGCCCCCGCAAATCAAAAAAATCGAATAACAAGCGTAATTTTGAAGCTAGAGTTGCAAATTTTGGTATATATAATAATAACTATAGTAGTTATGATTCCTGAAAATTTGGTTGCGATCAGATAAAAATTGTCGAAGTTATAAAAGAAATACTTTTGTATGGGCAAAAACGCCTACTTACTAGGGGTCTTAGTTGCTTTGGCCGATAATCTGGCATATTGAGCCGTCTATGGTATATTTTGAATGCGGTACTATATTGATATACCAAACATACCATTTGGTATATTTTTAGTATTTTTTAAGTATTTTCGGTATATTTTCAAAATGATACCGCAATATTTTGCCTTTATTAAAAATGGGTAGCGGGTATCTCACAGTCGAGCACACTCGACTGTAACTTTCTTACTTGTTTTATTTTAAGTTGTTGACATTTCGCTTTTAAGTGCGGTTTCCATGTTAGTCTGCGGTCGAGGTGCAAGCCAAGATACTTCACACAGGTATCTTCTGGAATTGCTGAGCCGTATAGTGTTACATTTGGGCATCTTCCTGGTCTTAGTGCAAAAGTTATTTGGACAGACTTCAGGGAATTTATTTTAATTTTCCAGCGAAGAAACCTGGCTTCAATCAGACTGAGCTCACTTTGCAACAGCTGAGATGCTTCGTCTCGAGAAGAGCTTGTTGCCAGAATGGCTGTATCGTCAGCATATGTTGCAATGGTGCAGTTGTTTGTTGCAGCTGAAATTAAAATCTTGAATTAGTAAGTAATATTGAAGGTAGGAAAAAGAAAAAATACCTATAAAGATGAAATAAATATACATGATCATTTGTTTCTTTAAGTAATAATATGAAGGTTTTATTGAGTTAAGCCAGATATATAACATTTTAAATAGTAAAATTATATATAGGTATACCTATATAAGAGATAAATATCTTTCATAGTACAATGATGAAGTTAAGTTAATGACGCAAATATTCATGATATGTTGCTTTAAAGACTGCTGTTTAAATCTGTAGTACATAAAATAGTTTATGTTGAAGTTATTGCATTTAATCATAGTAAAAATGTTATGAGTCGAAATGGTATTAATTAGGTACTAAAAGGTTAATAAATTGGGAGTAAATTTGTAGAAACGATTAATTTTTACTTCTGATAAAGTAGTCGATAAAAATTGAAATAGTGATTGTAAAAATACTTGTAAATTAGGTAAGAGAGTAAATCTATTAAAATGATCCCACAACTTCACAATTTATTTTAGTTTCAACAATCATAGCTGATGTTATTTTAAGTTCACAATAACAATAATAAAAGCTGAACTTTAGCATGGAAAATTCAGCAGAAAAATAGTCGATTGGAATATTGATTGTTAAAGTTGTAGCTTTTCAAAATACTTTTAGATAACGTAAGAGAGAAAACATTAAAGTTCTATACAGAACATCTCGTCGTTAAGAAATAAAATTAAAAGCTGATACTATTTAAAGCCCACAATAATAACAGTAGACCTTCAACATAACTACATAATTTGGCATTAAAATAGCATATTGAAATATTGATTGCTAAGGTTCAACTTTTGAAAAATACTTAGAGATGAACTAAGAGAGTAAAACTAAAAATACATAACTTCTTCATTTCTTAAATGGTTAACAATCAAAGCTGACCTTCGTCATGAGAAAATTGGCAACAAAATAGTCGATTCTCAGGCTACTCGAATGGCCAGACATGTGTCGTAAATGCAGTAGCAAGGGTTAACTTTGTATTTAACAGTTATTGAGAGTGCTAAATTTGGTATATTAAATGCCGGGCGCTAATTACTCTTTATTGCTGGTAACTAGCAGTTAGTCCACATCATATTTCACAGCAATAGTTGGGCCCTTGTATGGTCTGTCAGCTTTTACTACGCGCGCGAGACAGACGACAGAGAAGAGAGACTGGACGACTGAGAGACTGACAGATTGTTAGACTGAACGACTGAATGTTGGTTGGACTGTTGTGTTGTATGATGACTGAGATGTGGGATAGCTTGATTTGGTGTCCTTTTTGCTAAGGGGAATATATGAAAGGCATCGTAAAGCTTTGATGTTGAGCCGAGAACTATGAATATGGCATATGGCAGGCGCAGTTGACATTGAAGTCGATTCGATTTTGTGAGTGCGTGAGTGCGCGTTTTCGCATTCGTATTCATTTCACTTGGTTCTCCAACGAGTTGATTCCTTTCGTTGGACTTTCGCCACCGCCGCCGCCACCGCCACCGCCACAGCTATTGCCACCGCCATTTGCCGATGACTAACAAAGAAATCAAAGCGAGCCTTCACATTGCGCTCAAATAAATCACAATTCGAACCAAATCAGTAGAAAATCCCGTGCCATAAGCGGTCAAGTGTTGTCCATGAGTGCCTCCACTAATTTGGTCATTAATTGGCATTGCTTATATGTATGTATAGTATTATGGGGTCGGGTCGAACCACTCTACGTCTACGTTTACGTCTATATGTCGCCGCACTGTCTCTATCATCATCGCATCGCATCGCCATCGCTGGTTCTCTTCAAAAACACCCAAAAGGCATAACTTGAGCTCATAAATAACGAAAAATTGTCTAACGACAAACGACGTTGATATTTAATAATAATAATAATAAATAATACAAAAGAAATGTATAATAATCAACCCAAAATAAGGCAAGTGGAAAAAAGCAAACTTGTCGTCGCTGTCGCTGACGCTGACGCTGAGATCGCAAAACGCAATCACAACTCGAGCAAAGAGATGAAGAAAGTATCGAATACTTAGCGATTGCGATTTGGTCATGCGATGGTGTTTTCCTACGCAGCTGGAAACCATTTTTAGACCGCGGCCAGATGATCGATGATCGATGATACCCACAGGTCGATATCTTTGTGCTCCGCGCTGTCTTTTGAAATGCGACTCGACAACGGCAGCGCCTTGGGGGCATCTCTTGTGTTGTGTTAGCTTTTTGGGGGCTCTCCTTACAAGTTCACCTCGATAGCCAGACACAGTCCCCAGATCCAGTCAGCATCTAGATCTTTCTGCTCTCACACCACACAGCTCTTACAGCTCTTGATTGTTTATAGTCATAGAGAGACACTGTGGCGGCAACTGCAACAAGTTCATTCTCAATCATTTTTGGTAAATTACTTGCTACATCTGACGTCTGTATTGGACAATCTAGATCAAGATCATTTCTGTACATCGTTTACGACAGTTTATGACAGTTTAGTCCATGTTATCAATTACAAAACTGTCAACACAATAAGGCAAACACCAGCCGTAAGCAGCATTATGTTATGGCCTTAAACCAATGCAGCTCCAGAGACTCCCAGTTGCTTTATGTTAGTTGCGACAAGAACATTACTTTTTTATCAAATTCTTAATTAGAATTGCCAATTATTACATTAGCTAAAGATTGAAAAGCTTTTCAATATATATCTTTAATTTAATTTTGTTGTATGAACGAACTCATTTTAATTTCACTATTAAAACATGGCAAACGATAAAATTATTATTATTAGCAATTATAATAGTTAGCTTTAGGTAGAAAAGTTTTGGAAAATATATTTCCAAGGTTTAAAGCAGTTATTGCAGTTAGTTTATAATGTAAGAATTTGATATTTTGTATATTGAAGAACTCATTTTAAGGTTATTATTAAAATGTGACAAAGTATTGAATTTTCATATTAGAATCCCAAGTGACTAACAACTATTGCAGCTACTTTTATTATTAGTATTAAAATGTGCCAAGTTATCGAATTCCTAATAAAAATTGACAATGATTATTGCAATTACTGCACATAACTAACGAAAGAAAAGATTTTAAAAGTATTTTAAATTTTTTGATTTGAATTTTAATATTTTATTATTACTATTAAAAATGTGTCAAATGTTACTCTTCAATTAGGGCATTTCTATGCATAACGCGATTAGAAAACTGTTGAATACTTCAGGAAAAAGCATGGAAAATCCATAAAGTGTTAACGGTGTAGCTAGAAAAATTCCTGAATAAATCGGAAGAAAAAGGATTTAAATTAATCCATGGCGCGAGTTAAGAGCTGATGACTGGCATGCAAAATGTCAGACAGATTTATGAGAACGGACAGATTTGGAGCAAGAGAGACTGGCTAATAAGAGAGACAGCTGCAATGATAGATGGGCGGAGGACGGGGGTATAACGATGTTACGCATTAGACAAACAAGAAGCAGTCGGACGAGTCGAAAATTTCAAATCCAAGAGATCTTTTTTGCTTTGCAAAGTGAAGAAGACGAAATTAAGCCGTATGCTGATTTCATTTTAATTACGTTTGCCAGCCTCATAGCGATGGCAATCAGGCATGGCAAAGCTGGATCAGCTTAGAGCGACAAGTGCGTAATGCAAACGAGTATCACTGCGAGTGTATTCACACAGCGCGTATGAATATACTCACTCATATAGTAATTGCAGTGCTCAAAGTTGGACAACCCAAATACGGGAACTGCCTCTGGGATCTTTAGTATCTACAGCTGAGAACTGAAGCATCCTCTGCCTCAGCTTCAGTCTCGTTTTATTTTTCTTTGACCGTTGTTAAACCCGCTACTCGTAGGGTGCAAGAGTATTATAAGTATCCGACCCTATAAAATATAGACATTCTTAATCAGCATCAACAGCCGAGACGATCTAGCCGTGTTCGTCTGTCTGTCTGTCCGTATGAAAACCTACATCTCAGGGACTATAAGAGATAGAGATATAATTTTTTGAAGGCAGCGCTTGTTTTGTTTGTACGCAGATCAAGCTAATTAAAAGTTTTGCTACAAAGATAACTATAGTATTTATGATACCTGAAAATTTATTTGCGATAAAAAATTAAAAATGTAGATGTTATTTATGAAGAAACACTGGGAGAAACACTCTTACTACTTGTCTTAGTAGCTTTCGCTTATAATTTGATATATTTTGTGATCTATGATATATTTTTATAAAGTTCTATATGAATAAAGCAATGATAGCCTCCGGTATATTTGATTTACTGTATTTTAAGAATCATAGCAAACTGTTTAGCTTTTATTCAAAATGGGTAGCGGGTGTCTCACAGTCGAGCACACTCAACTGTAGCATTTTTACTTGTTATTCTTTTTTTTTTTTTTTGGCCATTCGTCAAACATTGTTAATGTGTCGGTACCAAGTGCAACAGTCATAACTCATTTGCCACTAACTAGTTGCCCCCAAAACGTATTTATTGTTTGGGCCATGAACGTGAAATGTTGCAAATTAGAGTTATGTTGTATGCCACAGTCCTATGAATAGGGCAGCCAAAAAAAACGATAAAAGCGAACCAAGTCAGACGCCTCTCGTTCACGTCACGCATTTTACTCAGTACCTGTAGGCCACCTTCAACTTCGACTCGAACTGCGACTTTGCATCCCAATCCTCTTGCCACCTCTTGCCCACCTAGTTGCAACTCCTTTAAACTGTAACTATGACCAAGTCGCTTGCCCGCAGCTCAGTTGCATGCAACAATGCGCAGGCGAAAGTTTTTTCTTTTTTTTTTGTATTTGTGTGCAAACGGAGGACTTGGACTTTCATTCAGTGCTAGTGTCAGAGCGACACGTCAACGACATTGACAAATGCATTTGGGAACAGCAACCAAGCCAAGGCAACGACAACGATCCGAAGACGACGTGCACACGCATACAAAAATCAAAAATGATGCATATTGCATACTATATTTACAGCATACTAATAGCTGCTGCCCTTGTCCTGGCACACAGGGATTTTCAATTTGTATTGGCTTTTAGTATTAAGACAAATGCACAACACTTTTTTTTACGACAAAGGACTCTAGTTTGTTAGACTATTATATTTACATTTTCGTTTATTGAATTTCCTGAAATCTGGCTATTAGTTTAAGTCAATAAATATAAAAAAAATATTTAAAGAATGTCGTTTATTCACTGAATATTTAAAGTTTGATTTTAAAAATATATAAAATTACTTTTTTTATTAAATTTATTCTTTTATTAGATTTTTACTTCTGGTGCAACTCAGTTTCACAGCCTTCAAAATATATTTATTTATTTTGGAATTTATTGTTTTATAATATGTAAGGCATTATTTGTTTCGTTTTTTCTGCTTGCAATTCAATTCTATAAACTTAAATGAAGGTATAAATGTTAGGATTTTGTTTAATCCTTAATACAATTATTATTGCCTTATTTCTACGTTCAAGTTAAGACACTCAAATTTAGTTTTGTTGATTGCGTCTAATAACAAGAAATAATAAATAGAGTCGCTGAATGAAATAGTTGTGGAAAGTAAAGTAAAGTAAAGTTTTATTATATTCCATTACTTATAAGGAATTAGCTTTATTTTAATTTATGAACATTACTTACAGAACTGCTCTTCACAAGTTTCATTTAATGTGTTCTCGCACTATTCTAATTTGGTTACCGATTGTAGTTTATTACATTGCTCTTGCAAAGGATAGTTCAGTCATATTTCCCCACAGCCAATTCTCGATATCCCAACATCCTGCTGCCAGACATCATCAGCTGGCAATTATGGCGCGCGTGACACTCGCCGCATTTGCTGCTTATCTTTTATTTAACGTGTTCGCTCTGTATAAATATGGAGGAGCTTGCGACCGAGCTAAAGTTGCAGTCAGCGGCTGCTGAGCTGGTGTCTCAGATGCCAACTGACTCTCGGCCAGCGGCAATAGCTTCATTTGTGTCGCGCGGCGGCAGTTGCCTTTGCGGTTTTCCCGGAGCATCGCCATTCCTGCACTTCATTAATTATGCGAGCTGAAACTCAGGCTCAGACTCAGACTCAGACTCAGAGTAAGCGGCAAGCGAACCGATGGAGAGCAGAATGGATAGAGTGGCATGGGCCAGGCAATGCCAGGCAATGTTGCATTGTCAGCGTCAGCGTCATCGTCATCGTTTGCGGCATGATAAAGTTGTAATTTGTTGGCAGTTAAAGGTGTTGCTTATAGTGCAACTAATCGACGTTATAAACTAAACTATGCGTAGCTAAACGAGATCTCTGTAATGTGTCGCAAATGATAATGATGATGATGGTAATGTTGACGATGACAATGATGATGATGATGATGAGGCTGATGACTTGCTATGCTCAGGGAAGAATGATGAAATATCAATCAACTGCAACTCGGTAAAAGGCATAAATAGCGAGCAAATAAAAGTGAAAGAATAAGGGAATAGGACTTGTGGGAATAAAAGGTAAATCAAACTAAACGTAATAAAATAATAAAATTTGTATTCATATTTTTGAAAGTTAAATAAATAAATCTAAAATCAATTGATAAGAAAGCTACAATCGATTGTGATCAACTATGAGATACTCACTACCCAGCTTTAATTAAAGCAATATATTACCATACTATTCTAAAAATAAACCAAATTAATACTTGATACTATTACATTCATAATATAGCATAGAGAACAAAATATACTACATGGTCAACCGAAACAAATAAGACTCCACAGCAGAAACATTTTTGCATTTAAAACCATTTTATAAATAACTTATACAATTTGTATCATTTCCAAGATTAATCAAGATCTTATACCTTTATCGGGTATAAAAAAAAGGTTGTCAATGAACCGTCAACAAATGTGTATTATTACGAAATTATCAGAATACAATAAACTGTCCGTAGCTTAACTCAAACTTGGTACCAATCCGTTTCAAATAAATGTTGGTTTATTTATGCTGTAGTAGCTAGAGAGAAGCTAAAGTTGTACTAAAATATAAGTATATGGCCAATTTGAGCTGCCATTGCAGAGTGTCTACAGGGTATTTAAAAAGATAGATAAGATAGTAAGCATCCTGATAATAGTCAGAAGATTTAGAGTTTCCATTTCAATGGCCATAACAATTTTATTTGCCAGGCAGTGTTCGATTTCAGTTGCTTTCCACTTGCCGCAAAGAAAGGGCGTATATGCAAATAAAATTGGTGTCAATGCGCGAAGACAACAACAGCAGAAGCAGCAGCAGCAGCGGCAGCAACAAGAAATGTACAAGTAACTGCAACAATAAGACACAGAAGTGAAAAGCCAAGAGAAGAGAAGGAGGCAATGCAACAAGCAGAACCAAAAGGTAAATAGCAGCAACAAGTGGATGCCCATTTGGCAGCATTGGCAGCATCGGCCTCCACATTGGCCACGGCCTCGTGTGTGGATGGATGCCGATACTCTATACTCGTACTGCCAGCCATATAATGCAGCTCATCAACCACGGACGGAGGCAAATGCAACATGTGCTTCACGACACACACACACACACACACACATACACGCTGAGGCATAGACATAGACACAGCGACAGAGAGAACGACCTGGCCATAAACAAATATGAGTAGCTGTGCAGCCTGTGCTGGCTTGCTAGCTGGCTTCCTCGTGGACGTCGTCGTCTGTTCCAGCCAAGAAGTGTGGGAAAATTTTCGGAATTTCTTTTAGGCCCCTCGCTGCAGACAGGTTTTTGTCTCGGTTTTGTTTTTTTTGGGGCTGCAGCTGTAAGCGAGTGGGGCGTGGTGGGGCAAATCTTTCGCTCGCTCTTTCTTCATGCTGTTTCGGGCTAGGCATGCCAACTAGCGAAATTCTTTTTGATAATTTAATTTAAGAAATATTGTGTATAGCCTTGCCAAGAGTTGTCCAGACGCCGCGCCATCCAGCGACCCCTTGACCGCCTCGAACCCCTTTCCACCTCTACACTCTCTCTCTCTCTCCTCTCTGTGCTCAGTGTGCCGAATTTAACTTATCCATCAGAGTGCAGTTGCCTAGCAACAGCAGAGAAAGTTGCTTGCAGTTATGTTTTAGAATCAAAAATCAATTGCTGAAACTCGTATTGCTTTGTAAATTAATTTGGTAACAATAAAAGTGTTGCCAACAAAATAGTTTAAATCAACATATGAGCAAAATGTTAAATATAAATAATCAAATTAGGCAGTTGACTTAAAAGAACCATTGAGAGAAGTGCTTATTGATCTTAGTCAAAAATAAATTTAAATGAATGCATAATTATGTAAAAAAAATTATATATAAATTTTTAAATTAGTTTGTTAGAATGTTGATTTTAATAATCTCTGTGGTAATGCTACATAAATTTATTTAAGCGCACTAAAAATGCAATCACTACTGAGCTAAGGAAAATCCCCACTTATCTTATTGAAATGTATTTCTTTGGAAATTAGTTTGCGGTTATAGCCTTGATATGAAATACAGTACTATAAAATGAAATGAATAAATTAAAATTAAGTTCAAATTAATTGTTAAAGCAACTATTAGAAAAACCTGAATTAAAATATATATATTTTCCTCAATAAATATATATATTGTACATTTTTTTAACGAATTTCAGCTCAACCCTTATAAATACCTTTATCCAGATCTCGCTCCTCTCAATTTTTTAGTTTTAGTTATAATTTCCAACATATTTTCATAGTAAATGTTATTTTTCTTGCTCTCAGCTAGATTACAACGTTTGAAGTCCATAAAGCATCAACATTTTTAATACTCTTGCTTTCGACGGCTGCCGCTATAAGTCGAGGTCTTTTCAATGTCTGGGAGAACAATTGACTGCAAGTCTTATAACCAGTCCAGTTGGACGCAGACTCCCAAGTGGCCCCAAAGCGTTTTTTGTTTACCGCTGGACAAATTGCTTTGCTTTTGGCATCTGCGCCTCAGGTCCCCATATGCCATATATGGTGCTACGTAGACACTTTGCGTGTCTCTAGTGCAGTGTGTATGTGTGTGTGTGTTGCCATGTGTGTGTGTGTGTCTCCACTAAACAAATTGTTAAATTTATTGCCGCTCGTAAAGAATGGTCGCAGTTGCAGTCGCCGTCTAAGTCGTCGACACCGAAGAGCGGGCCAAAATAAACACAGCACCTATAAAACAGGAAATTCCTATTGTAATATACTCCGCGGAGTTCCAAACCCGAACCCAAAACCTCAACCGGAACCCCAGACCTCCAACCAGAAGAGAGTCTAGCAGAGACTTGGAAACTACAGACTGTGCAGGTTTTTGCCATATTTGATTTGATTTTGATATGTTTGGCATTTGGCATTTAATTAATTAGAGAGAGAACGTGAACTTATACTAAGCGACAGCTTTGATTTCATTGGCGCCGTTGTCAATCACTCAATCAATCGATCAATCACCAGAGCATTCCCATTCCAAGAGAGTAGCATGTGGAGTGAAAAATTGCGACAGTGAGAGCATTTCGAATATGCACACGCCAGAATGTCGAATGTCGCATTGTGAAACTCATCAGATGACTATGAGGATGCACACAACTATGGAGAATATATCAAAGTATTTATCAGATGTGACTTTCCAATGAGAGAGTGCAATACAATTTCATGCCATGATTTAACGTTTAACGTTTGTTTTCCTGACACATTTCCCAATATAGCAAAACAATTTGAAAATGTAACGAATTTCAACTCAACCCTCATAAATACCTTTATCCAGATCTCGCTCCTTCAGCTCCATCTGAAACTGAAGATGTTCGGATGCTCTGGCTGGCATGCCTTCAATTACCAAGTAGCGAACGTTCTTTTCCCCCTAGCAAATTAGGAAGCTAGGCTAATGAAGAATTTACATTGTTTGCCAAAACGAATTATTATTAAGCGGGCAGAGGCAAAGTCAGGCACCAAAGTGCATCTCTATGTGGTTCTGGATGTGAATGCTGTGCAGTGCTATGTTGTGCGCGCACAGATCTGCGGTCAAACAAAACAACGACCAATTATATCGCCGAGCTTTGATCTTGCCCCAAAGCACCCGACTAGTCGCGGCACTAGCCCAGTTGGTCTGCACTATTAAGCATACCAAAAGAAAGTTGCAAATCCAAAGAGAGTAAGAGCGTGGCGGGAGGGAAATGAAAATGTGATGCAATTGTCTTTGGCATTTCGGTTGCACTTTGTTCTAAAGCCGCTGCAGAAGCTGGGGCGAGGCAATTCAAACCAATTCCCACTGTGGCATATGCAATTCTTTGAACCCCCGAATAAAGCCTGAACTTTGGCAATTTGTAAAGTCGCTTACGCATTGCATATAAATCAAATGAAGCGTGTGCTATGCCAAAAGTTGAGGGCAGCTCCAAAACATAAGCTTCCAACAACAGCCCCCAAATTCAATTAATGTCAGTCGTAAAAAGAGAAAAAAATAATCGCACTCGTACTACCAGAGATTTATAGGGTAAACCAATTTTTTGTTGTGGGGCGCAACGAAATGAAATCCACTTAAAGCCAAGCCCTAAAATCTTTCCACATACGTCGCGAGCTGTACGCGCTACTTACACCCAGAGCCAAGCTGAAGCTGAAACTCAAGTTGAAGGCGCTCCAATTTGTCACTCGTTTTATATACGTATATTTTTTTTAATTTTCAGAATTTTTTTGTAGGCTCTGCACAGCCAAATGCAAAATTTTGTTATATACTCTACTATTTCAAAGAGTCTCCTTTACTTTAATAGGCTTTACATTTTTATATAAGAATGTACGCAAAAATGTCTAATGCTATAAAAATTGTTTTAAAATTGTATGAAAAAAAAGACATAAAATACTAAATTTGTGCAAAAGGGAAAAAAATCAACGAAAAACAGAAAAATCAATCTTACCCCTAAAAAACAATCCAAAGTTATTAGAATATCCTTAGTTCACACTTTAAGATAATTTTGAGTTGTATGTTTTATATTTATTACATATTTTAATTTGGAAAAAGTTGGGTGAAGTCAAATATTTAGATACACAATAAGTATTCATAGGGATGATAGCATAAACTTGCAGCTATCGTTTTATTCAATTTTATATAATAATGTTGAGAAAGTTTAGTCTATTTATTACAGATCTAGATATTGGATCAAGAAGTGTTCTAGGCATTATGCACACAATCTTGTTTCTTTATAGAATTTAAAAATAAATTGAAAACTCCATTTATTAAAATTTGATATATTATTTTCTCGATTTAAAAACATGTATTTAAAACAATGTCTGATTTTTGTTAAATTTTTAAATTTAAAAAACAAAACAAAGTATACCTCTTAGAGCATTTGTGGTACGCCTTGGCGAACATGTGCTCGTTAGCTGTGAAGAGGAGCGTCTGGAGCAAAGTGAAGCACGGCCAGAAGAGCAAACCAGATCGCACAATTGTTATTAGGCTCTTTTGAGCAAATGCCGCCACAATCGCCGCGGCTCGTCGCATCGTGTCGCGAGTTGCGAGTTGCGAGGAGCGAAACTGAAGCACGCGCTCTTAACAAATTGGGCTACGAACTTATGCGAGCTGGAGAAATGTGCGCTGCGATGACATCACTGGCCAAATATGTGCCCCAAAAAGGCGCGGCGCAGCGGAGCACACACACACACACAGATTGGATGACGCAGATGCCGACCTATGCCTCGAAGAGAGCCTGAGCATTGTGTTGACACTCGTCCATCATGTGGCAAAGAGGTTGCAAGCGTCGTTGTAGTAGCTGTTGTGTGTCCCATGCCAGGATGCAAACTAGTTTTAGGTAGAGAATAGTAGAACGAATTCAGTTTCCAGATTCCAAGGCAGATTCAATGTCAGAGTCACCATCAGCGTCAGCATCAGTGCTGCTAAGTTATGCAAATTTTCCAGGCTCTTCAGTGCGGTGATTTATGTGCGTCAGGGATTGGGATGTCAGCGCCTGCCTCTGCATAAAACTGCGCCAAATGAAATTAGGAACACTCTACTAAGCTCTTGCATGCAGCACGATGTCCTGGACCATTCATCCCATTCCCATTCCCATCCTTGAGCGTCGACACCTTTATGAAGTGTCAAAGTCAAGAGCCAAGTTCATTAATTTGACATGAGCCGTGCTCTTGAAAACTGGAAATGTTTACATACATAATTGTTGCATAATAAACTCATTAATCAAACAATGAATGAACTAGTCCACAGTCCATTTCAATTCTCTCAAAAAAGGTAACATAACTGAACTTTGCTAATGGTTCAAGATGATATTTTGATTCATTCCCCTCAGTTATTTCCGCCCCAGTCCATCTGCCATCATTTGTTAACATTTGTAGTTTGCTGTCAAAGAAATTAGCCAGCGAAAGTGGTTGGATTTTAAAATTGGAAAGGGAAGTTGATATATTTAAAATTGAATTCGTTTTGTTTTATTGCAATTCAATAATGAGTGCGAGACTTTATTAAACACGTCTATAAACTTTGATGACCTGCTATAAGTTATATTAAATTAAATGTTTTCAACGCTTTTTTAACAACCATTAAAAAACTATATTTAGATATTACCGCATGCTGCTGAAGCCATCAATATTTGATATCCTGTAGTTCATAAAATCTAAAAAAAAATAAATTAAACTTGAATTTCACAACTCTTTATTTAACTCATAAACTAAACTTTATGCCGTAGTTGTAATTAACAACTTTATAAATAAATTAATTGTGCAATAAAAATTAGAGAGTACAATTACGATTTATTGATTGATCTGCAGCTTTCGATTTCCTGCTGTGACTCAGTTTATTCTGGTAGCAGGTACTACAAAGTGGTACTTTAATATCTGGCATGACTACGAGTATTGTGTGTAATTGTAATACTTACTATAGGTGGTCGTCTTCATCGTAAACCGTTTTGTTGCTGTTGTTGTTTTTTGTTGTTTTCACTGTCGCCAGCAACATTGACAGCCAGCAGCAGCAGCAGCAACATCAGCAGCAGCTCAGACAGTGACTAAAATATGTTCCGTATCGCTTACTCTTACTCTAGCTTCTATCGCACTCGCACTCACGCCCACCTCTATGTGTGTGTGAGTCAATGTGTGTGTGTTTGTGTTTGTGTTTGTCTCTATCTTTCTCTAGCCGAAGAGCAATGCAATTGTAAAATTGAATTATTCATGGCGATTGTACGACAATCAATTGAAATTGAAATAAAATGCTGCTGCCAAGTTGCTGCTGATGTTGGTGTTGTAGTTGTTGCTGTTGCTGGTAGCTTTTTGCTACCGCCTTTGACATGTGCGCACAGCTATTTTTTATTTGCTTTTCTCTCTTTTTTTCTCTCATTTTGATTTTGTGCAACGCTTTTGGCTTGGCTTGCGCTCAGTTGAAATTGTGATTTAAAGTATCTGTATCTGGATCGATTTGGCAGCGATCGAATGTCGCAATGTCGCCATGTGGCCATGTCGCATTCGTCTATCCTCCCAGAGTCCCCCTTCTCTCCCCTCCTCACTCCTCAGTCTTCTCTCAGGTGCTTGGCTATCCTGCGAAGTTGCTGCTGTGCTGTTGCACTTGGCATGCCTTTGGCCGCATGCAGAAGCAGATTTGTCGCCTATTTTGTTGGCCTGCTACTGTTTTTGGCAATCGACAATTTGTATTTGGAAATGTTGCATGTTTAACTCTTTCAACATCCTCATCATCGGTATTCGTTTTGGTCTTTTTATTTGGCCTTGCTGTCATTGTAATTCTCATGCAATGATTTGCTTACCATTTACATACATATTCGAATTCGACGTTTGTGCATCTTTCTTTACTTTTATTGATTTTTTAATACTATCCATTTATTTATTATTTGACTGAATAGCTAATATGAGTATTTAATTATAGTTTAATAAAAATGTAATCAAGAGCATATTTCTTAATTGAAAAATTAAATATATAGTATCTAGAAAAAACTTCCTATAATTGTTAAATGAAATTAGATTACTCCAGCTTTAACCGTTTAGAATTAATGAAAAAATAAAACCAAACGTTCTTGTACAAAATTCATTCACTTTTTACTTGCAAATCCTATTAAAAATTAGATCTTCAACCAATCTAGATAGTTCAGTGAATTTACAAGCACATATTCAAATATGAGTGTAGTATTTTAACGAGTAGCTCGTAAATAAATCTTACTCTCTGCACAGTGGTACTCAACAATAATTTGAAGTAGATTGCGCTCTAATAAATATGAGCAGGCATCAAAGCTAATGCCCCAACTCATCACCATGAGCACGCGATTGCCAGTCTGCAGTTACGACGGCGGCTTATGAGGTTTAAGGCCGTTCGTCGTCCGAGACTAGCGCGTAAACTTAATTAAAATTAAAACGCTGCCAGATGCAACAGATTTGCCTACCGAGAAGAAATGTCGACGATGATGATGACGATGACTATGACGACTCTGCGAATGCGAATGCGAGAGAAAGAGATTATGGCGAGGACAGCGCTGCTGACAGCAACAGCCACAGTCAGAGACGGAGTTAGAGTTAAAGTCATATTCGTAGTTAGTCGGTGAGGAAAATCTAACAACATTGTACACGTCCAGTTTCATGGCTAAATGCTGCTCGTGCTGTGATAAATTACACGTCGTTTTAGAGTGTTGCGCTTCCTTGTTACTCCGTCAACTGGTGTTGACATACAACGGCTCCAGCGGGTTGTGGTGCTGTTGAGTCTGGAGCATTAAATGGATCTTCTTCTCGCTCTCACTCTCTCAGCTCGGACTGTTGTCTGCAAGTGGACTGCAAGTGGTGTTATTAAAATGAAATCATCATCATCATGAAGTGACACAAGCGGTCCTACCTACTACTGACATTGCCCTGCCCCTGCGGGGAACCACTCACAACTGATCTCAACTGCCACAGATCTGGCTTATGACAAGCGAATTCAATTAGATAAAGAAAGAACGCGTTAAAACGCGCGCCACGAATAGTATCTGACTGCTGCTGCGCTTAAGAATGCCACAACTAATCTTCCAAAAAATATCCACATTGTGTTAATCCTTGTGGTGTGTTTTAACAACGTAATCTTTGAATTTTGAGGAGTAGCTAATCTTAAGTAGATTTCCTTCGAATCTACAGTTATAAAGATATCAGCCTGTGGAAAGAAAAGTAATAATAGTAGAGTATGGTATATTGAAAAATAATAATTCGTAGTCATAAAAACGATGATTATATTACCATCTTTAACCACATTTAACTTAAATAACAGCTCAGTATATTTTGTTGGTCACACGCAAAATATATTCGCTTTAAATCATAGTGTCGTAAAACGAAAGACTTAGGCAACAAACTCGTTTATTCACCATTTTGTAAACAAGCTACTAATTTCATTAGAAAATGTTGTTCGCTCTGGCGCTTTTATTTACACAGCTCAACGGGCATTAAGTGCCCACCTCTTTGGCACATTAGTCCAATACGAATACAAATGAATGCACATTTACAATATAAACACTCAGAGACAGACTCTCGCACACACACACACAGAGTGGCAGAGCGACTGGCACATGCAATCGAGCGATAATAACTGTACTGTGTGTAAAGTCAACAACAACAACAAAGAGAGCAACAGCAAAGCAAATCGTGAAAAAAAAATCAACAGCCAACCACATCGAGAAATTCAATGAAAACAAACGAACGCTGGCAGATCGTGCCGCTGCCAACAGCCAACCACAATGCAGCATGAAAAGGCAAAGAGCAATCCAAAGAGCACACCAACCACCACTAGCAAAAACAATAACAACAACAACAACGTTGAACACCGAAAGCCGGCTTTTAACAGTTCACAGCACTTAACATTAACAGCGCACAGCAGCAGAAGCGGCAGCAGAAGCAGCAACAGCAGCAGCTGTTTGTAAACAGGAAATCGTGATTGCCCTCTGCAATGCTTAGTTAAACGAGTAGCTGAATTTTCTGCTGATGCTCATCCTAAAAATCAGAAGCTCGCTTTAAACAACTACAGTTTAATTAGACCCAAAGTTATTTCTTATCTAAAAATCAATGTTTAACTATAAATAAATAAGAATAATAATTTCTGAATTGTAATTAATCAATATTTAATAGTTTTTAATTAATATCTTTAAATGTAAACCAGAAGTATCATAATCAATTGAAATAAATTTCATGTATTTAATTAAAGTCTAGAGAAAATGCCTTACTCTGAAGGCATATTACTGAATATATAAATCAATTAAGTACCAGAAAAATTTTGATACAAACAGAATAAGTAAAAGATAGCAAAATAAATACATATTAAATAATACCGTTAAAATATATTTATTTATTTTATGTAATTTAAATGTTAGAAAATAAAATTTAAAAAAAAAATCATATTGTAAAACATTTATATTTTTAAGAAATAAAAAAAAGACTTTTCAAAAAGTCTTTCCAATTGCATGCTTCCAGCCCGGAATAAATTCCTGCTGGGATGTTACAGTGTGTTTCACACGAACACATGCATGCAGGCGCACACACAAACACACAAACACACACACAGAGAAGAGAAGACGCGTGCGCGCGCGACTTCAAATGCTGCTGCTGCTGATGATCTTTGAGGCCAGGGCCAGTCAGTCGGTTGGTTGGAGCTCAGAACGATGATGAGGATTTAGTCTCGGATGGGCGCTACGCTGCAAAGCATCGCAAGGCTGCAGAATACCGCTATTTCAAAGTGTCTCTCGCGATATAAATATCGCGGTTATCTATCGGTTATGTGCGGCACGTGATTGCTCACGAGTTTCGCGTGAAAAGCCGTCGCTAAATTGGTTCAAATAATAATGCAACAACAACAACAAAACAAGCACAAAAAATGATCAATTGATTGCATAAAGATCATTCATAAAAATAATTCAAATAAATTGTGAAAATTATTAAAAGTAAATAAAGTGTGTTTATTGTGTCAAAATACAAGAAAACTACAAATACAATTTATGTTTTGAGTGCAGTCTTCTGCACAATCGAATTGTGAAAGGGTGAGTGCAGATTAAAGTGAATTAATAAAATTAGCTTTGGAGACTAGGCAGTTAAATATGAAAGTTTTGCGAAAAAATTAGATAAAATTAAAATTTTAATTCAAAAAAAAAAAATGTGAAAAATATTTTCGATTAAATAATATTAATATTCAATTTTGTTTTCAATTTTATAATTAAATATCTGCAACAACAGCAAAAGTGTTTGCATAAATTGATCATTATTTGCCAGCCTTGACCTTTTGGCTAATTTATGGCTAGTGAGTCGTAGCTGCATTTTAGATTTTTCTTTTAATAAAATGCATCAGCTGGCAATTGACTATATCATATGCTAATACACCAGCATATAGTATGTAACTGAAATATTAAAGCGTATGTATCATCACAGAGTAGAAAATAGAAACTTATATCAAATAATCTAGCTACTCGAATAACTGGGGATCAACTACCAGTTCGGTCACATGTCTGGGGGCACTTGCTTGGGCAAAGCTTTGTCATGCTCAAAGGATTACCTAAGCGACAACATTCAGGAAGCAGAAATGAAAACAAAAGACGCTCATTGACATGCTCATTAATTATGTTATTGCCTTTTGTGCGATAAGTGTCAAGAAATGATTACAATAGGACGACAAGAGTTGTTGGTAAAACGAAGATGTGGAATATACAAAAAAAAAAAAAAAAAAAGAGTAAAATGTTGAAGATATTCATGCATTTAATTGTCTGACTGCTGCTGGCAATCAAGTACAAAAAGGGCTAAGCATTAAGATGGGAGACGATCGAGTCAGGAAGCGAACAATTCAAACTAGAGCGTGTGACTCTGTTGAATGGATTTGCATATTGCAATGTCTTTTGGCAAAAGGCTAATAATAAAGCATATTACGGGCAATTGTTTATTGTCGTCGTCCATTCGGGGTTGTGCTGTGTGTCACCGATCTCGATCTTTTAGTTTGTTCAGTTTTGTGTGTCTGTCTGTTGCTTTTGCTGTTTCTGTTTCTGTTTCTGCTCCTGTTTGGACTTGGACTTGTTCTATTTTGTAGCTGCTTCAAAATATTTTCAACAATCGTGGTTTGCTTGTTTGAACACCTTTTCTTAATGGCTCTCCCTCTTCAGGTCTGTCAGCAATAGCTTTTATCTGATTTGTACGAGTATTGTACATGATTTTGTTTGCTTTTAAGGACACATTTTTTTTATTATTGTTGTTTATTCTACTATGCCACACTCATGGACTGCAAGTCCTTCGACTGTTGTCTATGTCAACAGCTACTTGATGAGCTTGTTCAAAACTTTAGCTACATAAGTACAACTGATCTTGTTCTCATTGTTACCAAATGAACGAGTCTTTACCTCTGATCGCAAATGCAAACACCAAAAAGAAAAACTTGTATTTAAATGTAACTACAGCCACTCGAAACATCGACAATGATCGGCTTAAGATCAATATCTTGTGGCTAGCAAAGTCTCTAATCAAAACCAGAATACTGAACTCTAAACGATTCTATTTAGTGCATTCCTCATTTAATTCAATTAAATAAAAGAAATAGGAAATATAGAAAATTAAATATGTAAATGAACTTAACTAAATATTTATTGTAGCACTTTGAAAGTAAAAAATAAAAATATAAAATGTTTAATAAAAATTAAATTACTTAATACATTTTTTGATGACAATTTATCCTATAATTCTTTATGTGAGTTGTTTACAGTTATTTTCTGAATTTAATTATTTGAAATCCTGCCAAATTCTACTAAATTAAATTACGTTATATATAAACCCAAATATTTGATATCTTAGTTTAAAAAGAAATATATAATTAAGTGAAAATAATTGAGATATAAGAATGCTATAAAATAAGTAGAACACTTTTCAGTTGATCAATCCGGATTTCCTTCGCAGCTCAGCTCACTGAGAAAATAGCCTGCAAATGTGCTTTGACCCAATAAAGTAACAAAAAGGGGGTAAATGGCGAGCATTAAACATAAGCACTTCACGTCTTTGGCAGTTGTCTCTGGGTATTGCATTGCATTTGCGAGTTTAGGTTCGTTATTGTGTGTCCATATCTCTGACACTGACTTCGCCGCTTTTTGCTGGGCAGGAGGGCGAATCGCTTTGGCAGCTTTTGCTTTTGATTTTGCATTGGCTTTTGCGGTGCGGTGCGGTGCGGCGCGACACAACTGTTGTTGTTTGTGCGGCAGCCAGAGCAACGCTCAGCAGGTGGTGGCCCCGGCGTGATGCTGCTCCTGTGATAATGGCGAACACGCCAGACCGCCACTTTGCATATAAACGCGCGCTAATGGACACCAAAGGTGACAGCGAGCGCTGCTAAATTGGCAAACATTAAATTTGCACCTTCACAGCGGCAGCGGCCGCTGAAAAAAAAAACCGTGACAATTTTAGGCACAGCGGTGCGCTTTTCCAGAAAAGAAGCAGCAGTGCAGATAAAAAAGAAAAAGGAAACATATAAAAAACTGTATTTGCAATGGCGAAAAGTCGACAAAGTGCCAGAAGAAAAGCCTGAGAAGACGACCCAAAATTCCCCCAAGTGCTAAGTGCCATCGATAATCTTGATTGTCGCCGAAGCTTAACTTTTATGTATTGCGCTTCGTGTAGCTGATAAAACCTAGTTGTTTGTGTTAGCAAAGTCTATTTATTATTGATCATGCTTGACACAACACTTACAGATCGATGTTTACTTTAACAATTTAACAAAGGAAAACAAAAGTTTTTATTTGCAAACTTTAGAGAGCAAAATAATTATCACATCATATGTTAAAATTATATATCATACGAATACTTAAAATTTACAATTTTCTTAGAATAGTTTTAACAAATATATTCAATTTTTTCTTTCTTTTAAATTTTTTTTTTTAATTGTACGAAAACCTTTTAGATAACATTTATTTAGAATAGTTACCTCAATATTTAAAAAAGTTATTTTTTACATCATTTTTATTGAAAATATTTAGAAACAAATATTTTTTAATATCATGTTTTATTAAAGGCTTTTATATTTTCACGTTTTTTTTAACAAAACATTTTGTATGTCATTTGTTTGAGAATTTTTGAAAACCAAATCTGAATAAAAAAGTTTGGCTATTTAAATTATACATGTTGAAATTCGAATTATTTTTCTTTTCATATATTCAAAGTTAATTTAATTATTTATGCTCAATAAATAAAAGCTACTTTATTGCCCATATGAGAAGGTTATCAAATATTCTACAAGCAGCTTTGCATTGCACATTTTTGCCGTTGTCGTTTGACAATTTCATGCCCCTCTTCGACAACACATAGAGAATTCTGTGTGATCTTCCCAAACATTTTCACGCTGATCAAATATTTGACGCAAAATGTTTGTAATTTTTTCTCCAGTTTCTTTTTGTTCTGTTTGACCTTAGCTTTATGATCATCAGGCGCAGCAAAACAAGTCACTACGTACATTAGATGTGTGAACACGACCCATCCACATGTAGAGAGCTTTCGCCGGCAAGGGAAACGACAACGGGTGGCGGCGGTAGATGGGGAGAAGATGCGGAAGAAGAAGCGACAGTGGCCAAGGAATCGAGTCTTGGATATGGTGCCAGCCCAAACCGGTCGCTTGCATACCTCAATTTCTAACCACGACCTGTGGCGAAAAATCACAAAAAGCACAAAAAAAAAATAAAGAGAAACGCAGTGGGTCATCGGTTATGCTTCTTCTTCTTCTCATTATTGTTGTTGTTGTTGCTATTCTGGCTGTTATTATTACTGTTAAGCAGTTTCACTGTTTTCTGGGTATGTGACCGACCACAGAAATAACAACAGCAACAACAACAAGGACAATCGTGAAAGATTTAACTTTGCTTGTCTTTAGGCCAAAACGTTTAATGAAATTACATTAATTTTATTATGCTATTTATTAGGGGTTTTTTTTTTGTTATTCAAAAATTTTATGATTACTTGAAATAAATTCTGAAAAAAAAATAGAAATGAAATGTAATAAATATAAAATTCAAGTAAGAAAGCTATAGTCGAGTGTACTGAACTGTAAGATACTGTTTTTGAATTAAACCCAAGCAGTGCGGTTTTATTCCTAAAATATACCTAAGTAATATACTGGAAAAATACTAATCTATTGCAAGGGCTATATTTGGTATATTGACAAAGTACTACATAGTACATATAACATATATACATACATATACAAAATATACCACATTGTGATCCAAAGCGATTAAGCAACCAACTAAAATGATGGCATCATTAAAGTAAAGGAGGTAAAGATTATTGAAATAATCTGATCAAACTGATAATTAACTCAATTAATCTGAAAAATATATCTATAAAGATTATTAAAAATAATTTGAATAACAACATACCCAATGTAATAATATTTTCGTTTTTATTTGTAACTGATAAGATGCAGTAAATTTTATTCTATAGATAACATTTAATAATTAATTTTAATAAAACATATTTTTAAATTATGAGTATCGTTGGAGATTTATTAGCAAATACCTAAAGTAATTTATGTCTTTATTTCAGATGAACCAGCTGTGCAAAGTATGCGGCGAACCGGCGGCTGGTTTTCATTTTGGAGCATTTACATGTGAAGGTTGCAAGGTAAAATCAAAAACAATTTCAAATTATGCTATTTATTAAGGCTTTCAGATATTAAAAATGATTGCTCAACATAATTTCATCCAAAAATAGAAAACAAATGTAATAAATATGAAGAAAAATTAAAAACAGAATATTTAATTGCCAATTCTCTACACATACAAAAAATATTTGCCAGAAAACTTACTGTAATAGACACGAATTTTAGTAAGTACTACTTTCCTTCTATATACGTATGTATTTCCCACAAAATGTGCAAAAATAAACTTAATTTTGGCTTTTACTTTTCAAGCATAAAAGGAAAAAAAGCGAAGTAAAGAGTGAAAAATGTTATTGCTATAATTAAAATTCAATTCGGTAGATTAATCGATTTTTAATTGACTTTAAGTAGATACTTACGACTCCGTAGAGTCGGAGTCGCGAGCACACAATGGGATACCCCATTCGAATGGCATGGGAAAAAGATTTCTGCGAATTTAGAGCAGCAAACACGGCGATACTACAATATATAGAGCTAGAGGTAGAGCTACAGCTACAGCGAGATCAAGGCAACTAACATACAATTGTAAACTGCAGTCAATCAAATAAAAATTACATGCATATTAGATGAGTCAGCGCAATTGTAAACTCATTGCTGAACATGAACTTCATCAGCAGCGCGGCAAATGCCAAGACAATCAGAGTTCGAGCATGAGTTGGCCAAAAACCAAAAAAAAAAAATAGAAAAAAGAGCACATAAAAAACATAAACAAAACACAAAGATACAAAAGTGTATTCAGATACAATAAATAGTGCATGGAACTCCCCTTCGTCTGCGAGTTGGCAATTTATTAACGCGCATTTGGTAATTGAAGCATTCAGATTGTTGAAATTATGCCACTTGCTGAATGCTAATCACAGGTGAGCGCGCAGGTGCCAAAAAGAGCAAAGGTAAAACAGCAAAAGTGAGATATGAGAAATCTCTTGGTTTCTAAGGTAAATAAATAGGAGAGCATAACATATTTTAGACAAATAAAATGTAATAATACAATTTATTTTATTTATATATTGTGGAAAACTTTCACTGTAATATTTATTTATGATAATTGTAGCTAAAAATAGTATAATAGTAGAGAAGGGAAGATAAATTTTTCTCTAATTTAATAGCATAAATGATAAAAAAAAAGTAATACAATTACAAAATTATTAAGAATAAAATTGTATAAAAAGAAAGATATAAACAGAAAATTTAAGTTTTGCGATTTGCGATTTGTAAATAAAAAAAAATATATTCATATGTAAATTTTGATCGAATTTAATAAGTAAACATTTACAAAATAAAGAACTATAAATCACTTAAATATTTATTATGATTCTGGTTGTAAAAAGTATACAGAAAGAAAGTATAAAAAGTAAATTCGTATGTTAATTTTAAACAATTTTAACAAAGAAATATATATCACATAATAATTATAGTTAAAACAACTATAAAAATATAGATAGAAAATAGAAGTTTTCTTAAATAAAATATCATTAATTTATATAAATAGAATAAATAAATTCAAATGTAAATTTCAAGCAATTTTAAGAGCAAATAAACTTAGGATTACACATAACAAACTTATCAAATATAAATCACTAAGTAATATCCTCTTTTACAATTTGTCAACCATTAAAAATAAAATTAAAATATATTAACTTGGTGAATTGAAATATTTGCAAAAGTAATTAGAATTATTAATAAACAAAATTCATAACAAAATTTTGATAATTTTCACTATTTTTCGAGTCGAAGGTCCCAGTGTACTATTAAATGGTAGATTTAATATAATAAATAAGTACAATAATTTTCACTAATCGTTTGTTGAACCTCTTTTTCATTGCAGTCGTTTTTTGGACGCACTTACAACAATATTGCGGCAATTGCCGGTTGCAAGCACAACGGCGACTGCGTGATCAACAAAAAGAATCGCACGGCGTGCAAAGCCTGCCGACTGCGCAAGTGTCTCCTGGTGGGCATGTCCAAGAGCGGATCGCGCTATGGCCGACGCTCCAACTGGTTCAAGATCCACTGTCTGCTGCAGGAGCAGCAAGGTGGCTCAGCGAGCGCGGGCAATGGCAACGGCAGCGTTGGGAATGCGAATCTGGATCAATTGGCGCGACTGCAGCAGGCGAGCAATCAGGCGCGTCAAACGTATCAGGACAAAACGAATCCCTGCATCAAATCGGCCACAGCAGCGACGCCGCCCAGCAGCATGACGCTGCAATCGGCGGCGTCAGCGGCAACTGCAGCTGCCTCAGCCGGTGCCTCGTCGCCCAGTCTGCCTGGCTTTCTGCAGGCAGCGAAATATCTGAATGAGCAACAGCAGCAACAGCAGCAGCAACGTCAGCTGAAGCTCGAGTCCCGCCTCAGCAATACGCCCAGCGATTCGGGCGCCTCCTCGGCCGGCGATCCCACGGATGATGGCACCAGTGTGTTGAGTGCTACGACGAGCAGCATACGCAAAGCGCTGCGACCAAGCAGCTCCACGTATGCGGGCAGCTCCGAGGCTGATTTGATGGAGCAACAGCAGCGGCGACACAAAGAGCTGCTCGACATCTTTCGCAGTCACTCGGAGCCGTTGTACAGCTCGTTTACGCCATTCACATTGCCACCCTCGCTGGTGGGCAGCAACATGCCACCGTTGCCCATCTTCAAGGAACAATTCAAATCGGATCTGTTGTTTCCCTTCCCCGCCGCAAGTCCAGCCGAGGAGGAGGAGCAACCCATTGATTTATCGCTGCGATCGCGCTCGGATGTCGTTAGTCCGGTGGCCAATAGTTCCAATAGTAGTCCGCTCAGCGAGTCAGCCAACCTGCCATCCGTTTCGTCCTCCTCCACGACAACATTTGTGCGCAAGTCGACGCCGCTTGATCTGACGCTAGTGCGTTCCCAAACGCTGACAGGATGAGGATCATAGCTAGCTAGCCTGGAATTCATTAGAGTGCCATGGGTCACACACTCACACACACACACACACATAGTTGGGGTCGTTTGTAGCACAGTCACTCTGTAATCGCCTCCGTACTACCGTAAAAAATATATTTGATATTGGTGCCAGTGAAAGTATGTACAAATAATTTGTTTTTAGCTCAATTCAAACGCATTGAAACACACTTCAAATCAAGCATAATTAATGCAATAATTGTGTTTAGCCAAATTTTCTATTGACTGTCATTTGCATTGTGTTTTTGATTATTACATATTTGTATTTTACTTAATTTATTTAAGCCCGTATTTATAGCACTTAATTTAATTCGTCATCTTAGTAGTATGTGTTGTTTTCGCCAATTGAACTTTCTGTTTGTTTTTTACTTTTAAATAATTTATTCAGTAGACACTTAAGCTATGAAAACACAATTGTAAGCGACAGCAAAGAAATGATACAAATAAAAGAAAACAAAACTCAAATCGCAATTCAAAAACCGATTTTTTCTTTTTTGTTTTTCATTCCTAGACATGATTGAGTTGCGATGATTTGTTATTAAAAAATTCATACTTTGTACTATGAAAGTCAGCGCACAGCAAAATGAATTGACACATGAGTGGACTTTACATGACCATTTACAGCAAATTGTTCAATATATTTGCGATTCAACTGTCACATGCTCTGGGCTTACACGATCAAAGGCTCCTTGAAAGACGACCAAAGGCAAGAGCGCTTACGTAAGCTGCGTTGACGCATTTCCAAATGTCAGCTATCAGTTTATTGACTATATATAAATGTAATTATGACAATGCTCGACAGATGACAACTGATTCCGACATCAGCGAAGGTACAAAACAAATGACTTAAGCAACGAACTGATGGGTAAAACAACAAACGAGCATAGCAAAGAAAACTCGACTGAAAGAAATTTTATTAATCTAGCCAGTAAACTGACACTAATTAACTTTAAATATTATTAGTAATAAATTTACAAGCCAATCCAATCAGCAAATCAAAGGCAATGAACTTAAAAACCTATACACCAATAGGAAAGAGTAATCAAAGGTAAACTGTAACGATTTAATTATATTTTATTACACTTATAAAACAATTTAAACAAAAATAATGTAGATTCCTTTTAAATAGTATAAAACTAATCTCTTAACTCTAGAGTGTTATTTTTTATTATGTCTGCAACCTTAAATTGCAAACAATCCAACCCCAACATCTTTTTTGACTTTTATGCGCGCAAAACAAATGACTTAGGCAACGAACTGAAAGTGAAATTAGCCAAACCAATGAATGCTTAAAGTGAGTTTTATAAGTAGATGTACATAACTCCCATTGGTTTAGCATCAAGTGACAAGACAACTATACATATATATGTATATATTGGTTGTGTGTGTATGTGTACGAACACGCCCCCAGAGAGTAGCGACAAAGTGAGATGCCAAAAGCCAAACATAATCCACGACACTCGCACAATTAGCAGCCAGCCAAACAGAAGCAGCAACAGCCACAGCAACAGCAACTGCAACAATCTTTTAAACAAACAAATAAATAAATAAATACAAACAAGACTGTGTGTTGTCTGTCTATCTCTCAGACAGGCAACGAGCGTCTGGCAAATGCCTTTAAAATGCATTTATGCACCAAAGCGAACCGAATGTGATCAGGCCAACAAGTGTGTATGCGAGTGAGTGTTCCTCAGTGTGTGGATGTGAGTGTGTGAGTGTTGTGTGTGTAGATTGCTTGTTGGAGATATTTTTGCAATGATTTTATTGATGTCGCTGATTGTGATCAACCACAAAGCGAGAGCAGAGCATGCGAATAATGCAATTGTTTAGTGTACACGATAAGTAACAACTAGAATCGCTTCGTATTTAATACAAATACCCTGTAAAATTATGGAAGAAATTTAGTGCGATAATAACACAGTGCTACAACTTCTGCTTGTAAAATATTAATGATGAAAATCAATTTGAATTATATCTTATATTATTGAGCACTCAACTTGTACATATTTGCAAAATTCGAAACATTATAAAAATTTCAATTAAAAGTTCCCGTTCATTTAGACAAAAATATTATTGCTTAATGTACATAAAGAAAAAAACACTAAAAAATATAGTATTAAGAGATAAAAGTATAACTAAAGATGTATTGTTATTTTTCGATCTTCTTGCTCAAGTGTAAATTTCACAGAACTTCAGTTTAGTTAGATGTTTTGTATTCAGAATTAAAACAAAGATTACTTAATTTATAAACGTCAAATAGGTCACATTTTTCAAAATTTGTGAAAAAAAATTTGCGAGTTTTCGTGGAATCTTGTGGTATTTGTCTATATATGGTATTTGCCTCGTCGAGCAGTCCAGTTTTATAGCCAATAAACAGTGCTCTTCATCGCCGCCCATAAGCCACCCCACATTTCTTTCGGTTTGCCCGTCATCTTTTTGAGGCCAATTCCCGCTTAAACATTCGTCTGAATCTGAGCTGGAGTCTGAGTCCGAGTCTGAGTCAGCTACGCCTTAGTCAAGTCAGTGCGCGTGCGCCGCAGACAAGCCAAGATGGATTGCCGTCACTGAGTCTTGACTGACTGACCGTCAGACGCTGCCAGATGCCAGATGCCAGTTCCCAGTTGCCCGTTTCTAGTTTCAGAGCTGCAAGAAGCCAAAGTTAGGTCGTCAGCTTCAACTTGGGGGCTCAAACTTGGAGTCGGGCGTGCTTAAAATTCAATTGAATATTGAATTATTGCATTGAATTTCATTGTTTGTAAATGCTCGCCAGCTTTTATTGTAAACTGATTTCTTTTTCAACCAGCGATTTATTTATTTATTTCGGTTTTATTGTAAGCCCAAACTTCAGTTCAGTCGTAAATCGTCACAAAATCTATTTTGTATTGTATTTCATAAGTAGATCCCAATATTTGGGTGGTCTACATAAAGAAATACTATAACAAAAGTATGTAGTACACATTTTAGTCCAATTTGATCAACAAAGGCATTTATTTCGAGATACTAAAAACGAACTTGGACTCAATCTTAAGCAGCAGCTTTATATACATATAATATTGGCGCTTGCTCGCAAACTGAACTCTGAATCGCGACAGTGAAATCACAAAAAGATCGCCAACAAATCGCTTGTTGTAACAAGAGTTCAGAGTTGTCAATAAAAATTAATTGCAATTTTATTGCCAACGAACACAGCTCCTGCATACAAAGTAGCATACTCAGTCCATTAGGGTATTAACACTGTTCAATGCGATTGGTGACACAGCTGAAAAGCCTTCAAAAATATTTGGCTTTGTCAGGCCAAACATGTTTTGTGTCTGTAAGAGTCTCCAAAATTCAGTGTAAACTTTAAAATCTGTACCTGCTTACACTTAAGAGAGAACAAACAATCAAAATGACCCAATTTCATGCCGAATCAACATCAAAACAAAAGCAACAACTAAAATTAATTCAATTTCGATGACTGGACCTGACTTCTCCCTCATCTCCTTCACCATGCTTTCTTTTGTTCCTGTTGCTGCGTACGTTCAAAATGCACAACACATGCGTGTTATCCAAACAGCTGGACAAATGAAACTATCGAATTTATTACATTTAAAACAGGCGCCTAAGAGTATGCAGGATAACGAAAACGATAATATTGAAGGCGAGTTTGTCCACTGAGAATGGCAAACCATTTTGCTTAAATATCGATACTGAGAAAGTGGCATATTTTAAAGTTCAAGTTACGGTCACACTGTCGGCGACAGCACAGTTTACAAATTGTGGACAAAGCCGTCTAGTTTTGTTTTGATTGTTTGTTGTTAAAAATTTACAAACTATGCCATAATGTATCCACTTAGTTCACAAAGACGTTCCTGGACATTTGCCAATGAAGAACAGCTGCGCGTATTTCGCGTCGAACAAAACACCAAGTACATAGAGGAGCACGAAGCTGAGGCTCCATCAACTGGCAATCTAAACGATTTCTTTCTGACGCCGGAAGAAGAACGCCTGTTGCTGAAGCAATATGAAATTTACTTGGTGGACTTTTGTCGACGTTTCGAGCCCCCAATGCCAAAATGTGTGATTGGCACAGCGTTCCATTATTTCAAACGCTTCTACCTCAATAATACACCAATGGACTATCATCCCAAGGAGATATTGTAAGCACGTATATGGATTATGTTATGGAATTCATTTAAGCATTTTATATTTTAGAGCCACATGTGTTTTTGTTGCCTGCAAAGTGGAGGAATTCAATGTGTCCATCAATCAGTTTGTTAACAACATTAAAGGCGATCGCAACAAGGCCACAGACATTGTGCTCTCCAATGAATTACTCTTAATTGGCCAATTAAACTATTATCTCACTGTGCACAATCCATTTCGACCTATCGAAGGCTTTCTTATTGATATAAAGGTGTGTAGATACAAATGATATAACTTAATTAATAGGCAAATTAACTATCATTGATTGTATTTCAGACACGTAGCAAAATGATAAATCCAGATCGCTTGCGTCCACATATTGATAGCTTCATTGACTCCATATTCTTTACAGACGCGTGCATGCTGCACACTCCTTCGCAGATTGCTCTTGCTTCCATTCTGCATGCTGCTAGCAAGGAGCAGGAAAATCTGGACAGTTATGTGACCGATTTACTCTTTGTCTCTGCGCCAGAGAGGCTCCGCGGTCTCATTGAAGCTGTCCGCAGTAAGAAACTGATTGCTTAATCAATTTTTAAAGTACATTATCACATATTGATTGTTTTATTAAACTAGAAATTCGTATGCTGGTCAAGAATTATGAGCCACCGGATCGGGAGGCAGTCAAAGCAATTGAAAAGAAGTTGGACAAGTGCCGCAATCAAAACAATAATCCCGATAGTGAATTGTTAGTCGTATCAACTCTGCATATGTCAACCGGTTGTTTAATGCTGTTTCATGTTATTTAGGTACAAGGAACGATTGCGTCGCTTATACACCGATGAGGATGACATGCCGGCTGAAGATGCTTCATTTCACATTGCCGATGTCAGCTCAGATACTTCAGCTATGAATATAAGTCAGTGAAATGCCGATTGATAAAAAAAAATAAAGAAATATATGAATTTAAATGAATACAAAATTTCCTGGTTTAAAAAACTTCAATGAGATTTTGACATATTGTAGATGAGTCCGTGATTGTGATTGAGTCCGATTAAATTAACGTCTCAAAATCGATCCATATATATATATATATATTTATCGATATGTTCATAGATATCAATGAAATACATCATTATTTTGGTATATTTGTTGCATTGCAATATTGCATCTTTTTGAAAATTTAAGCTCTGGTCACACTAAGTCCAATGTTGGCGTCTATTTGGTTTCAAACTGAAAACTAAAAGATTACAACTTAATTTGAGCAGACAAACATGAATAGAAAACCCCGCAGTTCGGTGAGTGCATAATTAAAAAAAATTGCGATAGAAATTTAATAAATGTATTTGTTTATAGCTGAAAAAAGTCTTGGACGAAAATGATCCTACCATAAAAGCAGTGAATCGTCGCATCAGTTTCAGTGGCAAAAAGTTTATACGGTAAGTAAGCCTATAAGAATATTATTATTTAAGTAAAGGGAGCAGTAAGGCCATGTCCCCAAACACAGCATTTTAGCATTCCCTTCTTTTACAAATTAATAATAAGTGTACCATTTTTTTTTTTTTTTTAGCGAATTCGATACCACAGAGAAGCCCCGAGACTATGACAACTCATATGAAATCTCGGATCATACGAATGGCGACGACAGCCATGGCACTGGAGCAGCAGCAACCTCAACTCTGCTGCAGCTCACAGCGCGGCAAGGAGACAAGGAGAACGAGAAGATGACGAGCATAAGAGAATCGATATCAACACAATACGATCAGCAACAACACAACGATTTCACGCTACAACTGCAGACGAGCGTCAATCTGACGCTAATGCCGCACGAATTGGCCAAATATCAACGTCTAACCACTACGATGCCTATGGAGTTCGATAGCTTGTCGCTGTCGGATGTGGAACGCGAGAAGTTGCGTGAAAATAGCATGTATAAAGTGCCGTTAAGTGAGAAAACTATGGATTTAATGCCACAGAAAATGTTCATTGATGAGGTAAATTGAGATTATATGGTCGAAGATTTATTAGTCATTTACTAATTATTTGTATGACAGCTGGACTGCAAGCAATCGGCCAAGGGAGACAGGATTTTAAATACCATCGATATGAGTTGTGTGGCCGACAAGGAAAATATTGTGCAACAAAAGACCGTGCTCTTTGAGGACAATAATATAACGTGTGATTTCAGTGATATTGGTAAGCAAATTTAATGAATAAGCAACTGCAGCTACATTTCTTACTTTTGCAGATCCCCAGCAAAGTGTAGCAGCTGCTGCGGTTGCTGTTAATGTTGCTGCAACCCCAAAGCATGAATCGTTTGCTATGGAAGATCGAGATTGTATCAACTATTTGGCTGACGAATCCACATCGTCACCATTGATACCATTGGATGTGATTAACGAAAACAACATTAGTAGAAAACTCAACTTTCGGCAGCTTAATGATGCCTTAAACGCTGGTCGTATACAACTATTTCCCCATGGACCGAGAACACCAACAACAGATAAGATTGTGAAGCCACCACGCTTTTGGCATGGACTGGAACAGCAGCAGGATCAACAGGAATTGCCACTAAGAGATGCCATCAAACCGCGTGGCACGCTCAACTTTAGTGAAAGCATGATGGTGTCGCCAGTATCGCAACAACCAAATAAACCTATGAAAAATCCTATAGATTATCCAGTTAGCGGCAAAAAGAAGGAAGATCAGTTTAAGCGCAACAATCGCTTTTCCCAGGCTGATGAATTTATGCTGGATAATACAAACTTTTTGGTCCACGCCAAAATGGGCGATGAAACACAGTCAAGAAATAGCTCCAAGAGTGCCTCGCGGCGAGAGACCACCTACGATAATACTGCCATGGAACTAGATGATCTTGAGAAACAAGAAGCAGCCGTTGTAGCTGCTCTCGAGAAAGTCACACGCCAACAAAAGTTGCAGCGTTGTGTCGCAATAGATGAGAGTGATATTCAAACGAAACAAAGACTCAGTCGCACTATGCAGATGAATGAATCAATTGAAGTAGACCAAAATCAATCACAATTGGCGAAAGCCATAGACAAGGATACGTCTATTCAAGAGCCTGCAATACCAGTTGCGGAAAAGGAGTATGTAATACGCAGACAAACAATGCGCTTTGCAGAAGCAATCGACGAAGATCAGCAGAGTCCTCCAAGGGATTCGCGTACAGCTGCGCGAAGACAAACAATGCACTTCGCTGAGGACATGGATGAAGAAATGCAAAGTGCGAAGAAGGAAAAAAAATTGCCAGTCAACAGACAAACATTGTTGATGGCCGAATCTATTTACGTGGATGCACAAAAACCACATAACGAAGCAAAGCCGCAGGCACCATTCAAAGTCCAATCGAATCGTCGCAGACAAACTGTACACTTGGCAGAAGACATGGATGAAGACGTCATTGAAGAGGACCAGGTGAAACCGCCACAAAAAGATCCATTAATGGAACCTGCCACAAAGCAACGCAAGCAATCTTTATGCTTTACGGAAGCTATTGATATAGATATGCCAAGTCCTATCATCGACACACAATCCAAATCTCAAGCTGCTCCACCAACACACAAATCAAATCAACGCAGAGAGACTTTGCTAATGTCAGAATCAATGGAAGAGGAGAAACAAAAGCCACAGCTAAAAGCTGCAGCATTGGAGTGTCTAAAAGAAAGAAAGCGACAAACTTTGCACATGTCTGAACCCATGGAAGAAGAGCATAAATCAGTTGCATCTGCCAGAAAGGAACTACCAACAAAATATTTGCCGTCTCCACTTGAACACGCTCGGTGTCGACGCAGAGAGACATTGCTAATGTCAGAAGACATCGAAGAGGAGGAACAAAATCCACAACTCGAAACTGAAGCAGTGAAGTATCCAAAAGAAAGAAAGGAAGAGGAGCCTATGAAAGTGCAGTCAGCTGCTTCTGCTAAAAAGCATTTACCAACTAAATACCTGCCTTCTCCACTTGAACACGCATCAAGTCGACGAAGAGAGACATTGCTAATGGCAGAAGCCATTGAAGAGGAGGAGACGAACCCACAAATAGAAACTACAGCAGTAGAGCACCCAAAAGAAAGAAGGCGACAAACATTACACATGTCTGAACCCATGGAAGAGGAGCCAATCAGAGTACAGTCAATTTCTTCTTTTAGCCAACGTAAAGCAGATTTAACAAAGCAATTACTAACCAAATATCTGCCTTCTCCACTTGAACACGCTCGGTGTCGACGCAGAGAGACATTGCTAATGTCAGAAGACATCGAAGAGGAGGAACAAAATCCACAACTCGAAACTGAAGCAGTGAAGTATCCAAAAGAAAGAAAGCGGAAAACATTACACATGTCTGAACCCATGGAAGAGGAGCCTATGAAAGTGCAGTCAGCTGCTTCTGCTAAAAAGCATTTACCAACTAAATACCTGCCTTCTCCACTTGAACACGCATCAAGTCGACGAAGAGAGACATTGCTAATGGCAGAAGCCATTGAAGAGGAGGAGACGAACCCACAAATAGAAACTACAGCAGTAGAGCACCCAAAAGAAAGAAGGCGACAAACATTACACATGTCTGAACCCATGGAAGAGGAGCCAATCAGAGTACAGTCAATTTCTTCTTTTAGCCAACGTAAAGCAGATTTAACAAAGCAATTACCAACCAAATATCTGCCTTCTTCACTTGAACTCGCATCAAGTCGACGCAGAGAGACATTGTTGATGTCGGAGGCCATCGAAGAGGAGGAACTTAACCCCCAACTTCCGACTGCTGAAGTAGAACATCAGTCGAACAGACGGCAAACATTGCTCTTAGCGGAGCCCATCGAAGAAGATCTAATGAAATCAGAACCGATCACAGAGAAGGAATATCTAACCAATCAACGCCAAACCGATTACAGAAGGCATTTACCAAATAAACATCTGCCTTCTCCACTCGAACACGCATCAAGTCGACGCAGGGAAACATTGTTGATGGCTGAACCCATCGAGGAAGAAGCAATGCAACCAGCAGCTGCTAATGGAGAACAGTCGAAAAGCGGACGCAGGCAAACATTGCATCTGTCCGAACCTATTGAAGAGGAGCCAATGCAATTAAAGCCATTAACTGCTGGACACCGAGCCAAGCCTTTATATGTTGGGAAAGCAAGTGAGGAATCTATTTCAGTTGCTCCAAGTACGCATAAGATTGAGCAATCGTTCAAGCCAAACAGACAAACAATGCACTTGGATGAGCCCATCATAGAAGACTTGCCAAATATATCAAGTGATCCTGGAGGAAAGCCCGCTCCCTTTGCTGTACAGACTCACAGCATTCGCAAACAGACGCTGCACTTTGATGAGGAAATGCAAGAAGCAGGATCTAATGCAATGAAAGAAATTAACAACAGAAACAGGCAAACAATGCACTTGGCTGAACCCATAGAAGTCGACTTGCTTATTATACCAAATGATCCTAAAGCAAAGTTGGCTCCTTCTGCTGTAAAGCCACACGGTATTCGCAGACAGACACTTCACTTTGAGGAGGAAATTGAAGAAGACATTCAGCCCATACAACGCGAAATGATAAATGAGGGAGTTTCTTCAACGGAAGAAAAGAGCAACAAACGCACACAAACGATGCATATGGCAGAGCCAATGGAAGAGGAGGCAGTCAATGTACCAATTCATCTTAAAGCAAAATGTGCTTCTTTTGCTCTGCAGATGTCAAGAATTCATAGACAGACACTGCACTTTGAGGAGGAAATGGAAGAAGACATTCAACCCCTTCAGCGTGAAATGCATTCAAGTATAGGAGGTGGTTCACTAGAACAAAAAAGCAATAAACATAGACAAACACTACACATGGCTGAACCCATCGAAGAGGACTCCTTCAGTATAAACATTAAACAAGCGGCTGCTCCTATAGATTCTCGCCAGAAGCAGTGCCCAACGCTGCATTTGAGGGAAGTAATTAAAAAGGAACCGACCTCGAAAAGCAATCAACGACAAACTCTAGCTCTACCTGAGCCTTTTGATGAGAATTCAATAAGGAATGAAAAAGACATTTGCCAGACACAGTCAGCAGCCACGACGAGACAAGATGTCATTGATATCGATGACAGTTGCATTGAAATAGTCCCCACATATCCAGCAGTGCTAAAGCCTCACCAGACATTATGTATGTCCGTAGATATGAATGAAGATGACATGCCAGCAACTACACCGCCTGAGCCAAGTAGCATCCAACCAAGAATAACGTTTCTTGAGAATATGGATTTGGAATTTCTCAGCCCAGTTGCAGACAAGGCCGGTTGCGATTCTCCCTCAGATTCGGGCGAATGGCTTGCGCAAATGAATGCCAAGATGCGTAAAACTTATGTGAATCCCAACAATGATAAAACAGAAAGCAGAAAAGTGACTATGGAAACGCCCAAAAACAAGAAAATGATACAACGAAGCTGTTTCCCCATCACACCTGGTCGTTCAATTATCGAATACGAAGACGTGGAGGAGATGTGCAATATCGGCAACTCAGAATTAGCAACGACAAATGCTGCATCGAAACAGTCTGTGGACATGGAAGTAGATAAATCCATCTTTGGTACGCCATTGACATCCTTTAACGTCAAACGATTGCCTACTCATTTGACTCCAAATCTGCCACAACCAAAGAAACGCAATACACAATACTCTGGAAAACAAAACGATTCAAACAAGTCAGTCAAGTTGATATTCAAATTAAATTAATTCAATAATTCGAATATTTATTTATTTTACAGCTCTCAACTTCAGTTGGATAGACCAGTTAAGGAAACAGATGCACCTCTTTCAACTAGCAAGAACAAATCACATATTCTTGTGCTTGGCAAGTCCTTGAACTCGCCATATTCAGAAACTGAACAGCTAGATGGCACTGTTCAAATGGTTAGAGCGCAAATGATACGCCAAACACGTGTAGAAACCTTGCGACCCATGGAACAAAATTTGAAAGAACGAACAATAGCAACTTATGAGGACAACCCGATTACCATATCCGATGTGTCAAGTCATTTTGCAGCACAAAAGGAACTCGCCAAGCAGGATACAAAGAACACTTCAAGCACCAGCGGCAGCTCCAACGAGAATAGCAATAAAAGCTATGGAAGATCGCACAAAAAGTTTCTCAATCTCAGCGGAGATACGGAAATCTTTGACGCCGCTGAAGTTATTGACTTGTCGCTTGAAGACAATGAAATTGAAAAGACGCGGCTAAGTTTGGTGTCAACCTTGTTAGACGAGGAGGAAGCCAGCCTTGTTGATGGCGTTGACATCGAACTCAAGGCGGAGCCTGAACCTATAACAGAGCCTGAGGCATGCCTCGAACGAGTAAATCCACCAGCGCCAGCTGGGTCTGTGTATGCGTGCAAGAAATGCACACATTGCAGACGTTCCTTAAGTGCAACGCTGCCAAATGAAACAGTTGAAACATTTGAGTTACCAAATTGGGATGCGCTGGAGCTGGGACTTGAGCGATTGAAGCGTTTGCGACAACATCCAACGCTTGATGAAGTCGAAAGATATTTTGAACTCAAGGATATGGAACGGTATTCCAGTGTTAGTGATCTCAGCGAATCATCCGATGAGGATACACATCGCATAACACTACAAGATTTGCTTGCTGATTTCAAGCGCAAATTTGAGGAGTAAGTTGATCTCTGTTTCATTATCTTCTTGTTTGTCGCACGTTTTATGTTAAGCTTCCAGTTAGCTTTTTTATTATTATTATTATTGTTCAATTGTTTCATCTACCTAATTATTATTATCGAATACTATCCTTCAGTTTTACCCTATTCCTACTAATTGAGCAACTATTTTATTTTTAGAATGTCGAAAAATTTGCCCGAACCTGTTATAGTCGGGTCTTATGCCAAACGATTGAAAACCGCACTGCAAGAACAGTCACCTCGTTGGATTTTCGATTGTGAACTCCAATGCGATCGTCAATATATCGTCACGCATAAAACAATTAGCACATTTCGCTTGGTTATCAACTATGAACCGCTGGATATTATGGAAACTGATATAAAAGTGCGCAAAATAAAAGCCACGACTTTTAACACCATTATTACAAAGTGTAAGCATTAATGTTTGTAGCTCAGAAAACTTATTAAAATTATTCTTACTTTATACAGCCCAATGGGGAGTACTTTCGCATCTGATGGACTTTCAGTTAAGACTTGCACTGCCATTCAATCTCATGATACTTTTAGATGGCAATAAAGTGGATGATGTCGTGAAATTTCTAAAACACATCGATACTATTTGCGTGAAGACCAAAAAGTTATGCAATGATCTGCGCTTGTTATTAATATCAAAACAGGCCTTGCTTATAAGGTAAGAGCTTTATTGCTCTTTATTATTTTTATAACTAATTCACGAAATTCTTTTCTCATTCGTTAAGGCAACCCAATCGCACTGTAGTCAGAAAAACTATTCGAAAAATGACTCGAACAAAGGATGAGGCACACTCTCGCTATGAGAAAACAAATTTTATCATTGAAATCACTAATGTGGAGAAGCTATCATTTGAAAATATTCTTGAGCCGCCGCTGTATCATTTCGATGAAAAAATTCAGTTCTTACCAAAGGGCATTGCTTTTCTGGATACATTCCTTGAACATCCGGAACAATATCTTAAGCCAATAACTCAACCAACTAACTAAATTCACTTCATTTATCTATCTATCTAATTTATTCGTATGTGCTAAGTGACATCAGCTCACTAAAATGTACGTAATAAGAGCGATAAAACTTTCAATCGATAAGGCTAAGAATAGTCACATAAGATTAATTGTGGAGAATAATCATGTACGTCATTAAACTATGTAATCGGCAATTATCTACAAGTTGCATATACAGACATCTTATCAGTTCACAATACTTATATTTGTACTTTAAGTTATCAGTTTAGTTGCTATTGAAACGTTGGAAGTGCTTGCACGATTGAAAGAGCTCTTTAATTAACTAAAGTAATATCTACAATAAATATTCTGTTAAGTTTATGAATAAAAAAGCCAGTTTTTGAAGGAAATGACAACTATTTTCAACGGAAATTTAAAAGATGAAGATGATTTTGAAACGTCTTCGATAAAAAACAAAATGGATAAATTGGAAGAGGTAATATCAACCTGTGACGATCAAATCTCGGCAAATGAAGAATCCATCAAGGAGAAGGATAACCAAATTGCTATTTTGGAATCGAAAATTAAATCCAATGACATTCAATTAAAGGAGAATATCGCGTTAATTGAAGAAAGCAAATCGCAAATTGGATCACAAGAGTCGACAATAAGAAGACTGGAGCAGACAATTGCAGATTTAAATTTAAAATTGAAGCAAAGAGAAATCAAAAAACAATTGACACAAAGTGAAAAGGTTATTCGTATTTATATACCTTATGGAACGACGGCTAGACTAATGCAAGTACCTGGCATTGAACCATTTGAGCCAACTCTGGATGATAAGATTGCTGGCAATGGCTGGATTGTCATTCAGCGTCGATTTGATGGCAGCGTCGACTTCGATAGAGACTTGGCCACTTATCACAAAGGCTTCGGCGATCCCCACGGCGAGTTCTGGCTAGGACTGGAGAGGATGCATCGAATTACAGTTCATCAACGGCATGAACTCTATATTCATATTGTCGATTATGAGAATGAGACACACTATGCACGTTACGACAAGTTTTTAATTGGTTCCAAAGACGAGGAATATCAATTAAAGTCACTCGGTATTTATTTCGGAGATGCAGGCGATATGATGCGAATGAGCGAAAAAGTAAATTTCTGGGTTTGCCCAAAATATAAGAATGGATGGTGGGACTTGAAAAAATCAAATCCAAATTGGTAAGACCATAAATAATGATAATTCTTTAAACCAGAATGACATATTTATTTTTTTAATTTTGCAGCAATCTAAATGGAAAGTATTCTAATACCCAAGTTAATGATTGGCACTATCTATATTGGGGACTGGGCAAATGGGGAAAGGGGCGAAATCATATTAAATCTGTTCAAATGTTGATAAGACCAAAAAATGATTGATTTCTGTAAAAAAAAATTGTTTGTTAAACATTTTCAAATTAAATATAAAATAATAAAGTTTGTCGAATACAAACATGACCCATCAAATTTAGTTCCTCTACAATTTGTAAAGACAAAAACGGTTTGAATCTGATACGATATATACATACATACATATGTATGTAATTATAGAAGATCCTTTGCATGTCGATTTAGTAAGTCGATAAATCGGAGATTAAACATATCGATACCATATCAGCTGTTCACCCTTGTCATGGAGCCAATATTTAATATTAATGTATTGTTCGTAGAACGCGCAGATCTGTCTTGTTTTTTTCTGTTCTGTATAATCGAAGTGTATTCAACTCATAAAAAAAAAACAACAAAATGGATGCTAAGAAATTATTAAACATTCTATTCGATGAAAATATGGAGGAAACATATCCAGATAATTATTCTGTTAGTGAATTTACACTTAAATTTTCTCTTCTTTACATACATACATACATAAATGTGCTGAATCAATGACTTGCATACATACATATGTATATATGTACATACATATTTTCCAGAACTATTCAGGGGAATCAAATTGCGAACTTGTCTGCTCGAGGGCGGTGAAGGAATTGCTCGAGCATTCTGTAGAAGTCGAAGTTTTCACCAAGATTTTTCAAATTAAGGACGAACAATTAAAGAATGCGAATGATAAGATAACAGAGCTTCAGAAAAAAATATGTTTTTACGAGGAACGGATAAACATTTGCAACCAGAAAATTAAAGAGAAGGACGAATTATTAACCTCCTTGTCGGCAGGTTCAACGTCTATTAAAAATACAATCGATAATTTAATGGATTTGCTAAAGAAAAATCAGCAAAACAATTATGAAACTGATGAACATAAGGTTCCAATTGATTATTTAAATGATGAGGACATTTCCGAAATCGAAAACATATCTCAAAAAGAGACTAGTACAGAACTCAATAAACTGTCTACTAATAAGATCAATAAACCAACTAAATCCACCATCAACAAATTAGAGGAAACAATTAAAAATTTATCTGACAAAGTCATTGAGAAAGACGAAAAATTGTCGGATTTAATTAAAAAGCTTGACGATTTTGAAAATGGTTTACGAATTTGCATTCCGTATGGCACAGCGAATGCATTAATGTTCATTCCACATACACCACCTTTTAAAGTTAATGTGGAAAAATATAATAAACTTGGTTATATTATTATTCAAAATCGGACCAACGAAACATATAGCTTTAAAAGAAGTTTACAAGAATACTGCGAAGGATTTGGTAAATCTCGCGACGATTTTTGGATTGGATTGGAAACAATTCACAAAATAACAAACTATCAACCACATGTTCTTAGAATTCAAATATGGGACTATAGCGAAGAACAATATTTTGCTGAATATGACAACTTTGTTGTTGGCGGGAAAGATGAAAACTACAAGCTAAAGTCATTAGGTGATTACAAAGGAAATGCCGGCGATATGATGCGTTTTAATGAAAATAAGGAATTCCAGGTGTGCCCCAAATTAGGGGGGGGTGGTGGAGCCAAGAGGTTGAAGCTTCAAATTGGTAGGTTGCGGACTATTTTAAATATTATTAGATATATTTTACATATATATTAATTTCAATTTTTGTTTTTTTTTTAATTTACAGCAATTTAAACGGGGAACTGTCTGAGAAAGTAATAACCAATAAGTTTGATTTCATTTATTGGGGACTGATGAATTGGGGAAAATCGTGCCACAATATTGCTTATGTCCAAATCGGAATAACTCCTAAAGCCGCTTACCTTAAAAAAGAACTTACAACTATAAAATCTAATAGCTGAATTGGTAAAAAAAAATGTTAGTGTTCTATTTTTTTAAGTTTTGAATAATGCCACATTTTTAAATAAAGCAAGATAGAAAATCGAATATTCGATCGATGGTACAATATCGATAGCAGAGTTATATTTGATCGGTGTTAAAAATTTCGATTATTAATCAGCTGTTTATTGCCCTATCACGTACGCAAGAAGCCAGTTGTGTAGTTTTGTTAATTTTCTTTGACTGCCGAGATAATGGATCCTAAGAAATTGAACATTGTATTAGATGAAAATGCTATGGAACATTCATCGGATAACTTTTCTGTTAGTATACGGCGTGTTATGGGTGTACATTGAATTAATTAAATATTCATATTTTTTAGTTTAATTTGGGGAATTCCCGAAATTACACCCCATGCGAAGTTGTCTGCGCTAGGAAAGTAAAAGAATTTTTCGAAAATTCAATTGTTACACGAAATGAATTCGAAGAATTTACTAAAATTCTTCAAATAAAGGACGATCAAATAAAGAATGCGGAAGATAAGGTAACTGAGCTTGAAATAAAATTATCAGTCTATAAGGAGCGGATAAACATTTACAACCAAAAAATGAAAGATAAGGATGATTTGATAGCCGTATTATCTCATGAATCGTCTTCAATTAAAACTAAATTTGACAAATTAATGGAAATTCTTATTGCTAATAATCAACCGTTCACAAATAATGATGAAATTGTCGAATCTACTGATAATATCGTACACGAAGAAGGCCACATTTCTCCATTAGAAATTACTGAAGAACTAAATGACTTAACAATTAATGACATCAATGATCCATTGAAACCCACCATTAAAAAACTAGAGGAGACTATTGCTTTTCTAACTGCCAAACTAACTGAAAAAGACGGGAAACTTTTAGAATTATCCGAAAAGCTTTTGAAATGGGAAGGCCGCCTACGAATTGCAATTCCATATGGAACTTCAAGACAAATTCTACATATTCCAAACACAGCTCCCCTTGAAGTTGTAGTGGAGCCTTTTAAAGGACGAGGAGCCATCATTATTCAAAATAGGTTAATTGGAAAATTCAGTTTTGATAGAGACTTGAAAGACTATTATGAAGGATTTGGCGACATTTTCAGTAATTTTTGGATTGGATTGGAATACATTCATAGAATAACGTCGAGTCAAAGGCATGTTCTTAGAATTGATATGTTCGCTTATTGCGGAAAAAAATATTTCGCTGAGTATGACAACTTCACTGTTGCGGGTAAAGAAGAAAATTACAAGCTAAAATCACTGGGTAAATACACTGGAAACGCAGATGACATGATGCGTTTCAGTGAAAATCAGGAATTTCAGGTTTGTTCCACACTTAAAAGAGGCTGGTGGGACGTAAAAAATGCTGTGCAGCACTGGTAAGTCCTAGTCTATTTAGACAATGTGTACATTATTCTTATATATTTTATTTTTTTGTGCAGTAATTTAAACGGAAAAACTTCGAGTGACATCAAAGAGAATGACTTTGAATACATTTACTGGGGGCTTAAGGATTGGGGAAATAAATGTCAAAACGTCTCCGGAGTCAAAATGGTAATATTTCCCAATATATAATCTATATCAAAGTTAACCAATATTTGAGTAAAATAAATTTATACGAAAATAATTATTTTTTTCTTTAATAAACGAGGAGTTTAGTTTTTGGTAATTTTGGTAGTAACGGTTGAAATTGCATATCGATTGAGGCAAAACATTTGCCTAGTTTGATATCGAAAACATTGGATGGCTTTGTAATCGATTGTAAGGAAATCATTTGATTACCATGCTATCGATTGTTTTGCCAACACTAGATGGTGATATCAAAACAAAAACGCAGAAGACCAAACAACAATAAAGTGAAAAAAAATAATGCAGCATACGGTGAAAGCAGCAGGCGACATATGGTTCGATCCATCTGGGTATTATGTGGTCGCCTTGACGACGCTACTGCTCTGCATATTAATATCATTATACTTTGCCAACTTTTTAAAGGACGACACAGTGAGTAGTAAACAAAATCATATTTAAATTTCAGTTGCTATGGCAAATTAATGTAAAATAACGCATTGCATTGCAGGAGCTTGAGGACGAAGGTATTGGAGCTGAGGTGCGCATGGAAGACGATGCCGAACTGCAGGCACAGCTTCGATCCCGACTTCAACGTGAAATCGATGATGATGAAGCCTACGAAGAAGATGAAGAGGACGACGAGGAGGAGCAATTAGAAGCGTTTAGCGAGAGTGATGGCGATGGTGATGGCGACAAGGCTATGAACAATTACAATTACAGTAATCTAATGGGGAAAATCAAAGCGAAGCACTATCAACACCAGTTGGCCGAGAATCTTTCGCCGAGTCAAATTGAGGAGGAGCGGCGCATCGAGCGCGAACAGCTGGCAGCGATTTTTGAATTATTGCGCAAGCAAGAGGATGAATTGAATCTTAAGGATCGCATCAGTGATAGTGAGCTTAAGCAACAAGTGAAGCTCTATCGTTAACGAGTTAAGAGCAGGAATTGGCTGCATTTTAATTCCAATTCGAAACTGAAAACGTGTGATTAAGTGAAAAGCGACGAGTCATTAACATAGTATATGTATATAGATGCATATATATTACCAATTTATTCTCGATTCTTAATGTATATGATATATGTTTGCATTGAGAGATGAAAGCATACACACACTACTTAAAGTATTAGCAAAATGACATAGTTAAGTTGCATTTCATGTATGCCAAAATCTCCCAATTATAATTATTGACGTGAGTTTGTTTACCCCATATCTCCCCAATGTATTGTAATTTAAATACAAATCTGAATGTACAAAATAGATGTGTAGTTCGCATAGCAACCTCTGCATTTCCATGGCAACCCTATTACAACATTTATTTATCTATCTAACAGTTTTCCTCACTCTCAATTCAACGTTTGGCAGCATTATTTCATAATCTTGTAACTCTCGCTGTCGTAAATAAGCAAAATGCTGAACTTTGTATATCCAGAAGAGCTATATTTATTTGTGGAGAGCATTCGCTGCTTCCAAGTCCGCGATGTGGGCAACAGCAAATGGCTCGAAGTCCACGAAATGATCATCAAGCTTAGTCAGCAGGCGGCACTCGAGGTGGCCGAGCATCGTGAGGAAGAGGTTAAGGAGTTTCTCATCTCGCGCGATAAACTTTCGGTGCTCATCCATGAGGCGTACTGTGTGAATCTGTGGAAATCGCGGGTGCTGCCACATCTGCTGGAGATCGATCCCAATCCGCAGGCCACATTTCTCATCTACACCGCACTGTATCACGAGGCCGCTGCCGTGGCGCTGCTAGATCTTTGTCTCTATCATCCCAGCGGCTGTGAATCTTTGCAGGATTCAGTGCTGGATTTGATTGATTACTGTGCCCAAAGTGTGGCCCAGGTCATTGGGCTGGTGAGCATGGGTTACCATGAAAACGAGACCAAGATCGATGTGGATGAAGCGGTGCTCACCGAATTGGAGCGTCAAAAACGCGATCTTCTCTATAAGATCGGTTTGCGTTGCGTTTCCTTGCTCAATTATGTGGCCGACAATGTGTCGCTGTTCCATTTAAGTGCCGGACGTCGTTTGCTCGTCACACACGATATTCCCTGGCTGATGGTGGATGTGTTGTGTTTCCGGCCGTGGCAACGCAAGACGAGCAAGGGACTTGAGCAGTTCATCGACGAGAAATGGACAGCGGTCGAGGATGCAGCCAAAATCACCAAGATCGAAGCGCAAGCTTGGTTTTGTGTGCGCCAGCTGCTACTTAATCCGCAGCTCATGGAGAACTACACGCTAAACGAGTCGCGTTGCAAGCAACTCTCTAAGGTAAGAAAAATGAGGCTTATTAATCATCATTTCAGTTGTGATCGTTTCTATTCCAGCTGCTTGGAATGTTGCACGAGACGCTGTTGGATCAGCTGCCTGTATTAATAGAGCTGAAGCAGTTCGTCAGTCGCTTAACGCTCAGTGGGAATACGGCAAACAAGCAACAAAATCTCATTTTAGAGGACATGCCCCAAATACAGGAGCAACTTCTGAAGCAGGTAGAAAGCGATGGTGGCTTCTATCAAATAGCTCAGAGTCAGGATGGCATCTTCTTGAACAACAACAAGGAAGAGATATGCGCGCTGGCCACCAGATTGAGCAGCGCCTATGGTACGGAAACTCTTTGTGAACTGGAACAGCATTTGGCTGATCTCGAACTGCAGAAGCCGCAGGAAGTAAAGCCGGAACAAGGTGCCGCTGGCGACGGTGTAGATGCGGAGCTGAAGACGTCGCACAAATGCGGCACGTGTCAGGAGCCGGCCAAAAAGAAATGCGCGAACTGCAAACACGTGCACTACTGTTCACGGTAAAGATCAAGTTTAGTTTTCAGTTAAGCCGGGTATCTCACTATACAATCTTTTCATTACAGCGAGTGTCAATTGAAGGATTGGCCAACGCACAAAAATGCCTGTCAGGCAAACTAATTACATCAATGATAGTTTAAACAAAAATCCATATTAAAAGAGCATTCCAAAAATGTAATGTGTCTGGATTTCTTACGAATTTATTTAGTTTAGCAATAAAAAATCATGCCACGTAGTCTCTCATTCAGCAGACAAAACATAAGCCGTTTAATTTAGCTGTTCTGTCTGAGATGGTCCTTAACCACATCCAAAGCGGGCGTTTCCTCACCAAAGTCCTTGATGACGACCACCGAGCAGCCGCAAACCTTGCGGGGCTTGCCCTCCTTGTCGATCTTGCACAGACCCGACCATTCGCCCAATTTCTTGTGCGAGTCGACGCGGATCAGTGGGATTTGGTGCTCGTTGCACAGCGCGGTGACGAGCTTCTTGTAGTTGGGCTCATCGAAGGATTCGGCCAAAATGCAGAGAACAGCCTGACGCCTAAATAATTGAAAAATCAAATTTAGCTACCATGTGATTCAAATATATGAGGATGCGTTTGGCCAATTTTAAAAACTCAGTAATTGGAAAGATTGTTAATCAATGTAAAATTCATAAACACGGACCAATTAATTTCATCAGCGTGATACGCCAATTGAAATAGAATTCAACGCATTTACTTACTTGTCCAAAGCCTTGCAGGCCTGATGGATGCCATGGACGAGTCCATCGGCGATCAGAGACTTCTTCAGCACTTCCTGCAACGCGGTGTTGATATCCATGGCACCGCCAAGGACGGGAGCAGCGGAGGGAACATCTCTGCGGGTAGAAAATTTAATATTAATTTATAATCTTGTCAAGTCATGACAGAAATTGTGTTTATCAGTTCGTTTTGCACTTGATATTCAGTAATTGGAAGATTTATAATCAACGTAAATTCATAAACACGGACCAATTAATTTCATCAACAAACTTGAACTTGGAAATTGTTATTTGAGCATATTGCACTTACACATCAACGTCGGCCATAATTGATAGGTTGAGGATGCACTGCACTGTAAACGATAAAAATTAAACTATTATTGTTAAGGATTACTCACATATTTGTGAATTAATTTCAGAGATGCGGCTTCGGCACAATTAATACACTTTCGTACCTTTTTTGACAACCGGAAAGAAAGAGACCCTAGCTGTGTTGCAGCCAACTTCATGGCTTTAGGGTTGCTTTGATAGTTCGATATCAGCAATGCAACACTGTGCAATTATACAAGCTGATTGCTATAAAACATTTTTTATTTGCGGGAATTTTCGGTTTTACTCCCCTTTTACCAAAATATTATAATATATACAATTAATAAATGGTATACGAAGATATAATTTCATTAAAAATATGAGTAAAATTAATTTATTTTATACATGCTTCCCATTAAAAATCGATGTTTTAAAATATTTAAAAAAAAAATATCGATGCATTGAAAAGCGCCATCTCTAAAGTCTTCAACATTTATTTCACATTAGAAGCTTGCGGTACAGTGTTTTAAGCGTTTTCAAGTCTTAAGAATAAAGTAAAAAATGGATTCTGGAAAAAATGAATTAAATATATTAGCTGAAAACAAGGAGGAAAACGCTTCAGATAATGATTCTGTTAGTAAATTAACAATTTAATTTTCTTCGTTTGGTTTTAATGTGTAATTTATTTTCCAGAACAATTCTGGGGAATCCCATTGCGATTCTGTCTACTCAAGAGCTGTCAAGGTATTGCTTGAGCATTCAGTTGATGTCGACGCATTTGCAAAGATTCTTCAAATGAAAGAAGAAAATGTAGCCGAACTTCAGGGAAAGTTATCTGATTGCAAAGAGCTGATAAATATGCTCAACCAGAAAATCATAGAGAAGGATAATATTATCGCCGCGTTGTCGAATAACTGGGCTTTAATTGAAAATGCAGTCGCCCAATCAATGGATTTGCTCACAAATGAATATCAAAAAGGTCATCAATCAGAAAACATTGAATATAATAAATCAATTGACAAGAATGACTACGAAGGTGAAAATATTTCTCAACAGTTAAATCAGATAACTAATAATGACATCAATAAGCCGATTAAAAGCAGTGAATCAACCATCAAAAAACTAGATGAAACTCTTGCAGAATTAAATATCAAAGTTTTTGAAAAAGAGAAGAACCTGACGGATGTAACTAAAAAAATTAACGAATATGAAAATGATTTACACATTTACACTCCATACGGAACTTGTGAAAGACACAAGACACACACTCCACCCTTTCGAGTTGCGCTGTATAAATTTAATGCACTTGGTTATCTTCTGATTCAGAATCGTCATAACGAAAAATTTAGTTTTGAAAGAACCTTGATTGAATACCATGAAGGATTTGGAGACTGTTCCGGTGATTTTTGGATGGGATTGGAATACATTCACATAATAACAAACAATCAGCCGCATGTTCTCAGAATTGAAATGTATGACTATGCCGGAAAAATGTATTTTGCTGAATATGACAACTTTGTTGTTGGCGGGAAAGATGAAAACTACAAGCTAAAGTCATTGGGTGATTACAAAGGAACTGCCGGCGATATGATGCGTCTTAGTGAAAATCAAGAATTCTGTCTGTGCCCAAAATTAAAAAGGGGCTGGTGGGACCTTAAGGGTGATCATCAACTTTGGTGAGTTGCAGGTTTTTAAAAAAAAAACTATTCATATATATTGTTCTAATTTATTTTATTTTTTAATTCTACAGCAATTTAAATGGGAACATATCTCGCCAAGAAATAACCAATAAGTTTGAATTCATTTATTGGGGTCTGATGAATTGGGGAAATTCGTGCAACAATATCAGACAAGTCATTATGCTACTAACTCCTAAAGCCGCGTACTTAAAAAAACAGTCCGAAATGATAAAAAATTAAGAATGCGATTGTAACCCATGAAAATTATTTTGAGGCATATATAAAAACGTCATAAAAAATAAAGTTTTTATTTTTTTAACAGTTATCTGGGTAAATGCTATTGAAATACAAAGATGTGTAAGAACGTAAAATAGTGAGAGTATCTATAAATTTAAAATTGTTCGTTTTAACTGAACTATCAACGCATAGCTCAACATAAAATTGTAATGTTTAAAGTGACACAAAATCTTCTTGAAAGTATAACAAAGCGGTACTTGCTTGCCGAGTTTTTTGTTTTTCCAAATTATATATGTTTATGGTCACACTACGACTCATGTGTTAAAAAAACATACTTTCTTAATAAAAAATATATCAAAAGAAATCCTTTTTATATATCTACAGAAAATCAAATACTTATCATTGCTCATAAATCCGCGGTAGTCTTAATATTTACATATATAGAGAGCTGGAGCTATATAAATCGATATTTTGATATTTTAGTTATAGCAGCGCGTGATTTTAAAAATGCAAAGCACAATACAATATCGATTGTAAAAACTACATTCGATAGCCGCAATAGTGCTTGTCCATCGATAGTGCTATCGATGTCTCTCCACCTCTACCACATATAGCGTAATAGGTGTAGTTTAACTAAGTCAATAATTTGTAAAGTGTTACAAAGTCAATTTTAGGCTTTAGCATCTCCTAAGTGCAATAACGTTTTTATGTTTACATAACCAGCTAGTACAACTAGTTTTTACTACAACGACAACATCAACAACAATGACAAGCGAGCTACAGTAAGTTGAGGTGCCCGGCGCTCCCCTCTTTATGCCCCTTGCATAGTTTCCTAATCTCTACAAAAAATCACCACGTGCTCGTGTTGCTCGTTTCAATCTAATTGCCGAAAATTTACAGTGACATGTGAAAATCGTGTGCCATCATCGTCACATTCTCTTTGGCGGCTGTGTACTAAATGTGTATGCATGTGTGTGTGAGATAAGTTCTCGGTGTGTTTTTTGTTGATCCCTTTTGGCATCGGGTCGGGGCATGAATGAACTTTTAAATTTGTTTGCCATATGAAAGTGCCGCGCTGATAACGGGCATTTTTGTCAACAAATACAACAAAAGGCTAAGCGTAAACAAGCTGGAATATAGTGGCTTCCATAAAAATGTGCCAGTTAACAGCTGGATTCCATGTATCGATAACGACTTCAAAGCGATACCGATAAAAGAAGCTTCTAATAAAATATATCGAAATTCAAAAATTTTACTTTGTTTCGAAACGTCGTTGAAGATTTGGAAAAAGTTAATTTGCGTTTAATTTATTTACGTTTTCTTTTTTTTTGTTTTTTAAGTCTGTGTGAATTATTCTAGTCATCAGTGTATTCTTTTTGGGGGCTATCGCTATAGTTCATCGACAACTGATACTGAATGAGGCAGCTCGACAACAATAACAACCACAAACATTATTTGCCTCCAGCGGATGGCTGTTGATAGTCTCAGTTTCTTTCTAATTGTTAATTAGACTACAACAAGCTCTCGGGGCAGCATGTGCGACAAACAGTGTAAATCAGTGTGTGGCGCAAGGTTTCGTACTTTAATTTAAGCACATTTTATTTTTTGGCATCTAAATTGACGATGAATACTAATTTTGATTTAAAATTGTTTCCCTGTAGGACAGGTGCACTTGTCGGATGCGGCAATCCGCTGCTCGACATTTCCGCCACCGTTCCCATGGATTTCCTCAAGAAATATGAGATGAACGAAGATGATGCAATCCTGGCCGAGGAGCGACACATGCCCATATATCGTGAGCTTGTGGATAATCACAGGGCTGAATTTCTCGCTGGCGGGTCGGTTCAAAATTCATTGCGCATTGCTCAATGGATCATTGGCAAACCAAATGTGGCCGTCTTCTTTGGCTGCGTTGGTCAAGATGATTATGCGTCCACCTTGAGAGAGAAGGCACGAGAGGCCGGCGTCGATGCACATTATCAAGTGAGTGCGGACACACCAACTGGCACCTGTGCTGTGCTCATCACGGGCACCCATCGTTCGTTGTGTGCCAATCTGGCGGCGGCCAACAAGTTCACCATCGATCATCTGGAGCAGCCAGCGAATAAGGCGCTGGTGGAGAATGCGCTCTATTACTATATCTCTGTAAGTGCAATTATGGAATTTGGAATTATAAATCCGTCATATTTATATTCATTTATATCCTTCAATGTTCTAGGGCTTCTTCCTGACCGTTAGTCCGCCCAGCATAATGCGCGTAGCAGCTGCCGCCCTTGCCAAGCAGCGGCCGTTCCTAATGAACCTCAGCGCACCATTCATATCGCAATTCTTCATGCAGCCGCTGCTCGATGTTATGCCCTACGTGGACATCATCTTTGGCAACGAGGCCGAGGCGCATGCCTTTGCCACCGCCCAAGGTTGGCCCGAGAAGGAGGATCTGCGTGAGATTGGCAAACGTTTGGTTGCTCTCAACAAGCTAAATGCATCAAGGCCGCGCATTGCCATCCTCACGCAGGGCTGTGACCCAGTGCTGTTGATTCAGCACGATTCGATTCAAGAGTTCGAGGTCACGAGTTTGGCGGCGCATGAAATTGTGGATACCAATGGCGCTGGGGATGCATTCGTTGGTGGTTTCCTGGCGCAGTTTGTGCAGGGCAAGTCGTTGGACGTGTGCATACGCTGTGGCAACTATGCGGCCGGTCACATCATCAAGAATCCCGGTTGCACGTATTCCGGTGCGCCGCAGTTTGTTGAATAAATACGGAACACACAGAGGATCAAATAATCTACACACAGCACACACACACACACACATTCACAAGCATACAGACACACAGACACTGACAACCTTGTAAGAGGCAGAAGCATTGCGCAAATAGAGATTTGCAGCCACCAACTGCAAATATTAAGTTCAAAGAGTGACTAAGACAATTTATTAACGTTGATAATTATTTGTACATATATTCTACACACACACACTCACATGGACACCCATTAATATACATTTTTGTGAGCTATGCACGGAACAACTTGTGGGCATTGTGGTTTATATACAAAAGTTAGAGCAATATTCGAATTTAAATTGATAATAATAAAAAACAAATACCACTAACATACACAAAAACTAAAAATAAAACACAATTTGTTTTTTGTTTCTACGAGCACAATGGGTTGCTGATCCAGAGATGAACTTAACTGATAAATTTTCTATGAACAGCAATATTTTTAAGAATACATGTACACCAACAATTGCTTATTGAGGAAACGAACCATATTTAAACGATTAAAGCTGGTCAAACTCGGTTCAGTTTCCGGGATGTGCGCAATCGCTGAGTTAGCTATTCAGATTAGATTGACAGGATTACAGCTATGGCCACAACATTGTATGGCAAATATTTATTTCTCTATAATATATCACACCATATCGGACAATGATTTATATATATATATATATACTTATGACACACCTGCTTTTTTATCTCTGACGCGTATTGCAGCTAATTACCAATTTCATTGGAATTCTTATCTTGATAATCGCGCTTGTCACTAGTTTCATAATCCACCGTGTAAGCAACATATAATTTACTTCTTTGTTACACAAATAATCCTCAATACAATACCAAATACAAAGAATTCTATTTTCTAAACAATACACATTGCTTTGATTTGAATTTATAATTTATTAACCTTACAAAATCTTAAATGCTACATTTGTTTTGTTGTTTGTGTGATTGACTTTACTAACTTTTTGTGTTGGGGTTGTGTGTTACTCAATCTGATAGCCGGTGATAAAAGGCAGGCCCGTTGAGACTCGCTTCTGATAACGAACGTAATCGGATTTGAAGAACTGCAAGAGGGAATACTCTTCGATTCTGATACGATCGTAGAAGAACATCCAACTGACTAGTGTGTAGATAATAATGCACAGGGGATTCATCATGATCACCTGTGTGCCAATTGACCAATAGAACCAGCCCACATACGACGGATGCCGACTATAAGCATAAATGCCACTGGTGATCAGCTTGTGGTCGGCATGCTTTTCATCTTGCACCTAAATGACAATAGATAATACAATGAGCAACTAATTGACAGTAAAGACGAATTAGAGATTCATTTACCAAATGGGTAAAGCTGCGACCCGCTGTAATGATGGCCACCTTGCGTATCAGCTCGCCACAAGTGCACATAACCACGCCCAGCAACCATATGTGGCCAAAACGTTTGAATTCGGGCAAAAAGTAGAGTTCAAGTATGAACTCCAGCCAGCTGGCTGTGGCCGCCAACCCATAGTGCACCGAATGATTAAGCATGAAAGAGTCCAAGGATAACGTGCGTGGATTGGCCCACGCAATCACCAAAAACTCCGAATAGTGGAAGAAGGACATAAAGCAGCCATAGACGCCAAATTGCTGCCATTGCATGGGCGCAAAGCAAATGACCAGCACACTTACAGCTTCTGTGAAGCCCAGAAAAGAGGCTCGAATGGCAACCTTCAAAACCAAAATAAAAATCAAAACAATGATGAAAGCTGGCCAACAAAGTGAGTCATGTAGTTCATACCTGATAATCGGTATTGCGCAGCACAAAGCGTATGATGATATTAATTAGTGCGTAATACAACACAGGACCCCAGAGGATGGCGCCCCAAACATTTGGTACAATTCCATAATAAATCTGCGGTATCGACGGCAGCAGGACACAGCACGCTGTGATCAGAAAACAATACAAGCTGACGCGGCCTTCTTTGCACAGCATGCTGGGAAAATGTTTGATATTTCTCACAATATTACAACTAAATAACAAGATTTTTTGTGCGATTTGCAAAACACATTAAAAATTAGATATTTCACATCATTTGCAAGAAGTCTGTTGACCGGCAAAACGTTGGTAACTCGTTTATTGACACTGGAATCAAAGTATTCCTATGTATAAGATTGCGTCGCAATGCAAACTTGCATGTACGTCATCAATAGTCACACAAATTAATTACGTTGTAAGTAAATTTACTATAATAAAAAACTAATTAGAAGTGTTCATTCCACACTTATTTACATTGCAGAAAATAATGTATTTTTTTTTTAAATAAAGTAAATACAAATATTGTATGTTGTGACGTCACGTGGAACCGGTGACTTTTGTGTTTGGCGTAATCTTTCACTATTGAATACTCTTTGTAGCTATCGATACTTGTGCTGTGCTGCCAGCTTGCCGATAGTCAGCTGTGCCGAATACAAATTCGATATATTTTGGCATGCAGGTTATGTAAATTGCTACATTTATTAATTAAAAGTTCTTAAATTTACCATAAATATTTGTAAAACACTGCGTTATGGTGTTCCTAAACCTGCCACTGTTGGTTCGCGCACGCGGCCCCGATGAGTTCTGGCGCAAGCGACGTATTTTCAAACTAGCAGCGGTAAGCCATCAAAACAAATCCATTCCATATTTTAACTGACAAATAATTCTTTTTAGCACTATCGGAGTCGCACACGCAATGTCTACACCTTTGCTATACGTAGCGTGCATCGTGCCCTCGCCTATGCCACTAAGGGACGCAAACTCAAAAAGCTGGACATGGCTCAGTTGTGGACGACACGCGTCGAAGCTGGCTGCCAGCAATACGGAGTCGCCTTGGACACATTTAAGGAGGGTCTCGCACGATCCGATATTCTGCTGAACAAGTGAGCAATATACACAATACTTAAGATAAACATATATATTTATTGTATTCACTACTTTCCCAGAAAAATGCTGTCGGATTTGGCGATTTGGGAACCGCGCTCTTTTGAGGCCTTGGTGAATATTTCACGGGAACGTGCCGCTGTGGAGGGATTGCCAGATATTAAGCGCAGATCAGCCTTCAATCAGGTCTATGGACTGAGCAATCTGAAGCTCGATTAATTTAAGCTTTATACAAATAAAATATATAGTTTTCATATACATATAGTAAGCGAAGATTCCAAGATTTATTTTGTGGGTCATGCAAACAAAAACATTGCATTAAACGTTTATTTGTTAGGGTTACGTACTAATTGAAATGAAACATGGTTTATTCTAGTTTAGCCAAGATATCTGACTCGCGGAAAAGGAACAGCTCCTTTTTCTCATCCAATTGAACCTTGGTGCCCCCAAATTCGGGCAGCAGAACGCGGTCACCCTCCTTAACGCCAATTGGAACATGGTTGCCATTGGTCTAAAGCAAAAAATTAAGATGTAGATAATGTTGCAATTATCATGTTAATTATGAAATATACTCACAGCATTGCGGGCACCGGGTCCAACGGCCACAACAGTACCTTCCAGCACTTTTCCCACAGATTTCTCGGGCAAGACAATGCCGCCTTTGGTTGTGGTTAGAGCTTCAGCGCGTTGCACCAGAATGCGATCCAACATGGGGATGATTCTCTTAATAGCAGCAGCCTGCAAACATATAATTGAAGAAACATCATTTAATCAATTAATCTGCCTTCTATGCTGGGGCCAGAAAGTTACACAACAACCCGGCAAGGCGAGTTATCAGTGTGGAAACTTCGAGAAGCCCGACTCAAAAATATTCTATAGAATGATAATTTTGTTTGTATATATTGCTAAATTATTGCTCACCATTTCTATATTATTAAATGCAATCTGGAGCGCTTTAATGAACTAAAACTTAATTGATACTTGCAATTGAACTTCACTACACGTGCGGGCCGGTCGCAGTTGTTCGTAAAATTATCTAATTATTTGTTTGTATCGATGCTTTTAAAGTTTTGCTGCTATCGATGCATAGCTGTGCTGTATCGATAATTCAAACACGAATTTAATTCTATCGCTATAACCTATATTGTATTCGATAATTGGAAGAAGTGCCCGCGTAATAATTCAAACTAATCAGATGTGCTCACAAAAGTACTCTTCAATAAAGCGTTAAATGAATGCGGGCCAAATTGTGCGCAGCAAATATATAATGTCAATGATAAGCATAAACATATGCTTGTATATATACAAGTTTTCAATTAAATAAAAGTCATATTTTGCAACATTTATAAATTTAATCAACATTCATTTTTTTAAATGGAAAGTAGGAGTTACGGAGTTAACATTTACAATGAAAGGGCGGCGATTCTCTGCTTAGATATGTTTTTGCAATTATCTGGTTTCCATAGTGTAGAAGAGTATTATAATTTATATATTTGGAGTAGTCAAGACTGGTAAACTGGGGAAGTATCCACTAAAAAGAGTTTTAAATACACAAAAGAAAGTAAAAAACAAGTAAGAAAGTTACAGTCGAGTGTGCTCGACTGTGAGATACCCGCTACCCATTTTTAATAGGGGCAAAATATTGCGGTATTATTTCAAAATATACCGAAAATACTAAAAAATACTAAAAATATACCAAATGGTATGTTTGGTATATCGATACAGCACACCATTCAAAATATACCATAGACGGCGCAATGTACCAGATTGTCAGCCAAAGCAACTAAGACCCCCTAGTAAGTAGGCGTTTTTGCCCATACAAAAGTATTTCTTTAACAACTTCCACAATTTTTATCTGATCGCAACCAAATTTTCAGGAATGATAACTACTATAGCAATTATAGTATATACCAAAATTCGCAACTCCAGCTTTAAATTTACGCTTGTTATTCGATTTTTTTGATTTCCGGGGGCGGAAGTGGGCGTGGCAAAAATTTGAAACAAACTTGATCTGCGTGCAAACATATCAAATGCTGTCGAAAAAAAATTATAGCTCTATCTCTTATAGTCTCTGAGATCTAGGTGTTCATACGGACAGACGGACAGACACACAGACACACAGACGGACAGACGGACATGGCTATATCGTCTCGGCTGTTGACGCTGATCAAGAATATATATACTTTATAGGGTCGGAGATGCCTCCTTCTACCTGTTACATACATTTCCTGCCGGCACAAAGTTATAATACCCTTCTACCCTATGGGTAGCGGGTATAATAAACTTTTTTTTTTGGAATGGAGCCAAGCAAAAATATAGATAAGGTAGAATCCGGTTATAACGACGCCGCTTATAGCGTCCGTCCGGTTTTTGTGACGAAAATTCGATGACTTGGTGGGTTCCCATACAAATTAAATTGATTAAAACATTAATTAGTTTTATTTTAAAAACCTATGGCTACCATAAAATAAACAAAATTTTATTTTTCAACTTTTGGATAGTGGGTGTTCCGGATATAACGACGGTCCCTTGAAAGTCGCTATAACAGGATTCTACTGTAGTCCGTGCAGGTTTTTATATGCATAGTTCGAATAACAATGTATTAACAGAAATAAATCAGGAGTCACTCATTTTGGTAGAAATTAAATAAAATTGATTGATGCATTCGGTTCCTATTTTGCTTTCAGGTGCCATATTTAAGGCAATTTCTTCAGTGGAATTCGAATGTTTTTTGAATTCATAACTAAAGTTTGTAGTCATTTGCTGCAGCTCAGTGCAAATGTTTCCATAAATTAGCCTGTCGTGTAATTTTTGTTGCAATATGGCAAGCTTTCCCAGGATCTGAAGTTGATCCTTAGACAACGGACGACCGGTAAAGTTCCGTACCGACTCCCTTGGCTGCAATGAGAAAAATTAATTAAGGCATACTATTTTAAAAAACATACAATTCGATTCGTTATATACTAGTAAATTTAAACCGTTTCATTTTTAAAATTAAAAATACGCCTAATTGGATGCTGTTTTCGATAAAAATTGCTTGAAATTTATGCTACGGTCGTACATGAACTTAATGTAGAAATACACACCGAAATCTCCTCTGTCAGACCAATTTTAGTGTTAATAATGGTTATAGTTCAGTCAGTGGGAGAAGGAATTTCACGAGATCAATGTGTGTAGTTTAAAACTTACGCTTTCGATCTCATCACAGGTTAATTCGGACATCGGTATATTCAATGTTAAAGATATGGCCTCCCTTAGAGAGCAAAGTCCTCGATCCTGACGCGTCACACACAGCTCAACGAAAGTGTCGCAAATACCATCAATTTTAATGTTGTGCTTATGAGCAAATAAATCGCAGATCCGATGGCTGTAGTGCATTATTTTGCGAGGAACTTTTGCTTCCAGCAGCTCCGACAGTGACTTGAATATTTTACCCAGTGCACGGACATCAAAAATATAGGTATTATTCGATGTGGCAATTGCGATAACAGATGTACTGCAATGGCGTCCATAAAAACTGGGCTCCACCAACAAAGAGATTTCGGACTGATCACGAATATCGTCAAGTGCCAAGTGATACGATTGATCCGTTTGCTGTATAAATATAATGCGTTGTAATTTCTTTTCCAGCGATTGCATTTCATGCGATAGCAGTGAGGCGCACTTGACTCCTTTATGATTCCAAAGTGGTGCAGAGGAAAATGTAGACACGCTATCGCCGCTATCGCTGTCGCACTGCTTCCAGATTGCACAATTGTTGTTTGCCCCATTCATTTTCACGCAGTCCTATTAAGTATTACTTTCGTTAACAATCAATTACTAGTGTAACTCAGCTATCTAAAATGTGAACTTTAAAAAGTTAGTTTAAAGACATATGTTAATGTAACATATGACTTCGAATATTGACAGCAAAGAAACGGAAGAGGCAAAATTGCAATTAGGGATGAAACACAAAAGCGAGTATGACGATTCGCTTCGATATATTGTTTGCATTACTAATGAAGTTCGATTTTCGATTAATTTCTAGCAAAAAAAAGCAGAGCTCGCAAATAACTGCCGACCGTTTCTCGTTGTCTGCAAATAAGTGTCTCTCTCTGACTCTTTGCGAAAAGACTCAAAGAGTAACCGATTTATGGGTTCTTGAATGAGATCGCTCGCACTCAGACCGAAAACCTTTTTTCTATTCTGTTTTGTTTCGGTTGTTCCAAGACCGTTTTGGCGTGTTCAGTGAAGCAAAAAGTCTTTTGCGTATGTTTGGTATATGTACATTTACAAGCATAGGCAAGCAAATCGTGAAGCGTTCGTTTTGCAGACGAAATACAGTAAAATCCGGCTATAACGACGCCGCTTATAGCGTCCGTCCGGTTATTGTGACGAAAACTCGATGACTTGGTGGGTCCCAATACAAATTAAATTGATTAAAAAATTAGTTATATTTTAAAAATCTATGGCAACTATAAAATAAAAAAAAATTTATTTTTCTCCTTTTGGTTAGTGGGTCTTCCAGATATAAGGACGGTCCCTTGAAAGTCGCTATAATCGGATTCTACTGTATATTAATTGCAACAACAACGAAAGTAAATGTGAAGTTCACACTGTGAAGACCGTTTGCGTTGAGTTTTTCGGTCAATCGGTCTTTTGCTGACTCTCTTTGTGCGAGCGTTTCTCGTTCCGCTCTTTACGCACTGCTCATTGAACGACCGAAATACAAAGAGCTCAACGAAAAGCGCTCAACAGAAAACAGAAATGAACACAGCAAAAGTCTATTGCTCAGAGCGAGAGAGTATGAACTTTTTCGGTTGTGCTCGCAACGAGAGCACAAAAAAAAACCGTCGACAGTTATTTGTAAACTATGAAAATAAGTCTAAACAGACAAGGTTCGCCTACTATTGCATTAAACATTATTGCAATTAGTAAATTTGTTTTATTTTTAATATTTAAGCTAATTTCTTACTGCAATTTATTTTCTTTAACTACTTGCCATGAAACTAGGCGTCAGACAATAGCCATAAAGTTGAACTAATTAAAGATTTTAAATAACTGCATCATCTTCCCTTTGTGGAATGTGTGTATCATTATTGCCATTATGCTTAGACTTTAGTTTTATAAGTTTTTTTTATTGCCGACAACCAAACATCAATCGATATTCGATAAATAATTTAATATTTTAGTGATGTGATGTTCCGATAACATATGTATGTATATATATAACTACTGTTTTTGCATCCAACGTGATGCTACATTTCCATATACTGCAGTTTCCAACATTCAATTTAAATTTCCAGTTGCAGTGAGAAAAGCTTGACCAATTTATTAAATGGCTTCTCTGACTAATTTTGCCAACACAAAGAGGGCCAAGGGCTTCTTGAGTGCTATTTGCCAATAAGCTTGTATTCCGGAACCTTGTTTGTTGTTGAGTGCCGCAAATTACCAAAAGAGATATTGGCAAATGTTTTAATTGTCAAATTTACTAATTGCAATTGACTTTGGCTTAAGCCATGAGCACTAACTCTCAATACATTCAGCACAGCAGCTTACCTTCCTTCCCTGTCTTCCATTGCTCCGCTGCTATGCACCAAACATTATCATCTCTGGTACAAGAGGAGTTAACTGTCATGGCAGCCAGACGACAGACAATTGTCTGCAAGTTAAGTAAAGTCAAGCAAAATGAATTGCAACTAAATTTGCTATGTTGCTAGGTTTCCAAGGTAAATTCCCTTTGGTCGACTTTTGGTAAGCTACGAATATTGTATTACTTGATTTGGTTTTGCAATAACATTTATATTTCGCAGCAGTTGATTGAAAATGATTATACATGTATTTAATTGGGAATGCAGTTAATTGCTTAATATTCCATACCAGCAAGAACTCTGTTATAAAAAGGCTACTCAGGTATTAGAATTAAATAAGAACAACTCGTATGTTTGTTTTAAGTTATTAAATTCACGTTTAATACCGTTCTACGGTAGATACATAAATCGAATGCGAATGAGAGAGTCAAAAGAGAAGAGCAAAACACTCTTGGTGTTACCAGCTTTCGTTTGGTCAATTATCTTTTGCTCATAGAAACATGGAATTGGTATTTTTCCATAATCTTCTTAGTTCGAGCTATAAATCATAACAGTTTTTTGAATTCAACCAGAAAAACATTTTAGTTCAAGCCACAAATGTTGTATTCTAATAATACTTAATGTTCCCGCTTAGGTTTATAATTGAGTTACTTAGAGGCATATTTTAATTGTTTCATATTTATAATTTTTTTCCTCTAGGATCGAAGCACAATGCAATAAACCTAGGTAAACAGTGTTTACTAAACACTTAGTTTGTTGTATGAAAACAAATTAATATTGCAATCTTTTTTTAATTTTAGTTTATCTTGGAACAATCTCCTGGCACACCTGAAGTCCGCAGCGATTAAGAGATTTACAAACGCTAAGCGGCTGCGAAGCGAAAAGGTTAATTGCTTTGTAAGCGGCTTGATGAAAAAATGTGTAACTAACCACGCGGCAGACCAATGGAGCTGACAACGCTGCTGACGCCAATGTTGATGCTGATACGAAGCTGACTCAACTTAATTGGCGCACGAGGCGCATACTTAATGCGCTTAGATGCGAGCCAAGCTCATCGCATCGCATCGCCTCATTGCTGTTGCCGTTGCAGAAGCCGCTTTTGTGCTTCTAATTAGATCCAAAAGGAAACCGTTGTGTGCTCAGTGCATTTTCTTCACCATGCATTGGACACTCGCCTTCAAAGAGAATTTTAATTTAAACTCCAAAAAGACGCAATAACAGTCAAAAGTGTTCAATAAGTAAATTAACTGTTAGAAGCACTTTTTGGTATTTGTTTGTTATGACAATCTATAAATTTATTCATTGTAAATTTGTCTGATTTCGAAAGTATATTAATAAATTTGATCTGTCATAAATTCAAGAGTTATTTAGAAAATTTAATAATTTAATGTTGATGGTAACATCAGGCCAACGAGTTATTATCAATTTAAATTTAATCACATGCACATATTAATTAGTGAAATTTCTAAAAAAAAAAGAATAAATATGTTGATGAGGGAATCTGCAAAACATTTTCCATGACAGAGAAAGAGTGTGTGTGTGTGTGTGTGTGTGTGTGTGTGTGTGAGTATGCAAATGAAGTGAACCCTCTAATTATATATTCCGATTGTGCGGCTGGAAATGTATTTGATTTTTGTAAATTGAATGCAGAACATAAGCCAATCCTGTTGGAGGGTCAATTGGGGGCAAGACTTGTGATATGGCAGTGATTCGATGTCACGACTTAAATCAACAATAACAAGCGACAGCAACAACGACATGGACATCAGCGACAGCGACAGCAACAGCAACAACAACAACAACAACAACAGCAATGAAGTTGTTGTGAACACGCGACGACAACAAAAATAAATAACACGAAAAACAAAATAAATGAACGGCTGATTGCGTTGGCGTTTGGGCTTTGATACTTATGCATGTGTAACATGAAAATGGCTTTGCATGTTATTCCACGAGTGTGTATACCCAGCAGCAACAGCAATAACACTAGCAGCAATATGTAGCAGCAGCAGCAGCAACAAGCAACATCGGCAACATTGGCAACATTGGCAGCAATACTAATAGCAACAACGTAGCACTAATTACCCTAATTGTACACGGGGCGGTGTGGAAAACACTTCGAGCAACGGTGACGACTAAACTCCAATTTGGACTTTGACTTTTGTCTGCCAAAAACTTTTGCCACAATGTCTGCTCTGCACGCGTGATAGTTTCAGATACAATAGAGAATTCGATGAGTAGTTAGAGAGTCTTTTCTTTGAAAGATTAGATTTACAATCTGATGCCTAGAATCAAGTATTAATTTTTAGAATTCCCAAATGTTCTGTTAATGAAAAATGTCAAAGGATATTTAGAAATTGCTTCGAAAATTTTTCATATTTTTTCTTGATACAATTGAGCCTCACATGCACATTAGAAACACATTAATTATTCCAAGCCGAATATACAATTAATTGTATTTATATAATTTATAATTTATAAATTTCTGAAAATTTCAAAAATTGCTTTAAGGTAAATCTTGTATTATATTTAGTAACCAATTTGAAAAGCTTTAAAAATATTTTTATTATTAATGTTTCCATTTTGATGAATATTATATGATAATAATAATAATAATAATAATAATAATAATAATAATAATAATAATAATAATAATAATAATAATAATAATAATAATAATAATAATAATAATAATAATAATAATAATAATAATAATAATAATAATAATAATAATAATAATAATAATAATAATAATAATAATAATAACAATAATAATAATAATAATAATAATGATAAAATTAATTAAATTAATGAACAACTTCCTTACGCTGTCCTCAACTTTACTATTTTTTAGATCTCTTCAATTCGGTAAAGATTTTTATGAGCCGCTATTTAGTCGTGTGTGAGACGATCACGTGCTCAGCTCTGTTGTTGTGGGTATTTGTTAGCCGTTAACGTCATAGGGTTAGGAAAAGGTTGCAGCACGTTGGCATCGCGTGCTCGACGTGTGCCGACTGTTATTACGTATACGCCAGCGCGGCCAACTCTATGTGTACATATGTGTGTGTGAGGGTCTAGAAATAAAACATTAAATTACGTAGCTCACCCGTTGCCAGTTTGCAGTTACCCCATTGTTTCTGTCTCCCAACAGTGAGTGCGATTCTGACTGAGACAGCGACTGCGACTGTGACTGCGATTGGGGCAGGTGTGGCACACACGTATACCGCGCACGTAACTGAAATTTTAAGCAATCAGACAGACAGTCATGCAGTCAACCAAGGCAGAGACAAACGGACAGACAGACAGACAGACAAACAGAGAGACAGTCGTATATTCAGACAGAGAGGTTTTGGAGCACTGTGGACCGCCTGCGGTTTCGTTTTGAAGTGGCCTTTAATAGTTTGCTGTCTGCAACTGCAGCGAAATGTGGCATATAGTATGCTGCCACACTGTATGTATACGTGTATGTGTGTGTGTGTGTGTGTGTGTGTGGTTGTGGCGTGCTGTTGGCAAACCAAAGAGCAGTTTAATGAAATAGCAAAGAAAATTGTGGCTGTTGCTACAGCTACATAAATGGCACTGCAACGCTGCAAACGCGAACTGAAATTGTAATTATGCCGCAATTGCGATGACTGCTAAGCGAGAGTCGCATTTCAGATGACCACAAAGCGAATTTACATACAACGAGACTCTGCAGCACAGCACGAAGGCCGCAGCTCGCGGATCGCAGGTTGCAGGTTGCAGGACGCAGGACAAATACCCCATAAAGTTGAGTGCCAATTTGGCGTAAACAATGGAAACCTCTCCTCCAACCGATAGGCAAATGCGCCATGTCCAATATTAGAGTGTAGTGTGTGCATATTGGATACGAGTATCTTAGCATCTACTATGTAGTTGAGTTATTTTGCATAAATTTTGGATGTACGCGTAGTTTGAAAGTAAGGATTTGCTTTTTAAACAAAGCTTAAAGTGAATGCTTTAATATGTACATTGAGGGTAACTATCTAACAATATATGTTATGTGTACTTTAACTTAGATCAATTTGAAATAGATTATAAAAAATACATTAAATAGTATTTACATTTAAGTAAACTATTTAAAAGAGTAATTAAAAAAAAATCTTTCTAATTATCAATTATACTATGAATAGTTAGTTAGTTAGTTAGATCAACTTAAAATAGGTTTTAAAAATATTTATAAATAAAAAATAATAATAAAACTATCTAATAAAATTTGCTTCCAGTTTTTTAACTTAGATTAATTTAAAATAGATTTACAGTACAGTTACTTTAAAGTTTATTTTCGGAATTTATACTTCCAATTAACTACTTCAAAAATTATTTGAAAATAACAAAATTTGCTTGCTAAAATAATTGCGTTCTTTTATGTGAACCGACGACAAATATTTTATTATTCTTTCAACACATATGAAAATTACTTTTCCTGGAAAATGCTCTCATAAATGTTTATCTAAGACACCAGCGGCGTTTTTTCTATTAAATACGTTTCTATATATAATATTCTAGGAAATACACACATAACGAAAGCAATGATTTGTATCTGAACGCCAAAAATTATTATTATTATTATTATTTAGGGATCGAGGTAATATTGGGGGTAATATTTCGTTGTGTGCTAAGTTGAGACTTTTCAACGCCTTCAGAAAATGTTCCAGCTTAAATCGCAGCAGCTGCTGCTTAAGTTGCCACAAAAACATGGCTTTAATACTTTGTGCCCAAAAAAAAACATAAAACCAAATGAGTGTGTATGTGTATGGCGTGTGTATGTAATAAGAGAGGAAATAAACAATGGGGCAAGAAAACAAATATTAACAATGCCAATAAACATAAGTAAGGCGCATAGCCAGAAAAGTACCCGAAGAAATAATCCTCGAAAATAATCATTATGGCCATAAGGAGGCGCGTCGGGACCAGCCACAGAGCTATGTAAAAAATGCAATTGGCCATCAAAATAACAACAACAAGGACAACTACATAGTGGACACAACTGAAATATGTCCAAATGACTGGACAAGCACTCGGGGTGTATTAGTGGTCCAGAGTCCTCGGTGTTTATCTAAACATCTATGTATATGTACTCGCATTAGTGTGCGTAACACACGCCGTATACACTAACACATATGTGCACACTCACACATGCGTCGACCGGCACTAGAGCGGCAGACAAGGCCCAAAAGGATAATCGGCCTAGATTTAATGGTATTTTTATGTTACGCAAAAGGATTTTTAATTGCTTAGCTGGATATACCCCATTGTTTGATGGCTGGGTGGATAGACTAAGCTCACCCACCCTCTTTCCCTCTAAGAGGGAGGCAGACACAAGGGATAATTTATCTGTGTGGCGGAGGGGCAGGTGTTTTTTGCACATTAGAGACGCAAACTTAGCAAGGCCAAAGAATTGATGATAGCCAAGGGCATTCAAATGGGCTGTTAATTAGTTTTGTATCCCCAAGGCCAGACTGAACATATCCAATAGCAATGACTATAAGCTGATTGATAGAAGGTGAGAGATAAAAAGAAGGGGGAGAAAAATAAAACAAGGGAATAAGCAAAGTCAGTGAATACTTGTTGCGTTGTGAATGTAGCAAGCAGTGTAATGGCCTACGGCTAACAAAGCAGTTCAATGACCCACTGCTCTCAAAGCAGTGTCAAGCAGTGTCGATCGATTTGGTATATTTCAAAGCAAAAAATACCAGCCCAGTATACTTGACATTCAACCTGACAGCAAATCATCATTGTTCTTTTCAGCACTTTTGATTAATGTTGTCGCTGTTGCTATAATGAATTTCAAATAGGCTGAAAAAAGAACAAAAACAAAAACAAAATGAAAGTTAAAAATCTGCTATAATGCCAGGCGACATTCATAAATCAAGGAGATTCTCATTAATTCAGATCTTGACAATTGCTCAATGTACACGATTTAAAATGCATTAAAAACCAACAGCATAGAGTGGCAAAAAGCAACAATGAAATGGAAATTCTTCCATGTTGTGTCAAAAGTGAAGTACAAAAAAATTAAAAAGCGGCAGAAAAAAGCAAAAACAAAATTGTGACTGGCAGTGAGCTCAATGTCCTGGTCATGTCCTGGCCGCGAAAATGATTAATGATAAATTATTTAAGGAACGTTGACAGCAAATAAAATAACAAAATTGTAGGCAAAATGGCAGGTGGAATATTTACGAGCATTAAATGTATTTAAAATGCTATTACAGTTCGTTGCGGATGGGTTCAAATTGAAGCACTTGATGACCTCAAAACAATAGTATAAAGGCATAAAGGCAAATAAATCATGAATATTAAGTTGCCAGCCCTAAAGAACAAAAGTCAATTGCTCAAGTTTATTGATGGAGACAGTGACATAGACAGAAACAGAGACAGAGACAGCAACAGAGGAAAAGTCACTGAAGCGACTATAGCGATGGCACTTGAGAGCTTAACGGCTTAGAAAGCCCTGCCCCAAAGTGTCTCATCGGCCCCTCCTCCAATCTCCTGGCTCTCCTGATGGATGGAATTGCCATAAGTTAGGCATGGCCACCCATTTGATTAGATAGCCTGTCCAGCTACGATTCGAAATAGACTCAAGGGGCACCAATGTTTATGCAATTTGAATCAATTTTTCCATCTCATGATTCAAACAATTGCAGCATTCACCAGAAAACTCTCAAGTGTTGTGTGTACTCAACGTACACATGAATGGATGTGTGTTAGTTTGCTTTGCGGCCATTTTTGGTTTTTGTTTATTAAATTCCGGACATGGATTTTTGAGCTTTGCACAAATTCCTGTCAACTATTCAGACCCAAACCGGTTTCTCCTTTTAGCTTGGAACTTTACCCAAAAATTCTGATGTGCAGCTCTTAAGCTGTATGCATTTTTAAAGTTTTCATTTGCGGAAACTTTGCTCGTTGCCACAAAGTGGATAACTTTCTCTCTATCTCTCTCTGTCTGCTAAAGGCATTTGCCACATACTCGCAGTCTCTTAAGACGGGATGCATCGTCATGCGTTAACTATAATATATAGTATATTCATTCACGTACATGCTTTCAGTTTGCGTTATCAATATAATATTATATCATATTATAGAGCACTTTGTATGGTTCGCTTTGTTAGTTCTTTTCCACAAATTAAAAGTTTTTCTTTTTTTTAGCTCTACTTTAATGCAAATGCAATGAAAGTTGATTGAAGGAGCCATTAAGACTGTGGTTTAAATTAAGTCTGGAATGACTTCATACATTTTGCACATTATGTTTTGAGTCACCAAAAAGTGATTCGTTCTCAAACAGTTCGATTGGGAATTTAATTTTCTACTGTAGTATCTACTATGAAATAATACGAAACGGCTGTGAAAGTCCTTGGGGAGAAATCTGCACAATTTAGCAGGTTTATCCTTGCGAAAGACAAACAGATTGAATTGCAGTTTCAATTTGAGCTCACCTTTTTGCCACATAAGTATAAATGCTATGAAAATCTTATGATATAACCATAAAATACACAATCGCCGAACCGCAAATAAAAGACACCAAATTCAAACAACATAAACATACAAAGGCAGACAGAGACAGAGACAGAGAAAGAGAGAGAGAGAGACTGGCGGACAGACAGATCGACGGACTGAAGCTAATTTTGTCTAAGTGGGTAAAACAAATGTTGAGATTTCGTGCTGCAATGTCAGCTCGATTCCGATTCCGATTCCAATCCCAATTCCAATGGCAATCCCTGAGCAGCAACCAGTGCGTAATGCTCGGCTTGTCTTTTTCATATTTGTTGCCACTGAATTTTACTGCTAACTGGGGAACTGGCTAAGACTGGTTAAGATAGCGGATAGACTAAGCAATACCCTTTAAACTTTAAAAAAGACTGTTGCATTATTAATTTAATTATACTAAATTAATTGGATATTCATGATACTGAATAATAAAAATTTGAAAAGCGAAAAGAGTACTTTTTAATTTCGCAGACATGATGAATGTAGTAGCTAATAAAGAGTCTCATCAATAGACTGCATTTGCATTTAATTTTCATTAGTAATTACTATTAAAACATAATAATCAATAATTATTCCTATAATATTTCAAGTCTGTTACATACACTTCAACACTGCTAATATACCTCTTCGCCTTCTTCTTGTGTAGCGTATAAAAGCAGAACCAAAACAAATGACAAACAATAAAAATCGAGTATACGCAATGCTTGCTTAAAGGATCAGCGGGTGTTGCGCGTGTTTACGCGTGTGTGAGTGTGCGGGGGCATCTTGTGTATTGGTGTGCGTGAGTATGGCAATATTAGCAATGTGTTTTAAGTGCTTGGCTGCCAGTTAAAGTTATTGCTGCATAATTTCCGGTGCTAAACATTTCCGTTGCACATAATTACACACATAACGAGACGCCCCGTAAAACCTCAAGTGAAATTAAAAGCGAGCCTAGCAAATAACCAAAAAAAAAGAGAGAAAAAATTAACGCAGAAAAAGAGAAGAAATATGAAAAAAAGATATAAAAAAAGAAAGGAATTGCAAGTGGCGCATGTTGCGCTGGCGATAAAAAGCGCTTGTTAATGTTTATGCATGTGCCGGCCAAGGCAGGACAATTGTCCTGCGGGACCGTGTCGTATCTGTGTGTCCCACTCCCCTTCTCTCTTCCCCTCCCTTCCTCTTCCGCTCTCTGTCTCTCACTCTTTGTGTGCTGCGCCATTGGCGGAGCTTATGGGGAGACCATTATGGACAACTGCAATGGCGACAATAACGTGTCGTTGATGTTTCACACCTGAGACACATTTTCGAGAATGTATGCCTGTGTTTCCCTCCGTCTCCTCTCCACTACTCTCCTTCCTCCTGCTGAACAGGTGGTTGGCGCAGCGCCCAAAAGTGTGCTATTAAAATTGAGACTATGCTATAGACACAATACATACATATACACATCTATATATGTATATCTATACTGCATACATATTGTATATCTGTATAATGTATATTTATGCATTTACATAAGCTGAGTGCTTGAAATGCTGCCAAACTGGCAAATGCAACACAAATTTTGCGGTTTTGTGGTTATCCTTTTAAGCACAACAACAACAACAACAACAACGACAACAACAACATCACAACAGGTAAAGGATAACAACAGCCGTCCTTTTCTGGGAGAGCTGTTAAGCTTGTTAGGCGTGAAATATGCTTTTGCAAGATTTTTATTGTAAAAGCCCTTATTAAATATATAAATTCATATGCACATTCAACGCGTTGATTATCGAAGCGCCTGCCAAATTGACGGCTTTAAATTAATCGGATTTTTTGCTTAACACAAAATAATGGGTAGAGAAAACCAGGCAAATTTAATATGCGACTTGTTGCGGTTGCTTAATATGAAAATATGCGTGAATTTATTAACACGAACACTAGATGGCGCCAGTTTACGCCTTGAATATGTTTTGTATTTATTAAAGAATTTCGCCTGCTTTAATATTGACGGCAGTTTTTCTACGTTCGTGGTAAATCGATATAGAAAAGTATAGGCACCTTTTGTCTATCACACGCATTAGCATTAAATTACAATATACATTTCCTCTCTTTTTACTTTAGCATATTGATTCACTCTTGAGTTAAGCACAGTCAACCTTTAGGGAAATCTTGTAAGTTTGCCCAAAATGTTGCCCTTTTTTAATGAGCGAGGTTTTAGGCGTATTCTTAATAAGTTCAGCGATTATTTGCTAAAAACTTTGTGGACCAAAAATTTGCCTTTTGTAGGCGGGTTTTTTGGTTTTGGTTTTGGTTCGTTGCAAGCGTCGCGTGCTTAAAGCTTTGCCAACTCATGGCTCAACGTTTTGGACCTTAATTAACCAGAAGTACACGCAAAATGATTTGATGCCGGCCTCAGGCATTTTGCCAATCAAATTGAGCATAAATCTAAACAAAATTCTAGAGACTCTCGGTGGCAGTTAGCGTTTCTCTGTTGCCCCGTGGGCGGAGTTTAATTAAACCTGAGCAGCGAGCAGCGAACAGCGAGAAGTGCGCTGAATTTAAGCGTTTAATTGAAAAACTTTAAACGAGACTTGTCGTCCCAAGAGAATATATATATACCATACACAGTAAACGACACTTTTTAGTTTGCAGTGAGCCGAGAATAGAGAGCAGCAAACAGCGAGTGGCAGGCCATCCAATACAATGCCACAAGCGGCAACTTTGACGCAGACTCAAAAACGCAAAAATTTGTGAGCGACACTTTTTGGTTGGAGAGTGTGGAAAATAAATTCGCAGCGAGGCGGATCGCCAAAGTTGCCAAGAGACGGTGCAAAAAATTATGACAGTTGATAGTAGTTGGCACAGACAGTGCAGCAGCAACAACAACAACAACAACAGAACCGAAGCAGTTGCTGCATTAAAATCACTCATACGCACCGTCATATGTGCACCGTCTCTTTTTGTGAGTTGCCGCTGCTGCTGATGCTGCTGCTGCTGCTGCTAGTGTTGCCGTTGCTGTTGCCTGTTGCCCTGGGAGCAGCATTAATTGACACGTGATAATTTAATTAACGTGGCTACAAAACGTGGCATCCAACTAGTGCTAAGCGTCGTCATCATCAGCAACACCATCGATGCCAAGCAGACACCAAAGCAAAAAAAAAAAAGAACAGAAAAAAAGAAACATCCCAGCGAGAGTCTGCTAATTGGGTCAGCAGCATTTTGAGGGCGCACCACGTCTGCCCATCATTGTTTTCCCATTGCCATTGGCCGCAGGCACAGTCAGACCTCCTCCATATACCACATACATATATCTAGTATCTCCATTCCCATTCCCGTTCCCATTCCCTTTCCCATTTCCATTGCCATCCCACCTCATCACCGTTGAGTGTCTCTTAATTACAGTGTGCGGCGCTTGTTGGCAAAAGGGATTTTCTTCTTCTGCTGCTGTTGCTGCTGCTGCTTTTGCTTCTGTTTCTGTTTCTTGTTTGTCTCTCGATGTCGACGCACCGTTACAGTTTTCCTCGGCGATACAGCAATATGTGTCATGCCACAAAGTATGCACAGATAATTGACATCAGCTTAACAAAAGCACGACCCCTGCCCCTCGCTACTCCTTCTCCCACTTCCTCTCCATCCATCAGCCTAACGCATTTATCATAAGCTACACATGCGTTAAATAAACTGAAAACGAGCCAAGGGTCTTGCTGCTGTCAGAATTTCAGCCAGCTTTGGTCAATTCAATGGGATTTAAAGACTTTGTGTTAAAGTGCTAATACTCAAAGAGAATTGTTAGCTGTTAGTTGACAGAGATTCTCTTGCATTTGTAAAAGCTCAAACGATTTTATTTTCCTAATTAAAGAGCATTTTGTAGAATTGTAATTAAAAAGAGTAAAAAAAAAAATTATTTGAATATTATCAATTAAAATTGTATGTTTAAAATATGCAAAAACTAATCCCTAATCAATTACTATATACGAATTAATGGCAATGCAACATTTATTGCGCAATGCATACGTAATGATAGGCGATTAATGTTGTCAATTATTAATTAAAAGTTGAAACTCTTTTGATGCTTAAATATATAAACCGAACGTAGGCATAATTATGCTTATTGTTTGATTTACATAACTAAACTTTAAACATTCAACACTTTTTTTGTAGTCAAAATACTTGTTTTTAACAATTTTTATACACTTCATTTAACTATTTGGTATAGAGTAAAAGGAGTTAATTTTGAAAACAGCAGATTATAAAAGTTGAATAATAAACGTTGAATTTATATTATATGTTAAGCAAAACTTTCGCGGTTGCTACAAGAGTATCAGCTTACATACTTTATACACTCCAACATAATCATAACTTATAAAAAGTTGCAAATGTTTAATAGATTTACTAAAAGCGATGCAAGTTATTTTATTTTGAAGTTTTAAGTTTTATACACATTGTTGGAGCGGCATTGATCTATGTATTTAATAACCTTCAGCTATATTTAAGCGATTAAACGAATGAATTTAGTCAACCGCAACAAGCGACGCATAAAAGTATGCTACGAATACGTGCATGGCACAGTGCAGCAGCCTATGAAAAATTATAGTGAAAATATGACAGAAGAAATATATATGAAACTAAAAATACTAATTTTAAAGGTGACCAACATAATTCTTAGATTTTTCTTGTTATACCCGCTACCTATAGGAACAGGTAGAAGGAGGCATCTCCGCCAATCGAAACATGCGTAATTTGAAGCTAGAATGAAGTTAAAGTTGGAACACATAATAATAACTACAGTATTTTTGAAAATTTGCAGAAGTTATTTAAAAAATACTTTCGCATGGAAAAAATACATACTGCAACAGGGTCTTAGCTGTCTTGGCGGACAATCTGGTATGTTTAGTAATCTGTAGTATATCTCTAATGTATCAATATACCAAGGAATGCCTTAACTATTTGTATAGTATTTATGTGGTATATTAATTCGATATATTTTAATAATAATTGTTATGCTGCTATTCAAAATGGGTATCGGGTATCTTACAGTCGAGCACACTCGAATGTAGCTTTCTTCCTTGTTACTTTTTCAATCAATTTTGCGCCACTGTGCTGCAATGTAGCAAATGGGCTGAGCACAAGTTAAGTGCCGCTTGAGCCTTTTTAAATATAGATACTCAGAGGCGCTCGCATAAAAATACGCATCATTGCCAGCCAAACGAGCCACGCCCACCGCCCACAGTTCGCTGCCGTTGCCGTTGCCATTGTCAACTGACAATGCCGCTGGCGAATGTGTTGAAAGATCCAAGTACTACAACAAGGGAGAGAGCTGAGGGAGCTGTTTGTGCCAGTTGAATGCAAATATTAATAGTGCAAATTTTCTGTTGCACAACAGAAATAATACAGATGCATTGCCTCAGTCCCCCGCAATATATAGTATATATACATATATGTACTTGTATACTCATGGAGATAACAGTGTGTGTCATTTGTTGTCGTCCTTCTACAGTTGAGCATGAAAAGCATTTACAAACAACACTTTAACTTTACACCAAGTAATTTTCTTATGCGCTGTAAATAGGTTCGCTTAAAACAAAATATTTATTTTAATTTTTTATGCATATTTATTCTCCATTTTCAATTTTCATTCGCTTATTTACAACATTTTTATTTGTTGGCGCAACAAATTTTTGTATGCGATACCATTTAATATAGTTGCACATTTGTTTGCTTGCACAATTGCAGCGAGCGGTTTGTGTTCTTAATTTAAGTGCATCAACATTTTTATTCTGTTTTACATATTTATTTATTTATGCTTTTTATGGGCAACATTGTTTGCCAACAGTCTCCAAATAATTATTTCGTTTGATCTCTTGTGTTGAAGCTAAAACCATATTCAATGTTCAAATATCAACAGTTGCCAAATAAATTGCTCTCGTATACATTTAATTAAATCAATTTGATGCCACATACAGTAAATTGACACTTTACTGACCACAAATAAAGACTAAAAAGCCAAAATGTATGCACCAGACTGTTCTGTTATTTAGATATGATAGTTTTTGACAATAGCGAAATATTCACTTTAAATTGTTGTAGAATTTGTGAGAAATCCGAAGTCGGAACACACGCCACAGAAGTGTTTAATAATGCTGGACGGGCAACAAATGCTGGGCATTTCATAAAGTTTAATTAACGCCAGCACATGGTAATGAAATGCAACTGGCAAGAAAAATGGCTGGCACTATTAAAATTATATTAAAATAATTAAAAGAGCAGACTTGCAGTCCCAGATGGCGACAAATGAACGTCTGAGGTCGAAGATATTAGCATGATTAAATTAACATAAATTGAGAGAAAAGGCAAAATAAGGTAGCTCGAAATGGAAATTGTCAAATCGTTTGCTGGCTTGATATTTATTTACTTTGCTTATTCAATTGAACCGTGAGTAGCCCAATTATGCAATCAATTGGCCAAAGACTAATGCCAGCTCAGTTGGTGCTGTGATAATGCGACTAAATGCAGCCCAGTGGAAATGCGTCATTAATTACCAAGGCCCAGGTGAGTTTGACTTGAGCCATGTTCAACTCAACGGCTTGTGGTCGCCTGATTAAATTTCAGTTGCATGTGGTAATTATGACACCTTAACACACACACACACACCTACATAGACTGACACTTTCACTACTTGCATCTGGCTGAGCTCTGATTAATCAGACAAAGGCGAATTTAAGCAGGTGGTCGGGGTACTTTGGAAATATTGCACAATCAGCGCATTAAATAATTAAGTGCTTAATTAAATAAGGAGCAGGAAAATGGCCAAGAGCAGCTGGCTGAAAGCAACATGATATCTCGATTGTATTCCAATTCCTTTTGTCTGTCGCTCTGCCATGGCCTGAACTAATTTTTGTATTGTATTTCATCTGCTAATGGCGCATACAAATGCGAACAGTTGAGCCAAGGGTCGAGCATGTTAGTATGTATTAGGTATGGCATTATCTCTGCCCATCTACTCGAAGGCAAATAGTAATGAAAATGAAAATGTGGAAATGGGAAATGAAAATGGCATGCACATCACGTGCGGCCTCAAATTTGTAATGAAAATTAAATAAGAGTCAAATAAATGAGTGAAATGTGCGGCATTCGTTGCCTGTTGCATGTCCACTCGCAACGCTCATTAACTTGTACCATATTGATTAGTAACAAGCATTATATTTACCACACACACTCACACATACACATACACATACACCATTCTGTACAGTTGATTAGGTGATAAGTCTGCAAAGTCAGCTAATGGTTGTAATTAATTACACTAGTGAGAAAACTGTTGCAAACCGAAGCAACTAGCAAGTACACATGTTGTGCTCTTTTTTTCATATCCAATTCAATTACAACAATTTGGAATTTGAATTGAAAAGTGGTTTTATTTTAGATTTGTGAATTTTCAAGCCAATGGAAACCAAGTTGGAAAACGATATGTATAACCCATTTTTTTTAAGAATATATTTCAATTGAATTATTGTTAAGGTTTTAAAAATATTCCAACTAAGGTTACATAATATTAAATAAATCATTAATGCAGTTTTTCTATTATTTGAAATTTAAACAATTTTAAGTTTTAAAGCAATTTTAGAGATTATTGTAATTCAATCAGAATCATCAGAATCTCTTAAGTACCTACGTTGTGCTCTTATTTTATTATCCAATTCAATTACTACCATATAGACCGCTAAATACAAATTTTACTGGTTATATGTAACCCACATGAAGCCACTATTGTATCTTAAAAATATTTTTAATCAAAATAATATTCAAAATGAATTCAGAGTTTCATTAGGAAAGCAAATAATCTTGAATTAAAAAGATTAGGAAACCAAAATTTTTGATATATGTATATATAATATAGAAGCTGTATATTTATTTATTTTTTTTTTAATATTATGAATTTAAAAAAATAAAAAGAAAATATATATAAATACTACTTTGAATGTTCATAAAAAATTGGAACGTTTTAATTGAACATTTAATAAAATAGACAAATAAATTATAAGATTTTCCAAATGAATTTGCAAATTGAAGTCTTTAATTTTAAACTCTGTATATTTTATATGATGCTTTGAGTAAAGCAAATTATATTTGTATCTATAATGAGTTTGTTATATTTAATGCCTATTTTCACAATTTGGTTAATAAGGAAATGACAGAAATGATTCGTTTCTCGATTTACGCGGATAACTTTGAATTGGTTTTCGCAGATGTTTGGCATGAATTTCTCTTCAAGGACGATTTGCCGGTTTGCTTAGCGTGATCGCAGCAAGTGTCCTTAATATACTGCACTCCAACTTGTTCTGCTGCGGCTTTTAAATCCTTTTGGCTGCTATGTTTAATGGGCGTTGTTGATGGATTCTCATAGACTATGATCTCCATTGGAATTCCACGCTTAGGCGGCTTCTTAGATTTCTTCTTCGTTTTGATATTCAAGAACTCATCGACTTCGGAGTCGCGCAACACCAAATAATCATCTTCGTTGGGCAGAAAATCGCTGGGATTTTGAAAATTTGTATAATCGCGAACAGTGCGAATAACACTGCGAGAGTTTAGATAGTGTCGATCATAGACAGTCAGAGTGTAATACAGTTTGCGTGTTGTCTTCGGTGCCACCAGCCAGAAGACATAGATGCCAGAATTCTTGGCATTTAGAGCGACCAATTCGCGTTCCAGCTTTTTGTCCTTCAGTTGACAATACCAACTGCAGCGACAGCCAATCATCATGATGGGCAAATGATTGTCGAACTTGTGACGATCGTGGATGAGCGCCGAATTCGGCAGACTCAAATAGCTGATGCCTGGCAACGTATCGAGTTGATCTTTCACACCGGCATACATCAGCGATGCCACACATTGATTTTCACCATACTCATAGCCCGTGGGATCGAAGCAGACCACACAAGGTTTGTGCTCAAAGACCTCCGAGGTGGTTATGCTGGCATTCCGGCTATGCTTATGCAGCATGTGCATCATCAGATTCGATGGGAATACGATTTCGGTGCATCGTCCAACTGGACAGTAGCCAGGCACTCGGCATATATGTGTTATGGCCTTGCGACGCTCTTCCTCTTTCACCTCATTATCCTTGATTTCCTGCAACTTTTTTTTCCATCTTCATTTCCATTTCCCATATCTGTTTGTTGATTACTTCTACCTTGGGCATATTGTCAGCTTAAAATTTACTTTAAAATCGATTTATTTAATTGTTCTTCATGTGGAAACTATGGAATATCTATCTAGCGATTAAAATTAAGATCGAAATATGAACTGAATTAAAAAACAAATGGTAACGGAAATTATTAATTTGAAGCTTAACGCTTGACAACTAGATTATTTCTCTTATGACGAAATGTGTTTTAACATCATTTTAATATTCATTTTATAAAAGAGTATTTTCCTGGCCAGAAATGTTGTTCTCACTATAGAATAAGTGTCTTTAAACAATACATTTTATGTTTAAAATATTCTTAATTAATTGTATTTACTTGTATGTTTATTAGAGCATTTCTGGCCAGAAGTTTGACTAGAAAATTTCTATGACGATAGAATATCTTCGTTAATTTCAAATTCCAATAAGTAAAACATTTATTTATTCAATAATTTTTAGTTTAAGCATTTTTTTCTCTTTATTTTAATTCAATTGTAATTTAATATCATGTATCTTTTACTTTTTGCAATGCCCACAAACATATGACGTTTCTGATTTGTAATTTATTAATTCTCACTTTATGGTGTATCAACAATTTAAAAAATATTCTTGTATAGTCGCCGTCCTATCAGAAATGTTTTTCTCGTCACATTTTCCCGGTCATCAATATGCAAATTGTGATCTAAAAAATTGTTTAAATTCTTTACCTGCTATTCGCACATACTTGACTTATTTCCAATTGCCTTTTCGTCTATGGAATTTTTCCATATATCCATTTCAATGGCTATGCCAATTTTGTGTGACTGTGCGAGTCATCCCAAAAATAGGCAGCTCTCAAATTTACGCTAGACGCGTTGGGGAGAGAAAAAAAGGAAGAGAAGGAGAGAGATAGGCAAAGTGCCTAACTAGATACGCACCTTTTGAACTCACTTCAAAGTGTCGATGATAACATAAAGTTGAAGGCACTGCATGCCTGCCACAAAAACTATTGACAACTGTGCAAAATTGGAGAAGGAGGAGTGAAATGAAAAGAAATCTATATTTTTTCTGAATTAAATTCGGTTTGGAAAAGTTTGAAGCTAAGCGAATTGAGCCTTCGCCTGCTGTACTATATAGCTAAAAGGGAGCACAAGACCTTTTTGCGGCTCATGGCATTAGAGAGCCAGGCTTTTGTGGTCAAAATTGAGATGTCGGTGGCCTTGCACCCACATCAAAATTTTGGACATGTGTTCGGAGGACGGAGATACTTTCCGATTCGGGGGAACCACTCGAAAGCGTCTTGTATTTATTTTAATTTCAATATTAGTTTTTATTTGCTGCGGCTAATCAAATGCGATTACCAAGCTAAGTCGACCCTTTGGATGGCAGGCAAAATGCTAAATTAAAACGTCAAAGTCTCTAAGCCATGGCCTAAACTGAACTGTCATAGTCGACTAATTTAACGCACCATCTCCATAGTATTTTGTCAAAATCCGAATAAAAATAAATGAATTTGCCAAAAGTTTAAATTGAAGTCTCAAGCATTCCCCCTTCCCTCCCCATCATCCACCCATTCCCGTTGGCATGCTGTCAATTTTTCCATTTGTCGACTATTCGACAAACTTTTCGAATTGCCCGCGCACCTCTCTAAATGCTTTTGAATGCCGAACAATTTTTGTCTTTTGTATTCTCGACTCTCGTACTTGGACTCGTCGGGACTTTGGGGCTCGGGTCTCGCACTCCATTTGAGATTTTCATTTCGTTCTTGCACAAAAAGTTGGCAAGTTCAAAAGCAAAACTCAAAGTGGCAAAAACGAAATGCACAGCAACAACAATATGGCAACGGCAGTGGTAATGGCAACAGCAACGCCAACAGCAACAGCAACAAAAACTAATAACAAGGCAATGCAGCCACTGAACCACTGAGAAGCGAGCTCTTCATTTGCGCCAGCTTGGTCAATTGTTGGCTCATTTTGTGTGCAGCATCTGTCAGCAGATTTATTTAACATTTCCCCAACTTAAGCACAGATTATTAACAAACTGCAGTGGGCAGAGCTCTGGTGCAGTACTGCTTATAACAGATTCTCGCTTAGCTCACCAATCACAAAGATGCAAGCAAATAGAAATGAATATTTACTTCGAAATTCCTCAAGAATATTCTTCTATATAAATTCGATTTAATTGTTTGACAGTTGTCTTTCATTAAGTTAATTCCTTTAATAGTAGTAGCACAAAATATTTTATCTGAAATACAAATATATTTTAATAATTGTATTATTAAAATTTGTAATGTAAAAAAACTGATAATTAGCAGTTTTAATATACTCGTACATATGTCTAATCTGTTAGTCGCTTACTCTTGGTTCTGGTGTCGGGATGCAACGTAATTATTACTTTTCTTTTATTGAACACACATGTCTCATGTCAGAGCGAGAAGAGAAGAGTGACTAGAGTGACGCATACGAAGCGACATAAAGCCTCACTTCTCAACCTGAAAACCCATTTTACGAGAACTAGAACCTACCAACACAGTCAAAGGTTACAATTTAAACTTGCATACCAAACATTCCACTGCTTTCATATTCTCCAACATATAAAATTTGTATTATTCATTCATTTTAAATTATTTGTATTATATATTTCTATTTTAAATTTTATATATTCTATAAAAACTATCAATCTTAATATGAATGTCGAAAGACTATACTAGCGCCATCTAGCGCTCATGGCTCGCGTGATGTTTGTAACAGCTTCTTCATCAATAATGCATTGCCTTAGCTGTCAGGGCTGCGTGTTTTAAAGCTTACAGAATAGTCCAATTGATATATTTTTAATTATTATTATTTTGCGGATGTTATCTCACATTCATTTACTTTCATTCTCACTCTCGCTTGGTGCAATTAAATGGAATCGTTTTAGCCTTTAATTATTGGAACATCAGATAAGTTGGTTATTGTCACTTGACTATGAGCGCGCAGTGAACATTAATCATATGTTATGAACCACAGTGAAGCTTCAACATTTGACACGCTGACAATGGGATCAATCAGCAAAAATATTGATTGACATATCAATTTTGTGCAACAACAAAGACAACGAATGCTATGACGGCAACAACAACAACAACAACAGCAGCAGCAGCAGTAAAGATAACCGACAATGTTGAACACAGTGACAAGCAGATGAGTGCGAATTTGAAAAGCGCATTTTCCGTCAAATTATGCAATAGTTAAAAGTGTACACAAATGCGTGTGTGTATGTGTGCGTGTGTGTGCACTGTGGGATAAATCGGTGCACAATTTGCCAACAAAATGATAAAATTTTGCGGTAAATTTGCCAACATTATGTGTGCTATGCTGCGTGGCTTGTGAATATTGACTCATTTGCATGTGAATACAAGCTGATGTGAATACAAACAACAACCAAATACACAAGCACATGTAAACACACACACACCCAAACACACACACACACACACACACAAATCCACACGCACTCTGAGTGCACTTAATTTGTAAATAGTAGATGCAGCTGCTCTGCCAACTGAAGTTTGTTGCCATGTTGCATGCTTGTTGCCAATTTGAAGTTGATTTACAAAACCTACTAACGCAATGACTGGGAAAACTCAATGAGTGCCCGCAAATGAGCTAAGTCTGTCCATTGGGAAAGGGTATTACAATCTCCCTCTCAGCATAGAAGGCAGTAAATCTGTAGGGAGAGAGCGTATAGCAATAACAACGCGTTATATATCGCCTTAATTGTGTGGCAAAGTGAAATCGATTCGCATTCCGTCATGAAACGCTTCACAGTTTATCGTTAAGCGCAGATACGTAGCACGTAGTATCTGTATCTTGTTTGGCTTTAACGATCCATAGTCGTCATTTGTATGACCCGAAATCCACTCGAAGGACAACGACATATGCAAGCAATCGATGATAAATGATGACAAAAAGAAGTGCCGTTAATGCAAAAGACTCGACAACAACAATAACAAAGTGCGCAAGAATCAGCTGACCCATAAATATGCCATCCATTTAATATATGTATATAGTATGTCTATATCTATGTCATCGTTTCAGCTTCAGCCATTCAGCATTCCACTTGTGACCTCAAACCCCAAATGCAAAAGCCCAAACGCCAAGGGGCAAAAGCAAAAGCAGCCACATTAAATTCCACGCAGGCGTGAGAGCCTGAGAACATCATTAATTTTCTTATATGCATTATGAAATTTATTATTGATTTTATGACGCAAAAATATGTGCGACTTCCTATGATTAAATGACGCAGCGTTTTAAAGCCGCAATTCACTTGGACCACGCGGCGTATACGTAACATGCACCAAAAATTGCTGCACAACATTCTTAATTATCGCAAATACTGTAAATGCGCTTAATTGGCTAAAATTATATACATGCAAAAATGTACATTAAGCAGAAAGCAAACAGAAAAAGTTCCCAAAATTTAAAGACGAACTGTGAATGCTCTAAAAGGAATTAAAAATTTTATAAATTTAAAATTTTTTGATAAATTAGAAAAAGGGTTGCAAAATAAGTAATAATTAAGAACATTTATTGAAATTATATATTAACACAATTTTAATAAGAATTTCAACACGAACGAAATAGTTTTGCAAGTAGAAATTATCGTTCTTCAAGTAAATGAAACGAACATAAAAATAAATGCAATGATATGAGATTAATTTATCATTAACAATATTATTTTTATGACTATTTATCTTAAATATGTATTTACAAAGTAATACTATAATTGCAGACAATGTAAGTAGCATATTCGAAAATATTAAGTATACGACTATTTAATTTAACTCACATGTCATTTTTGATACTTCACAAAAAATACTAGGAAATATATTTAAAATTGAAAAAACTGCCAAATGGTGTTGTATGTTTACGCAATGTTTTTTGGCTGGCAAGGACATTGTAGAACGCTTTTACTTAAAAAAGCAAAACTCAGTTAAATTCGTAGCTCAAAGCGTGCTGCCAATTGCAGTCGTGCTGTTCTCTGCTGTGCTGTGCTGTGCTGCGCTGTTGTGGCAATGTGGCTTCCCTTTTTTCTCGCTTCGCTTTCCTTGTGCGTTTTTCTCTACTTTTTTTTTTTTTTTTTTGGTGGGACAGTTTGCGGGAGTGAAACGTCGTTTAATTTAAAATGAAATACATCAACTTGGCCAATTATTTGAGCAATTTTGCAAATTAGTGGCCCGGACTATTTCGGTGGCCCAAAAAGCTCGCCAATTACCAGAAAGGGTGTGGCTTTCACTTTCCCTCTTCGTCTCACTCTTTGCTGTGTGTGTTTGCAGCATACTTTTGTGCAATTGGCGCTAATTACGGAGCCAGCAAAAGACAATTGCAAAAATGGGAAAAGTGCTAACTGGTAGCTGGTTGTTGGTAAATGGGAGCCGCAAGCTGGTATAGAAAGTCATGGCTAAAATGCAAGGGCTAACAAGTGGGCATTGTGTGTGTGGATGTCTCAAGGGTCAGAGGCAAACAATAAACGACAACTAGAGACTGAGAAAGAGAGTGAGAGCGAGAGTGCGAGAGAGCGAGTCGAACGCATTAACACAAAAAAACAATTGTTTAACTGGCGAAGGGTGAAATCAGAATCAGAATCAGAATCTCAAATGTGAGGAAAAACAGCAGCAACAACAACAACAAGTAAAAGGTGAACCACACATATACAATGAAATTTTAATTAAGTCTGAGTCGGTTCCTCTTTTGTGCTGATTCAGCCAAATGAAAATGCCACTGATTATGTGTGTGTTGTGTGTGATGTGTGTGTGTGTGTGTATGTGTGTAGAGAGAGAGGGGAAATGTTCTGCGCCCGAGCGAGTCTAAAATGTTGGCATACATGTACATATTTTGTTTACACTTTGCTCTCTCTCTCTCTCTGTGTGTGTGTGTGTGTGTGAGTTGTTTTGTTGTGTTTTGTTCTGTTCTGAATGGCTGCACAAATACAAAACGTCTGCAAATTTGTTGATGTGTGTGTGTGTGAGAGTGAATGTGTGTTTTAGTCTCTGCGCAACATAAATGCATTTGTGTAATTACACAACAAACACAATTGTATCTATAACATGTACTTTGTTGCATTTTATCCCTGAACTTCTTTTGCTCCCCCCCCAACTTGACTTCATGTTAAAGACTTTGCTCTAATTGAAGTAAATGTGCTAAATACAGCTCAGTTTAGGCCAATATTTTGTTTTAATTGCCTAAATTTTGGCCAAGAACGTTTTAAGATTATCTTTAAAACGAGTTAACGGTCAACTGCAGCAAAAGAAAGTAAGATAATAAACAATTATTAAATAAATAATCAAAAAAATGCGGCAGAAAAGAGAATGCGAAAGCGGGTTTAAATTACTTGCAAACATTACTTACAACTCGTGAATATTTTATTTGTTTTTCTTTCGGCGCAACTGAAATTGGCTCTTAAAATGCTTTAACCTCATTTCAAAGTGCAATGTGGCCTTCAAAAGGACAGCTTGTGGCCAAGTGCGTCAGCTTTATTTCAATTAATTAAAAATGCAACTCAATGCATGTTGCATGTCCTGAGAAATCCCAAAGCCCGAACCCCGAAGCAGCGTTGACCCTGACTGAAAGCAAGCACAAAACGAAAACGAAACCCAAAAAAAAAGAGAAAAAAAACTGCAAAAACTGTGTCGAGGGATGCTGAAAAGTAAAATGCGTTATTAATTCGAACTTTTGGCCAGGGCAAAGCAACGTAAAGAAGGAAGTGAGCTGAGCTCAGCTGAGTGAGAGCAGCAAACGCGGCAAAAGCGGATGTTTTTGTGATGTTGCTGTTGTTGTGAGTGAAGTGAAGGAAGTGCTCTTAGTCGACGGCCCTTGAGTGGTCAGCCACGGCGTTAAGAGGCAGCAATTAATCAGCACTGAAATTGCCACACAGAACGCAGAACACAGAACACAGAAGATAAAGTTGCAGCTCAAAAGCAGTTGGATTACGGCAGACTTAAGGAGGGGGGAGACTTTTGGGGACATGCGACACACAGAGACGACGTCTGCGTAAGAAAAGCGGCAAGCGAAAAAGCAAAAAAGCATAAAAGGAATCTTCTATAAAAAGTCAAGCAGCAAAACATAAGGAACAGGGATTAAAGTGACAACTTTTGAGCTGCATATTTTAAACGACAAGTTGTATGCTTAAAGTTGGTCAACTTTTTTTTGTTTTTAGCTTTGACAAGTATTTGCACAAAATGGATTTACAGTCGTCGCAGTTCACGGCAAATTTAATGCTTTAATGGGACATCTATTTGCTGAACTGATTGAAATTGTATCTAGATTAATGTATTTTCACAATTTTTTTGTTGTTGCCAGCGCTTAAAATAATATTCAAATAAATTGTAAATTATGCATAGCTTGATCGATTATTTTCTTTGAATATATAGTGCGTTTTTATGTTTCACCCAATGAAATGTGTAATAAATTGTCAATTGCCTCTCGTCTGTGCAAAGCGCAAAAAAATGGTAAAAATTGTATAAATAAATAAAAAGCGGGTCACGCCAAATGTGACCGAGATATGAAAGCGATGCGAATGCGAGCGGCAATTCAGGCGATTTATTTCAATCAGGCTGCAAAATTGCGCATACGCCCCGACAACGTCTGACAACTGAAATCATTATACAAGTGCGAGCAACATGTTGACGGAGGTTCAAAGTAGAGACGCTAAAGAATATATCGACATGCAGTTTGACAGTTTGACTATTTGACTTGAGCACACTCGGATGCCGTCAGACAGCGGCAACAAACCCGGAGCATGGCATTTCCGCAGTTCCCGCAACAACGAAATGACGTTGCAAACCGGCTGCCAAGAGAACGAGTAGTCGAGTAGAGTCTAGCCCGAGGACTATTGCTGTGGCAAAGAGTGTCGACGGAGGGAGAGGGGAAGAAAAAGGCATTAAATAAACTCGTACAAGATGAAAATCGCAAACATGCAGTTTTCCCTTTTTTTTTTTTTGTTGCTTTTGCTTCAATGACGGTGGCGTGGTCATAGCCTCGGGCAATGGCAAAACTTTTCCTTCGTTCATCTCACAGTAAGTGTGTGTGTGTGTGTGTGTGTGAGCAAATAAAATTTGTTTAGTGCAGCAGGCACAAAACTGCAATTGCAATGGCAATGGCGATGGGGATGGCAATGGCAATGGCAACTGCCAGCCGTGTTGACGTGTTGTATTGTCGTTTATTTACACTGCCGCAGAGCAGCGACAAATGCAGGCATTAAACTTTCGGATGCAATTCTTATCTGCTCCCCAAGCATTGAAAAAGTGTTTAAAATATGCAACAACATGTTTCGATTCCACCAAGCTTAAGCTTGAATAAATAAATTTAAAGCTCGATTTTGATTTGAATATATATTTTTTGATTTTAATCCCAGCTTGACTAAAAATAGCACAATTTTATAAACTAATCCGCGTATTCGTATATTTTATTATTCTATGACTGAGTCATCAATCTACTTTATGGTGGATTCATTCAGACTCGTATGCATAATAAACAAAAACAAAAGCAAAAGCAAAACGTTTCTGGCGACTCACGCGTTTCAAATAAAATGCTGCCAATAAAATGCCATAACGCGGAAACGTGTGTGAGTACATTTCCAGCTCACTGTGTGTGTGAGAGTGTGTGTGCGTGTGTTTATAGTCTGTGATCACGTGCTGCGAAGTTTGTTGGGCCCGCCAAGAGCACCCCAATCCAATCCCTTTATGCAGCTCACGCAGTGCGGTCCGGACTGTAAAAATGTCTAAACAGAGCGAATAGAATCGGAATCAGAATCAGAATCACAATCACAAACTGAACAACAACAAAACACGAACAACAAGCATAATGCCAATAAATGTGCAAGTCATATATAGACATACATATGTCTGTATAGAATGGCAATAAAAAAGTACAGCAAACGAAAATAATAAAACAAAAGCCGAGCGTATTAAAGGGGAAACTAGGAAATACCCTTTTTCATTCATAAATTTAAATATGTCAGTACATTAAAAAAGTGTATTTTATATTCTAAATTGTTAAAGCGAGCAATACATAATATATTTGTAGGATATCCGTTGGCCAGACACCCTCAACTGTCAGTTGTGTTAATTAAAAACGTTTGGAATTCTCTAAATTATTTCATTATTAAATAGATAAAAATTTGATAAATTCTATTGAGTTTATTTATTAAACGCAAATATGAAAATTGATTGCATATTTAAATTATGTTTTTAATGAATCGCAATTTGAAAAATGCCTGCTGGCAATGGCGAGTGCTGGGGTAAAATGAAGTGTCAGCTAAATAATCGCTGTATAGACTTTAGTGGAAAATAATTTGAAACGCTGCAGGCAAAAATAATTAAGCGACCACACATGCAGACAAACATTTGATAAACAATAGACAAATCGAGTCAATTGCTGTAGAGAGAGTGAGGTAACTGTGTAAATGTGCTAGGTGTACAATTGTTTGTCTGGCGTTGCGTATACGACGCGTATGGCGACTGAAAATAAAGCACAGCTTGCAAATTGCAATGTTAAGTGCGTCAACATGGGACACGACGAGCATTATCTCCCACCCATACTGTCCCTCTTTCCCCCACCGTCCACGTTTGTGGGGCATAATGACGCCAACAAATCGGCGACAAATGTGTCGGCAGTAAGTCCCCCTTCCCTCTCCCTCGCGCTCTTTTGGCGTATGGACTGCAATAACAAATATTGGTCGCTGTGCAAAGTGCTGTCGCATTTTCAATTGCCATGTGATATAGGGTTTTCGTGGATATCTATCAGATACGTTTGCGATAGCGAGTGTGAGTGGGAGCGTGAGTCTGAGTACTTGCGCTTGTATTATTTGTAGTCGAGCTATTTGTCATCTGACTTTTCTGCTGCTGTTTGTTTTGCCAGTGAAATGCATGCCAAAGTGCTTGAAAATTACTTAACAATGTAATTGAAAATGATGTGGCTTTCAAAGTGAGAGCAGCATATGATCGATTAACTCGACATTTAATGCGAGTAAACAAGAATATTTTAAGTTGATTTTCCATATAACAAATTATTGACTATTTTCCTTAATTTTTATACTGACAAATTTCACTCGACTTCGTACCTTGCCACTAATAAAATCGTCTTAGCTAAAAAATCACGTTGCAGTTAATGAAAACTTTTGATCGGCTTAGCGAAGTTTTACTGTGTTAGATGCTAGACTTGTAATTGGTAACGACACGTTCTGTTTTACCTGTCTTCTTCATTTTTATCTGCAGGCTTTTGGCACTTCGATTTCGTGCCAATCAGTTTGAGATGAGAGGCAGACGGGGGTGGCTGGATTCTTGGCAAAACTCGTTAGACTGCAAAAATAATGGGCATGTCGCAGACATCAGCGAAAGCCAATGATTACAATCAACATGGCCACGGGCAAAATGCAATTGCCGTTAATACCAGAAGCCGCTGCTGATGCCGCCTCCCACGTTGCGAGTCATTGTCCCAAATGGACGTCATGGCAATCGATTTGTGCTTTGATTGACTACTCAATGCAAGCCATTTTATGTGAGAGTGTGTGCAAGTGAGTGTGTGTGTGTATACGCGAGTGTGGTAACAAAATGACGGAACTAGCAAACACAAGTGCCGGCCCATAACGCAGCGAAATTAACAAAAGTCAACGCATAGTCAATTACGGCAACTTGCCATATTGACGATGTCGAGGACACGAGAACACATCCCGGGCGTCTCATCAGCCAAATGGCTGCCTGGTCAGCACACCTCTAGCCAAATCGTAAACTACACACGTACACACACACTGACACTATTACACAGTTGTACATCTACAGTCGCACACACACAAACACACACACACACGAAGGCACTTACACATTTTCGCAATCGTAACCAATTTGCGGCTGGATTTTCGGTTTTGTCGTCTGTCTCTTTGCTGCACAGTGGAGCAATATAACTAATTAGTAGTTCAAATAGTTTACTTTTTTAGTGTTGAATATTATTTGATTTATATATTTATTCAGTAAAGTACTTCTTGCTATTATTATTCATTCAAATTCATTTTCGACTTGCAAACACAACATTTTGTGATGTCCTAGATATAATTTAATTGCATTCTCTTATTTGCTAATGATTTTTAAAATAACTTCATCAATTCATTTATATAATCAATTTAACTATTTATAAATAGTTTTTAAAAAAAATTCATCTGCAAAATTAAAAAAAAACACCAATTTCAAACGTTCTTCCTCTAAAATAATAAACCAAAATAACCTCTCTCTATCAATTTCACTTTTTATTTCTTCAAGAAATAACTTATTTATGAATAAATGAATAATATTTGGAGTATGTATTACAAAAATATTTAGTTACATTATCCACTAAAAAGTATAGAAATAAAAATTTATGTTATTTTAAAAGCCGAATATTTAGTTAAATATTCGATTTAATTCTTTTTGCTATTTTTATTGCTTTGGAATTCGATGGTTATTTTGTAAAAGATTATAAATTAAATAGATTTATTTTCCATTTCTCTTATATTAAATATGTTCACATTAAAATAACATTACATTATTTTAGTTGCAATTAACTCACTTGGGTCCACTGTTTATTGAGTTCCATTGCCAGTTGTTGGCTTGCATGCTCAGTGCTCATTGATCGCTGCACAAAAGTTTAGAAATAATTAGTAAACTTTTAATTGGAAACTAGTACGCATTGCCAAATCGATTGGTTTGCTGTTAGTGCTGCATTCCCAGCTACCATTTACCAGTCACCAGTCACCAGCTAGCAGTTAGTACAGTTCATAGTTTTCACAGTACTCACTGCTCTCAGTTCATCCATCCAATTCCCGTGCAAGCAGACCAGACTAGAGACCAGACTGAACCAGACCAGACCACCAGGCTATTGAGTGCCCATTCGTTTTAGGTTTTTGCCGCTGATTTTTCGAGTGCTTTTTACTTCAATTGCATTTTCGGTGTTCTTTTGATGTTGTTTTCCTGTTGTTGTGGCTATGCGTGTGTATGTGTGTGTGTGTGTTTGTTTGGTTGCTTTTTTTTATGTGTATGCGTCTGAGTATAAGTTTATTTCGTTGCAATTTTATTCCCATGAAATTTGTGGCTCCGCACAAATTTTCAAGTCTTTGTGGCTTACAAGGATTTGCTAACGAAATATGCACTGCGTGTGGCGGGTGGTCGATGGGGGGTGTTGAGGAGAGATGGAGAGGGGATTGCTGTTGCTGCAAAACTTTATGGGTCATAGTTTTTAGAGGGATTGCACAAGGGGTTAGTTGTTTGGCTGAGGAGGTAGTTGGCGAAGGGGCTGCGGGAAGTGCTACTAAATTAGCAGCTACAATAAGAAACAACACATTCACCCTCGCACTCTTTGTTGTGACACAGTGCACAGTGCGTATACGTAATTTCAGTGAAAGCCAGCCATGTTTTATATTTGGCTTCGCTCCGCACATTTGCACATGCATGGCAATTTGGGTCGGTTTACGGCTATAAATGTTGCAGACCACACAAATACTTTAACGTCTGTCCGAGGTACGAAAAACTAGTACGAAATAAATTGGGGGAAATCTTTTTAGTGGCTGTTGCTCAACACAAATCCATTTCTTGTCGTCGCCAAAAAAAAAACATCATAATAATAGAGTAAGGAGAAGATGTAGAAGGCAATGAGAATTTTGAGTCACTTTTCTTGCGTCAACCTAAAGCAATTTGCTTGTGTTTTATTTTGCGAAACGAAAAGTTGATTATAATTCATTATATTTAGTAGCACACGGCAAATGGCAATTTGTGCCCTGCACTTTAAATCTTAAACGTAATTTAATTTCCCATGCAAAACAGTGTCTGAGGCAAATGCAGGCAAAACAAAAAAGAAAAAAGGTGCAAGCGCACCTGTGCAGTCGCCTCACTGGACGAACCAAGTACGAAGGGATAGACAAGAGCATGAAGTAACGTACATAGATATTCTTGTAGAGTGGGCAAAGAAGAGGTAAGATGCATAAAGGAGAGAAGTGGGCACTGTGCTGCATATTAGCAGAGAGGAGGACAGCTTCTTCTGGGTATCCAATGCGATGAGCAACACTTGCTAACATTTATTTATACATAAAAACAAGCAAAGGAATGGCATTTTATAATGATCGACTAAGAAATATCCCTCGTAAATATTATTCTTATTATTTTATTATTATCGTTACTAAATAATTTTTCTATCCTATCCTATCATATCCTATCCTATCCTATCCTATCCTATCCTATCCTATCCTATTCTATCCCATCCTATCCTTTTCTATCCTATCCTATCCTATCCTATCCCATCCTATCCTATCCTATACTATCTTATCCATTTCCGTTTCCGTTAGTCCCTTTTTACTTTCTTTGGTGATTTTCTCATTTAAAAATGCATTTCAGTTAGTTTCGTTTGTTATTCGCAATACCCAGCTTTTATAATTTCATCACAGGGTATAGGTAATGCTGGAACATTCACAAAGCATTAGCGTGAATGTTCATAACTGTTGTGCTCAGCACAAGACTCAGCCTGTCTGTGCTTGTGTCTGTGTCTACGCTGAGTGTGAGTTCAACTGGCAGCCACTGTGAACGACAACGGACTTCAACTGCGACTGCGACTCCGAGTCCGGTTCTAATGCGTACCTCAAGGCTGTATGTACTCGGCATCTAACGGTAACGGCCGCCATTTTAAACTCGTTTCGCATGCAGCAGCAAAAGCAAAAGCAGAAGGCAGTAAGCAGTCAGAGAACTTTTTGCATTCTTATTTCATGCCCAACGTGCAAAATGCCGCATACTATAATGAAATGAAATGTAATTTGCATTTAAACACACACACACACACACACACATCTATATACACACCCACATATTCATATACGGTAAAGGCAGCGAAAAAAGTAAAAACCTTAAAGGCATGCCGCTCTGATAGGGTTGTGTTGCGGGAGGAATGCGGGGAGGCAGTTGCGTTGCTGTTTCGTTGCTGCTGCACGTGCGTGTCTGGCGGCGCATTTACATTTACACTCAGCCTGGCACTGGGCCTGGGCCTGGGCCTGAGGCTGGGCTTGTGTTTGAGCCCGAGCCTGAACCCACATGCATTTCATTTCATTAAAATTGCAAAAATACATTTAAAGTGAAGCTGGTTACATTTTTCCTTTATTTCCTTTATTTTTTTTGATGACAGTTGTTGCTATGATTTTTGTACGTGTAAAACACATATACCAAACTATTCTCACTTGCGATATCGCCTTTTTCGGATATAAGAAAATCAGTATTAACAATTGTATTGTAATTAAATTTGAACTAAGTTTAGTTACTTTCGAAAATAGCATATCAACCTTAGCGAATACAATACTGAGAACAACTTTAGTATACCACCGTTTGCATTCTTTCAGACAAAATAAATATATGTTCTTTAATTCATACTTTATATCGAAAAATTTTACGAAAACGTTATTATGTTGCTTTCAGTCAATTAAGCTGATGTTTATTCAAAGGTATCTAACACATTTTAATTAATAAATTTAACGTGTACTCGTGCGTACTTTATTTGTTTTACATATGCAGCTATCAAGAGCAGAATGTTTTGCTATTTGTTTAACAATCTGTGTGTCAATTTAGTTGAAAAAATACTTTGCAACGTTAAGCATAACAAAGGAGGTTTCAATCCATAGTGTTGTTGAGTGTCAAAGTTTCCTTAAAACTAGTCAACAGCAAATACATTAAAGTTGAAAGCTGCTGTTACTAGACAATTTGTTGTTCTTTTATGTTTTCAGCAAAAATTTTGCTCGCACTAAAATATTTTTTTGAAGGTATTTTCTAGTCAAGCATTGAATTGCAGTATTTTGTATTCTCTTTCAGTGTTTTTTTTTCTGATGAACAGAAAACTATTATTTTTTAACGAACTAACGAATTCGGTTGATTGGACAGCAGCAAAGCGCAAAACTGTCCGTTGACATGCGCAACAAGTAAAAAATAATATGTATTTTTATTTACAACACATGTAAATCGATTACGATGCCATAGAAACAGGTTTACCTCTAAATATTTGACTAAAAAACTAAAACATAAAATTTAAATTAGTTTGAGGTTACGATGGGTTTAAAATTCATGCTGTATTCATGTTAGTTGATAACTCAATTTCATAGAAATTTAATGCGTATTTTATTATTTTAAAGAAATAGAAAACCAAGGCCCATTTTGTTTATATTTCCTTAAGTTTTCTACCAGATTTTAAATTTCAGCTTCGAGATTGATATTTTCCTTCTGGAGAGTTCTCTGTCTTTCGATCTACAATTGGTTGTTCATCTTTTGCCTTTCAATTTCGGATTCCAAATCTGATATTTGTTTGACGTTTTGGATGGCGCTTTACGCTATTTCCTGATTTTTGGCCTGAAGACCTTACATCTTTTTGCAGTTCTTTATTCTCGTTTTCAGCAGTTGGTAATGTTATTGTTATTCTCCCAAGTAAAAGAGGTTTCATTTTATAAAACGTATAAATGCCGCATTTCTCATGCATTTCCGTTGTCGTTCGGCCTTCACACTGTTGAGTACACAGAATCGATTTGATGGACACAAAATTCAGACCGATTGATGGAGACTTGTGTAAGTTACGGCATCTTCATTATTGATATAAGATACCAGTAGTATGACAATTAATCGGCCAGCAAACATTTTCGCTCGGTGTTGTGAGCTGATTGAACGAAATTGACATAAACATTAAAAACGCAGCCAGTCAAGTCTTATCATCTTATATTGGGAGCAATTCATTTATGTGCAACAAAATATAGATTTATAAATATGTATATTCATCATATTGTCTGCAGACATGTAATCTCAAGTCTGAAGGTTCAATCACAGCTGAGGTTATCTTCAGGTCAAAGTTAGCTTAGATCTTGAGCGACAGCTGTCAAACTTTTGAGAGCCGCACATCAGGCGAAAATGATTTTTATTAAATTTCTTTTCGGCTAGGCTACCACAAAAGCGCTTCAAGCTTGAAGCCAAGTTAACCGCAGAAACATTTCATTTGCTAAAAGTTAAAATTGTGGATAAGTTTTTAACAAGTTTAGAATTTTGTCAAAATTCCATCAAGAAACTCAATATTCTTTAGTTCTAAACTGCTTGCAATCAATTACAAAATGTGTGCACTGCTTGCTATGTTACAAAGCAGTACGTTCTAATGGGGCACTGAAGTGTTTTTGTAAATACTGATAATCCCCTTTATTACAGTTGAATCTCGACCGTAGTTTTCTCATTTATTGTTATTTTTTTGCCCAAGGTGACGCCACATATATTTTAAATCTCAACGCTCTAGTATTCTATATTTTGAACTACTAATACTAATTGGGATCACTAATTGATGTCAATCTTTTTCTGATTTTAGATTGCAAGACTACAATCTGTTTGTATTTATGTACTCGTACTGATGACTGATGAAATGGTAAAAATACATTTTGAATTTGAGGTTTTAGATAAGATTAAAAAATGTTATACAGATGAACTGAATGAAGGAATGTTGTTCAATATAATATAATATGTTATTATTATTCATTCCGATTTTGAACTTAATAAAATAACAAAAAACATCAGTGCGTATTTCAGTTCATACTAAAGAAAGATAATAAAACACAAAAGAAATTTGAAATATTTTGTAGTTAATAGGTTATCGCTTTACCTCATCTATACAAATTGTTTTCATTCACATTTTTGTCCGAAGGCAAAGGCCAAATATTCAAAATGGTTAGGTATAAGCATATTAAATTTCTTAGTGAATATTTAAGCTATCCATCTATAAAATATTTTGGGATATTTTAGCGTGGATTTAAGTGCCAGACCAGCTGTTGCTTGAAGCTGCCTCTGACCCGCAATTTGGTCTATTTCAGCTTGAGTTCACGCCCGTCTGGCTAAAACGAGTTGGCCGTTTGTTGTATTGTTGTTGTGCTTGCATAGTTTACCTTGAGCAGCTGCCAGCCACAAGGCAACGAGGCAACCAAGCACCTCGGCTATTCAGGCAGTACTTGACCACGCCTACATTAGCTGACTGAAGCATTTTATTTTCGCATTCGAAAGCGTCTTGTTTTGGTTATTTATGCAGCAACCCTTCGGTCAGGCAGCAAGAGCGCACTTTTAATGCTATTTGCTTGCATTTGGGCCAATAAATCATTTTGGGGGGCACAGATAAGTAATTTTTTACAGCGCTGCGTCTACTTCTGCATTCTTTTCTTTGCTTTTATTTTGCTGGTTTCCATCTTATGCCTTTCTGCCAATGCTTTTCTTTCCTTCTCTTTTCGTTTTTCTTGTTACTTTGGTAGCAAATGTGATATGGGGTCGGGACGGTCTTCTGTTACGACTGCGGGAAGTAAGATGTCTGATTCATGACTTTGTTGTTTGGCCCAAACATTGCTGGAAACATGAACACAGTAGTCTATGGGGGGACACAAACGGAAGAGCGAAAAGGCGGAGTGAAGTGAAGGCTGTGCTCTTGTGCGTAAAATTATTTCAACTGGAAGCGAGTGCAGACCCTGAATGCTGCCTCCTTTGGCAACTTTGCTTTTAAATGACCTTTATCGAAGCTGTGCAGTTATTTCAAATTTATCATAAAATTGCAATAAGCTCATTCCCTCTCATTCCTCTTTTGTGCTGCTCTTTGTGGCAAGCAAAAACCAACTAACTGAAACTGGAGTGTACTTTTTTATTAGTTCGGTTTTGCATTTCACTTTTTCTGCACAAATTTGTGGTAGCTTTGTGAACAATTGATGGCTCTGCTTTCAGTTGAAATACTGAAGTTCCTGTAAACTCTGTAATTTTCATAGTTACTATGTTAATAAGGCATAATTGGGTCATCTTTGGCTTGGTTTAGTGTAATTCACAATAGGTGAAGGCCTTCAAATGCCAGCTCGAAGTTGAATACTCAATAATATATTCAACGGACTAACTCTACCAATTATTTTCATCCACAACTTGCCAAACTTTGTGTGTATGTATGAGCTCAAATTAAACCATATAAACATCCACTCACTCACACACTGCTTGCATATTTGATTAGCTACGGGAACTGAACTGGGAACTACTTAGATTAACTGATGTCACTTGCTCTGCCGCTGGCGAAATATTAATATTAATGCAATTTCAGCGTCAGCTCTTAGCAGAATCTAAATATAGGCAATCAAATCAAGCGTCGTGTAGGTGGCAACACCTGTGTTCAAGCTCAAGCTCAAGCTTAACATAGACAGTGGTTGCTTCTCGTGGTTTCTCTGGATGTTGGATGTGGGATGCTAGATGCTTAATGTGTGCGTGGATGGATTCAAAGGCAATTCAATTCGCTTGTGGGCGTTCCACCGTCAAAGTGCTCTGATTGATATTTATGTCTTGGAGTTTGTGGGGATTCTGTGGCCATGTCATTGTCGAAGGATTCGTTGTTCAGCATTAAAGTCATATATCAACGAAAAACTATATCCCAACGAATCTTGGAATAATATTCTTCTTGCTAGCTCTCGTAGCGAAGCGAAAGCCTTTGAAATTCACGTTCCATAGAAACATTTCCGTTTGCTTGTTACATTGCAAATTTTCGCTTATCAAAGTTCCGGCATGGATTTCGCATTGTTCCTGGCCATTTATTCGTTTTGACATGCAAAGAAATCGCAATTTATTAGAATTTCTTCTCTTAGCTTGATACATACATTTTTATTAAGTTTTTTTCACTTGCATTTTAGTTTGCTTTATTTATTTCATTCCCGAATTTTTCTCACCTGTCTGAAGCGCTCTGTGTCATGTCGTGTCTTGTTTGTACTTACAGTTTTGGCAAAGAACTTAACGTCAACTTGCCATCAGCTTCCGCTGCAATTGCAAGTGCCAAGAGCGAGAAAAACACAAAAAGTTTCTCCGGAAAGTTTTTTGTTTGCAGTTCAGTTCGATGCTCAAGAAACTGAAATTGATTGGGGATCATATAGTACTTAGTTACTCACATATGACGAGGACCATGATGGCTGATGCTGCCAATTAAAATATCATACACAACTTCGAAATTGCGTTTTAATAATTAAACCAATTACACAACATAGTTTTAGCTGTCGACATGCCAATATTTACTAACGAACCGACTTCATTACATGTATATTTTATTTCGCTTTTTATTGCAATTGTTTTCGCATATTATGTATCAAATATATAAAAAAACAGAAAAATAAAAAACGAAACTTTTTCATTTCATGCAGAGTTTTGTGTGTGTGTGTGGGCAAAACTTTTGCTTTGTTCCGAAATTTGATATTTAACTCATTTGCAGTTGAATAAATTTATTTCATGTGTAATTGTCGGTCGTTTTGGCCCTGTAAAAGTTGTTGTTTGCCTCTGGTCGTATTGTATTTCAGGTGAAAAATGCTAAACAAATGTTAACCACATGCACATATCGTATTAAAGTCAAAGTCCCTATGTATAGGGATTCATAATAATTAGCAAAATTGGAGCACAACTTACCACCGTCCGAGACGCTGGCTAATTTCTACAACTTATTAAACGTGATTAATATTTTCTTGTCGTTGTTGTTCTTGTGGTTGTGGTTCTCATGTCCCGCTGTGCCACAATTTTCTTTCACGCTCTTTATTAATGAGTCCTGTTGTGTCTGGCCAGGACTTTTGGCTATTCGTCGACGTCGCCGTCGCCGTCGTCATGGTTGTTGTTCTTGTTCTTGTTGTTGTTGTTATTTATTATACGAATATTTGCCGCTCTTGCCATGTTGATTGCGTTGAGGTTAAATGCGTTTACTTTTTGCTACGCCCAACCAATTTTTGGGGCAACCATAAAGGCGAACAGCCTCTCTCTCTCTTCACGCACAAAGCGTTAAGTGCGTTCTCATTTGGTCTTCGGTCGGGCGGAGCATGGGCCTTAATTAATATGAATTAATTTAAGTGTTAATTGCAAGTGGATGGGTGTTCCACACTCTTTCAAATACTTGGACAAGAAACGAAAGTGTTTACACTGAGCGAAAAAACGCAGTATTGAATGTAGGTAACAAATTAAAACTTGGCATATTTTTATACTTCCAACTTAAATAGAGAGAGAGGGAGCGCTTAAAGAGCCTCGACTCTGTCGTATATACTAAACTTACGACTTGCCCATCAATCATCCGAACTTCAGCTAATTTCCTTATGCTGTGAAAGGCAATAAGAGCATTACTCAAGTGAGTCCGCTTAAAGTAATTACGTTAACGACTTAATAATATAATTAAGCTGACTAATTATTGCATATACTGCTAGTTAGTCAATTGCCAAAGCAAAGCAAACGCAACCAAATGATTTCAGTGCAGCAGGATAAGTTTCAAGATGTTTATCACTGCGTAGCACAGAGACTTCGTTGAGTCGTTGAGTCGCTGAGGCTTACGAGTCCACTTACAGGACACAATTTTGCTGTGTGCTTTTGATTTTTCGTCGTCGGCCTTGTTGTTATTGTTGTTGGTGTGACAGCAAAAAGATTAGCAGCGGGCATTACAAAGTGCGTTTGCTTTGCTTGTTCCTGTTGTCTATGTAATTAATATTAAGTATACGCCGTGTTTGACAGCTTTTAGTTGTGTAACAAGCAGAAGAAAACGGCACGTATTTGAAACGAGAAGCTCCTTAGATCCGCTGCCAGCAGCAACAATGTCAAGTCAATTCTTATTTTTTTTTCGGTTGCGCCCAACAAGGTGCGCAATAGAACCGAGAGCGGACGAACCACAGGAGTAAATAATAAATAAATATTTACGAAAAACGTTTCGCTGGCAGAACACGTACTGGGGATTAGCAAGAGCAACAGCAAGAGCAACAGCAACAGCAACAGCAAGAGGAATGGTAACGGCAACGGCAACGGCAGCAAAACCATCACCACTAAAAATGGTTGCCAAGACGTGCGGGCCTGCTGCTGCTGATGCTGCTGACCAAAACTCAGCACCACAAAAACTTTGCTTTACCATTAAAGTTTAAAGATGAAAGTGACAGCTGCTGCTGTGCGTGGAAATCAACCCAAAGCCCTGAACTCTACAACCACCACAAAAAATTCGCAATAACCGCAGTTAGGGGAAGAAGAAGCAGCGAGGGGATTGGCTTGCCCGCATAGATTTACAATCAGCTGTGTGCTGGGCTGGCAGTATGCCACAAATCATAAAAACGCATCGAGCATAACGCGCCAGTTACGTGTGTTGTGCTGTGTTGTGTGTGTGGTGTCTGCACGGCATACATGGCGTATACGTGCTATTTTATGGGTCACTCGCATACGTTTTGGCCGAAAACGTCTCATAATTTTCGATACCAGGCGCGAGCGGCTATTTCGCTAGTAACTCGCACTGTATCTCATTGCATCTCATTTGCAGCTAATCAAGGCTTCAAGTCTTGGGAATTCACGGCATGCCTCGGGGTATTTTGACGTGCGAGAGGTTGAGAATTATTTACGACATGTTGTCAGGCTCAACACTTTTTATTGATTTTTTCGAACTGAAAGTTGACACATTCATTTAATGCGGAAAGAAGTTTAATTTATATTAATAATGCATGTGCTTGATTGAAGAAAATTTCGTAGATAAATCTACAACATGCTAAAATATTCATAAATAAAATAAATATTTATAACTTGCAGAAAATGACATTTATACGCACATGAGAGCAAAATGTAGGTGCAAGTATTTTAATATTTACCAGAAAAGTGAAAAATGCACAAACCAAACAAACAAGAATGAAAAAAACGAAGACAGCAGAGTGTATGTGCTTAATTTCCAAAAATAATAATAATAACAGACACAGAGAGAGACAAGCATTCGTTTCAAATGAAATTCTGAAACGCCGCATTTCAATTAGTGAAATGAATTCATTTTCACACATTGTTAAATGCCCAAATGCACACGAATGCACCACCATGCACTACCATGGGGAAAACATATTTGGGCAGTCGATTTTTGCACTAAACTATAGACAATGAAAGGCTTTTCAATACCCTGTAAAAATGATTATTCAATTTTAAAAATTGTCTTATTATTTTAAATACTGTAATGTAATGTTTGAAGGTAGAAAATGTCAACAAAAAAAAACAAAATATTATCTACCCCTTCTGTTTTCTTGACTAATGGGTATTTACATATTTGTAGCTCATATTCAGAGACTGCAATTTTGACTATTTGCACATGGTTGCGTTGCAAAACGTACAAAAACTGTTCGTATATATAGAAATAAATGCCCAAAAATTGCATTACAAGTTGCACGCACCCACAATTATACAGAAAGAGGGGAAAAAAATAATAAATAAAAGCATGTAAACCAAAAGATGAGAATTGTAACAAAATATGGAATGAAATTTACGAAAGGCAAAAGTCGAATAAAAGAAATGACTAGTTCATTGAGCGATATTGTTTCCCCAATTACCACATCACTTATGTAATGCCATAACTTTTGTCAAAAGTTAAAAAGTGTACAATATTCTCAATATTACTTGCAATCCAGTTGCGAACATTTTCTTGGCACAAATCAATTGAATTTTCGTTGCTCAAATGCATTGGAAATGCAATGAAATTTCTAAGAACATATAACAATATTATTATTGCAACTGCAGTCTGCGAAACGAAGAGTGCTTTATTTGTGTAGCAATCCATAGAAGAGCAAATTGAAAAGAAAACGACACCTACTCAAATGGTGTATGGCATATGCGGTTCTTTTTTTTTTTGAGAGAAGAAGAGAAATTAAAAATAAGTAGAGCTTGGGGAATGTTGAAATAAATTGAGCAAAATAGTGGCAGCTACTTAAGTGAAAATATTTTTGCGCTTGTAATAACTTGACTGGGCTCCCTTCTCTCTCTCTCTTCCCGCTATCGTCCTGCGCATGAGAAAGCGCAATACGAAAAGGACTTAAGTGCAGTCGGTGCTGTGGCTTGTAGACCCGATTGCCTGCAGCCTTCAGACTTCCTTCGAAAAGAATGCTTCTGCCTGCCTGTGTGTTTGTGTGTGTGTGTGTGTGTGTTACATTCATACGTTTTTCGATTAAGCCGCTCTTGTGCTGAGCCGCAGCACGGAATCTGTTGGACTCTTTGGTTGGTTGGTTGGCTGGCAAACACTTTCGAAAGGAAGCGGAAATTTACACAAAGACAGGATGTAGCAGAACTTGCGCTGTTGTATGTTACGAGAGTAAGTGGCCCCAAAACTGCAACCGAAATGAGGCGAAATTGCAGCAGGCGGCAGCGAACACGAGTGCCGAAAGGCCAAACACACGGGCTCTTAACTGCTGCCAGTTGGCTCTCGGCTCAGGCTGTTCTCTGTGCGGTGGTAGACGACTATGACTGACAGGCCATTAATTTTGGATTACCCAAGCACCAGCACTAGCCAATTCGCCAGCTTGGTGGCCCCCAAAAAAATAAACGAAGAACGAGGAAAGAAAAGAATTCAGTAGCTTGCAGGCAGCACTTAGCCAGGCTGTTAAACATTTCATAATACCGCCGCAACATGCCTAGTTCTCTTTTCTTTTCTTCTTGTCCTGGTCGTTAACGTTAATGACGCCTTAAGTGGTCATATATAATTTCTGAAAATTATTTCTACCTGTGCTACAAAGTGGCACAAACTGCGACCGGTATTATTACGCGCATAATATGCTGGCGCCCAGCTGCAATTGAGCCCTTTGTGTGGTGAATTTGGCAACGTTTATCAGTCTTACTCGTACTCATATTTGAACTGCCTCATTAAATCCACAAGACTTTTGCTGACCTCAAAACAGCAAACTATTTCTATTTACTATATACAAAAAAAAAAACTTTTTTAATAAGCATAGTCGCAATGGGGTCAACAGCAAACTAAAGCAGAGCTTCAAGGTAAAAATACTAGTTGCAAACAAAAAACTAAATTCCAATTGGGCATCTCAGCTCAATGCGTGTGTCAACACTTGGACAAAAATTCTTTGGTTTCTAAAGCATTTTCCCTATCACTTATATGAAATATTGAAAATATTGCAAATATTTGAGCACAAAATGTGCATTACCTTATTGCAAAAAATAAGATAAATACGATACATTTCAATTCAATCAAAGTATTCGTAAATATTTTGCAAAACGACATTAAATAATTTGAAAAATAAAAATGAAAAAAAGAAATTGCAGCATACTTTTTGGGGCAACTGAAAAGTAAGGACTAACTAATAGTAAAATATGAAATAAATATAATAAATTAAATTTTATAAAGTGTTTCTAAACAGTTTTTGGTGTAACATTAAATGACGTGCAAAATATTTTGAACTAAATTGTAGTATACTTTTTGGGGCAAGTAAGAAGTGTGGACTGTGTTTTGTCTAATTTATCTTTGTTGTCAGATTGGCAGCAACAAATGCAACCGCTATAGTTGAATTACTTCAACACACTCACACACTGATAAATACAGCCGCCAGGTGGCGTGTAGGTGTAACTGGGACGCTGGCAAGTAACTAAGTAGGCGAAGTGAAAAGCAAAAGCAAAAGCAGTTGAGAAAAGTTTTTCACTCGATGTTACAGTTTCGCTTTTTTCTTACTTTTTTTTGGGGCAACAAGATAAAATGGACACACCTTATGTGCGGCTGGTTACCAAGAAAGGGGGCGGAGGGGAAGCAACAGTGGCCAAGTGTGAAATAAAGTGAAGAAAATTGTAGGTTTCGGCTTTCGGCTGTGCCCTACTATGTTATATAGGCTACTATACTAACGGCAGGCCGCCTACTTTTCGGTACCTCCGGCAACTAAACAAAATGCCATAGCAATTTGTTAGCGGGTCGAGGGAGAGCGTCCTGCAAATGTAATTTACTGGTTGCTCTCGCTACCCTCTTCACTTCAGTTCACCTCTCCCCTTCCTTCTTGGCCGTGGCCGGAATTTATTTGTGGCTATTTGGCAAAGTGAAAGCAAATTAAAGTGTACATTCATGCTTTAAGTTTCCCCCCAAAAAAAAAAAAAGAACTTTAGCAACTAATTCGAATGCTGATTTAAGACCTACACTTATATACATTTATATACACATGTCTGTGTGTGTGTATGTATTTGTGTGTTATTAAACAGCTCTCAGCTGCGGTCGCAGCATCTATGCTACAAATGTATCTGAAGTCGCGAGTGCCAAAATATGTTTGTTGGCTTCTTCAAAATGTCGTGACGGCTCTTGTTCTGTTAGCAACAAGCGAGAAATTGTTGAGCCACGGCTTACGACACTGCACTGTAAGAAATGAGGTGTGTAATACTACAGAATATCTAAAAGATACGCTATAATAATATAAATAATCTAAGGTTGGTTGCAGATCAACAATAATTGTGAATAGTAAAAACAAAAGAAAAAGTATTTATATTTAATTCAATATAAAATTCAACACTTTGGCAACACGTACAAATTTAGTAAAATCTTACAATTTGCAGCTACTTTTCGACTTTTGCAAGTGCAAGAAGTTTCCGTTTTGTGGCAGTGTCTGAGGTTTTACATTCTTTTGGCCTCGTTACCACCACTTTAGCCAGGGTGTTGGGTGCCACTGCCACTGCTAAAGGCTGTCCCATTCAAATTTCGGAGGCCCCTGGTGGTTAGGGAGCAAAACCCGACGCTTTCGCTTCATCATCAACTTTAGAAGTGCCGCAAATCTTTGCGGTTTCGTCTTAATGGCTAAGAAATTGTGATTTATGCCTTGAATCCTGTATACATTTGCAGTGCTTGATGTCTGCGCGTGTTCTGTGTGTGTGCCTTTGTGTGTGTTGGCGCGTGATTTACTTGCTTGCTGGATTTCACAGCTAAAGGGTATACAAACTGCGTGTACATGCCCTTTGATGTGCATTCGCTTACTTACTCGTGGCATGTGGAGGCACTTGAAGGGCAGCTATACAGACGCAAGACGATGCGCCATCATCAGTTATGTGTGTATGTGTGTGTGCGCACTTTCATTACTTAATTAGTATTAAATTTATTGCCAGCCAGAGGTGCGCAAATTAGTCGAACTAACCTGAAGCTTACATCCGCATCCGCATCGCAATTCGCAATTCACCCTTCGCATTTCACCTTTCGCCCTTTGATTTTATTTTTACCATGTTATTACGGGCATCAACTCGCTTTTTTCCGTTGTTGTTTGGCTGTTTTTATCAGTCGAATTACTTTAATTGAATTTACTTCGCACAAAAGTTCTCGACAGACAGGCTGAAACATTGTTTTTATGTTTGCGATTCGGCTTATTACGTAATTAGATTTAGTAACGCTCTTACAAATGTGTCAGCATTTCAGTTCAGCAAAAGGTAAATTCCACCAAAATTCATGAGATAAGCCAATAAAATAAAAACTTTCATGAAATTAAGTTTAGTAATTGTTTAAAATCCAAGTTGTCAAAGACATTACAACTGTATTTCTGACTTTGTGATAAGCTACATAATATTTAAAGTTTATTAGATCTTTGATATTCATTAAAACATGTTTCAAATCATTCATAATTTGTATACTTTAATCATTGATATCAATGTAAATGTAATTAGTTATTGCTTAACATAAATAATTATTATTTATATATATTCTGTTTAAAAAAAAATTGCATTCTGAAGTTAATTACTTCTTAACACATGTTTCAATTTAGAATAAAAATTATTAAATTATTAAATCATTGACATTCAAATTGAATTACTTATTGTATAAATTAAATAATGATTTATTGAAATTCTTATTAAACTGCACTAAAATATTGATATATATTCTTTAATTGAAATACCAAATACAAATAACAATTTAACACATGTTTCAAATTAGAATAATAATTTGTATTATTAAATCATTGACATTTTAATTTAAGTGCATATTGCTTTGTTTTTTCATGTATATTAAAACTCACCATAATACATTTAACGTTAATTATAATTTATTGCTGTACATTTTAGCATTGTGATCATCGTGTGATATATTTTTGTGGATACTGGGGTCATAGTTAATTCATTAGTCTATTTAGCCTAAGTCAAGGGATTCGCCATTGTTCTGCTCGCATCGTTTAATTCGCATCAAAACAAATAAATTTCGCTGACTAATGGGCACATTTATCTTAATTTAAAATTTTAACTGTGGCGGCAGCAACAATTTTTCACACTATTTTTATAGTGTGGAAATCGGAAGTAGATGCAGCTGTTTGGACTGCTCGTAAACTGCTCTAAAACGTTTAATTTCCATGGGCATGTGGCGCATAAATTCTCCGAATGGCTATAATTTTTTGGCACGAGTGTAAAAAAGAAGGAAAAAAAGGTAAACTAAATCCAAGGATACTATTTTGGCACAGGAGCATCTTGTAAACAACGCAAACAAAACTTACCGCTTCAAATTCAGTTTTTGAATTGAATTTATAGCCAAAGGTTCTGAACGTACAGAGTTGGGCGGAGGAGGCGTGGCATACGCATAAGGGTCGTCCGAAACCTAACCCAATCTAAGTATTTTGGCAATTTATTTCGACTGCGGCCAAAAACAAACAAGTGAACAGTTTTTTGGGGAAATTAGTAGCATGTGTTGGTCCTGGCCATAAGCTAGAGCCTAATTAGTTTAAAAGGCAAGCCCAATGACCTCCGCCCCATATAGCCCATACGACCCATGTGCCCCCATAGAACGGAGGATCGATAAATCCAACAGTTGGGCGCAGTTCCTTGCAGTTGTCAGTGAGTCCCGGAAGATGGATGTCGCTGCTTTGGCTTGCCAAGTGTACGAATACGAATACGAGTATTCAAAAATGAATACCACTCCGTTGGACTCCGTCTATAAATTCCAGGCGGAGGCGCTCGACACTCGGCGCTTTGCCAGCCAAAAAACTATTACTCACACTCTCGCCACACGAATCGTTCTGCACTCGTCCTTTTTGCCTTGGTTATAATTCAGATTGTCCATTTCGCGCAGCTGCCGCTCGATTTGAGTTTGACTTGCAGTTGTAGTCGGAGTTGGAGTTTGAGTTTCATTTTTCTGTTCTCTGCTTTCTGTGCGTGTTTGAGCCTGAGTCCTCCTGGCTGGCAATTGGCTGTCTGTGTACGTGCTGCCGCCATTGAAGTAGCATCTCCGCGGGGCAAGTCTATTTGCAACCTCGTCTCCCCCAATTGTTGGCGTTGCCAAGTTTCTCTGCTGTTTGTCTTGGACTGTGCGGACACGTTCAACTCAAATTGTTGGCCAAATGGCATTCAAAGTGTCTGAAAGCATCGCTTTGCTTTCACATAATGCAGAATTGCAGCTGCCCCAAATGTGATCAATGCAAAATATTTGCTCAAGTCTGAAATCAAGCCAAAATTATCGACTAGAAAAAGCTTTAATTTAAATCTCATTTAATTTTCTTTACAGATTAAAGAAATTAAAATTTTGAAATTTAAAAATAAGTAAACTCGTTGCTTAAATCTAATTATTTGCTTAATCAAATTTCACTTAATAAATGTATCTTGTTAAATAAAATTTCTTTAATTGAAATACATTTAAATAACTTTAATTTTTTGTACAAAATATGCTGAATTCCATATGTTGAAAAGTCTGTGGAATTTTGATTATTTTATGCTCGCTTTTCCTTGTTTCGACAGAAACTTGTTAGCTCAATTAGTTGTTCGAATGACAGCAGCAATTGTTATTAGCTTTCCATTGGAAAATGCCAACGAAACTCGTTAAGAGGGCGGCGACGGCGACTCATGCTGAAGTAAAATCTGCCAATCAATAAAAACAATTTGAAAGCAATCAAAGTTTAATTACCACAACAAACGACTGACAAAAGGTGATGCCAAAGCCGGGGGAAAAAAAGAAGAGCAAACAGACGCTAACGAATTCACAAGGATAAATAAAGCACCATAAGCAGACCATAAAGCAAAAAGGGCCAAGCCAAACCCTGAGAAATTCATAGACATAGAAGCCATATAGATTGACATAGACTCCAACTCAGCGACTGAGACTCAGACTCAAAGTTACCATATGAGGCGCGCGAGCGTATAAACCACATAAATATAAAAGCGACAATCAGAGAAGCGATGGAACGGGGCGAGAGAGAGAGAGAGTGAGTGTCGCCCATAAAAACAAGAATGGCCATAAACAAAGAAATAAACAAGGCAGCAAGCGGTAAGTACAATATATACACGAGTGCGCGACGAATCTGTATGTTTGTCGCAGGGCTTCCGGCGGAAATGGAGTGCACAAACACATAGACAAACACCCACACACACACACACATGCGTGTGCAAGCAAATAGACGCACAAAGATGGCAGACAACGCCAATGGCAACAGCAGCGAGCCAAATATAAAAGACTGATAGCTCGGCTTAGAGGCATCACATTATGAGGTTGACACAAATATAAAAGAACTAAACAAAACGAGACAAGACGAGACGAGACGCGACACAACGCGCTTCGTTATTTGCTTGTCATCAGCTTCTCAATGCACTCAATACAAATAAAATAAAATTAAATAAAATAAAAAACCTATAATAAAACAAGCCTCCATATGTACGAGTATGTATCTGTTTACTTATACACCTTATCAACTTCATAAGCTCATAAAATAAATACTACAGATGTTAACATCTTAAATGGAATTTGCCATCTCGATTAGTAAAACTTAAATTCTTTATTCCTTTTATTACCATGACTACAATAAGTTGCCTAAAGTAATCTCCAATCCAGCCTTTTGTTTACTACTTTCTCTTTCTTAAATATTTCCATTTAGTTCAATTTAGACTTGTATAAATACTTTGAAAATTCTAGTTTTTAGTTTCATTATATATAAATGGATTTTCGTATTTTTTGTAGTGCAACATTTCTATTTTGGCAGGAATCCTCTGCTGAAACGCAACGGTGATAAATCTGCTCTCGCTGCTCTCGGAACTTTTGCCATTTTTCATGAGAGGCGAAACTTGAACACTTACCGAACACAAACCGGGCAAATAGAAGTATTAAATATTTAAAAGCACCTCGGTTTTAGCTTTTTATATTAATATTTAAGTTGTTTTGCAGTCTTCATCAACAAAAAACAGGAAAAGTTTGTGACATTTTTTCGCTGCAAACTTATCTGATTATATTCTTGAAATAGTTTATCTAATTTAGAAATTATCGATCTAACATTTCAGTTGCATTTTCCCAAGCAGCTCATTTAATATTGTGCAATTTTCGTAATTTCCACAAGTGAAAAAAGATTACTTAATGAGCTCTTCCTCAATTATCGGTAAGTTCCTATGCCAAAAAGTTGCTATAAAAGTGAGAAAGCAAAGCAAATTTCAACAATTTCAAGTTTCATTCGAGTGCCTCATCATGCAGCTAAAGGATTTTATGTACTATCCAGATTTGGGATGTCGTTTGGCCATGATACGATGCTACGAGTGGAGAGGGAGTAAATCGCCAGCTGTCGAGCAAACTTTAGTTCAGCAATTGTGGTTTCTATTGGGTGCCATCAATTTGTTCTATCAGAATCTCGGTCTGGTAATCGATCTAAGTCTGTCAGAGACTCAAAAGGAACTCTCCGCATTCATAGCACAAATATCAGAGACTTGCAGCGTGATGGGACTCACTTTAGTTGGTGCAAGTAATATGTGGATGTTACTCTATTATCGCCGAGAAATCGAAGCTGTGCTGGGTGAACTGCAAGAATTGTATCCTCCTAGGCGACAGCGAATCTATCGCATCAAGCACTACTACTAGCAATCGACGCGCTTGATGAAGCATTCAACAACGTTTTTCTTATTTGCATACGCTTATTACAATTCGCTGCCCATTGTGGAACTGTGCTATGAACTGCTGGCGGCATCGCAGCAAGTGAAATACAAGGCGCAGAGTGATACCTGGTATCCTTGGCATTTGTTCTTGCCAGAGCGTTCAGCTTTAAGCTTTGCTGCCTCATATATCTGTCAGGCTATATCGTCCTTGTCCGGTGTGGCCGTCATCATGAGCGGTCAGTATTTGATGTGCTTTTTCACCACACAGATGCGGTTACACTTTGATGCATTGGCTAATGGCCTGAGTACGTTGGATGCCCGTCACTCGGAGGCCAATGAGCAGCTAAAAGAAATGATAGTCTACCACTGTCGTTTGCTGCATATTGAGCAGCAAATAAATCGCATCTTTAACTTTATGTTTTTGAGCAACTTTTCCACTTCGACGATTGCCATCTGTTTGATGGGCTTTGCCATGGTCATGATCAATTTGGCTGCCGCCTTTAAGTACTCTGTCGGCCTCATGTCCTTTCTCGTATTTTCGGTTTTCATTTGCTACAACGGCACTCAGTTCACCTTGGCTGTAAGTTATTTTTCATTTATGTAATATGTATTATGCAATATGTAATTTAGTTTTATTTATTTTATTTCTAGAGTGACAAATTGTTGCCAGCGGCTTTCTATAATAATTGGTATGATGGCGATCGTAACTACCGCCGCATGATGCTCTTCTTTATCATGCGCTCATGTGAGTCTCGTGTGCTGCGCACCTACAAGTTTACACCCGTCTCTATGGCCACATACATGGCGGTGCGTATACGTAATATTGTTATTTTTTTTGCTTCTATTTAAATATTTATTTCAGCAGATGCTAAAGTTTTCATATCAATTGTTTACATTCTTTAGAGCAATGATAAAATAATATAATATATCTTACAATGTTTTGTAAACGGTGCGTATACATAATCTCTATAGTAATTTAATATAGTGTTTTTGAAATTTGCTTAACTTACAGTTTTTTAAAAATTGCAACTATATTAACTGGATAAATATACATACTTGGAATTGATACAATATATGTTAATACATTATTCTAATTTGTATATAATTTATCAGCTTCGCACTTTAAATTTAACTTTAACCTTAGAATGTATTTTACTACCCTTAAATTTCTGCGCTTTAAATTCACTTTTAAATTGAATAAACAGAGGGAACTTATTAAAATGGAGGCAGCTTGGGTGGCTTTCATTCCAGCATGTCAATTTTTCAAAATCCATTCGCACTTCATTCCTCTCTGATCCTTCGTCGTCTCCATTTGGCTTTACCCTGACCCTAGCTTATTTCCGTTGGCGAATGCAAGAGCGTAAAATTAAGTTCAGCACAAAGAGCAAGAGAAGTGAAAATTGAGAATTATGCACAAGTCACCTGTCTGTTATTCTGTTCCTCTGTCCGTCCGTCTGAGCGTCCATTCGACTGTCTCTTCGTCTGTCATATGGTAGTTGCTGCTGTTGGTTGTGTGCTGGGTGTGATTATCGCATCGTTATCCAGGATCAGTGGCTGGCCCAAACAGTCAACCACTTGGCACCATCCTCTAGCTTTAGCTACAGCAACACAGAGCACTGAGCCTGAGCCTGTTCAGGGGCCCTCATTCTTATTTTATATAATAACATTTTAATTCCCTTAATACACGCTACGCTGCCTGTAAAGCCAAACAAACTGAAAGCCGCAGCCCCATAGCCGCTGGCTGTTGACGTTCGCCGTTGCCTGCTTTTAGGCGCACTCACTTTCTCACTCTCTCTGCATCTGTCTTTATCACTCGCTTGCGTTTGTTACTCTTAGGGGTTTTGCTTTTGTGCGTAAATCATTAATCATAAGCAGCGCATATTTATTGTATTTTGCCCTTGTTGACAGCTTTTAGTTGGGCCTTCTGACCAGAGTCCTGCGAATACCATTTACTATGCACACTTACAAAATTCAGGCGGAATTTATGGTTTTGTAGCACAAAAACTTTTGTGGCTTAAGCGAGCAACTGTCTCGACATTAAATATATGAATGTTTTGCGTTTGCAGACAATATCAAATGTTTTATTAATTCAATTGAACATTAAGTTAACTGGCAAATTGTTATTGAATTCAAGTTATTACTAAAGTTATTACACACGACGATTCAATGTTTTGTTTTTAGCTGCCTCTATCGACTTTTTCTTTTCTCTGATTTCTTATGACCATTTGAGAGCGAGTCGAGTAGTCAGAAGCAAATGGAAAATGCGATGTGTGCCAGTTAATTTAGCCATCAGCTTGTGGTCGCTTAGACAATGTTCAGTTGGAAATTGCCCAATCAAGTGAAAATGACCAGCAAACCCCTTCGAATCGAGATATGCGAGAGAGAAAAGGCTACACACACTCACACACACATACGTAGTGCACAATATCCACAGAAAATCGACAATTGACTATACGAGTGCTATACACACACACATACACACATACATATGTGAATAGAGCTTGGGGAGGGAACTAGATCAATGCAGCTTGAAGCATTTAGCCGCTTGTTTGCTCTGGCTACCCGCTTCTGGGCATCCACATGCAATGGCCTTGATAAGTTTTAGGCAAACAAAGTGCAGCTCGTTACGGTACATGGATTTTAGTGCTTGCTGCTGGAAAACTGTGCCATCTGAGTAAACCGCAAAATGTAGTCAAGGAACATGTCTCAATTTCATAGTTAAACACTGATTTTGATAGCCGAAGCAAGTCAACTGCAACTGCAGCTAGCAGAAACTAGAAACGAACTATTGCTAGTCATTTGTGGTTGCCATGTGAGCTGGGACGCTTGTTTTAAATGGAGTCACACTTTAAGTAATAGTCTCTACTCCAGTTCACGTTTATTTAATGTTGTTTTTCCCCCCCTCCTGCAGTCACCTCAAGTTAATAGATAGATCTAGCAAAGCATTTTGGTTTGCATTTAACTTTCACAATGTCCATCAATTACTTAGTCTTATCTGCTGGGGCCATATGGTGTCAGAAGGGCACAAAGCGGCACAGACAGACAGGGACACAGGGAGTGCGAGAGAGCGAGAAAACAAATAACGAAAAGCCAAAAATTTTTACACACAATTTAGAGACATTTCCGCACGTAGCCCACAGCGGCGAAGACTTGCCTAAGCTCCAAGTGCGACATGACGCCGCGTTACAAAAAAAAAAACAAAAGAAAAATAAAAATAATAAAATGAAAAAAATTCAAGAGCCACACAACAAAGTTCCCACAGCGAAAAACATCATGAAATGCGAGCTAAACAACGCAAAAAAATATGAGAGAAAAAAATGTTGAGCAAATAAAATATAAAGAGCGAATTTTGAATGCACTCAAAATGCGAGAGAGTAATTACAAGAATTCAATTAGAAACAGCTTAAAAAATATTGCAATTTGTTTAAAGAGAATATATTTATTAATTTGGAGCATTAAAAAAAAAATAACAGCTTTTATTGAAATGGTTAGCGGGTATCTCAGTCGAGAGCAGTTGATTTAATACTTGTTTGTTATTAAACATTATTATTGTAAAGCTTTATAAATTTGAACAACTTTTGTAGAGAGCGTATTTTAATGTCGTCGTATTTAAAACAACAAAGACTTATCCCATGCACGGATACATGTATTTTGCCGCCTGCTGTTGTAAGTATATGCTTAGCGTTTGCTGTGCTGTGGCTTGATGTGGCTTTTCCCACCATGTTTGTGTTGCTGTTCCTGTTGGTGAGTTGGTGTCGGGGTAGTTACTGTTTCTGTTTCTGGCCATGGTTCTGGTGCGATGGATTCAAAACAATGTGGAAGTTGACGCAACGGGATGGCATTGGCACCATAGCATTTATGTCTATTAAACAAGTAATAAACTTCATAAATTTAACAAATTAGAATTATTAAATTTCATGTTTGTGACATTTTTAAACGACAGACGACGGCGGCGACTGGGCGACAGGTACATTTGCATTAACGTTAATGGAATTTCTCAATGGTCCCAACTCGGGTGACTCGCAAGTAATTTATGGCCCATAATTTGTACAACAACGAGCTGCTGCGTCTGTGACTGGCGACTGGATTGTCGAATTTCAGAGTCGCACTTCAGTTAATCTCTGTGGCAACAGGTGCATTTGTATTCATGCTTGACTTGACATTATGAGCAGCGCTTCAATCGAGTAGCATTTGGCTATTGGTTGGTTTTGTTTGCTGGATGTTTATCAAATTTATGCGTATGCTTATTATGCGCATATCACGTATACGCCACGTTCGCCCGCTAATAAAGTCATCAAAATGAGTGAGTGAGTGTCATGCGAAACTTTTTGAGTGGCAACCACAGTGCCGGTGGTCGATGGCTGCTGGCTGGTGGCAGGAGCAGCAGCAGCAGCTACATATGCACATCCATGTGTCAGCTGGCATACGCTGACCACGCAATCACAACGCCACCTATTTCCAATTACCGCTGACGACGCTGCATCGCCCGGATGACTGTGACTGTGAGTGTTGGATAGTGTTGGAGACTGGACATGATTGATTGCAACAAAACCAGATTTTGGTTGCTGTCATTTAAGCGTCGCTTTGCGTTTGCTAACTTTCGACAGCGACATCGCCATCGACATCGACATAGGCATCAGCATCAGCATCAGCATCGGATCCAAATACATTATTGACATTGGCGGCGGCGGCCTCTTGGGCCCGGTTCACAATTTAAATTGCGCCTCGGCTGCTACATTTTTAATTAAACGCAAATTAAAAATTGATTGCTTTTTGTCGCCATAATTTACAGGCGATAATATGCAAGCGCATACGCAGCAGATCCCCAAACGGCGACAGTTTCAATACATATTTCTGTAGCATACTTTCCATCGCCGTTGCTCGCATACAAATATCAACATCATCTTTCAGTCTTTCCCATTTTTCTTTGCGCAAATAAAGTAAAGTAAAAAATTGGGGGAAAAATATTTACATGTGCGTGTCGCATGCGATGCACAAAAAAAAAAGGAGAAAGAAGAAATATACAAGCTCAATATTTCAGATGTTTTTGCCTTTCGCTTGTTGCATACATTTTAACTGCACTGTTAAACGGAAGTCAAAGGTTTTAAACGGAAGTACGCAGCTTTCTAACCACATTTATATATGTATGCACGATTGTGTATGTATTGGTAATTACATGGATTGACGGCTAAATGTTTGCATCGCATGCAAACTCGCAAACGGTTTGTTTTCCGAACACCGAAAGCTGTGTTGGCATTTAACTTTTCAGTTATCGTAAAACGTGGAAATTGTTGTGGAGAAATGTGTGTTATTTTATAACCAAAACATTATTTAGAAAATATTCTTTTTTATGGCTATTATTACAAATCGTGTGATAACTTAAGGTATAATTAAATTATGGCAGCTACAATTGTTATCCGAAGTAAACACTTCATAATCAAATAGAAAATTATTAGATGTAAGAACTTTATAAACAACAGAGTAACTTAAATTTGTGTAAATTTAAAGAGTATTATTTTTTACCATTAGCATTACAAATTATCTATACATGCAAAATCAATAATACATTAAAATTCAATTATTAAATTAACTATTAAAATCACGTAAAGCGCGCTCACAGACATCCAACTGTTATTATTGATATGCGTATGTTTTTATTTTGTTTTTGTTGTTTTGTATATTGTCATCTCTTAATCGATCTTAATTGCATTTATTGGCCCGAGGCAATTGAATAATGCTTCATTTAATTATTTACATTTAAATGCGCATTTACATTCGCCATTTTGGTATATTTAATTAATGCAAATTTTGTTATGGAAATTAATTATTTCACAGTCAACGGAACCATCGAACGGATGTATTTTAATTTAGTGTGGACAAATACAACCACGCAAAAAAAATGTTAATAATAATATATAAATGGCGACAATGTCAATATGTCGACTGAATGCACTTGATTAATTCGAAAGACACTCTAAATGAATGGCTTGCAAATAATCGTAATTACGAAATATATATTAATAATGCAGCATAATTGCAAATGTGCATTCATAAAAAAACGCGGGACTTTTCATTGAATTTACAATCTAAGCAAATCTTGTTTAACGCACAAAAAAGGCATGACTTTATTAAAAAAATACCTATCTGCATTTTATGCGGCAGGTAAATAGTTGCAACAATGCAATTTAATAAATCCGAGTAGTTATACAAAATAGCTTTCGCCAGCTGAAAAATCATTTAAATTTTTTTTCCTACAGCATTCTGTGTCGAGGGTTGAGCGCACGATTGGTGTGACTTTCGACCCTCGATCTAGACTCCCCTTCTGTTCTGGTCTTGTGAGTGCAGCTTTCCAATTGTCTGCCACACTGCGTGCCACACAGAACAGAACAGAGCCGAGTAGAGCGAAGCGTAGTTGACTGCCATGCAAAGGCGGAAGCACTTAAATTGGGCGTAACAAAATGTCTGACACGCCAATTATTTTGCTTTTTATATATCAGACAAGACGGACATTCTTGTTGCTATTATTATTGTTGTACTTCTTGCTGCCATAGTGCGTGTTAGTTTTTTATACTACTATACTACTACTGTGTGTGTGGGTGGCCAGAGTTTGTCTTGCCTTCTGCCTTTTGCCTGCTGTTTGCTGCTTTTCAAGCAGTTTTATCGTTGTTCAGTTGTTTGTACTGTCTCTTGCTTTGCTTACACTTCTTTTTACTCCTTATTTACGAACTGCTGTCTGTTATTGGCCTGAAGCTATTGTTGGCAAATAGACGACTATTGCAATAAATAAGGTAACACATACTTTTCGTTAGCTAAAGCTTTGATTCGTTATCGTATCAAAGAAAAATGTTTATTTGTAAATAAAAAGAATAAATAACAAATGTGGTTAATACACACTAATACTTCTTTTTCAAATTGTGGACATCTTATGTTCCTACTAGATTTAAAAAAACAATGTATTTGCATTTATTTGATTAAAAGAGCAATGCCAACTTTAAGCTATTGCTTTATTATTAAAAGGCTATCATAACATAGATAAATTGTTATTTATAAATGAAACGAATATATATAGTAAATAAGCACAAATAATTGCTTCTCAAATTTGTTGTTGCTTTTTCGCTCTTTTGTTTTTTGGTTTTAGATTTGAAAAACTAATTTTTTATTTTGTTAAAACTGTAATTCCATCTGCAAAACTTTTCAAATTTTCCTCAGAACAGCATAACACTTGCTCTACATTCATTGCAATGAGCGCATTTATTTTATTTCTATTCAGAAAAGTTTTTCCAACAGCCGAAAGAAAAATAAGCTGCAGCTGCAGAGTGTGTAGTAGAGTAGTCATAACATTTGATATACAATATGTTGTAGTGTGCATTGTTGAGGAAAGTTTTCGTTTTCATTTTATGTTTAATTTGTTTTTGAATGCCACTGCAATTATGCAATTAATTGTTGACGGCACTTGCTGCTTATTTTATGTCTAACATTAATTGCAAATGCTAAAAAACATTATGGAAAATATGGTGAACAGACAGTTTGAGTGTGCGTAAAAGACTTTAAAATTTATAGTCTATAGAAATTTTAAATTAAGTTTTATAGAATATTTTATTATAGCTTTTTTAGTCGACATTTTAATTATTGCGTTGCAGTGCTTGGGAGTAGGTCAATTCTGTAGGTTTTAATGAAATTAAGGATACGATAAACTGGCGACGCCTGAAGCTGCCTTGGCATAACATGCATAACTACTGATGCTACTTGGTAGTTGAGTTACATGTAATGAAAAAGACTGTCAGACCGTTTTATGATTATGAAAGTGCGCTCCTGAGATACACATTGTAGTACACAAAAATATATATGTACTGTATGCGTGTATGTGAGAATAGTCTTTTAAGTGCGCCTGCTGGCATATTAATTTGCGATTGCCTTGCAGCAGACACCTGCAAAACTTTTACACCCGAATGCGTAGACAAAGTGCTGACATTACATTACACGTACTCTGGATTCATCTTTGTACCCAAGCCTTCTGACTACCTTCATTAACTTCTGCTTCGTTTTGCTGATTAAATGTGTGTCTGGCAGGGGAGAGCACTCAAGCTGTTCTCGTTGGCCTGGTTATTTGCTTACATTTCGTTGACAGATTCTGAACTTTGGCTGTCAATCGAAGCAGCAGACAGACAGATAGAAATTTCATTGGATTTCATGCTGGGTCTAATTTGATTTCGATGTATGTTGCTGCTGCTGCTGCTGCTACTGCTGTTCAGGCAATTAGAAAATGAGCAGATTAAATGTCGCACAGGGCAAAGCTCATGAACTAAGTAATAAGATGGAATTGGAGGCGGAGAGCAACTCTCATTCAACATGCATCATCAGATCTGAGGGCTGTGTATTGAAAGTTACCTCACAAATTAGCGCGTTGCTGTTTAGAATTAAAGGCAGCAAACCAAAAATGCGCAAATGCGATGCAGTTAATCACAGCAGCAATCGACGTATTGTTGTCATCCCCGTCGTCAGCGTCAGCGTCATCGTCATCGCTGTTGTGCTTCAGCAATTGTGGTTGTCCCTGGGCAAGTGAAGGGCATTGTAAATGTATGTCACCCGTGAGTCGCTTTCATTATGCCAAGTAACAGCGGCGAATTGGAATGGGAACTGCAATTGGAATTGTTCGCTGGCCGCCGAACTGACTGCATCACTGGCATTGGGCATTTGGAGTTCGCTTTTGCGGTTCCACTGGCCCCGTGTGGCGATGAATGAGAAATTTGCAAGGGAATTTGTACGCACGGCTTAATTGTTGCCGTTGCCGTTGCCATCGCTGTTGTCGTTGCCATGACAATGTCGTGTTTGGCTAGAAGCACAGATTAAATCCATGGTCCAAAGCGTGTACAAAGCGGAAATGCAAAAACTGCACTAAGCTGCCAAATGAACCAGCCTCGTTCAATCCCTTCCCTTTTCTGCCAACTAACGTCCCGCATCAATGACGGCAGCAAAATGGTTGAATGGTGAATGCAGTTTGGCGTAAATTTACAATTTGCTAAATTCGTCGAGTACTCGCACTCGCAAATTATTTAAATTTATGCATTTGTCGCTCTTGTCTGATAATGCGACAAATTTATTAGCGACACATTTCAACAATTTTAAGCTGTTATCGCATTTATAAAAAAAAAAAAACATCAAACACTCTATACATAAATTACACGTTGCAATACTTTAAACAAACTCAGCTTAAGACTTTGCATCAAACACACATATGAGACAGAACTTCCTGCATGAGGCACTTGAGAGTGCAAATGTCTGGTTTGCTACGCAGAGCTTAACAAAGTGCGAATATTCAAATAGTATTCATACGATGCAGTCAAAGTTGTGCTCCATTTCCGCTGATATAACAATAATCCAGCATAATGAACACATACATATTCATAACACACACTCGCACTCACACTCACTTGGAAAGAGAGCTGTGCGTGTTCTGTTCGTTTGCTTGCATGTGACATAAATCTTGGGAAAATAAATCCAACAAAAAAGGAACATAGTACAGTCGGAGACAGCCAGTAAATAACGCCCAAAAATATGGGCGTGGCAACGCAATCATGAACACCTAGACGCTTACGTTTATAAGCGCAACTGTCGACGATTTTTGCATTTAAATGTGCGTAATTTGCTTTCAAGCAACTGAACGAAAAAAATAAACCGAAAACTGTTGCCTACTTTCTGGCGTCAGCCAAGAAAATTGAGTCAACGGATGTGAAACATGTGCGACCCCACAGAGAAATTTGTACACCGACAACAACAACAACAATAACAAAAGCAAGGTGTTGGCAACGGAAGCACAAAATGAAAATGATAATAACAATGCTGTGGCAGGCTTTTCTTCTGCCTTCTTCGGTTTTTTCTCGCATTCGCCTTTCCCGCGATACAATTATTGAATATGGTGCGATTTGCATGGCAAGTAGTTTATTTCGCTGCGGAAATTCAAACACTGCTAAACGGCGGAAAGCTTCAACCACAACAACAAAAAGAACGACAAATGAACGTGGAGCTTCGCTCAGAGTTTAGTTCAATAGTGTGTGAGAGAAGCTGTTGAAAAGCTAAGCACTTAATTAGAAACCATAAAAACCATAGAACGAAAGCAAATGGTGAAGTGCAACAAATGCGGTTTTGCATTTGTAAAGAGCAGATAATAGTTGGAGGTAATTTTAAACTTAGCATAAATTATATATATTCATCTCCGTTTGTATGATATATAAAAATATATGTATATTCCGACATTTATGTTTTTATACTGTTTATATTATAACTTTGTGAATCGATGAAATACATATACATATTTAACATGGAAAAGAACGCATCTCCGACCCTTGTTACCTCTGTCGACGCAAATCAAAAAATTTGGTATATTTAGTACTAAATGTTATATTTTAAATATAGAGCTATTTCGATATAATAAATATAGCCTTCGGTATATTTATTAATATTGAATGAGCACACTAAACATGTTTTAAATTATATTACCTTATGGTAAAAAAGGATTTGTTGATATGTTTTATTATTTTCCTTTGATATTCCCAGGCTGAGAGCAAAGTGTGTGAAGTTAATTGCGAATAAATAAATATGAAAGTGGCGTTTCTTATTTTTAATGTAAGTGAATAATGAACTCTTTTGAACTCGTTTCTGGTGTCAGTGTTTGGATGCACGTTTGGATATTTTCGTTCATTTTTTATCTGCCCTTGTATCAATAATCGTATTTCGTAACTACAATTTTGTTTTTTTTTTTTTTTTTTGGTGAGGCATTAAAAGTGCTTTTCACAAAAGCGCATTTTCCAAGCGGCGCATTATTAAATTTCCAGTGCAATTTTTTAACCACACACAAGCTTTTTAACTAGACTCTTGCCCTTTCTGGTGCCGTAGCCTCAGCGGCTGATAAAAGGACTGAGTGCAGCTTCATTCAACATTAATTACGCTCGTGGTTTTCGATTCAATTGATTTTTTTCCTCTGCGGCTAGTTGATTTCTTGTTTTTCCCTCTCTCTCTTTTTTTATTATTATTTTGCCGATTGTTCTTCTTGAAGCCGAAGCACATTTAAATCACTGCCATTGGCTCCGATCACAAGTGGTGAGAGAGGATGCCTGTTGGGCGTCCATCATAGACGTCACTATTGGGTTGGCTGACCGCAGCTGCTGTGTGGAGTAAAAAAAGCAGCGTCAGCTTCAATGAATAGTAATCCACTCGGCTGCCAGCTGCAGCGGTTGCTTCAATTCAATTGAATAATTTGTTGTGCATGCTGTGGCTGTGTGTGTGTGTGTATGTGTGTATTCGTATTGAGTGTATGTGTGCATTTTATATGCTCTCAACTTTTGATTATTTTTTCGCTAACTGCTTCAAAATTTTTAATAAAATTGCCATTTTTGTTGAACTGCTGCAAATTATCACCTGGATTTTATTTTGCGCATTGTTTTCGCCATTTGTTAGCCCAAAGTTATTTGACACCTCAAGTTGTTTTTTTTTTCCTGACATTCCACACAAATAAATCATATGTGGCAGCAGGTTATTGCGCAATTTAAATAGGCCAATATTCATATTTAAATTATGACGTGCATAAATTATAAAATTTAATATAAAATATTGAATTTGTTTTCGAAAAATGACAGACATCACAACAATTCACATTATTTGAGCAGTTGCATTTAAGTTATCTGTGAAAATATTTTCGAAGACAGTTGGCTTTGATAAATTTGTACACAAACATTCAATCCCTAAATCAACTCACGAAGAAACATTTAAAATACAGTGCAAATAGTTTTAAATTTCCGCAAAATTAAACACAATTTACATTTACATCACTATTACAAATAATAACAATAAAAAGAGCAAGATGAGTGTCGATACATTGTGCAAGATTTGGGCACTTAAGTTAGTTACCTTTCAAGCGGATATTTCTTCTCTGCTCAAGAAGTCCAAGAGGTTGGCAGAGCAACTGAATAATACGACTATCAACATGGAGAACAGTCAGTCGCTGACCCAAGATAAACTTCGGTTGCATGAATTGATGGTTCACCTGACTGAAGAGTTGCAGCGGCACCGCGATGAAGCCAGTGCAAAAAAGCGTTTGCACGAATGGCAAAAGTCTCTGGACAGAATGCGTGCCAAGATCCGAAAGATATCCCACACTCTGGGTGAAGTTGGCCTCGTAGATATGGCGGCAATTGATAAGCTGTGCGATACCGAGGATTACTCACAACCACACTATGAAGTGCTCAGCCAAGAGTTGCAACGTTGCGAGGCGCTTCGTCATGACAATCTTTCGATACTCATTGATCGTGTGTGGTCACAAATCTATCTGTGGTTCAACATGACATTGCAGCATTCAGACATGAAGCATTGCAAACAGGATTGCGCGTCTGTCGAGCTGTTGGAGCTGCTGGAGCAGAAAGTAATTGACCTTCAGGCATTCTACCACGACCACAGCGACATCTTTCAGCTGTACTCGAAGCGTGATGAGTTGTGGACACGCATGGCCGAGCTGGATCATTTAGCTGGTGAGCCAGCTCGATATCGCAATCGTGGTGGGCAATTACTTCGCGAGGAGAAAGAACGTAACTATATTCAGAGCAAATTGCCCGAGATTGAGGCCAAACTCGGTGAACTTGTGCGACACTTTGAAGAGTCCGAGGGTCGACAATTTACGGTATTCAACGTGGAGATAATTCATAAAATAACCATGGATTGGGAGGAATATAATCTGACAAAAACGAATGAAACACAACGACGCAAGCAATCCATGTTTCAGACTACAACGCCAAGACTCACACGAGGCTCTTCCACCACATCCAGTCTTGCATCGAATGGAAAGACGCCACAGCGCGCCAAATCTGGAAAGCTCTTAGCAAGAGGATTGTCTTCAAATTGCTCCACATCATCCAGTCTTCTGTCGGATCGAAAGCCGCCACAGCGCAATAAGTGTGGATAACTCTTAGCAAGAGGATTCTCTTCAATTGGCTCCAGCTGAATACAATCAATTTATTATCATTTGCATTTATCTAGTTGAACGCAAAAGAAAATTATAAAAAACAAATAAAAATGAAATAAATTCAATATTATTGTACAAGTTAATGTATTTTAAAAACGTATGCAAAAACATTCTCTCATTGGTTTCCTTTACATTTTCTACACCATTGCAAATCATATTTTTGTAATGAGACCGCCATTGTGCATTTTCGACTAATTAACGGCATTCTCCTTTCTACTTGTAAGCAGCTTAGACTATGCGCAACTGTGGAAACAAAAGACTGTTCGAATAATTGCTAATGCATTTGATGCATGCTTCTTATTACTTTCATTTATTAGAGGTTCCCAATTTAATAGATTTTTTTATATGAATTTAATTTTGAAATTTTCTTTAACCGGTTATATTATATTTTGTCTAAGTGTTGATAGACTTGCGCATCGTAAATTTCAATTTAATTTAAATTATTTTTGCAAAAGAGGATTTAAATTTCAAGTCGTTTAAAATCAATTTTTAAACTACATTTTTCCTGTGTTTTGTTAGTTCTTAGTGAATTTTCTTTTTCAATTTTTCAATAATTTTTTCATTTGCAATGTAGTAGATTTTTTTTCAAACAAGAGATATTCGATTTAAAATGAAATGCTTTATAAGTATTTATCTTACTATTGTGAAGTCTTCCTCGTAGTGAATTTATACGTAAACTCTACTAACCAAGCACAGCCTAAGCTGCCAGTCAACTCGGTCGGCATTTTGACAGGCATTTGGCCAATTTCAGTGTACGCCAATAATCCAGACAAACTCGGCTTAATTACTTACAAGCAAATTGAAGCCATAAATAAATAAAATGCGGCAAATGCGCAGCGCTGAAAACGAGAACTTCAACACTCCGATCAATGTAAAAACTGAGCAGACTCAATGACTGAATGAATGAGTGAATGAATGAATGAATGAATGCGTGGCGGAACTTAATGCTCATATTGATAACATAAGCTGCATGATTTACGGGCTGGGTAAATTTCTAGAGCGTGGCACAGGCAAGGAAGAAAGGATGGTAGGAGGGAGGTCACTCAATCAGCACTCACAGAGTGTAAGACTTAAGTCTTATCGATTTGACTTTTGATTGATACACAAGTTGCTATTGGGATTTCTGGCCAAAAAGAAGCAAAGAGTAGAGAGTAGAGAGTAGAGAAGGAAGAAACAAGCACACGCGTTGTCAGGTTGGTTATTTGATTAGGTCGCCGCATAAATCCCCCTGTAAATGAAGTTAGAAAGCTGACGATTCTGGCTGCGGGTATCAATTTTAATAAATTCGCACATGGCCTGCCATTAATTTCAGTTAATTTGCCATTTTTCATGTCTGCCACACGACATTTGGCACAAGGTTCAACTGCAAGGGATATCGGAAAGGAAGATGGAGAAGGGAGACGGAGTAGGGGACTGGAATTGCCTACAGTTACCTTTTGCATACGGCAGCCGTACATCAATGACACACAAGCCCCCGTACAGACAGAGAGACCGTAAATATTCTCGGTAGGCAGCCAATATGTTTACACGCACACGATTTCAGCGCCTGAGCGGTTTTCCGCATCCATACTTGGGCTCCGTCCGGGTCGCTGCGAGCTTGTGGCTCGCACCCTCTCTCTCTCTCTCTCTCGCTCGCTCGATGGATCATAAATTCTGCGACTCCGTCGTAATTCTTTAGCTAGTGTTTGGGAGCGGAGGAAAGGGCGAAAGCTACAAGTTATTCGCTTTATTGGCGCTTTGCTCAAGCGATTTCGCTAATAGTTGGCAAAAAGTTTTGCTGCAGATAGATATGGAAATGGAGATGGAAGACACAAGTTCAAACTTCCGTTCAGCTAAATATTGGAATTGTCAAAACTTTTGCCAAAAGCAACTTCAATATGCAACACAATGAAAACTTCAAAACTTGCGCAAATAATTCAGATTTATCAAGGTAATTATTAAAGCATCTATGCAGACCAAACATTAATAGTAAATGGTTTAATAATTCAAATTAGTAAAACGTCTCTATTTGAGTTGCTGTTCGATTTGTTTGTATCTCGTTTTTTTTCGTTTTGTAAATTCATATGCTGTTAATGAACTTGGGAAGAAGAAAATGCGGCTCGAGTAGTTGGAATATTTGCGTTGAAGGTGCTCGAAACACATTTGAAATTAATTAAAAAGCTGTCAAGAGCAGATGGAGGCGTTCACAACTACCATGCTGCCTGTCGGAGTGGAGTTTTATGCTCTGCATGGAGTTCAACTCGAATTGGGGGAGTTCGTGTTCATGTGTTGAAGCCATAGCAAATTACACGTATTACGTATACGCGGCGCATTACGTATACGCATTGTGTGGTAGCAAAAGAAAAGGCAGGCGCCGGAAATTACCAGGTGAGTCAACATCTTTTCATTTTTTTTTGTTGTAGAGCGTTCGCTTGCTCGCACTCTTCACCTTTTTATGTTGCAGTTCCTTTATCAAGGAAACCTTTTAAAACGCATAATAACGAAAATTTGAAAGAGATAAAAGACGTACGTGGGCCGGCAACGGAAATGATTATATCTCCTTGGCATGGCCCAAGCACAAGCACAAGCACCGAATTGGAGTTTGAGAGCAGGTGACGCAGCAGCTGAAGCACGAAATGGAGGCTGGCCATTGTTGGCAACGTTGTTGTCATTGCGGCGGCCATTGTTCCATTGCCATTTCCAGTGCAATTTTCATTTGGCCGTTGTCCTTCACTTGCCGCCGTTATCAGTGACAAACGGCCAGGTCGTAAACCGAGAAAGCGAACCGCCGTAGAAATCAAGCAACACGAGCGCAATTTACATATTTAAAATTCAAATAAAGTCATTTGCATGCAGACACAATGAGCAGACCAAATGGTCCAACAACGGTGTCCACCAGCGTCGCAAGCTGTCGCAACATATGCGACTATTCTCTACCTGCTGACCTTTGGCCGTCTGTTATTTCTGCTTTTTTCTACATTTGTCATCATTAGTCCCCAAGCCTCGCCTAGGCACGAAACAACAGTTGAATCCTCCTCCTCCTACAGACTGTATGTAAAACATGCGAATGAATATTCCGAAATGTAAACAAATAAACTGAAAATTATCAGAGTGACATAAATCACATAGCACTTTGACCTTTGGAAAATATACAGAAATCGGAATGAATGATGTAAGCAAACTGATAAAAGAGCTAAACATGAAAAAGCAATAAAGGAAGTCAACATTTTGCATCTCTGTCTAATAGACACATTTTCCATTTGATTTTGATTTTGGAATTTGAATAATTGCCATGACAAATATTGATTTTATGCTTTTAAATATAGACAATCAGAAATACACGCATATACACACGCGCAAAAAAATGAACAAGTTATTTTCTGATTTAAATAATTGAGTTGGATTTGTGCAAACTCATTTCGTTGATTTCTCTGACACATTACTGTCGCTGAAGGGACATTTGAAATGATTTATTAGCGACTCGGTTAGCGGCTCGAACTGACTCCATTGAGATTTTGCAGCATATTTTGCGGCCATTTTTCATTTGAAGTTCATGCGCATCCAGCAGTGTGTTCTCTTTTGGCCCGCATGACAACACGCTAAAGCAAAGGCTTTCTGACAATTTTTCGGTTGGCATGTAAATATTATTTTTCTACTTTATCCTACACTCTGACTCACTTCGCTTGCTGCTATGGTGTCGGTCTCTGTGGCCATGTCAAAAAAGTTTTTCACACACACACACACATAATTATAACAAAGGGCAACAACACACACGCACACACTTGGGCTTGGGCCTGTTTATTCAATCAACAACGGGCAAGTTGATAAGAGTGTGGAACAGGAAAAGCAACAGGAACGGGAACGGGAACAGGAACATATCCAGGACCACAATGTCACAATGCAAAGGCACATGACAGACGCAAGATGACAGTTGCCATGTTGAAAAATGTCACAACTACACCTATGAGTGTCTCTCTCTCTCTGCGAGTGTGTTTGTGCGAGTGTGTGCGGGTTTGAGTTTTTCTACCATTTGTGGCAGGTGGTGGCTTGTCAGAGTTCCCGAAAGTTTTTCTGCTATTTAAATCATGTCAGTTTATCTAAGCAACACCTACCAATCCAAGCACGGCAACAGTTGCCACACCTCTGCCAGCCACGCCTCCACACACCGCCCATATCACAGATATAGTATATATAGAGCATAGAGGCAACCATTTTAGTGTTTGTGGCCACAACACTGACTCGCTGTTCTTGGCATCTTGTCAAGTTTGCCGTCAGACGGCTAAAAACATTTTCAGTTCCTCATGTTTTCCTTTCTTGTCCTTTTTATTATTTGTTATTGTTCTTCTAGTTGTTGGTTTTTCGGCGCTGCCTCACTTGCAATTTCCATTGCGTGTGGTGTGACCATAAAACATTTTCCCTTGCAACTTTTCTTAGCTTGTCTCTCTTTTTTGAGTGAGAGTTTCCATTTTATTTCACAGTTGGCCATTTTTGGATTTTGTTTTTGTGTTGAATATTTATAATCTTCACTGTACCGGCATTTGTTTATAATTGTTGTCTAAACTTTATATATGAGTCCAGAGCTCTCTTTCTCTGCCACAAAAAGTTAACTCAGTTGGAATGCCCAACTACCTGCACTCAACTGGAGTACAAAGAAAATTAAAAATGAAATACTTTTTGTCAAATTATAAATAAATGACGAACAAGTTCATATTTCGACATTGTAGTCAATTATTTTCATTTAAACAATACCGAATATTGTATGGAAAAGGGCTGGAAAATAATTGGCAGAGGTTTCCACAAATTGATAAATGCAATGCCAGTGACCAACAATTACTAATTAAAGTGATGCAGTTAATTACTCAGTTCTCACTGATGTCCTTTGTAGAATACGATTGCAGCAACTCACAACATTTTGCTGCTGTTTGTTAAATTAATTTCAAAGTTGTCACAGTAATTAAACAATAAATATGGCCATGTTAAATTGTGTAAATAAAAACGCAAACTTACAAAAGTGTCAACAGAACAGAAAACCGACAGGGATGTTGGAGAGAGAAATAGAGAGAGAGCGAGATAAAGAGAAACAAGTTGCGTGTGTCGTGTGACATATGAGGGAAGTCTCATGCCCAATCGCATTTAAAATTAATTATACGCCGAGTGTTGCAGCAGCAGCAGTAGCAGCAACAGCTTTGCGTCATTCACTTAAGCGCTCATTTAGTGACCCAGCAGAAGAAGAGACGACGCCACTCGTATCTAATTAATGTGCGCTGGGAGTTCATTTGCTCTTCTAAAGTATTATTACGACTAGATTAAAATTTATTGTAGAACAACAACTGTCCTTGAATCACTTGGTTTATGGATATGCTTTGAGGCATGCAGAAATCAACTAAACAGATTCGCTTTGCTTGCGTTCTCATTAATTGGTTTATTTATGTTGATTTAAACATTTCCTCATGCTGACTGCAAAGACTTGACTAAATGCATTAAAGGATTTGTCGACTCTTTGGTCAACTATGCAGAATAATTAAATGATATACAAACAATTGCAGAACTCAGTTGCACAGCAAGTTGTAAACATCATATTGTCTCTTCGCAAATAAGTTAAGTTTATGACAAATAGCAACTGCAATAAGGCAAATTGTATGCTTTGCTTCAAGTTATTTAATTAAACAGTAAATAAATATACAAATTTTGAGAAGCTTCTGACAATTTTGAGCTTAACATATTTTCATATTTTAATGTTGTTTCATTCACAATATATTTTTCAGCGTAAATTTAAAATTATTGGAAATATTTTCTTAGAATTGTGTAAGATGCTTCCGACTTGATTTGCAGTTGAGATACTAATCCGAAAGCTTTTCTAAAACATCGAGCAAATATGAATTCATTCCATAAATATGCCCATTGTTCTAGATTGTGAAAATCACACAGCATGCATGAATCGATATGCTATATTTTTTTGTCGTCTTTTGTAAAGTGACCCTACTAGGAAATTGAAAGCGTATCGAAAACTCAGCCACGCGGTCAATGTGGCAAACAGCGCAAACAAAAGTTTACGATTTTTTTGTTTTTTTGGCTGCTGTTGTTTTTGTGTTTTTGGGGCCATAAAATAGAAATTAGTTGCAATTGGAGTTTGCGTTTTGCTTTTGGTTTTTCGGTTTTGTTGCGGTTAGTTTTGCTCTGACCATCGTCATGTAGTTGCAGCTGCTGCTCCCCTCACAGTTCTCTCCGCTCCCTCTAGTTCAGCATTTTGCTTCCGGTTTGGCTTGACAGAGGTCAAACTATTTGGTTGCGTACAAACTGAAATTTCGCACACTAATTTACAATTGTTTCCAACGTATCGACAACGTTTGTTCTTAAAGTTGAACTAGCCAAAGGAACATACATATCATACATTATATTTGTTCCGGAAATGCGTGTTAATCGAACGGAAATGACAACAAAGTGTATTTCAAATTTAATTTTGAATACAACTCATTTTATTGATGTTCACCATAATTACATTTTTTTTGTTGTAATTCCAATTTAGATGGTCAAATGTAAATTTGATTGAGCTTTAAGTAGAATTTGCATTTGTTTCGATAATTGATTGGGATTCAATGAGGCAAACATTTCGATTTAGGCTAATTATCAAAATTGAAAGCAATTTTAGGCGAAACAATTTGTTGTGCCCATTGATGACCACTGATGGTCGTTACAGTCTAATCGAATGATCTAGTTAGCCCAAATATTACGTATACGCACAGTTGTATCAGCATTTTCTATCTATGTTAAATGCTTTAATTATACAAGCGTACAAGAGAGTCAGTGCTTGCAATAAATCAATAAATAACCTATGATTGTTTTGATGAGCAGCCTAAAAAAAAGAGGCTTTGTTGACCACAAAATAAATAGGTCGCTATTGGATAATCCATAAAGCCAAACAAATATGTATTTTTTACGCCATGCCAAATTGACACAATCAACAAATCAAAAAGCGCGTCTATCAATACAACAATTACGTCATACATATATTTTCATGTATATATTTATATTTATGCCAAAAAAACGAAGACAATATATTTTTATTTGCAATTTCAATTGCTTTTTTTGACTTGTCCTGATTTGTGGGACACATTTTTGTCACTCTCCAAAAAAACGAGAACGGCATATGCACATTTAACATTTGGGGTATCCGCTCTCTTATTTTTATTGGCAATATTCATATAGTACATATACGCATATATATGTATTGCAGCATGTGACGTGTTTTCGGTCTTTTTTTTTGCACTGTGTATATGACCTGACAACTGTGCGGTGATGGCCTCGCTTGGTTATTGCAATTAGTGATATCATTTTTCATTTGATACTCTGCAATCAATTTGATACGGGTGCGTTGCTGCAAAAGTTTATATTTTAATTTTAAAATAAATACTATAATAGATTGTCGAGTTGTGTTCTTTTCGAGTTTCTAGAATTAAAATTTTTTTAATTTCATTTTATTTAGAATTTGTTTTTATTACAGCGTATCCATTAGTCATTCTTTCATGACAAAACTTTTATTTATTTGAATGTATTTCTGCGTTATTTCAGTAATTTTCAAACTCGATAAATTGATTTTCATATGCATTAATTGCCCCCATTTATTTATGAGCACAAAAATGTTTAAACATATATTTTGTATACGTATGTGTAATATTCTTTTTGCCAAATGCCAATTGAATAGTTTGAGGAAATTAAAGAGCGTTATAAAGTTTCGATATAATATATGTATAAACCACCCACAGATTATTTATGAAGTGTATAACCAATCAATTTATCGGCACTTTGTGGCCAACGCATAAATGCCACAAAATGATATTGTAACATTTATAAAATATATAGATTTTATTTTGCCTGCTAAGTTCGTTTGACGATTCAATAAAAAACAACAACAAAAGTAACAACAACAAGTGAAAACAAGCTGCAAGAGCTTATCTTATTGTGATATCATCCATTTCCACGCGGAAATCAGCTTAAAACATTTTTATATTTGTGTATATTTATTTATGCAAACGATTGCACGGTTAGACTTAAATATGTTTTATCATTGCAAGCGTAATAAATAAAATTTTGCAAAAGCAAAAAAAATAAAACGATAGAAAACATTGATGTATATAAATAAAATGCGCTTAAGAGCTTAGCGAATGCGAAACCAAACCAAACCCAACGACACCAAAAGCAAACACATTTCATGCAGTTGTTCAGTTTAACAACATATTGAGGGCATCGATAAAAGTAAACCAAAACGATGTATTATTTTTTTTTTTTAACTGAGCTTAGGGCTGTCATTATGACAGGTGGTGAACTTCCCACAATATTCGTTGCCAAATGTAGAACTAAATTGCTTAAAGACGGATAGTTTTCAACATTCGTTAAACATTAATAATTACACAATAATGCATATCATTCAATCATAATGCACCCATTGATATCATATCAATAAAACAGAGGATATTCGTTCAAAATTAAATTGCTTTTGATTATGCAATTTCGTCTGTGGAAATTGGGTTGTGTGCTAATGAAATTTCTCGGATCATTTCCAGCGATTAACTCGTTGAGCAAATAATTCCAATTGCAAAATGAGAGAATGTTTGAAACGCATCTTGAGCAATATAAATTTAAGCTTAATGATTTATATACGTTTATGTTGAATTTGCACCCTGATTGCAATATTTTAGCGTACCGAGGGAAAAACACAATTTATGCAACTAATTTAATTTGAGCGTTTTTTCCCCACTCACACACACACACACACACACACACATAAACTCGTTTCGCTTATGTTGTTTATTTAACTCATTTTCCATGTTGACTTTCATGCGCGTAATTTTTATGTCAACATACCGCATAAAAGCGAGGGATGAATCCGTTCCTCCCTTAGTTAAGCTCTCTCTCTCTCTATTCATTTTTAGTGCGCCAACTAAGCAGTTTTTAATGAATAAACCACAAAATTACCTGGCCGGGGTGCAGTATAAAAACTTTTATAGAGCGCCAGTGTCAAAGGTCAAGTGCTCAGCTCAACTGTCAACACATGTGGGGTACTTTGCGGTAATTTACCGTTGCATAGGTCACCGAAAACACTAAATGCGTTTAGTTGACAAATATGGAAATTTAAACCATTATCTAAGCCATACAAGATAAGCTTTCACTCTCTTGTGCTGACTTCCTGGCGAGATTAACAAACTTTGCCTACGAACTTCACAGTAGAGTGTTTCTCTCTATGTGTGTGCGTGTGTGTGTGAGTGCTGTGCGTTTGTATGCGCAGCTGTTGCTATTGTATTTTATCTACTTCCTTCAGCCCATATGCGACGCATATTAATTAGAAATTTAATTGGATTTGAAAGAAAATGAATTTTTAATATGTAGCTACGCAATTACATTAACAAACACACACATACACTCGCACACATACATGCATAGACAGCAACTCTGCATAACAAAGTAGACGACAAGCATGTGAGTAAATGTAAAAAGTAAAAGGCAACACTCAAAAAAAAATGGAAAGAATGAGAAGGAGTGAAAGAAAAGTAATGGTAACATGAAAAAAAGGAATGAAACCGACCAAGTTCAACGTACATTAATTACCTGGCAAAACTAATTTAAAAATATTGCACATACGACGTGTGTCTCTCAGGTATCTGCGTGTTACGTGCCTTGCCTAGGCGTCTGGTATAAATCAAAACATTTGACTACGCTGCCTATTGAAATACTTTTGGGAGCTTTGCAAAGTATCGCTGGAGAACTCATAAAGGTGCGCTCGATTAGGGAATACTCAGCACATGATTAAAATTAGCATTTCACAAGTGTTTCACTTGATTGAAAAAGTTGTTTAGTTTTAAAAAAAATCTGCTTTAAATTTGTTATGAATTTGTCTAAAATGCGTTTCATCATCTCATTTATTTCACACTCTGAAAGCACAATTCCTGAACAATACTCACACACACTCACTCACAATTTGGAGCAATCAAAGTGAGCCCAATCAGCATTCGCTGCTGTAAGCTGTTGCTGTTTCTGTAGCGGTTGCTTTTCAAATTAGTGTGCAACATACATATTATAATGTGGCTGCCACATTAACAGCAACAAAAACGCGAGTACTAAGCACTGCGCCATTTTGTGTTTACAGGAAACGCAACGGAAAATTGTCAAGAGACGAAAAATCAAAGCACGCACAAAATTATAATTATTTCATGTGTGGAAAATGAGCGGCATACATAAACAGAAAACCGCGCACCGCCAAAACGAGATGCAACCAAAGAGATTGTGATAATCATAGGATTATGATAATCATAAATATAGCTTTCGGTATATTTCAAAATTGTTTGGTATAGGATTAAAAATAATGCAATAAAATGAAAAATAATAAAACATAAAAAAATAAATAAGAAAGACAAGTGAGATGAGATACCCGCAACCCATTTTTAATAAAAGCAGATCAAATTCATAAAGAAAAAAATATTGTATATAGATATACTATTACATATTATATTACATATTATATTTGGTTATGCCAAATATACCATGGAGTACAAAATATACCATATTCTCGTCGCGGCTTCTGCCTGTCACATACATTTGCTGAAGGCACAAAGTAATAATAAAAAATAAATGGCATAATTATTATAGAAATATTTTATTAATTAAATAAAATCATTTATTAAATTCATGGCAAATTTATAATAAATTATTAGACAATAGATTAAGTAAATTTACACAAACTGTTGTGGCAACCGCTGCGAAAGTGGGAATTTAATTTCGTGAAAATTAACAGAGTGTGTCGCATTTGTGTTTTACATAATGCAGGTTAAACATGGGCAAAAGGGGGGAACAAATGTATATCTATGCGAATTCACAACAGATATATACAGACATTATATTCATGCATCTATCAGAAATTATTGTTGGAAGTTGAAGCATCATAGTCGTCCCATCATTTATCATTTCCGGTCTACGCTAATTTTAATTGCTGCTTTTGCCTTTGCCTTTTGAAATGCAAAATTGTGCATAGTTTATTATCAATGCCATGTGCATCTAGTATCCTTGGACCGCTTTTTGGTCTATGATTGTCGAAATTGAAATATAATTTTCCACAATTTAGACAGAATAGACTGTCTTTGTTCTGCCAGCGGCATTAAAATGTTTCTCCATTGCCAATTATGGAAATTAACAATTTAATCTAAATCAAATGCAAATTTCATTTGAGTTAAATTTAAACAAAACTTTTGACTGGACAAGCAGCATAAATAAACAGAAAATAAAAATAAGCTGTGTATTTATTTGTGACTCATAGGATTACAAGTCTGCAAATTATGAATTCCAACGTGATAATATTAAATACTGCAACGAAATCCGCTTCAACAAAGTGGTATTCATATTGAATATTAAGCGAAATATTCAGCTGCAATGACTGTTGAATACGCTGAACGGAAATTTATTATCTATATACTATATATTATATAAAACAGAAATTATTGGTTATTTGTGTCTTATTGTCAACTAATATAATAAAATTTAGTCATTAATTATTGGAGTGAAATGTTATAGCATTCGATGTTTGCTGTTTGCTTTTGTTGACCACTTTTTGCTGTGGCTTAGACTGTTGGAAAATTCAACTAAAATTAATGACTGACAGCGGGAGACAGACTTGCTACCACATTAACAGTTGAAAATGGACGATGAAAAAAGGAGATGATGGAGGGAATCCAATGATGTTGGCAGCTCGGTGGCTTTGGCTTTGGCTTTTATTGTTCGACTGACTTTTCGCTGACTTTCGTATACATATTTACAGCAAATGTTTGTTTGAATCTGGCCATTGCCAACTGTGCGTAGCTATATCTAGGATTTCGCAGCTGTTCAAGGACAGCAAAGGCAGCATTATCTAATGCAGCAGCAGCAGCAAAAGCAGTAGCGGGAGCAGCCTTTATTTCTGTATCAGTGACTGACTGAATATGCATCTCGAGTTGTTGAATTGTTTGCCTTGGGTGTTGTCTCTGCTCTTGGCCTGCTTGGTTAGCTCTCATTTTGTGAATTTGCGCATCACGTGGCGCTGGCCAAACAACAAATGGCAACTGTCTGGCCCAGCACAGCACACCACAGTGCAGCACAACGGAGCACAGCTCAGCAAAACATCATCGCAGCATCGACAACTTCATTATGAGCATCAGCATCAGCGGAGCAGAAGAAGCTGCACAATTTTGCTTTTCACTTGGCGACGAAATTCGCCATCGCCATCGTCGTTGTTGTTGTTGTTTTTATTGTTTGTTACTGTTTTGTTGCCACTTCGTTGCTTAATTAAAAAGTCATCATAATTTTGTGTTGCAGCTGCCTTCGACTTGCTTGCGACTTTGTTGTAATTTTCTAAAGCTAATAAAATTGCTTTGTAGCTCAAAATGGAAATAAAGCATTTTAAGTGCTCGACGCTTATCGCAAACGGCGCAATTTTCAAAATTTTCAACTCAATGCAGCAGCTCGGAAAACCCAAGAGTCCCTTCTCTTCACTTCGTCCTTGTTCTGCGAACAAGTTAAAGTACTTGTTGAAAATTTTATGACATTTTAAAACTTGAAGCAAGGTCTACTACACCCCGACCGAACGGGGACCATTAAAATGTTATAAAGCTAAATTTAAGCACTTAACTTGATATCTTTCAATCTCTTCATCTTGGTCTATAGTCTCGCTTTCTCTCGTATACCTAAACATAAAATACTGCCGCTAACCGTAGCACAAAAGCCAGTCCAAATAAGTTATTACAACAAGAACAAGACAACAAAAGATAAATATCGAAACAAAAATTCGCTTGTTTGCATTTTTCAGGCATAAAAATTAACAATTAACTGACTTTTAGGCTTTTGCGGCAGTAAAATTTACTCAATTGGTTGTATAAGCATGGACAATCATAATGTTTAATCTGCTGGAAAGTTGAAGAGCAACCACTTAAAGAAAATCCGACAAAAAGTCTTCGAAGAATTCAGTCAAGTTCCTCTGCAAATCTGCATATGATAATCAAGTTTGGTTCTGAGATGGCAATCTAAAATGTAATCCAGAAAATAAGCAAGGCATAAATTAATATATTTTTGTGACTTACTTGCTCTGGTGTTAAGCCTCCAAAATAAGGAATTTGCAGTCTAAGGGCTTCCTGTTCTTGGGGATTTCTCACTTCTTTGAGAATTCTCAAAGCATTCTTCATAAAATCGAGTCCCACGAAACGGCTTGCATAATGTAAAACTATTGATTTCAGCTGACGACAGTTTTGCATTAAACTTAACAGAAATGTATAATTATCGTCAATATAAAAATATGATGTTATCTCCAGGACTTCAAGATTTGTCAAATTTACCAACGCAGAAAATTCACTTGAATTTATATCATTTCCGCTTATTGTTAAACTTTGCAGGTTTATAAGTTGAGGCAAAATATTCCTGAGAGATCCAACTTCTGGAGATTTAATATCTAAGCAAACTAGATTTTTTAGTTGAGCCAACATTTCGATATCTTCTACTTCACATTGATCGAATTCTATTGATATTTCATTCAGATGCGTTAAATTGCTTAATATTTTTATGCTCTCTGTGCAGTTTAAGGTGCAGCTCAGTTTTTTTAAATTTTGCATTTGAGAAATAAGCTGCATCTCTTCATATACTAAAGCTCGATTAGCAATCTTTAAATGTTGAAGAGTTTTTGATTCTGTAATAACCAATGCTTGAAATAATCTTGCTAAAGAGCTAACCTCATCTGCTCTAATATTAAGCTCTTCTAATTGTTTCAATTGGGCTAAGAGTTCAACATTTTGTCCATCGCCAACAGCACAATCTAATCTTTTAATCGAATTGATTTTGGCAACTTGAGCAATCTCTTCATATTTTAGTGACTTGCCAGATAAGTTTAAAGATTGAAGTTTAGGAGAATGCACTGAAGACCATTCCTGAAGGAACAGTTCAAGAGAACCATCTAGATATCTGGTTATGTTTAACTCTTTCAGGTTGATTAGTTTAGTAAGAAGTTTAATACTTTTTGCATCACTGAAGCCACATTTCAATCTTTTTATTGACGATATCTTAACGATTTCCTCGGTTTCTTCATTATTAATAAGCAACTTTTGAGTATCGTTCTGATATTTATCTTTATTCCTGAAGATTATTTCTTGAAGGGTTGAATTCGCATTCATCGCTAACTCTGCAAAAAGATCTTTAAATGTTCCCAGCTTGTGTCTGCCAACAATATGCAAAGATTTCATTTGCGGCAACTGCGAAAGTGCTGCGTATTCCTGAGCATCTAATACTTCATTATCGTAAGAACTGTTTGTAATTGTCAATCTCCTTTGATCCTTGTTATATGTGATATCTCTGAAAGATCGTGAGATGGTTATTTCATTTGCACAACCCATAAGAATTGCCAAAACTTCGTTTGCTATGTCCTTTAACTGATGCGTAGATGTCACTCTCAGTGCTTCGAGTTGAGGCAAATGTTGCAAGAGTTCTAAGCTGAGAGGTTCAGAGAATCCGCATTCCAAATACCGCAACGTTTTGATCTTCGCAATTTGTGTAACTTCATCGAGACTATTGGGAAGATTTTCATAATTAAAGGACAATTCCTGAAGCACTGTAGCCTCGTGATTGGCAAACTCTCTAAATAAACCCGTTAGACAGTTGTGTTGATTTTCTCCGTATATGATAATATTTGGTAGGTTTGGCACTCTGGCCAAAGGTGTTAGTCCTGCAGAATTCATTTTCTCCGACATTGTTATAGTTAAAGCTCTTACATTTCGATCGAAGCCAATGCCATTCTTATTGCTAAGTAAGCTGACATTTCCTTTGGAGGCCTTGATAAAATTCACAATAGCTTCAGAGAAGTCGTTAAGTTCATGTGACGAATTTATCGTAAGCAATTTGAGCTGAGAAAGGCGCGTCAGTTCGCATATGCTATTCAAATCGCTTAAGCCACAATTGAGGTCAGTTATTGATTGAATTTTAGCAATTTGCAGCAAGTCTTCTAATTCCATAGGAAATCCTGCGATTGTCAAGGATTGAAGATTGAAGTACAACTCATTACCAAATGCCTGAAATAAGCAACGCAGAGCTGAACTTTCATGTGATTCTATAGTAACTATGTAAAGGTCAGGCAATTGTGTTGGGAAATCCATGGGAAGTTCATCAGCGAATACACAGTTCAAATTGTCAAGAGTACTGATTCTCAAAAGTTCTTGCATCTCATCATTATTAAACATCGTTCGGATCCCATTATGTTGTAATATCTTCAAGCGCTGGAAATGTGGATTTTCCTTTGCTGCAATTCTCTTAAAGAGTGGTTTCAATGTTCCAGGCTTGTGTCTTCCGTATATGCGAAGAGATTGAAATTTTGGTAAATCTGCTAGAAATGCCAGATCAGTGGCATCTGTTTCACACTCAAAGGTGAAATTCACATAATCATTGCCTTTAACACGATATATGATTAAATAAAAATTCGGCAAATTAGCAAATCTGCATCTGAATTCCTCCAGCGATTTTATTTCACAAGCTTTGGCAATCTCAACGATATCCAAGGGCGCGGTATCTATAACCAGTCTGGCAAGGTGACTTGATTTTTTTGCGGCCAATGCTTTGAATAGTGAAGTAAGAGAACCGCTTTCATGCACTCCAAGTATGCGCAGGTTTACTAAATCAGAAAGTTCCATTAATTCTATATACTCTGCATCAACTAAATCCTTTTTAATTACAAAGGTTAGATCTCTTAACTTTTTACAGTGCTTTATTATCTCGACGAGTTGTTCAGTATGCTCTTTCTTCATTAAATCCAATCGAGTAAGATTTGAATTTAACTTGCAATAATCAACCAAATATTTTCCATCAATTTTTACATTCACAGACAGTTGTTTCAATTGTCGCAGCTGAGGTAATTTTTGAAGATACCATCCTTAAAATATATGTTAAACTTAGATCATAAATCTTTCAAATGCTTTCAAGCTATGTACTCACCTTCCATATTCAAAATTAGTATCTTTAATCTCCCTTTAAATGTAATAGCATCCATAAATAAATTGATAATTTCCCCATGATATTTATCGTATTCATTTGAATTATATCTGAATTCTATTTTTTCTAAGCGTTTATAAAATTTAATGCACTTCACGTAGATATTCCAAAATTCAGTTTTTTCAGTTTCAGTTAATTTTTCTAGTCGCTTATATAGCTTGTCGAAATTTAGGACAATACTTTTTGACTGCACTAAATATTTTTGCTCAATTTTAAGTTTTTCATATAGAGAAGGATTCCATTCCAAGAACACATCGCGAAACCATTCACATGTCAACGCAAAGTTTATTAGATCGGTGTAATTAGTGTTTTCATTAATTTCACAATTCTTTTGAATTTGCTTCAGTATTTCAATAATACAAACTGCATTCAAGTTTATCAGATTCGTGCTGGACACCATTTCTTTCTTTTTTACTATTAATGTAATAACGATTAGTTATGTTGTAATAGTAAGAACTGAATTTCCAACCACTTTCAGAAGTATTTCAACAACAAATGAAAACAATCATGACTCATAATTCTATAAACATTGTGAGCAATGTGCTTCCCCGTTGACGTTTTGCTGATAACTAAAGCTAGGGCTTCGCACCAAGAGAGACAGACGGGCACAGCTATCGACTGATACTCTCTCTATTTATAAATAAGCAAAGCAAAGCAAAGCAAAAACAACAACTGGCGTCAACCGGCGATAAAGAGAGCATTAAAAATTATCTCTTTCACTTTTGTAACGCTTTCAAGAGAGTCAAATTATTTGTTTTCTGAGTTTAACAGACAAGTTCTAATCGTATTAGATAAGAAGCAAACATGGAAGTGTAATTTATACCGTTCATATTGAACTTAGGTGATAAGTTTATCTACAAGAACCACAAAAAAATAATCTGACCTAGAGCTCTAGAAATACTAACTCATAGGTATTTTAAATGGTGAAATGAATTAAAGTAAACGCATTAAAATACTACTTAAAAAAAAACAATAAAAATGCATAAAATTATTTAATAGTTTGTATTTATTGTAATGAGGATTTTAAGCATAATTATAATCACAATTCTATAGTGACGAAATAATTATTATAATTATTATCTAATTTTTACTGAGGTGTTCTCCAAATTTTGAAATACAAATTATATTAAGAACTCAAAAAAATAAACAAAAAGAATTACTAAAATGTATAAAATTGTTCAAATGTTTGTGGGTAATGCAATTATAATTAAAAACATTAAAATTATATTACTACACACTTGCTTAATTACCGCTTTAAAATGTGGTTAATCCCTCGAATGTTGGTTTATTAAACTAGTACTTAGTATTTTGTTAGTCGACTCACTCACTTAGTTACTTTGCCAATTTGCGTGTTAATGAACACACGAAATTCGAATTTTCATAGTTTTCCCATATATATACTTTATTTTTTTGTGTTGCATGTCTTGTGCAAGGTACGAGCGTAAATTGAATTTTAAGTACGCGTACGAGCAGAAAGTTGGGGCAGCGGTTTACAGCTTTGTTTTATTTTAATATGAAAAATGTGCAAGAAAATTTAATAGAAGTTACTGCGGTACAGTTAGCCCGCATTGTTGCATTCAAAGTTTTTGACTCATGCGGCGCCTGCAGGTATGCAATGTGCAACGTGCAACGCGCAGCGTGCAACGTACAACATGCGAGCAGCGAACAGCGAACGTCGCCCACATGGCGTATACGTAATAATATTTCATACAGAGCACTGCGAGTTTTGCATAATTTCAACTTAAAAACTTTACCATGTCTGTGTGTGACTGTGAAAGCGCTTGTATGTGTCTGTATGTGTGTTGGTGAATGCAAGGGAAAGTTGCACAAACAAAGGGCGCAAAAATTAAGCGAAAAGAAAACTCACCAGCGAGCAGCGAGAACTGGAAATTTAATTTCTCAACTAATTTCAACATAAAGCAAGTTGGAATTGCAACAAATTCGCGGCGGCGCCTGGAGGCGTCGAAGGAATCGAGACAGAAAGAGGAGAAGCAGGTAGTAGGGGGAAAACTGCAGACAGGGTCCTTTAAAGCTGAGCTGAACGCTTAACACAAAGACATTTGACACTCGAACAGCTTTCGACGCTGCCATTGTTCACATTGGCTTGACTATTGCTCCGCTGCTCCACTTTGCCACATGTTGAGTGGCGGAAAATTGTGTCAATGCTCAGCCAGCGGGTGGCACTGTTGGTTAGGCCGCCACGCGTAGCATAAAATTTGCATAAATTAAACAGCGAAAAGGCAGCGGAATACTTTAAAAAAAAGCCAATAAGTTGTTTAATTTTGCGTAACATTTTTATGGTTTGGCTTAGCTACTTGTTGCTTACGCAATTCTTTTGAAAAAATATTAATTAAATGGCGCAGAAAAATAAATTTATAGAATATATATAAAAAAAATATATATATATGTATCGTAGAGACACACACAGCTTGTAATGGAAACTCAGCTCATGTTGCAAGCTGCAACCTCAACTCACTTCAAGGGCCAACTTTATCTAAAAATTCACTTGCGTAGCAGAAACAAAATGAACTGCAAAGTGAACCGCAAGCCACAAAAAGTATTTCTTATATTATTTTTTTATTCACCCCATTTCTTTTTCATTTTTATTTTATTTTTTTCCCTTGCCCATTAAGCATTTTTCGCTTGGTTAAAAAAAAGAGAACCAACAGCCAAAATCAAATGAGCATGAGATCGAGCAAGAGCCAGCAAAAAAGTGCAAGTACATAAAGAAGGCGAAATAAGATTTTTGCTGAGATTTGACTGCTTCATTAAATGGCGGGGAAGTCGCTGGGCGATGTGCTTTTTAAATAAATAGAAAACGAGCATGAACTGATTTCCTGTATGAGAAACAGCTAAATCAATTCGCAACGCAATAAAAACGCTAAAAATAATATGAAACTAACTCTCGCTATTACTTTTTGTGGAACTTCCATTTTTTTTCGGTTTCTTTTCTTTTAGCCACCAACTGCAAAATAAGCTCCGGGCTACCGCCAACTGCTGCCAAAGTTGTGCAACTTCTTGTTACTCCCATTTGCCACTCTCCCCTTCGTTCGCTCCCAGCCCAATATTCTGCTTGTCCTTGTCATGCTGCTGCCTCACCTCCCAAAAGCTCTGCGAAGCGGAAATGTCAATGCAGCGCCACTTGCACTTCCGTTGCCGTTGCCTACTTTTGTGCGTCGCCAGCGACGTCACCAAAAGTTTTGCCAGCCTGCGTCCCACTCTCAACCTCAGGCTTTTGTTCCAACGCGCTCAGCCTGCTGACGTTAACACAAAATGGAAACAAATGGCACCCGTCGTCATCGTCCTCGTTCTCATCCTGTTCTTCGTCGCAATCCTCACCGCTTTGTCGCTGTCGCTGCAGCTCCTTGCAGCCCACACAAAACTTCGATTATGATAAATGCGTGTGTGTGCGACACACTGCTGAGGCAAGTAGCAAGTTGAGAGAGATTCAAGCAGTGCTCGACTAGAAGTTGCCCTGTAGATTGTCTACTTGATAAAGTAAAGTATAAAATCATACAGAATTATTGACAATTTCTTACGGATTGCTAACATAATTACTGTCCAATAGTATAACTTATATTTTCATATTTTTTTATTAATTTATTTAAAACGAAACTTACAATTATATATATATTATTTATTTTTGTTGCTTTAAAAATCAAACAAAATATCAAAAACATTCTCAATGCTAAAATCATAATAATATTTGTGATGTCTACAGCTTACATTTCAAATGAAAGTATTTAATGCAAAGTTTATAAAATAATTTTCTGATTATAATAATGTGTTTATAAATTAAGTGTTTTATAAGAATATTTAATAGAAAATTTATAAAATTGTTTTAAAACATTCGCAACTAAGCTTGCTAAAGACTCTTCCTCTGACATTGCCGCATTCTCACGTTTTACAAGGTATTCTTGTCATAGGATAAAATTGAACGGCAATACAAGTTTTTAAAATTGTCAACGTCGCTTTTTACGCGTCATCAATTTCCGTTTATTTAGTAGCCATTTGGGCGTTGTCATATAAGTGCCAGTAGTTTTCTTAGACATTGACCGGCAGCTGTCTTTTGTTTGTAGGCCATAAATTTGCCCGCCTCGCCTGTAATTCCTTTGCAAAAAGAACAATGTGTGGTGTGGGAAGGGGGGCAGAAGGAGAACAACTCCAATGTCGAGATGTTCCAAGTCTCGCATAAATTATGGTGCAAAGGGTGCGTGCGAGGGGCACTTTATTTTATCAGCATCAGCTTCGGCTTCGGTATTGGCATCAAGCATGAAAAGCAGGAGCTGGAGGAGGCATCAGAAAGTTGCCTGTGCAATTGCCGCATACTTAAGGTAATCTCGTAGAGCGTTGTGCTTACTTCTAATGGCCATTCATCAGCTCGTTGAATGCAAACGGCAAATAAATGGTCGTCTTGTCCGTCCTGCCAGAACATAACGGCAGAGCATAGAACAGAACAGAACAGAATAGTACAGAACTGAACAGAACAAGAAAAGCACAGAAGAGAATAGTGCAGACCAGGACAGACGAGACCAAGCTAGGCCAGGGCAAGTGACTATGTAGTACAATGGGGCTGACCAGGCAACAATTGTCATAGAAAACTCTGTAAGAGGCAGAAGGGGAAAGGGGGAATACGGAATGGGGCAAGTTCAGATCGCAGGACGAGGCGCAGAGTCGCGACGGCAATGTAATTGTAATTGTAGTTGCGCACTTAGCGCTATTTTACTTTAATGCGACTTACTTTGCAATTTTCAAATGCCATTGTGTGTGCCTTTGTGTTGGATAAATGTTTTGAAAACTATTTTCATTTGCAACAAATGCTTGTCAATATCGCTGGCAACTATACGTGTTTGCACTATACGATTTGCCAGTTAAACACTTAAAACTAATTACGGCAAGTGTATGCAAAGCTAATTAAAAGCTATCTGCTCTCTGTTTAGCCTTGGTAAGTACGAAGCCCTGACCCACTTATCGAAGTAACAACATTAATTTCTTAAAGCTTAACTTACTACGTGTGTAATAAGCGATAGTTTAATGTAGGAAGTTAAGGGCGAACTTTTAAATCTTGCATTTTAAAGTATAGCAAAGTGTTGTTAACAACTCTTTTTGATGTTTTAATAAGGTGCAATAATAAGGCTGAAACCTTCGAAAGAAAAGCAAGCATAAATATTACTATTATAAGTTTATTAAAGTAAACATTGCTAGTGTACAAATTTTAAGATTGTAGAAGTTATTTAATAATTTGTATATTGTGTACTCAATAACATATTGGAAATAGAAATATATATATATATTTAGTATTTCGTTTTACATATTGTGTAACATATAACATAATATTAAAAACACATATTTAAACATAGTAGAACATCGATATACCAAATATAGCCTATGGTATATTTCAGTATTTTTTTTTAGGTATATTACTTTGACATATATTAAAAATAAACACCCATTTAAACATGTAAACTTGGACATGAAATGGATATAAGATTCTCGTATTACAATAAAGTGTTAAGTAAGCTTATTTTTAAAATTTTCTTCTCCCAAATTTATCTTAATATAAAACTACACAATTTACAGGTCTAATAGCAAAACAGAAATGAACTGTTTGTATTATTATTCATTTAAATATATATTTCTGATCTCGGCTAAAAAACTTATAATATATATATAGAATAAGCAATTGGCTTTGCATTCGTAGTGCTAATCTGGCACTGTAAGATATGAGCAAATGATATGGCCATTTGAGCCAGAGCAAAGCTCTCGCAAAGAACTTCACAATATGCGAAACGTATGGCGATGCCAAGAAGTTGCCACATGGCTTTGGCTTTTGGCCTCGGGCCAGCCAGCCAGCCAGCGGCAGTAACAAGTTTAGCCACTTTTTGATGGCCATAATTCAAATTAGGCCGCCGACCCAAGAGAAGTCGTCGCATTCGCGGGCTGCGATGGCCAGCTGACAAATAGGCCGGACAGAAGTCGCCTTAAAGCATGCTTTAAGTTGACCAAAATTGGGTCGTTCGAAGACAATGGAACACAGAGAGAATGCGAATGTGAAAGCGACGCCAGCTGCGACAGCGACGGCGACAGCGACTGCGAACGGAAACGGAAGCGAGCAATGGCGAGCGCGGCCTAATGTTCGGTGGGTGTTTGAGTTCGGGGTTTTGGTGGATGGGTGGTGGTTGGTGGGTTGTGGGTGGAGAATGGGTGACTGAATAAATGGCTGCCACTGGGCGGCGGTAACGGAAGCTTTCAATTTCAAGCTGCATTTTGCTTTTGCTAAAGGAGCCACGACAGCCTTCGGACTGCAGCTCAAAGCAGAAAAAGTAATTTATTTCGTATTGCGGTTTTTAACCACATTTTCCACTTTGTACAACGGCAACAGCAACGGCTACGGCAACGACAGCCGAAAACGCCACCAACCACCAGCAGCCCACAGTCCACAGTCGCCAGTCCACAGTCCGCAGTCCACAAGCTCAAGCTCCATCTCTCCATCTACAGCTGGTAGACAAGACTCCATTCTCACCATTCTCTTCTCTTGCCTGGCTCTATGGCTATATAAATTTGCTTTGCTCTGCACTGCTGCTTGGTCTGTCTCTTGTCTTTCTCTGTATAGCTGCTCGATAAAAAAGGCTCAAATGCGGTTCCGCTTTTTCTGTGTGCGCGCGCCCTCTTTTCATCACATTTTCTTGCCACTTTTTGCTGCACAGCCAAAAAAAAAGTGAACAAGTAGAAGAAATACGAAAAAATAGTATCATCGTTTAAATTGCATTTGACCCAAAAAAGTGTACAAAGTGCGAAATGTTTTCTATTTCGTTTTCCGCTTTTCGTTTTTCGTCTCCGTTGCACACCTGAACACAAAGCGCCAAAGCGGCTTCAACTTAAAGTTATGAGCGACAAGTGTGCGAATGCGACTTCCGGAAGACCGAACCGAACCGAGGCGAACTACCATTTCCTCCGCTGTCTGTGCTACTGTGTGTGTGTGTGTGTGGTTTCCGGTACCGTTCAAGATATATATCTTGGCGTCTACTGAGGAGTTATTCATTGCGAAATCCAAGCTCAACTGTTGGCCAACATTAATAGACACGAACAGACAACTACAGACAGATGGAAGCAGGTTGAAAACTAAGTGTTGCAAATGCTTGTCAGCGAATGGCATTATCATTCGAGTAAGCTTGTTGACAAGAGAAGGCAACTACTTAGGTTAAACACAGTCGTTTTCGCTTAATTTAGTTATACTCTTAAGATCACTTTGGCTCAAATTGGATGCTGCAATCCCATTTCAGAGGCACTCGGCCAAAAGAATCTTTTTTTGGGGGGCATAAACAAAAGCACATTCTAATCAATTGTAAGAAAGAGTTGAGCCAAACAAAGGCAAAGCAAACAATGCACGTTATTTCTTTAGGATAATTTCATTTGGGTCTTTGCAACGTATTGTGAAAACAAAAGCTTCGATAGAGACCGAGAGAGAGTGAAAAAAAACGTATGGAGAAAAGGGCAACTAACAAAATGAAAAAAAAGAGAGAAACAACAAAATGATTCGGGTCAACAGCATGTTAGAAGAAATTCGGTTGATTGGGGTTCTGCAATCAAGCTGTTTAATGTGCAGTTAACGCCAAGAGGTACACAGCAAAGCACCAAAAACAACAGCAACAGAAACAGCGACGACGACGACAACAAGTACCAAAAACTAAGCGCCAACAAATCGCAGCTCGAAGGGGAAAAGCGCAAAGCAAATTCAATTGCCACTGTCATTGTAGCTGAAAAACAAGCAAAAAACAAAGAGAGAGGCGGGCGGAGGGCAGACGGCTGAAGAGCCAGTATCCTGGATACTTGGGCAACCCACTTAGCTGATCGATTTCAGGTTACCCCACCGACTGTCAGACGTGCTGAAGTTGATTGTCGTTGTTGTTTCTGGTTGTTGTTTTTGTTTTTGTGTGTGCTTGTGCTTTGTTGCTCCTTTTGTGCTGTTCTTCTCTCTCAATTGCTGCTGTGACTTGACTTTCAGCATAGCTTAAGTCTGGCCGAAGGCCTGAGCAACCGCATTGGGTTGCATGCAACGTCAAACTCTGTATTCTGCACAGCTATTTGACTCTGCTCTCGCACTACACTACACTACAACAGACAACTGATTGAAAGATATTGCGCATACGTATGGTTGCGTATGGCCAAATCTATCATGGCAAAATCTGAAATAAATTTGTTTACAGTTTATAGCCTGCAATTTACATGTGTCTGTGAGTAGTCGACCGATCATAATTCTAGCTTCTTCATATATTTTGGTAACATACAAAAAGCAAATGCCAGACATCAAATAGCTGCAGTTACCGCCCAGGAAAACAAGACTATGCACGTCATCCACTGGCTGAGTGCATGCCAAAAATGTGCTTCTCCATATTTGCATATTAATGCAACATGTGTGACTGTGTGTGTGTGTGTGTGTCGTTGTGTGTTTGCTATGTCCACGTGTGTGTGCGTGATGTTTGTGCAAACCCCTGACCCCCTTTTTGTGTCATTGTTGTTGGCCAACTTTGTGCTGCCACTCGTGCAGACAGTTCAAACATTTACATACAAAACAAAAATGAAAAAAACACAACCCAAATAACACAAAAAAAAAAAAGAAAAGAGAAAAGTAAAAACAAGCACACACACAAGTTGAGGACAGAGCAGACAGAAGTGGCAAAGGCAACTAACATTCATATTATGACACTGCGTATACGTGATTTTTAAAGTCAACTTTCAGTTGCACTTTAGCTGCAATTGTTTCCAATTTTTACGACCCTCTTTGAACTTTAGCTGTTGTAAATTGTTTAGATAATATGCTTAGTAGTATTTTTCAATGATTTTATTTGTTAGTAACTATTAGGAATTCGTTTAAACTTAAATTGGAAATCCAACTTTTCGAAAAGATAATTGCAGCTGGCTTTTAACTAGGTTCATTATAGCGTAGTTAAACTGTCGAGCATACGTCAGTTAGTATGTGTCCTGTGTGTGTGCCTCTTTCGGCATAATCCTTTGTAAATTCTTAGATTTTTGCACGTCGGGTCATGCTTGGAATGCCGTCCATGTGTGTTTGTGTGTGTGTGTGTGTGTGTGTACGTGAGAATGTGTGTGTAAAGTGTAAATTGAGGTGGCTTTGGGACTGCACCTTTTGCTTTTTAGGCCATTTGGAGTGCTCATGTGTGTGTGTTGCCCATTAGGCAACTGACTGAAAACGTATTTCCATGTGCTTTAATGGACTTTTCTGGTAAATGCGACTATCACATTGCTTTAATTTCTTTGTCAGAAAAAAAGCGTACGTAAATTTCAAATTAGTTTTTTTTTCTTCCCTGTTTTGGGATAACATGTACTCTGTTCTTTTTAGACGAGTTGTGTTTGCTTTTTATTTTCGGTAGTCATAACGACATGACTCCATGACAAAAGCTCCACATGTCTTATTACCAAAATCGCAGTTACTTTCAATGGCAGTTGAATGAAGTCAAATGGCAACCACAGCATGTCAAGGGATACAGGAAGTTTCATGTGGTGCTTATACGTTATTTTCTAAGTAGATTCCTTTGCCTTAAGCTAGTCGCAAGGAGTCGCCATGATTTGTTGTTTATTGTACACACACGAATCTTGTCTTAATTGTTGACCATTGTCAGCTAGAAACACATATTTTGTTTGCTTTGTCAGCGAGTAAATTATGCAAGATAAATTAGATATTATTATGCCCACAGCTAAATAAATAACAAAGTAGGGAAAGCGCAAGTTGTGGTTAGCTCTTTAGATTTATCGATTTTATGCGAGGTATAACATAGTTCAACACTTTTGACTGCATTACTTTTCGTTTTCTATCAAATATATCGTTATTTTGGCAGGTCCATTGAGGCTCCCCAGTGTTTGTGGTAATATGCAAACTCTTTTCAAATCCCTGTACAGCAAACGCTTACCTATGCAAATATTCAAAGCGAAGGCAATGGGAGATAAACTGAGGGACCAACAAAACCCTTTTTGATATGCATAGAAACAAAGGTCAGATGATTCGTGCAATTCAAACAGTAAACAATTGAAGCTAAATGTAGTTTGCATTATCTTTTCCTAGATTTTTCATTCCATTTATTCAATCCCAATGGCACAGACGAATCGCTTTTGTATACACGTGTCCGATAAGCAAACAGTAGCAACATTTGATGAGCAAACTAATTAAAATTTGAGGCACACTTTAACACCATCTGGGCAATAACTC